>NC_136070.1:579714890-580314890 GCF_964261635.1 Lissotriton helveticus | reverse complement strand
AATGACAGACATGATACGCATGAGGTGAATAGCTACATATTTCATTTGTACACATAAAATGCGCCCGTACTTTCGTTCAGCTTGGGGTGATATTTCATCTGGAGTCACTGGTACGAGACGTAATCCATGATACTTTTAGCCTGCAGCCAAGACGATAGTTTAAAGGACTAACCACAAGTCCAGAAAACAGTACCATTTCTGGTATGGCCCTCTCAGACGTTTATTCTTGAGGGATTGATGACAGGAATACTATTTATTTGGGTAACCGCAATTATTTCTGCGCCTATAGACGAATTTGAGCTAACGTGTGAGCTCATTATATAGGTAACATTAGGAACTGGGAGCGGCCATTTTAGTACTGCCACAGGCCAGGTGCGCCCAAGTGTTTGTGCCTTGCTTGCACATAATGGCGGCTCAGGATCTCACCAAGAGTTGGTGGACCATGCCATTCTTTAACTGTAATTGTTATTGCAGGAAATTAATTGTAACGTGCATCCATTCTGTCTGATCACAGGCACAAGGAGACCGGATACCGAGGGCGATGGCAGCATCTTGCATCTTACTGTTACATTATCGTCACTGTACGCTCTTCTAAGACAGTTTAGCATACTTTCTTACACTGGACATGACCATGAAATGCAAATAAACTTTTGTTAAAGTGTGTTTGCTCTTCCTACTAATGGGCATATTCTCAAGGAACTGTCGCCGTGTTATCGGCACTTTATCGCAGCCAAAGTTGCGATAAAACGAACGCCCTATTCACACGCTGGTGCTAACAGCCCATATCACCAGTCTACCCGCGATATCAGCCGCAAAAAACATCGCCACAGATGAACCAGGCAACTATCGCTAATGAGATGCAGAGTAGGCGTTTCCGTGCCAAAAGCCCCGACAACACCACTCCGCAACATTCTCAACAACCAGCCAGATTGGCGAAAAGACCACAAAACATGCAATAAGGCACGTTAGCAGCAGGAAATTAACACCTACTCCAACCTGGCGGAAAGTTGGATGACAACCTGTACCACAAAAGGGAGCACAGCCCAGAGCGGCACCTAAAGGGCAACAGATGCCATGGAGCCACTGATCATGTAGTCCGCACACCCAAGAGGGCCACAACACCAACCGCCAACATCCCCAGGACCACACCCCACCCCCCCAGACCCCTCCCGAACCAACACTGAGGCAGCGCAGGAAAAAACAGCGAACCCCTGAAAATGCACCAACCTCACACACCCAAAACCAGAGAATGACATTACACACCACAGGCTCAAAGGGACAACCAACATCCCATCGCAGACAAAGCTGCTGGTCGTGCTGCACCTGTTGGCCTCTGGTACCTATCAACCAACAACTGCCAGAGTCGGAGGAACTCTATCAAAGTTCCTCGCACCTGTCCTGGATGCCATAATCAGCTTGGCACCCCAGTACCTATACTTCACCCACACTGCGCAGAAACAGCGGAGACCAAGCAAGGCGTCTATGCCATAGCTGGCTTCCCGCACGTTGTGGGTGCAATTGACTGCACACCAGTCCTACTGGTGTCCCCTGGCAGCACTGCGCACAATAACCGCAACAGAAAGCACACGCATCCCATAAATGTGCAGGCAATAGCGGTCCCCCGGGAAATCTCCACCCACTTCGACGACAACCACCCAGGCAGTGTGCATGATTCCTACATCTCCCGACAGTCCATCAGCAACCAGCGCTACCAGGATGGCACCCATGGAAATGTACTGGTCGTTGGCAAGTACCAAATGAACACAACACACATCTCAACTCCACAATCATATAACTCACAGCATTGGGAATGCACACGTTACAAACTCCCATACAACATGCCAGACAACATGCCCACCCACCAGACACGACAGCACAACTTACTGTGAGAACCTGGGCCAGCCATGTACATGAGCCGTCAGTGTCAAGGCACCTCAGCCACACAATAGCTGAATGTGGGGAGAGGTGGGAACCAGGCATGTGCGAAGGAGGCAAGTGACCCATGAATGAGAAGGTACCCATTGCCAAGTGTGGCATGGATATGATGGCCAGACTGCAGTATACAGACCACACACCTATCCATGTCGACATACACTGCTGGTGTATGAAGTGAAGTGGACAGAGGACGCAACCATGTCACCCCAACCACTGGGGAAGCTCACTGAAATGTAGCTTGTTACATCCCCCCCGTAAGTGTGATCGAAGTGGGCTGCCCGGCTTACACCAGGCCAGCTGAGGGATGTTAATAAAAAGCACGTAGCTCGGGGCATGGTCCTCTTCCGGTATGCCCAACGTCTCTGCCAGGGTGGCACCCCTCAGCCCGCCACGAGGCCGATGCCGTCACCGTGAGCGGTGTGGCCTGCGATCCTGTGCGCCTGCAGCACCACAGGCCGCTGGTTCCGGAACCCGACTTGACCGCCCCAGCGCACCCAGGCCTCACTGCTCACCTGCTGACACTGGCGTGTGTCGAAGAGGGCCCACCATGTGCCGGTGCAAGCTCCAAGCCCGAAGCATGCGAACCTGGCAACCTGATTCGACCATCACGGCCTCCGCGAGCAAGGCCCGCAGTACTCCTTTCTCGTTGACGTACTCTACCGGCATACACAGCGGGCTAGTAGGTCACACATTTGGAACTGTGTCTTGATTAACTATGGCAGAGAACAATATTTATGGCTGATTTTATGTCACTACACTCCCTTCGATGTGATGCCACCAGGTCTTAGTAGTACATCACAACCGCACGATTCGATGTGCCCACGCGGACTACTGCCCTCGGCATACGCTGCGCCCGAGTAGGTCACACAATTGGAACTGAGCATCGATTTTGCAATGGCAGAGTACGTAGCATTGCACACAAGGAGATATGTAAGAGGATGAGGCATTGCAGTCAGGACGGAAAAAGGATCATTGTTACGGAGGTGATCGAATACTATTGACAACTGCCCTGGTGCATTGCGAACCAACGACATGTGGCTGTGGGCCACTGCTGACCACTGCCTCTGGCCTACACTGCGGTCAAGTAGGTCACACATTTGGGACTTTGTCTTGATTTAGCAATGGCGGAGTTCATATCAATATACCAGCATCATCGCATACTACCTCCCCTCTCAGCCCTGGTGCCACTAAGTCTGTTCCCCAACATGGACCCTCTCTGTTGGAATTTTGGTGGTGTCTGAGTCAATAAACTGGGGTGTTGTCTTCATTCTCATGTAGCTGATACCAAAATGTTGGTGGAAACAAGGCTGTGGCACTCCACTCCTCCATTTGCTGCTTCCGGACGGCTTATGCCCTCTGCATCATGCCCTGTGGGATACCTTCCTCTGTCCCCTGCAACCCCCGCCACATTCACCTCAGACATTGATGAGGAACCGCTCAGTCCGCATGGCCCTGTTTCACTGCACTGCAAGTGGTGGGGTGCCTGTGCCGGGCGCTGTGCATCCGGGGCAACTAACTCTGTGCTGGTCAAGTCAGGGACCCTTTCTTCTGTGATATTGGGTGGCCTCTGAGTCGATGGCCTTGGGGTCATCGACGCCAAGTGAATGTGGCCCTGTGCTGTCCGCTGCCTCTGGCCTCAACTGCGAACCACCAGGGCTCACCCATCAAATCGGCCTGGACATCGCATCACCGCAGAAGGCACACGCTACCGTCGCCAGGGCCAACTCCAACCACCATCTTCCAGAGTCGAAACAGTGGTACTGGCAGACTAACGGAGTTGCTCAGACCTGTCGTGGATGCCATCATCTGCCTGATACCCTGCTCAGCACTCCAGGTGCCACTAACTCATCGCACAACGAGTCATCGTCCATTATTGTTTTGGTTATGTGCTGTGGTGAGTTCACGCAGCAATGTCTCCTCAGGCAGTGTGGTAGACCTGGGACGATGATGGGTAAGACGATGCAGGTGTGATTCCCCCACTGCAGCTACATCAGGAATATCCAGACAGGACCCAATCCTAAACATTTTGTTCACACAAGCGCGTTCAGCTCTGGTGCCCCAACCTCAGTGCACTGCAACTCACGGACACTTCTGTTTGCTCATTGTGTGACCTCTGGACTTACTCCGGCTACCTCCATGATGATCCGCAGTTGTCTCTGTAATGCTGGTGTTTACTGTTTCTGTCTTCATAGTGTTCACTGTTGTATTTGTTGCCAGCACCAACCACTCCGTAATGGCTGGCTTACACTCACCCCACACACATCCAGCACAGGCGTCACTGTACATGTGACCCTGCCAATTAAGGGGCCGGGCACACGTGCCTGTAGAACGTTCCACAAACTATCTGCTTGTGTCCATGATGTGTGCATGAGGGACCCGGACCCTACAACATTACATTGTTCTGTGTACAGTGGACACAGCCATGTCCTCGCAGGCAGCGTGTTAGTGCTTGGACATGTAGCTTTGTCGTCAGCCACTCATTACGTAAGGGGAGTGTACTGGGCCGCTGTACAGAGGTCCAGCATGGGTATGTGAATGGCAATTCTAGGGCTCTGGGCGTGGTTCAGTACAGGAAATGTGCAAATGCATGTGTCTCTGTCGCAGTGTGGGTCTCTTTTGTGGGGTGCAGGATTGCCCTGATGGGACTTGGAGACCCCGTATGTAATGTTATTCGGCTTCCATGAGCCCTGACCCCACCCGCACCTGTTTGGCCAACTTCTTTTGACATTTTGACACCTGGCATTTGTATGCGATGTGTGCCTCGGTGGCGTGTTACGTGCCAGCCGTGCTTGTGAGTGCTTCCTGCTGTGTGGTCTGTGCGCGGGCTGTGTTCTCCTCTGTGTAGCTTGTCGTCCCTGGTGGTGGGTTGCCTGGGATGTCCATGAGCTGTCGTAGGGCATCGGTGTCGAAGGTGTGGTGGTCCTCCCCAGCATCACTGATGGGTTGTCTGGTCTGCTCTGCTGGAGGTGTTGTTTGTCCCTCTACAATGTGAATGGGAGATGCATGTTGACATTGTGTTGACATGTATATTTGCGCATTGTTCTTGTTGACATGCAGACTGTATGACAATGTAAATTGTGACTGTTTGGGCGGTGTTGCCAAATTGATGGGGGACAGTGGACTTTTGGATTACGTGACAGATGTGAGGTTGTACCCGTAGGTATGAATCTAACAATTTCCTGCTCTGTTCGATGTGTTTGGCATGTTTCTGCGCATGCACAGACCCACTTATGTCCCCTGTTCTGCAGTGTTGGTGTTGCACTTTTTACACCATTGTTGTGGGATGTGCTGTTATTGCTATGTGTGTGTGCTGCAGTGTGCCACGGGGATCAGGGACATGATCCAGGGTCATTGGTGGTGTGCAGTGTGCTACACAATGTTGTGCATGTGTGTCATTGTGCCCATCTCCCCCCGTCCCCCCAGTCCCTGGTCGTTGCTCACCCTGTTGATGTTGTGTCCCGTCCTTTCGAGCTGTGTCCATACTCCCACCTCCTGGCACAGTCTCCACACTGATGACTGTGGCCTACATTTTCTCCTGTGGTGCAGGACTCCCACCTCCTGTCGCTGTTGCTGCCTTCCTGTTGGCAGCGGCTTTGTGCCTGGTTTAGGTTTTCACATCATGCCAGCGCCTCTTGGCCACCTCCATTGGCCTCCTTGATGCTCCGACTGCATTCACGGTAGTCTAATTGTGGGTCAGTTGATGGTAGTGTTCTGTCACCTCCTTGACGCTGATCTGATTTTCCGACTGACTGCACCCCTTCTTCCTCTCCCTCTCCGCCTTCTCCTTGGCCTTCCCCGATCCCGTTGTTCCTTGCTGGTGGTCTGTGGGCCTTGTGAGGTTCGAGTTGGCCTCTGCGCTCGGTCAGGGTGCATCCATGTTGCTACGCACTTTGGTTTGTTTCTGGTGTGTTGTTTTTGTAGGTTTTACAGTGCATTTTCCCGCCAGACGTGTGGGATTGCAGGCTTGCCGATGGTTTTCGCGAATGGCCTCATTGCAACTTGTTTTGCGCTCGTGCTTCGCATTTTTGCGGCGTGGTGTTGATTTTATCCCAGTCATTTGATGCGTTATCTGGAGACTATCGCATGGTACCACCGTGTTGTGAATACTTAGTGACCACGGCATAATTTTCCCACGATAGACTGCGATGTTGAGTGTTACTTTTGCTATGGTTATCACACGTTCTCGAGAATATCCCCCTATGTTGCTTGTAAGAATGTGTGAAAAGCAGACCGCACTTGTGGGTGTAACTCGCTCCAGGGAGAATCTGGGTACCATGACCAGATTACTTAAATGTTGCAATTGGGCGGTGCAGTTTTTCATCAACCTTTGCGTCGATCAATGATATTTGTGGAATTAACCCGGTGCACTACTGGGGTCACTCTCATTTGCACTAGTTAATTGGAGCGAATGTCCATGACAAATTGCACTGGTCTGTGATGCATTGATACACAACCGTGCAGGCTCGATGTTAGGAGGCAGCTCTGGAGTGGCAGACTGAGCGGGCCTTCTCCTTGTCGACATTAGGAGTGCAGCATTCAGTGTTGCAGCAGGTGCAGTGGTACCCAGCCCAGAGGCTAAGGAGCCACCAAACCCTCAATTTTGCTAGCCAAAGACCAGTCATTGGACCCATTGTACATGCTTTCACCCTTTTTAGTTTTCGGCTAGACAGCTTATGCGCTGTTGTTGTGAAATCTCTTGGAAACAAAAACAAGCATTTGTAAAGCCAGTAGATTTCGGCTGCGCAAGACCAATTGGCGTTATCAATGTTTTTTTAAAGATGTTGCACAGCAGTGTGGGCTGCTTTGCAACATGGCTTAAGTGAACCAAAAAATCGCTATGATGCGGTCAATGCTGGCTGCACTGTAGCGCTTTGATTTTATTATCTTTGAGCCATGTTTCACAGTAGCTCGCGCTGTTGTGCAATATCTTTAAAAATATTAACAAAGCCAAATGGCTTACACAGGGCTATTTGGCTTTGTTAATGTTTTTTTAAGATGTTGCACAGCAGCACATATCTGCTGTGCAACATGGCTCAAAATAACTAAAAACAAAGTGATATGGTGCGGGGTTCTGAGCGACATTGTAGAAAACTCGAGTTTTACTCTCGTTGTCTATTTGATGTCACAAAGAATCCCTCGGTGAAATACATCCCCATGAGTCACTGTTACCCATCTATAATTCTATATGTTATGCATGGCGCTCACAGCCATTAGCGTTAGTAACTAGCTTTTAAATCCAATTTTCACTGCTATGATGTAGCAACTAAACTTGGTAGCTACTGTTGCTACATAATAATGGAATTCCAGACTGTTCTGTCTGGGCTCTTTGAGAGCCCACCAGAGCAGAGTGGGAGAGCAGGGAACATAGTTTCTGAAGGCAAGGGAAGGCACTGAGAGTGGTTGTGATTTACGGCGAGGAAGCCATGTATATTTTTTAACATTTGGGACAGAGGAGAGATGCCATATTATGATTGGCTCCCTCATTACTTTTGTGTCCCCACGTAGCAGTTGAAGGCAGGGGCAGATGAAATTGGGGACCATACATAACATAAAATTATAGATGGGTAAAAAGTGAATTATGGGGACTTTTTGCACTTCGAGTTCCAGAGTGACATCATAGACAACTCGAGCTTTGCTCTCATTCAGAACAACTTGGTGAAAAAATCCCCTTAATATGCGTTGTCCATTATTCTATACATCTTTAATCACAGTCTTGCCTTGCGACCTGATCCCATAGTGAATGATTTACATAATTTGCTTCCCACTTTCAAAGAGCGCTGTCAACTAGCACTATGTCAAGATTTGGTGTGGCAAATTGATAACTTTGATTGCAGAGCCGGATGAAGCCAATTAACTGCACCCTTTGCAATGGTTGGCGTAGATTCTCGCCTTCGCCTGATCTGAAGTTTAGCTTCAGTTGGCCGCTCAACCACTGTAGCAAGATATGCACAGACGAAGGGCAAAAATCCTGCTAGATGTCCAGCTTCAAGAAATCAGAAGATAGGCTGGCAGTGGGGGGGGAACAGCCTTTACAACGCGGGCATTACCACGCGCTGCCATTATTACGCTGCTTTTACAACGCAAGTCGTTTCAACGACTTGCGCTGGAGCGCGCTGTTGGCAAAGGAATAGTTTAATTTTCTATTCCATCACCTTCCCTACTATCATCGTGGGCTGGGATTGGAATAGAAAAATAAACTATTCCACTATCCAGCCCTTACAGCGCAAGTCATTGTAATGACTTGCGTTATAAAAACAACGTTGTAATGGCACGCGTGGTAATAGCCCGCGTTGTAGTGACATACATCCGCAGTGGGTCTTTTGCTTTTGGCTGATACGCCATCGGTCCATCAGCCTAAGAGGCACTGGGAAAATGACTGCTGCTCGGCAGTCATGCATGTGAGTCCCTAGGCAGGAAGTCCCACTGTTGCACAAACCTTTATGCCCCCATTTCTTTAAAAAAATCACCAGCCTCACACTCTACAAAGGTGGTAAGGTTTTTCAAAACTGTGTTGGGGAACTCTCATCTTTGTGATTTTGCGCACCACTTGGCAAGAGAGTGAATTGAGACCACCCTGAATTTTCAGTCAAGGGCATTAACCACGTTGAGATCTACAGGTGCATTATTATAACAGGAAAAGCAAAATTACAGCCCCCACCTCACACACTTTGAC
This sequence comes from Lissotriton helveticus, assembly GCF_964261635.1. Lineage (NCBI taxonomy): Eukaryota > Metazoa > Chordata > Amphibia > Caudata > Salamandridae > Lissotriton > Lissotriton helveticus. Next base: position 580,306,282 of record NC_136070.1, on the reverse strand, counting down.
TTGTCAGCTGAAAGCCCAGGAGAGACTGAAAGTCTCTTTCATGACGGAACACATCTTTTGATTTTGTAGGCCAAGTTGCTGCTCTAGGAATTCCTTTAACTATCCATGCCAACTCACATGGTGCCACCATATGACACATGATATCAGCTCCCATCACACGGTCTCCCAGCAATGAGCTGATATCACACGGTAGAAGGGAAAACGAGCTGAAAACACTGTAAATAGTCATTTCCCAGCTTGTTTTCCGAGGCTTGGAACTGCCAATGTCCATTAAGGGGTGTGAAAACACCTCAGGACATCGGCACCAGCCTCAGCAAGCTTTTATTTATTTGGGAGGAGGGGTGTGGGTGGCGTGAGGTTCAAACGTGCCACGTATGTACTTCACGGCCTGAGGCCACGCCCCCTGAAAGGCCCCATCCCTTCCTCACACAGTGAAATTGTTCTTCAAATTGACAGGTTGTTTTTTAACTGCTGTTTTACATTGTTTTCTGAAGATCCCTTGCCACCTGGTGACATTCACCAGACTTGTTTTAAAGCCAATGTCACTGAGCATGCAAGAGCCTTTTGGGACCACAGTTATAGTGATATAGGGCCATCTCTCATCGGGTTGAATATAAGGTACAGCTCCGTTCTGTACTGGTGGGTACAAAGTTAGGGTGGGCATAACTCTCGCAATTCAGTGTAGCGTAATCAAGTGGAGTTACCTAAAAATTCAGCAAGATTACACTTGAATTACGCAAAAAGAGAAATTCTGCGTTTAGCGCTATTTGAACACAAGGATGCATCTTGCTCTAAGAAATAGCACTAAATGCAACAGAACCCGAATAGCAATCAGAACCCGCCTCTCGCTAAATGTGCTCGTGTGTTAGGATTTTTTCCCCCAAATTACTCTTAAGTACGTGAAGAGGAGTAATTGGGATATTATCGGTATTGCTTTGACAAAGAGTAACATGGAATTACCGAATTTACTCCAATTACCCCGGCATGATTGAAATTCTGCCCATGTCTTTTTTTTAAATAATAATTATAAAGCGCACTTATACCTGAAGGTGTCAAGGCGATGTGCAGACAGAGGCGAGAAGCGCACTTGCAGCCATCTAAGATGAAAATAGCCATGTTCTCAGAAGTTGTCTGAAAACCGGGAAAGAGTACACATTGGAGATGAAGGTGGGCGAGGAATTCCAAAGCTTGGTGGCTGCTACAAAAAAGCAGCGACCGCCCCATCTGGACCTGCAAAATCTAGGAGACACCATTTTTTTTCCGTGTGGAGGATCTCAAGGGCCTCCCAGGAGTATCCCATTGGGACAGGGTTTTCAAATGTGGCAAAACTTTACTGGGCATGGCCATATATACCATGCTCAGAGCCTTAAAGGAGATGCGCCTCCTTAGAGGTTAAAAAGAGTGGGGCTCAATGATGATCCCTGGGGGACCCCACAGGGAAGACCAAAGGCCTCTGCTCTAAAGCCTTCGCAGCTAACTATGTGAGATCTGCCTGACATAAAAGAGTGGAGAAGCAGCAGGGCCTTTCCCATGACTCACACCTCCCGCTGAACCATGCGCACAGGGGGAGATGGTGTTGAATGCCACCCGGAAGATGGTGTTGAATGTGTCTAGTACAAACTACTTTTATATCTACTTAGTATAATTATTCTGCTCTTTTGCTGGTCCACGCTTGTTCTGGTCATGCTTCTCACTAGGTGGCCAGTGAAAGATTGTTTGTTCCTACTTCCTGGGTTCCAATACTTCTTTCCTGCACACCTTCAGCCCTAATCGTATGCCGATCTAGAAACGCCTTGGCCTTTTCTGCCATCCTTTCTTTTAACTCAGTACAAGACTAGGTCATCCATGTTCGAGATAAAGCAGGTGTCACATGCTTGATACATCTTTGAGGTAGTCTAATGGATCTTGATGGTAGAGAATGAGAAGAAAGCTTCTTTCTTTATGTCCGGGGGTTTATTGTCATCTACAGAATCCTCGGAGTCAGGGAGATAGTTGTGTGCCGGACCTGTGGAATTTTCTGGAAAGAGGCATATTATATGTGTTTTTGAGGGCTGATAAGGTGCAGCAAAGACTTCACTCTCCTTAATGTGAGTAATTTTGATGGGTATGCTATCAGACTCAGGGGCATATTTACTAGAAACTGGCAGAGTGCGGTGTTACGCGAAAATTGGTAACGCCGCGCTCTGTCAGTTTTTAAATGCAGGGATGCGCCGTATTTATAAGAATGGGGCGCACCTCTGCGTTTCCCCTAACGCTGGCGCTAAAGAAGCTGGCTAGCGCAATTGCAGACACCTTCGCACCATGTTGCACATAAACAATCTTTACAGGCGATTTGCAGTTTCTATGTGTGCGGCAGAATGCAGCACACGTGGAAAGAGCAAAATATGAAGAGTAAGAAACATTTCTCCTCATATCGCCTGTTAAAGACCAGGTATGCTGCCAGATACCTTGTAAGTATGGAGCAGAGTCAAAAAGCAATGGGTGCTGCAGCGGAACGCCCACTGCAACACCCATTGCACATCCCTTTCACACTAAGGGACCCATTAGGATGTCTGGTGGATCACCACCGCCATGCGGGTGTAGGCGATCCGCCAGACATCCTTACCCATCCGCCACCCATTTCCCCCCACCATATTACTATGGCGGGGGGGACCGCGGCGGACGGAAAGACCGTCCGCCGCTTTTCTGCCCCGGTCGCCAACGGTGCCACGGAAAGGCAGGCGGTCTTCACTTCGGGGGGCCCCTGCGGGCCCCCATGGTGAGGGCGAGGTGGGGGGGTGCACATGGGGGGTACCTGTGGAACCCCCCTGCATTTGCATACGCAATGTGGCAGGCACCAGGCGGTGCCTGCCGCTTTGTGTATGCAAATGCATACATGCATTTTTAGCATTGTGGCGGGCGGTGCTGAGAGCACCGCCCGCTACAATGTAAAAATGCAGGATGTGCCCGCCACTGTGGCGGGCGTATCCTAATACCCCCCACGGGACCCCCACCCTTATGGCAGGCGGTCCCATTATCCGATAGGATGGCGGGCGGACTTAGTCCGCCCGTCATCCTAATGACCCCCTGAGTGCTGTGTGAATAGGGGCATTATTTACAAGGTGGCATTAAGCCACATTAAATGGCTTAATGCTGCCTTGTATACAAGGCGAAGGACTTAACGCCACCAGAACATCGGAAAAAGTGACGTTCTGGTGGCGTTAACTCCTTGTAAATTTGCCCCTTAGATTGGCTTGGCTTTCTTAGCTTCCCTCTGAAGCACTAAAGCTCAACATCCAGCAGCCATATTAGAGATGATGGCATGCCCTCTCTCTCAGCATACTCCTTTATTTTCCTCTTTTCCTCATTATCCACACATGCAAGGTTATCAGTCGGAAAGAAAAATTGCTTTGAATCTAAAAACGTTTATTATGCAAAACATAGCAACATTAGTAGTGATTTTGCAGCCTAGAGAGACAGAGCTTCACCTCACCAGACAACTGAGCATCTAATGGTGGCTCCTCCTCAAATTTCCCAACTTTTTATACTTTTTAACTTTTTTAGGTCTCGTGACCTACAATGCGTGCAAGCGCATTGAGGAGCGAGAATTCAAGTGCTCGAAATCCTCGTCAAACCAAGGGCTTCGTTCCTTGCGGTTTTCTTGAAGTTCACGTGCCCACAGGCACGCGCTTTTGGGCCATAAACTCTGTTCCCCACAGCCTTACATTCATTTCTCCTCCCCCTCCCCAGCCAGCTTCCCCCAGGCCGTAGCAGCACTCCTCCCACACCAGCACCTCCCCTCTCTCTCCCCGCAAACACAGCCTTTACTTTAATTTCTCCTCCCCCTCCCCAGTCATGCCGAATTCTTCTCCCACCTCCCACGGCCGTCCTTTCTGCCCGCACGAGCCTTCTCTTCTCTCTGCTCTCCCCTCAGGCGCCGTGACATACTTCAAAGGCTTATCACTTCACACTGCCGCGGGCCGTGCAACCAGAGCACTTCAGTTGGTGCGCAGCCCCCCTCTTAGCACTGCCTTGTTACTCTCGGCAGCCAACTTTCGTTTCATGGTGGAATAAACCTCACTGATAACACTTCACACGGCCGCAGGCCGTGCAACCAGAGCACTTCAGTTGGTGCGCAGCCCCCCTCCCAGCACTGCCTTGTTACTCTCGGCAGCCAACTTTCGTTTCATGGTGGAACAAACCTCACTGATAACTATCGTCTATTGTAGCGAACAACACCAGGTTCAACTTGTGACTTCAGGCGCTACACGCATCTTTGCAGGGTGTGTGCACAACCTAACGCCATTTTTTGTAGCTACCTTTACGAGTATCATTGGGTATTACGACCCTGTCTACGTGCCTTGAAGTAGCATCCTGATGGCTTAAGGCGCTTGCTCACAAGTCCGCACTCGATGCACTCTCTTATCTTCTCCTTCCTGCTACCCAGACTCCGCATTTCACCCATTGAAACAACTTTAGAGCAGCATAAAAGGGTATACAAACAAAGTAATGTAACTAAACAGAACATATATTCTTAACTAAATGTGGCATATACATGGATAATATATGGAACGTATGTAAGCATAACATACCATATGTAGAGTGCAGAGTGTAGATTCAGAGTGCAGTGTGCGGAGTGCAGATTGTGAGTGCAGATTGTGAGTGCAGATTGTGAGTGCAGATTGTGAGTGCAGATTCAGAGTGCAGAGTGCAGATTCAGAGTGCAGAGTGCAGATTTAGAGTGCAGATTGTGAGTGCAGAGTGCAGATTGTGAGTGCAGAGTGCAGATTGTGAGTGCAGATTGTGAGTGCAGAGTGCAGATTGTGAGTGCAGAGTGCAGATTGTGAGTGCAGAGTGCAGATTGTGAGTGCAGAGTACAGATTGTGAGTGCAGAGTGCAGATTGTGAGTGCAGAGTGCAGATTGTGAGTGCAGAGTGCAGATTGTGAGTGCAGAGTGCAGATTCAGAGTTCAGAGTGCAGATTCAGAGTTCAGAGTGCAGATTCAGAGTTCAGAGTGCAGATTCAGAGTGTAGATTCAGAGTGCAGATTCAGAGTGCAGATTCAGAGTGCAGATTCAGAGTGCAGATTCAGAGTGCAGATTCAGAGTGCAGAGTGCTGATTCAGAGTGCAGAGTGCAGATTCAGAGTGCAGAGTGCAGATTCAGAGTGCAGATTCAGAGTGCAGAGTGCAGATTCAGAGTGCAGAGTGCAGATTCAGAGTGCAGATTCGGAGTGCAGATTCAGAGTGCAGAGTGCAGATTCAGAGTGCAGAGTGCAGATTCAGAGTGCAGATTCAGAGTGCAGAATCAGAGTGCAGATTCAGAGTGCAGATTCAGAGTGCAGATTCAGAGTGCAGATTCAGAGTGCAGAGTGCAGATTCAGAGTGCAGATTCAGAGTGCAGATTCAGAGTGCAGAGTGCAGATTCAGAGTGCAGATTCAGAGTGCAGATTCAGAGTGCAGATTCAGAGTGCAGAGTGCAGATTCAGAGTGCAGATTCAGAGTGCAGAGTGCAGATTCAGAGTGCAGATTCAGAGTGCAGAGTGCAGATTCAGAGTGCAGATTCAGAGTGCAGATTCAGAGTGCAGATTCAGAGTGCAGAGTGCAGATTCAGAGTGCAGAGTGCAGATTCAGAGTGCAGATTCAGAGTGCAGAGTGCAGATGCAGAGTGCAGATTCAGAGTGCAGATTCAGAGTGCAGATGCAGAGTGCAGATGCAGAGTGCAGATTCAGAGTGCAGATTCAGAGTGCAGATTCAGAGTGCAGATTCAGAGTGCAGATTCAGAGTGCAGATTGTGAGTGCAGAGTGCAGATTCAGAGTGCAGAGTGCAGATTCAGAGTGCAGAGTGCAGATTCAGAGTGCAGATTGTGAGTGCAGAGTGCAGATTCAGAGTGCAGAGTGCAGATTCAGAGTGCAGATTCAGAGTGCAGAGTGCAGAGTGCAGATGCAGAGTGCAGATTGTGAGTGCAGAGTGCAGATTCAGAGTGCAAAGTGCAGATTCAGAGTGCAGAGTGCAGATTCAGAGTGCAGATTGTGAGTGCAGAGTGTAGATTGTGAGTGCAGAGTGCAGATTCAGAGTGCAGAGTGCAGATTCAGAGTGCAGATTCAGAGTGCAGATTCAGAGTGCAGAGTGCAGATTCAGAGTGCAGATTCAGAGTGCAGAGTGCAGATTCAGAGTGCAGATTCAGAGTGCAGAGTGCAGATTCAGAGTGCAGATTCAGAGTGCAGAGTGCAGATTCAGAGTGCAGATTCAGAGTGCAGTTTCAGAGTGCAGATTCAGAGTGCAGAGTGCAGATTCAGAGTGCAGATTCAGAGTGCAGATTCAGAGTGCAGATTCAGAGTGCAGATTCAGAGTGCAGAGTGCAGATTCAGAGTGCAGATTCAGAGTGCAGAGTGCAGATTCAGAGTGCAGATTCAGAGTGCAGATTCAGAGTGCAGATTCAGAGTGCAGAGTGCAGATTCAGAGTGCAGATTCAGAGTGCAGAGTGCAGATTCAGAGTGCAGAGTGCAGATTCAGAGTGCAGAGTGCAGAGTGCAGATTCAGAGTGCAGATTCAGAGTGCAGATTCAGAGTGCAGAGTGCAGATTCAGAGTGCAGAGTGCAGATTCAGAGTGCAGAGTGCAGATTCAGAGTGCAGATTCAGAGTGCAGAGTGCAGATTCAGAGTGCAGAGTGCAGATTCAGAGTGCAGATTCAGAGTGCAGATTCAGAGTGCAGAGTGCAGATTCAGAGTGCAGATTCAGAGTGCAGAGTGCAGATTCAGAGTGCAGATTCAGAGTGCAGATTCAGAGTGCAGATTCAGAGTGCAGATTCAGAGTGCAGATTCAGAGTGCAGAGTGCAGATTCTGAGTGCAGATTCAGAGTGCAGATTCAGAGTGCAGAGTGCAGATTCAGAGTGCAGAGCGCAGATTCAGAGTGCAGAGTGCAGATTCAGAGTGCAGATTCAGAGTGCAGAGTGCAGAGTGCAGAGTGCAGATTCAGAGTGCAGAGTGCAGATTCAGAGTGCAGATTCAGAGTGCAGAGTGCAGATTCAGAGTGCAGAGTGCAGATTCAGAGTGCAGAGTGCAGATTCAGAGTGCAGTTGCAGAGTGCAGTTGCAGAGTGCAGTTGCAGAGTGCAGTTGCAGAGAGAACTCAGCAGCACCACCACAGCATCACTCAGCAGCACCACAGCATCACTCAGCACCACCACAGCACCCCTCAGCACCACCACAGCACCACTCAGCGCAATCCCAGCATCACTCAGCACCACCACAGCATCACTCCGCGACATCACAGCATCAATCTGTGCAACCATTCAACAACAACTGGTTCAATTATGTTCTCTCAATGTTTCAAGCTTTATTACAAATGTCACAAAAAGATGTTATTTCACTTCTGTTCTTGGATTTTCATCACAATAAAATACACTGAACATAATCTTCACAAACGTTATTTACAAAAGTTTAAGCTATTGCCAATATAAATTACAATCACTTTTATTTAAGTATTAATTATTTAAATAAATTAAAAGCCGTTGCTATTTGTAATATCAATACATCTAAGTCACGTAAATACAAAACATGTTGCATTACAAATGCTATAGTCGTCACATGTGCGAAATTTATAACTATTGGCATTGAAAATGACAAAGCTATTAATTTAGCTATTTTCAAAATCAACACATAAATAAAAAAATTGTCATTTACAAGACCAATAGCTCAAACTTTCATAATGCGAGACCTATTGCATTGCAAATGCTTGTTTTCCTTCTCTTAGACAGCTAAAGCAGCTCAGATATGACATAAACTAAAATGTTAGGTAACAGTACCAATTGGCGCCTGGGTTTCTAGGATGAACAAAAAAGGACCTTGATGAAAGATACAGGTGCTGAGCTAGTGTAATTGTGAAGTCACTCATTGCGTTTCCCCAGGAGGCTGAAAGAGTGGGGCCGGTTTTGTTCCTGGGGCCCTATTTTGTTACTGGGAACTTGTTTATTGCTGAGCTGGGGGACAGTGTGTTTGGTTTTAAAAAGAACCAGCTGAAGAGCTCCATGTATTTCCTGTTTTTTTAGGCAATAATTAAAATATCAAGATAAATTAGGAGATTAACGGACCTGCTGAAGAGGGATCGGAATTTTGTCTAGTGTCAGTTTTGACTCATCTAAAGTAGCACAGATGGTTAACATGCCTGCTGCAAAGAACATGTATCATGCAGACCACAGAATTGTATTTTATGTGTATGGCTCAGTGGGTTATTGCTTTTGTCAGAGAGATCCTTCTGTTATTTGCAGTTCATATGTTACAATTTTAATATAGCACAGTGAGCAATGAACTGCCATCAAACAGCTGCATGCAAACTGCATGAGACAGGTTAGAAAGTTATGTTTTTCCCAAGTCTTTCATTATCCTAATGTTCTTAAAAAGGGTATGTTTGGGTAGAAATAAATTATTAGTAGTAGAGACAACCTTAGCCAACGTGTTAGATTTTGAATCCAAAGCGTGTGCTTCTCCAGACCAAGCACTCTTAAAAAATGCCTACCAGTATGGATGATGTTTAAATCTTACACCTTGCAGTCATCTTTGTTGTATGTAACATTTTCTATACACAGAGGTACTCACGTATGAATATGTGTGTGTGATGTAAAGCGCTCCGATACCTTACACTGTTATGACAGGGGCTATAAAACAAATGAAAAACACGTGAGAGAGAGGCTATGGAGAGATGAGGAGCACTGTTGGAGGGTGGGTGTGAGGGAATCTATAAAGGAGTAGGTCATGGGGGGATGCCCAAAAGTATTGTCGCACGGGCCCCACCAACACTAAAGCCGACCCTGCCTTACCGCTTATTGCTAACATCCCACAAAGTGTTTCTTTATTATGTTCCTAGCTTCTTGTCTGTGCTTAACAGTGAATGTGTGGGTTCACTGATAGAATATCGATGTCACAAATATCGATGTTCTAAATATCGATAAAAAACATATAGAACACAAAAATATCGCCTCATATTCCTAAACAGGTAAGTAAAAAAATATTGAATCAAAAAAATATTGATGTAAAAAATATAGATGTAAAAAATATCGATTTAAATATATATATATATATATATATATATATATATATATATATATATATATATATATATATATTCACTGAAAAAACCATAGGTTATAGACCATATATAGTTAGGAATTAGCATTTACAAAACCTTGAAAATTCACTGAAAAAACCATAGGTTATAGACCATATATAGTTAGGAATTAGCATTTAGAAAACCTTATTTTACTCACACAAAACCATTGAAATTCCATATATAGTTAGTTGCACTAACTATATATCGCGCACCCGCAATCCACTGCTGATGATGTCACATATTACATCATTCATGACATGGTCAGTGACATCACTGATGACATCACTGATGACATCTCAAATGACATCACTGATGACATCATCTAGTGTCTGTGTGTTTTTGTAAAGTTTAAATATGTTTTACATATTGAAGAATGAGTGGATGTATGGAAGACTGAGTGTGTGTGTGGCTGGCTGGGAGGTGTGTGACTCTGTGCATATCAATGTGTACTTGTATCAGTGATTGTATAAGAGAGTAAGTATGTGTTAGTATATGTGTGAAAAGTATGGTGTTCTGTGTTTAACTGTATAGATGACTGTATAGATGAGGAAATCGAAGTGTGATTGATTCTTCACAGGACTGACTAGGTGTATGAGTGCATATGATAGTGTTGTAATAATGAGTGACTGTATGTATGAGTGATTGTATGGGTGAATGAGTGAATGTGTGTGTAGACGTAGGAATCAGTGAGTGCGTATGTAGTAACTGGTATTGGTGTGTCATGATGTCATCAGTGATGTCATTTGAGATGTCATCAGTGATGTCATTTGAGATGTCATCAGTGATGTCATCAGTGATGTCACTGAAGTATGGTGTTCTGTGTTTAACTGTATAGATGAGGAAATGGAAGTGTGATTGATTCTTTACAGGACTGACTAGGTGTGTGAGTAACTCCATGGATGAGTGGCAGTGTGTGAGTGTCTGCATAGGTGTATGAGTGCATATGATAGTGTTGTAATAATGAGTGACTGTATGTATGAGTGATTGTATGGGTGAATGAGTGAATGTGTGTGTAGACGTAGGAATCAGTGAGTGCGTATGTAGTAACTGGTATTGGTGTGTCATGATGTCATCAGTGATGTCATCAGTGATGTCATTTGAGATGTCATCAGTGATGTCATCAGTGATGTCACTGACCATGTCATGAATGATGTAATATGTGACATCATCAGCAGTGGATTGCGGGTGCGCGATATATAGTTAGTGCAACTAACTATATATGGAATTTCAATGGTTTTGTGTGAGTAAAATAAGGTTTTCTAAATGCCAATTCCTAACTATATATGGTCTATAACCTATGGTTTTTTCAGTGAATTTTCAAGGTTTTGTAAATGCTAATTCCTAACTATATATGGTCTATAACCTATGGTTTTTTCAGTGAATTTCATTGGTTTTTTAACAGCTAATATCTGTAGCTGTAAAATGTATTCTTCTTTAAATCCAAAAATATATTTTATATGTTTATTAATAATTTTTTTTTTAAATATTTTTTTTTCTTCGTTCCCGCTTCGCGAATCGGGAAGCTTCCCGTTAGCTGACCTTGATGCCGCGAAATAGACCGCGAGCCAGTAAACGTTTCTTTACCGCAACTGCCGCGTTAGAAAACAACAAGTCAAGTCAAGTCAAATGATCTTTATTCGGATTGTCAATACATCCATAAAAGTACATAAAAATGCATTAAGAACAGTTTAAAACATATATAAATAAACAGATTTATCAAGATAGCATTTAAGCAGCATATATCATAAAGTGCGGTAAGCATAGTATAAAGTGCAAAGAAGATAGTAAAGGGAGAAACATTATACTACTAGCAACATACACATAAAATTCAAGTTATGTACTCCCAAAAAATGATCCTTTACAACAGAATACATATACAACTAAATCAACTGGCAATTAAAATAAATAATTAGGTGCAAGAAGTGCAACAATACCATAGTGCTATTAGCAATTATCCAAACTCCATGCATGACCTCGATTTGACACATCTTTTTATAAAGCAGTTTACAGTGTATATAACTTCATCAGTATGTAGCATTTGGAGAAATTTTAAAGCAAGATTAAAATCTCTGAGGTTATATTTACAAAGGGTCGGCCTTAAGTATTGACAGGTATATAATTTATAGAAGCCGCAGAAGAAGAAATAGTGCAATAGACTTTGTTTCCCGCCCTGAGAACAGGGGCAGTCCAATTCTTCCAGTTTTTTGTTGTAGCCAAGGGGGAAGCTGAGCAAATTTACTATGCTTCCATCCCGAAACCTGAACAAAAGGCTCCTATTCCACTTTCCTATGGGTATTGACAAGTATCTATAAAAAATTTCCAAATTAATCAAATTATCACAACTTAGGTCAATAATGAGCTGATATCTAATGACACCAGGTTTAATAGACTCAGACCTCAAGCGATCCTCTTTGTATAGGTCAAGTAAAGCCCGTTTAATACTGTGCTTATGGGCGGGGACAATAGAGTTCGGGGAACTATACAAAGAACCCTGACCCACGCTCTGCAGGCTATCCTTGACTGCATTAAACCAAGGTATGTGATGAAAACTATCACTTAACAAACAGTCAAATATTATACTGCGCGTTAAGGACGCTGCTGGATTTAACCATACCTTGATCCAAAAGAGAGCAGGCCTAGACCTAATGAAGTCATCAATATAGGACAATCTCAGTTCGTTATGACAGATAAGTGTAGAGGCGCAAGGGACTCCTCCCAGCACCCTCCTACAGAATCTATTTTCCTCTGACTGAAGACCCGTGCTTTTGCAGTATCCCCACACTTCAGCTCCATATGTCCCAGTTGGTCGACATTGGGTGCGGTATATATTAAGTAGGGGTGTTACCACATCTGCCAGTTTTGGTTGTCGGAGGGATAAGATTGATTTAATTGACTTGCCAATTTTATTTCTCGCATAAGCGGCATGCGGCTGCCAAGAGCCAGAGTTGGAAAAAAGTAACCCTAAATAGGGAAAAGTGCTAGTGCATTTTAAAATATTGTTGCCGGATTTAATTGATGTAATATTGTACTTTTTAGGTCCGCAGTTCATGATAAAGGATTTTTTCAAATTGGTATTTAAACCAAGATCAGACATAAACGCAACAAACCCCGAAATTAAGATGCGTAGAGCATTCGGGGTTCGCCCCATTAGTACTGCGTCATCCGCATAAAGTAGAGTAGTAATGGGGACGCCATTTATAATTGGAACGTCCTTAGTAATTTTATTTAAACTGCTGCTCAACCCATTGATATATAAAATAAAAAGCAGGGGGGCGAGTACGCAGCCCTGTCTAACTCCTCTGCTAATAAGAACATCATTGGACAGATCGCCATCATTATTTATCCGTACTCTTGCTTTTAAGTCCCTATGTAACTCAGACAAAAAATACACCAGAGAGTCATCCAAACCATAATCAAGCAAAAGAGACCACAACCTAGAACGATTAACAAAATCGAATGCGGAACTCAGATCCATGAAACCTAAATAAAGGGGGGATTTTTTAACAATAATGTATTTAGCCATAATCAGGTTTAAATTTAGACACTGTTCAACTGTGCCTACGTGGCTTCTAAATCCCAGTTGACTACAATGAAGAACATTGTTGTCCTCAGCCCAGTTCCTTATCCGTTTAAAGATTACCCTACCAAGGACCTTTAACGTATTGTCGATCAGTGAGATCGGACGGTAGCAGGCAGGATCCGAAACAACATCGTGACGCCTCCCGTCCGCATGACGTTTCGCGTTGTCGCGTGATACGTCATATGACGTGCTACGTTAGCGAACTGGTACGCTTACCGAGTCGCAAAGCACAGGTTTCTGGAAGCAAACCGAGAGGCCCTGCAAAGCGCTTAACGTAAACACAGCAGGTCATGTGACTTGGTAATAACACTTTTCATTGGTTCATTTCACTTTTGGTTTCCTAATGATGTAAGACTAGGTCATATATTCTAAAATGAACACTTTTCATTGGTTGAGAACTATTGTTTTTCCCAAATGATGAAAATCCCTCCTTCTTTCCTCACTCTGACTTTCATCATTGTGAGAGAAAGACCCTTTGTTACCAGTGAGCAATGGCTTCTTTAGTAGCTTCAGCTGGTGCTTCCCCACCACCTCCACCACATCCAAGGAAGAGTGGACCACCTGCTCAAGTTATAATTCAGCAAGAAGAGGAAGAAGAGGAACAGGACGACGAGCACGAAGAGAGGCACTTTTTGCCTGAGGAGCCCAGGACGTCTCACCGGAAAGAAAACTTCATTTGGCAATTTTTTAAAATTCCCAAAGGTCAGAAAAAAGTAAATGCAAGATACGTAACTTGCCTTATATGTCAAGATAGACTGTCCAGAGGGACCGACAAAAAATACAGTTTCGGAAACTACACAATGCATCGCCATATGACTAGGTGGCATCCTAACAACTACAGTGCTGCACAGTTTCGTAACGACCTAGATAATCTCCCTATTATGGCCAGAAGATCTGTTGTACCGGAAGTAACGGGACCAGAGGGCAGGGAGATGGTGCCAAATATTCAAACGAGATTTCATGAAGTAAAACACGTCTGCGTACATTGCAATGGATTCATTTGCTACGGAGAAAGAAGCATCACTCTGATCAACAGAGCTATTGACTATCATATGCAAGTTTGTACGAAACGCCCCAAATAATAAATACTTTTTTTTTGTTTTGTTGCTCCTGTTGAGCCCTTTACAATGAATCGTTTTCATTGCCCCTGCAAGAAAAACCCCCAAAAATATAAAACTGTTCAGAAAAATTCAAAAAAAGTAAAAAAATGTTCAGAAAAATATTAAAAAAAATATAAAACAACAAAAACAATAAAAAAAAAAGTTCTTTTCAGAACTACCTCCCCGTTATTAAAAAATTGGTACAATATTTGGAACTGTGCCAACCTCTATTTCTCGTAGTTCGCTTCCCAGTTCGCTCGCCGGTACGCGAACCGGAAGTGAACCAAAAATTTTTTTTAAAAAAAAGAACAGTAAGTATAAGGGAAGGAAACAGACACTTATGTTAAAAGAAAGACAGCTATAGGGGAGTAAACTAGAGATACTATTACCCGTAATCCACTGCTGATGATGTCACATATTACATCATTCATGACATGCTCAGTGACATCATCAGCAGAGGATTGCGGGTTTTTTGGCAACGTGCCTTATCCACGGTTTAATAACGCTGCCTTTTGCTTTATATAAGTTTTCAAATTGTATGAAATATATACCAATAGGTCGTTATGAACCTTTAGGTAGTGCTTTTCTTCATGAGGTCTGGTCGCTTCCATACACATACAGATGTTTCAAAGATGATCAAGAAGTTTATCTGAATGGAGAGGAATGCACTGAGACGCCAGATCATTCACTAATGTGTAGGCACATACAGTTACACGGTTCATGCAACAAACACCGACCAAATATGGCTTGCGTGTTGCAAGGCACGCCAGTTCCTGCTATCATCCCCACGTTCAAGTTGTTGGAAAATGGTAGTTATTTGATGCTCAATAATGAAGATTGTTCTGGGTTAATTAAAAGTATTCCTTTTATCGTAACAGTAAGTGAACGGGTTATTTGCTGCAGAAATGTTCTATTTCCTCCCACACATGAACATAGGGAGTTTTCAATCTGGCCACAAATACCAACCTTGGGAGCAGATTTCAACGGCATGGCAAGAATAAGAGCTCTTTTGTCTCAGAGAGAGGTGGCCTTGAGTTCGGCCCGTGAAACTTTCGTGCTTCACATAGCGAACACCCGTACAGAGGTGCAGACCCTTTTCAATACAGATTCTCCTTTCCATTTCAGCAAGATGGTTCGGACTATCTTTAACGCGTCCTCCACAAAGGGCCTGGCGCACTTTTTTAAAGTTGTTACCAGTGGTCTCATGACTTCATTTGAGAAAATCTTTGGAGTCATCCCTGCTTTCTTTCATTCTATTTTTTTCCACTGTGCTTCGTGGATTCCCATTTTTACTTGCATTACCAGCGGACGCTCTTGTGCTTTTTTACATTTTTAAATATGGATGTCCCTCCTGTGCAAGCTCCCGCCCTGCAGCTGCTGACACTGTTCCGCAATCGCATGCTAGAATATTATGGCACAATGCCGTTGGCGATATTAAGCACGGCATATGGATTATCTTTTCGATTCTCCTACTTCACCTGTGTCCAGCCTGTATTTCACTGCCTGACCTGTGATTTCGATTGGGCCATTGATTTGTGTCTCTGCGGACCGGTTTCTCCTGACGTCGACTTTAATCAGCTGATGACTCCTATCATTACTCACAAGTTGGTTGGTCCTGGCGAAAGGATTATGGCTGTGGCATTGATGCATGGACTAATTGGTCCCTGGAATTTACTGGCGGCAACACAGTCTTTCTTGGAACAGAGCTTTCTTGAAAACCCACCGAGCTGTCCTCTGATGGTGATAGAGGATCCGGTGCTGGGAGAGCACGTATGTTCTTTTCCGCTTTTAAATTGGATGGCTGAACTCTTTTCGGATGAAGACGGTGACTTCCTATTGGAGGCTGTTGCAGCTTATTTTGCATACACAGTTATGTCATAGACCTTTTTCATGTTTGATATGCTGAGTACCAGCATTTCATTGACAATTCATTGACTTATTTGTCAAGTTTTTATTATTTAGCTTGCCTATTGGCTTAAGACTCGATAAAGTACTTGGCTGTTTTATTTTTCTTTAGCATTAAATTTTCCTAGTTTTTAAAGTTTTACCTTGCGGACCGTCCACATATAAAGTTGCAATCTGCTCTCATGAGATGGCACTTCTATTATCTTATTCAGTTCGTTTCCGGATCATGGGGAGGTGTCATCTAGGTCCTGGATATCTTCACACCGTGTTAAGTTAGCATGGGCTCATTACCGGTTTAAACGCCATTTGTCCTTTTTTGCAACTTCTGCACACGACACTTAGTTGTTGCTTTAGCTTTCAACCTAGTAGTTCATCGTGGTTTACATGAGAATAATATGTTATTGCTCTACTATCTGCTTTGCTTGTTAAACTATATCTGTACAGCGAGTGCTGAAGTTTCAAGAACAACACGATACAGAATTGTTATGAGGTCTGATCTCCACGACTTCATACTCATAACATAAGTGCAGCTTCTGCCAATTCTGGGCATGAGGCGGGTTTTATATTGCTTTGCCGAACACACATACACAACAGTTGATGCGGTTCACATGAAGAGAGAGCTGGTGTATGCTGATGTGATTCCTTCAAATCTAAGACACTAAAGTATGGGCACGCCCTAAACCAACACAAACAGACCTTCTTAGCAAATAATATAATATGTGTATTAGGGAGGGTGAGATATAAGCAGCCGCGGGCCGTGGAGGGAGTTACGGTGGGGCAGGGAGGCGGGGAGGGGGAGGGGCACAGTGGAGCCCTCTCCACCCTGCCCCTCCCCCTCCCCGCCTCCCTGCCCCACCGTAACTCCCTCCACGGCCCGTGGCTGCTTATAAGTGTTGCTAACTCTTATTCATTTACAGCATGTTAACATACTGTCACCATTCGCTTTTTATGTACTAGTAACTATGCTGGTAATTTTGCTACTGATAATATGTGTACTTGTATTATCTAAGATACTACGCCTGAGAAGACGGCATTAGTAAATAAACATTTCAAATACACATGTGTTCTTCTTAACTCCATGTTCTGGTTTCTAAGAAATATATAACGACCGACTGTTCATGAGTTCCACGTATCCTGAGGTACTATAAGTTCATATTCTGGATTGTCTAAACATTGAGAGTTTGTTATATCCAATGTGACACTGTACCTAGCTTGCTAAGGGGTTTTTGATTACTAAGGTGAGTTTTGGGGCACCCTAATTCGCCGAGGTTCCAATCCTCTGTCCACAGTTCTGTGTGAGAACAGAAACCCTGCGACAGGGGCACCCCCGACCCTTGCTGGAGCTTCATCACACTTGCGATACAACTCCAGCAATGCGCCACCTTTACGGCACAGATACATCACGCATCTGTGCTGTTTTTGCCCCATGATGCGCCGCATTGTAAATGCAGCACACCATAGGTGACGGAACAGCGGCACAGAATGACTAACACATCCCTGGTGATGCGCCAGTCATCATAAATCTATCCCTATGCTTCTTATCTTGTTAGAGATGAACCGCCATATGTATCATCAAAGTTTTTTGCATTTCCTAAATAGCGAACTTTAAGGAATAAATAGCGATTCTTTACCATTCCTAGTTTGCGATGAGCTATTTGCTAATTACAAATTACCCATTCATTTCCTTCCTTTCCATAGGGCGGTTGGACTCACTTTTAGCTCGAACGGCTGAATGGATTTCCACGAAACTTGACAAAATTGTAGGGACTGGTAGCCCGATGTGCCTTTGCTATGTCTCAAGATATATGCTCCAGTGGTTTTTACGAAAATTAACTTTGAAAAATATATATTGGGCTACATTGGCCTATATATATGTTGGAGCCCAAATGTAGCCCAATGTAGCCCAATGAAGCCCAATGAAGCCCAATGTAGCCCAATGTAGCCCAAAGATGGCCGCCAGAGACAAAAAAAACAAATGTAGCCCAAATATCAGCCAGATGTAGCCCAACTATAGCCCAGTGACAGAATGACCAATCAGCTTCGCAAACCTCCGTTACGCGAAGCAGAGCGCTGTTACAGAAATATATCTTTTTTTGAACGTTAATTTCTCAAAATCCACTGGAGCACATATATTGAGACCTAGCAAAGGCACATCGGGCTACCAGTCCCTAATATTTTACCAAGTTTCGTGCAAATCCATTCAGCCGTTCGATTATTATTATTATTATTTTTTTTTGCCCCGCGGGGCCCTTTTAAAACCTCCACATCAAACCTAGGGGGTCAGCGAGGATCTACTATGCCCCCTTATGGTCATTTGCCCCTTCGCTTTGGCCTCCTCTTGTCTCTCGATCCTACCGAGAGACAAGATGGCGGCCGCTACGGACTGTTTGGAATGTTGACAGACGCCGGAGAACCAATCAGCTTCGCTTCACAAAGCTCCGTTGCGTGAAAAGTCCGCGAACCGGAGCGCTGCCCGGTCCGCTGTTACAGATATATATCTTTTTTTAAACGTTAATTTCTCAAAATCCACTGTAGCACATATATTGAGACCTACAAAAGGCACATCGGGCTACCAGTCCCTACAATTTTGCCAAGTTTCGTGCAAATCCATTCAGCCGTTCGGGCTAAAAGTGAGGCCAACCGCCCTATGGAAAACTCAATGTTAAAAACACGTTTTGGGACCCCCCTTTTTTCTCGACCCCCCCTGGACGAACCCCCCCCCAATTTTCAGCCAATTCCGTCCACAAACGCCAAAGTTATTTGACATAGAATTTTCAAAAATCCCATAGAGAAAAAATCCTAACTATATATACCTACTGGCGACCGCCAGTAGGTAATATAAATATATATATATATATATATATATATATATATATATATATATATATATATATGAACCGATAATCCTCACCACCTCCGCAGCTGCAGCGAAATGAAGACACGGACCCCAGGCTGTCGGCAAGGTAAGATTTTATTCAATACCTCTCAACGGGCGACGCGTTTCGAGCATCAAGTGCTCTTGTTCACACACCGTGCACCCGGTCAGCTGACATAATATATACTTTTTTTTAAAGTGATGCTCCACCTCTCAAGTGTATCACATGGTCACATGGTAAACATAAAGGAAATACTAAACGTTATCCAAGGTCAGCTCTATATGGAGAAATATACAACCTGGAACATTCATTGATTGACATGATATAAAGTTCAATCGAGCTGATTTAGAACACATAAAAACAGTGTTATTTCTGCATGAATGCAGTATCAAAACATTGTAGTTGTTTGATAATAATTAATCACTGGGACTGATGTGTGTATTTAGAGACATAACTTGCATCAATCATAAATGAATGATATATACAAATATATATACATAGATCTACACTATTTACATAACAAAGTTTAAACAATCATTTACATATTACTGCTTAAAATGCATTGTAATTCAACTAGGACTGATTATTTAATTTCCCATTAATTGGGATATCCCTATGTATTAGCCCCCTGTGAAATACTACTAATTCGTGTCTTGCCAATGAATGTATCTTATCCAATAAGATTACTGTTAGTAGACAGACCGTCCATGACCTGTGTAAAATAATTATTAGTGATTTTAAACGACATACCCTCTTCTACCGCACTACAGGAGGGTAACTTAATACCATGAAACTCAGTAATTTCACCCTTTACAACGTTTCAAACCCCATTAATAATGACTTAACAAAAAATATTAATTCCTAAAGTGTATAGATACAGGAGAAAATAGTGAAAAATACCTTAATCAATACATATACTGACAATTACATTTATTAACAATATTTACATTATGCGGTCTGATTTGTTGTTTCGGGTTAATCCATTCAGCTTGAATTCTCATTTGGTTGCATGTATGCAACCTACTTTCCAGTGATGCACTGGATCGCACAGCATACCTCTTATATTCACTCGTACTGTTCAGTTGGGCTCATCCCTAATGATAGAAACACAAGTTTTATATTTCAATCAAAATGGGTCTGGAAACCATATAATAACACCTAGTCTAATACATAGTCAATGTTCTACAGAAAATTGTGCAAATCCTCTGTTGTATTTAGCTCATTTGGATATTTACTATCCAACTCCACTATGTATTGTGTCTCCTTCCTTCTCAAGGTATTTTCTCTGTCTCCTCCTCGTCTGGGAGCGGCCACTGCGTCAATAACAAAATACGAAAGACAACTCAGATCATTATTGTGAGTGGATCTAAAGTGGCGAGCTACGGGGTATGTACTGTCATTATTGACTATTGCTCTTAGGTGTTGTAAGATCCTGACGTGCACCTGTAATTTGGTACTGCCTATATACCATAGGCCACAGGTGCACGTCAGGACATATATGGCATAATCACTATGACAGTTGTAATTTCCCCTGATGGCTATACTGACCTTATTGAAGGGGGTGTTATAATCTGTGGTGTTAATACCAAATTTACAGGCCCGACACGTCGAGCATTTGTAAAAACCATCTTTGGGTTTGAGCCAGGTGCTGCCACCACCTAGCTAAGGGCTTGATTTCACCAGACTATTGTGCATACTTCTAGCCTTTCTGTGTGTGTGATGGTAGGGATTTCAGAAAGTGTGTCATTCAAAACCCCATCAGTCATTAGGATTGGCCAATGTCGTTTGACAATCGATTTTATTTCTCTCTCCTGTCTGCTAAAGGATAACATCAGACGTGGAGTGTCATTGTCATTGATTTTCTTTGGAACCTCAGATTGCAACAAAGAATCTCTTGATCTTTCTCGACTTCGAGTTAAGGCCCTTTGCAGTGTTGCATTGCTGTATCCCCTAGCTTTTAATCTGGACAACAGGGATTCAGCTCCTTGTTCGAATGTTTCAGGAGTGTTGCTGATTCTTTTTAAACGCAACAACTCCCCATAAGGGATATTTTCAACAACATTCTTGGGATGTCCACTGCTGGCATGCAAAATGCTATTGCCAGCAGTGGCTTTGCGGAAAAGTGATGTAACTAAGATGCTGTCCTTCACTGTGGTGTGTACATCTAGAAATTCTGCCTTCACTTTACTGTTGCTGGAGGTAAAGAATACATTTTCTTGGTTAAGATTTAATGCATTGACGAATTCTTGTGCACTAAGTTTTTCACCCTCCCATATACAGAACACATCATCAATAAATCGCATCCAATGTTTGACACAATTAAAACCGGGTGTGGCGATGAGACTCCGCTCCTCCCACCAGCCTACGTGTAAACACGCATAGCCGGGGGAGAAGCATGATCCCATCGCCACACCCCTGACCTGTTTCCAAATGTCCTTCCCAAACATAAAAAAGTTGTTGTGGAAAATATTATATTGAATATTAATATTAATTTTAACATAATAAATTAAATGTAATATACACTTTTACAAAATAAAACACATAAACATAATTTTAAAAAAACACACAAACATAATAATGTATACACATATATATATATATATATATATATATATATATATATATATATATATATATATTTACTTTAAAATAATTAATAAACCATTATCTTTAATTTATTTGAAAATATATATATATATATAAAAAAAATTCATATATATAAATAATTTAAAATATAAAATACATTAAAACGTTAAACTATAAAAAAAATATTTCACCTTAAATTGCCCAATACAATAAGTGCAACATTAGGGAAAGTGTTGGATAGCAAAATAATTACATTTACTATTCCAACTGAGTGCAACAGTAGGGAAAGTGTTGAATAGCGGAGATGTAAAACTTACTATTCCCACTCCAAAGAGTGCAACAGTAGCGAAAGTGTTGGACAACAGAGGGGTATAAATTACTATTCCCACTTCAGTAAGAGCAACAGTAGGGAAAGTGTTGGATAACAGAGGGGAAAAAGTTACTATTCCCACTCCAATGAGTGCAACAGTAGGAAAAGTGTTGGATAGCGGAGGGGTAAAAATTACTATTCCCACTCCAAAGAGTACAACATTAGGGAAAGTGTTGGATAGCGGAGGGGTAAAAATTACTTTTCCCACTCCAGTGAGAGCAATAGTAGGGAAAGTGTTGGATAGAGGAGGGGAAAACATTACTATTCTGACTCCAGTAAGTGCAACAGTAGGGAAAGTGTTGAATAGCGGAGGGGTAACAATTACTATTCCCACTCCAGTAAAAGCAACAGTAGGGAAAGTGTTGGATAGCGGAGGGGTAAAAATTACTATTCCTACTCCACTGAGTGCAACAGTAGGATAAGTATTGGATAGCGGAGAGGCCAAAATTACTATTACCACGCCAAAAAGAGCAACAGTAGGGAAAGTGTTGGATAGCAGTTGGATATAAATTACTATTCCCACTTCAGTAAGAGCAACAGTAGGGAAAGTGTTGGATAGCAGAGGGGAAAAAATACTATTCCCCCTCCAATGAGTGCAACAGTAAGGAAAGTGTTGGATAGCGGAGGGGTAAAAATTACTATTTCCACTCCAAAGAGTATAACAGTAGCAAAAGTGTTGGATAGAGGAGGGGTAAAAATTACTATTCCCACTCCACTGAGAGCAATAGTAGGGAAAGTGTTGGATAGAGGAGGGGAAAAAAATACTCTTCTCACTCTAGTAAGTGCAACAGTAGGGAAGTGTTGAAAAGAGGAGGGGTAGAAATTACTATTGCCACTCCAGTAAAAGCAACAGTAGCGAAAGTGTTGGATAGCGAAGGGGTAGAAATTACTATTCCCACTCCACTGAGTGCAACAGTAGGATAAGTATTGGATAGGGGAAAGGCCAAAATTAATATTCCCACTGCAGTGAGTGAAACAGGAGGGAAAGTACTGGATAGCAGAGGGGTAAAAATTACTATTCCAACTCCAGTGAGTGCAACAGTAGGGAATGTTTTGGATAGCAAAGGTGCAACATTTACTATTCCAACTCCAGTGAGAGCAACAGTAGGGAAAGTGTTGGACAGCGGAGAGGCAAAAATTACTATTCCAACTCCAAAGAGGGCAACGGTAGGGACAAATTTGGATAGTGGAGGGGTAAAAATTAGTATTCGAACTCCACTGAATGCAACAGTAGGATAAGTGTTGAATAGCAGAGGGGAACGTTTTTTATTCCCACTCCAGTGAGTGCAACAGTAGGGAAAGTGTTGGATAGCAGAGGGGTAAAAATTAATATTCAAACTCCAGTAAGTGCAACAGTAGGGAAAGTGCAGGATAGCGGAAAGATAAAAATTACTATTCCCACTCCATGGAGTGCAACAGTAGGGAAAGTACTATTCACACTCAAACACTTTAAAAAATGTTTTATTAAAAAATAAACAAAAGAAAAAAATTCTAAACAATATTTAAAAAATATATCAACAAAATGATACATAAAAAGAACACATATTAAATATTAATTACATATAACAAAAACCTATAAATATTATACACAATAAAATTAATACATTTACAAAAAATGATTCTTTTAAACTTGAAAATATTTACAACAAAAACATTAATTAAAACATAAATGTATTTATTTAATTTCCTACCCTGTAACACCACACCAATAACAAAATACTTCAACATTTTTAATTACATTTATTGACATACTTAACATAATTAGCAATCAATAAAAACAATATTAGTAATAAAAAAATGAATACACATTAATTAACTACGCAAACTTTAACACTATAATATCCACAACACACACCTAAATTAAGCTATAAAATAATAAAACACATTTAAAACTTAAAACTATTACTATTAACAACTAATAATTAAATAACAAAATTTAATTTAATACCCACCCTTTACCCCTTTAAAAGTAAAAAAAAACACACACAAATATAAATAATTACCCAAAATAAATATCAAATAATTAACATTAATTTACAACTATATATTAATTAACTAAGGATCTCCAATGTGCGTGTCTGTTGGGCACGACATGCACCACTACTTGACAGCCACATAGAGAATCCCATAGACCTGACGATTTGCAGAAATTTAATTCGTATTGGCAAAATCAACTGGGTGAATCAAGTTTACAAATAAAGGATGCAATTGATATGTATAAGAATACTTATCTTTCGGCCAATTTGAAGGTTCCATTTTTTAAGACTATCATTAGATTAGATTATACACCAGAGCGTATGAGAAAGTGGGGCTCACAATATGATGGGAAATGTTTCCGATGCAAGTGGGATAACGCGGAAATGATGTATATATTTTATAATTGTTGTAAATTGCGTCAGTTTTTGATTCATATTGAAAATTTTCTATCTATGATTACACAGCTTAATGTAAAAATATCCCCAGCTATGATGCTCTTAGGTATAGGTGAAAATGTAACACAGGATCCTGATCTATATCGATTTAGATATTTGATATTTGTGACTATGACAATTGCTCGCCTTTGCATTGCTTCGGAATAGTTACAAGAAGAACCTCCCGCGTTTGAATTTTGGAGGGCGAAGTTATATCAAATTTTTGAATTGGAATGGAGTTTGTATTCTTTGAAGGGGGGTAGAAAAAGGCGACTGGGTATATTGATTTGGGGTGCAATTCAAGAATATTTGGAGAACTGAATATCTAGTACGGAATAGTATGTATGATGAGATATAAATACATTATTGTTTACTATGTGTTTATTAAACTGTACTGATGCCTTGCCCCTACGGGGGAATAATAAAAAATAAATAAAAAAAGAGAATCCCAGATAGAGTTTCAGGAGTTGGCTGTCTTTTCCACTATGGAGGTTCCTCTGATGCAGGACTTTCTGGACATGGGTATGGTCATAAGCAGTAAGAGTCTCAATCTGAGGATCTGACCTAGTAGGTAGGTGCATATTGCAGAAAACTCAGTCCAACAGCTCAAATGGGCCTACTCACAATGCAGATGGCCTGGAAGTAGATATGCTTGGCAAAGAGGCTAATGTAGCAGGACAGAGCTAAAGTGAGGGTAGCCTTCATCCTATCGAGCAGCCCAGGATATGGGAAGGTGCTTTGCATAGTTACATGGTGAAGATAGGAGAGTTTTGAAGATGGTGCAGATTGACAAGGGGAGCCAATGGAGTTCCATCCGGGTAGGGGTAATATATTCATACTTCTTCATGCCCTGGATGAGACGTAGAATGCTCCTAACGGTTTTCAATATGGAGTTTGGGAGTCCATGGACTAGAGCATTACCACCATCCAGATGCAAGAGTACAAGGGCTTGGACCGCAGTTCTGAACTCTCTTTCTGTAACAAACGCTTTGATTTTCTTAAGAAGAGAGAACTGGTAGCAGGCCATCTTTGTGTTTTTTCCCCAAACTGTGTACTTTGAGGGAGAGGTTGGTGTCCAGGGTGAGTCCACGTGATTTGGCATTCAGTGAAGGTTGGGGTTTGAAGCAGTCAGTTGAGCCAGGTTAGTACAGTATCTTGTTTGTTCTTCTTGACAAATAAAAGGAACTTTGTCTTGCTTGGGTTAAGCTTCAGGTAGGCATTGGATTTTCAGGTCTGGATGCGTAGAAAGCAGTGTTTGAGGCATTGGATGTCTGAAGCAGAGTAGACTTTCAAGTACAGCTCTGTATTTTTGGCATGGTGGTAAATCTTGTTGCTGTTATATGTGAGTAGAGCACCAAGCAACTCCATGTAAAGGTTGAAGATGACTGGAGTATGGAACCCTGGTGGACTACACATGTGATAGGTATATTTTGTGACCTGGAGGTGCCCATTGAACAAACTGGTGTTGGTTAGAAAGAAAGGAGGATAACCAATGAAGGACATTACAGGTGTATCCCATTTCCGACTTGAGAGTGCAGTGAGGGTGGGATAGTTGACATATTGAAGGCATCTTCATCTGTGGTCAAGAGGGCATCATCTATGATGTGCAACATGGTGGCTTCGGTGTATATTTCGAAAACCCAGCACAGAGAGCAGTAGAACATAATGGTGAAAAGTGCAAAGCACTTTAAATCGTTTAATTTTACTAATAATAAATGTACGGCTGCGGAGACTCTGCTGCCAGGGCTGCGAACATGCACACAAAATGATTGGACAGGTCTTTCTTTTTATGTATGAAGCCTTAGCCATGAGTGCGTAGTCTCCGCAGTCATAAAATTACTATTAGTAAAATTAAACTTGTAGTTTGGGAATACCCAAAAAAGAGTAAACTTACACTAAAGTGTAAATTTACCTTAGTCGTTTAATCCGTTCTCTCATTCTTTCAGCATACTCTTCCTTCTCCTCTCATCTTCCTCATTCCACCTCCTAGTAGTGTCTCTAGACATGATTTTTAAAGGGATGCATACAAGGAGCCATGGACAAAATTGGTGAGGTCACACCAAAAAGAGAGATGTGGTGACGCGGCCAGAGCTGCTGACCCTGGAGAACGGGGCTCACTGATGGGGAAATACTGGCACCCTCCCAGGATTAAATGAATGAAACTCACCAGACATAGCAGGTTTGCTCAGAAACAAAGTGAAATGTATTTATTGGTACCAAAAGCATGCATCATTGCTAATTAGCAAGAAATAAGTCAGATCTGCCACCTTAGGGGCTTTCAGACCGCTTCTTCACAGAGTGACAAGTTCTAGGTGTTATATACAGTATGAACTGTCATGTCAGAGGAACTAGAATAAGGCACCAAGCCAAACATGGCTGACATGGATGTGCAATGTCTGCACCATGCAAATTATAAACAGCCAGATATGGGCAGACCAGAAAGGCTGTCTCTGCACTGTGTAAGCAACTTGCACAAACAGAATAAGAAATATCATGTAGTCAGGACAAGCAAGGTGACCTCTAAGGGGGTACAGAATAGCTTGTGAAGCTTGTCCAGTCAAGGTCAGATAGGAAGCCCTTTTGAGCTCCAGGCCTCATGCTAATGTGATCTATCTAAGCATGGTATATTTTGAATTGCATACACATGATTTGTATGGCTATTCATATATATTTTGCGACAATCCTCCCTTTTGGATAGACCTATCCAACATTAGTGTAAAACCAATATATATGTGATGGCTGCTGGTGGTGTTTATTTCAAATAAATCAACCGGCACGAAATTGTGGTCTGCTCTCGTCTTTGTCCTCGCAAGTCTGTGGATACTGTGGAAGTTGCGTTGGCGTTGGAAAGCGAGCCTTTTGGTATATGTATATATATATATATATATATATATATATATATATATATATATATATATAGGAAACATTAGTTACATATCTTTGGATGGCATTACACAGTGTTTGTATAAAATACATATATTGTCACATTGATACATCTTGATGAGATCAATATTATATCAGCA
The DNA here is from genome assembly GCF_964261635.1 of Lissotriton helveticus. Classification (NCBI taxonomy): domain Eukaryota; kingdom Metazoa; phylum Chordata; class Amphibia; order Caudata; family Salamandridae; genus Lissotriton; species Lissotriton helveticus. Next base: position 580,279,346 of record NC_136070.1, on the reverse strand, counting down.
GGCTGTTGTGATACCAACAGTAAGTGTCCAACAAATATTTTTCTCTGTGCAATGCATAGTGCTACAGTGTCACTTTAGTCACTCAGTTCCTGGGCACTTTCAGCAAGTGTCAGTAATTTAAAGGCACTTATTGAGCGGTCATCTGCTTCTCCTCCTGGTCCGCAGTCATCTTGTTCAGGGGTGGTTTCAGGGACCTTCCCTGCGTTGTCCTCTTCAGTCTATTTTTCTGCAGGTGCAAACCATCACTTTTCTTTGAGACTGCGTCGTGTACTTAACTCAACAGCATCAGTAGATGTCGTGTCCCTCTGACACTTTATGATGGGCACTCATGGATCATAGAAATGGTCTGGTCTGTCCTCTTCTTGACTGCTGTGTTGCTCAGGTCCTCTGGTGACAGATGCTCATCACTTTCTGGTACCGTCCTCTCAGGCGTTGGGGCACTGCGTTGCATCTTCTCCCCTCAATCCATTCATGGCGTTGGTTCACCGTCTGTGGTCCAGTCCACCTAGAACTAAAAGAAACAGCTTTTATTTTTCTCGCAATGACCATGTATCCATAATCGCTTTAGAAGTCTTTGCTAAATTGCAGACAGTACTAAAGTCAGAGCATCAGGCCATTTCAGACCTGTTCCATCAGTTGCTTTTACTAATAATCTATTTTTTATTTTTATTTTGGAGTTCATTTACTCCTCCTGGCCTCAGGTTGGAGGGCGGTATGGGGTATGCAGGTTATACTTTATTCCCAAAAACAAACTCTTTAGTATAAATGTAGTCACTAAGTGATCTCCTTCTATCGCTATTTATGCTCTGGTGGGTCCCTAGCCTTGGAGAGATGGCTTTACTGGCGTATTGCGCCTCAGTTGCTGCATCATTCTTCTCTGTTGGATACACCTCCATTCATTTTGAAAACATATCCACCCACACCAGCAACTATTTAAATCAATTCACTGGGAAGCAACATGCATCTGTGCATTCAACCTCCCTTGTGCAATATTAGATAATCCCTGTTTCAGTCTTGTTAGGGAAAGGAACATGCTGCGTGGGGACACAGGCATCTCATCCTGGTAGGCCCATAGTCTCTTCATTATTAGGCTCACATCCATCATCAATCCTCCCTCTATGTTCATCTGGTGTTGCAGACCATTGTGCTTCCTTTACATTAGCTTGCGACAATTGTCTCTGAATGGGATGTATTTTTGGAATGCTTTGTTCATTAGTTCCATCTGCACTGGTTGTAACATGCTTTCATTTAATGCTGTGTCAGCATTGGCATCACCTTTGGCTAACTTAGTATTAGCTCCTGTGTAGGCTTCACATTTTATTACCGCTATCCTGGTCTATAATAGTATTGCTTTTAACAAGATCCTTACTAAAGGACTATTTTTAATAAGGCACCCTGCTTCTGTTTATGAATCTGTGATACTTCCACAGCGGGCCACAAATAAGAACTGCAAAGCATAATGTGAGTCATTGTAAATGTTAACAGTTTTACCCTTGACTAGTATTCATGCTTTTGTCACAGCATACAGCTCATCTTATTGGGTAGATAGCATACCCTGCTCTGTAATCAGTGTATATCAGTCTGCTGGAGGAACAATCAGTGTACCACTCATGGTCTGTCTTTACTAATAGTGTCTAATCTTGGCGTGGTGTCGTTTTCTACAATCTCAACACCAACTTACTTAGGGCTCTTATCTGTTTCTAAGATAATGGATCTCATCAAAATAACCTATTGCAGTTAATACTTTTGCCCAAATGAACAGGTGGGCATCTTATTATGACAATTAGACAACATGGTGCCATTAATAACCTGTGTGCCTGCTAGCAGAAAAATGTTGTGTCGATCCAGACAGCAACAACTGCACCAAATATGGCACCTAGACAATACAGGTATAGTCCAACACAATGAGAGCCGTCCTCTCCACTATCACAGCTGCGGACCCCTAATCACTGCAGAAAGCAAAGTCACATAGTTGTGTCCCACAGGCATTTCTTTTCCAGCTGTGTTAGCACACCATTGGCATCACCACTTCATTTGCAATTATATTTTGCTCTGAAACGGAAATGGAAAGGCAGTTTGTAGTCAGGCAGTCCTCATGATGGCACAGTACACAATGTCTCTTTCAATTTCTTGAAACAGTTTGCAAGTTCATTAGTCATAGCATCTGCATTCATGGACCCATTGGTGGCAGCAGTTCATTATCTCCAGGAAGGACATCATTCCTTTCTTGGTGAGCAGGAGCTGAATGCCCTGAAACAATTCTATTCTGTCAGGTGGCATGTGGTGTGTACCTTGGAATATTACATAACACATGTAAGTTACCTCTTTTTGGCAGCACTGGCATTTTGACAATGAGGCTTTGTGTCTTCTCTCCTGAAGGTAGTTCAACAGAGCTACAGTGTCTTTTGTCACAGGCTTTCACAGGCCTCAAATGATGGAGATGTCACAAGGAGGTCATCAGCCTACTGCAAGACGATGCTACCACCTTCCAGGCATAGGTGGCCCAAGTCTCTCTTTACTGCCTGTGCATTGACATTGGGACTCACAGTGAACGAAGTGTACTTGGTATCCCAGTATGACAGCAAAGAGGCTTCCACCCTGTGGATGGACTTTAATGCTAAAACCCACTGAGGAGAGAAAAATACCCTGCCTCTATAGGTATAAATAATAATATAGTACTGGTGTCAGGCACAACAGGCTCTAAGGGAACCACAAGTTCATAAGCGAATCACTTTATGGGGATAGCATGTTATCCCTACCCTCTCTTTTTAAAATGTAATACATTTTAAATATCACTTTATAGTGCGGGCATTTTTCCAAAACCTCTCCATTCCCTAGATCTATAACCTTATTGTTAGTTATGTGTACATCCATCCATTTCCTTTTCATATGTAACAAAGTGCAGTCTAACAGTATCATTCATCATCTCTCAACAAATCCACATGTGGTCTACAGGGGGTGTGTACAACACAGAATCCTTACTGAAGCTGCAAGCAGCAAGTGCCCTGTTCGTACCTATCCTTAGGTATTTGTGAGTAAATTCCATTTATAAAAAAATATATATTATATATACTGCTGCAAAAATTATATTTATTTATATTAAAATTGTGAAATGTATCCCTTTGTCTCCCACATTAGTGGAAACATCTTCCACATTAGTGGAAACATGATATTCTCCTTGGGCTTGTCTGATATCTTCATCCTGAAATACAGTTCAACAATAAAACTGATACCATCCCCCACATGCATCAATCTAGGATTTTGCATTTCTTAAATAGCGAAAATTAAGGAATCGCTATTTAGGAAATGCAAAATCCTATGCATCAAGAAATCCTAAAAGTTTTTAGGATTTCTTAATTTTCTGAAATTGCGATTCCTTAATTGCGAATCGCAATTAAGGAATGGCATTACATTGATTCCTATGGGCCTAGAGGCCCATAGGAATCAATGCCGTTTTGCATTTTTTTTTTGCACTCGCAATTTGTTGATGCATTGCAAGGGTGCAGAGGGGGGTCCAAAGGACCCCCCCTGCACCCCTGAAATCTATTTTCAAGTGCATGTTTCACACACACATGTCCTAAGGACATGTGTGTCTGTAACATGCAAGTTTAAAAAATGCATTTTTTTGCTTTTTTTAAATTTTTCGCAAATTAACACAAGGGTCAACCTCGTGTTAATTTGCACTTCCAATTTCAAAATTCGCAATTTTTAAAAAAATGATGCATTGCATTTAAGGAATCGCACAAATGCGATTCCTTAATTGCATTTGCATTTTTAAGAAATGCAAAAAATAGCGAAATTTGACACTCTGTTTGATGCATCCCAAAAACGTATTTAGGAAGTGCAAACGGCCGAATTTACCGATTCCCACCGTTTGCACTTCCTAAATAGGTTGATGCATGTGGGGGCATATTCTTATCTACTCTATGATAATGTTATTCAGTGGAATAAACCCACCCTGCATATCTCCTACAAAGGTATTATTTATCAAGAAACCAGTGATATCCTAAACAGATCTGTGGTGTTCAATCTAGTTCCAGGAAGGCTTAATCAAGGCCATAATTTCATTGTAACAACTAGGAAAATTCTTTCATTCATTAAATGTAGTTAAATTACTAATGGTGATATCCCTAATATCACTACCATGAATTGAGAGTTAATTTTGACCTTAATTTCCCTAGACACATTATAGATTTAGACATCATTAGAGCAAAATTTACATTTACCTGTAGTGTTGTACCATACAATTGTAGAATCAGGATATTTGATTAATACAAAGGAATTAAGTTGTTTAAACTACTCTTCAACATTACAAGTGGGTATTATATCTATGTTTTTTCTATTTAGAACAAGTTGCACTGGAGTTAGCATTTGCTTTACACGTGTTATTTGCTGTAGGCCAAAATAGAAGCAAATTTACTGAAAAGGAATATTTTCCCCGTTCAATCAAACACAGCCCTGTACACACACACAGTGGCTAACTTCAGATAAAAAAATGCTCAAAACTCAATGCGTGGACATTTTCTTTCGGTAGTGGTGGTCAGTTCTAACTATAGAACTTGACCTGACCCTTAAACCTGTTCTTCCTTGTCTGAGCGGCATTACCCCATGTGGCTATCACATTTAAAAGTATCTCTCGAGAAGCATGAGTGAAAAGCATTCCTACTCCGTGCCTGTCCTGATATTTGAAAGGTAGGATCTAACTTCTGCTGGGTTTTTTTAATACCTATTTTTATTTGTGTGTAGTGTGCTTCCTAGCACCTAAAGAACTGGCATTATGTGCCCAGAACTATTGTGCATTAAGGCGTGCAATGTAATTCGGGTCTCTACAGCTACTCTTTGCATTACTTTTGAAAGCCTTTGTATTTGACACTGCAGCCATTAGGCCATACTACATTTTAAGTTTGTCACTAAGAGACAGTAATATTGGTGTTGTTAGATAAACTAATATTCACACTTTTTATGTGGTGCAACAACTTATTTTAACCAGTTGGGGATAAAACTTAATGTGCACATTGAAATCTGGATATATACTTTACACAGAATAATTTTGAACAGTGCTAAATATTCCGAACCAGTCAAAATCTATTGTTAGCAGTTTTTATTTTACAGCAGCTCATCCTCTGAGAAGCCACCAATTACTCATATAACGTGAATGTCTATTTAGTGCTTTTTTCTAGGAAAAGTCAGTTTTAACATTTATCATGTAACAATTAGTATTAAAGACCCACTGAGCTACCCACATCTAGTTCCCATTAAAGGTGAAATAAAGGAACAACAATGTAGACTACTCATCCTTTCATAAAAACATCAGACAGGATGGGCAGTAAGCTTCTAAATGCAGAACTCAACCTTTTAAACCTCAACAGCTGTCCTATTTGTGTGCATGGCTTTCCCAATTCAAAGTGACCCTGGAGAAAGCTGCTCTTAGTGGCAGAACTACTTTTAAACAGTGAATTTAGCTCAATTTCGACTTTGGTGTTTGGGGCAGTTAGAAATGAATAGCCTACAGTGTTTTGGCATATTAGTCATCCCCAGTATGCTCTCTTATTAAATGCAAATATTTGTAGACGCTTGAAAGCAAATGATGGTCTGAAATTGACGGTCGTTGTTTTCACCTACCTGCTGTTGCTGCTATCTTCAAGGACCAAGGACTTCGGATTCCGGACCCACGCCTCGCGGAACCCGCTTCGCGGGTCCCGCTTCGTTTTGCTGGGTTAACCCTTTGCCTGCAGTTGTTCCTGTGTGGGGTGTGCCTTTGGCTGCAGGGCTGCGAGCGTGAAACCGGGACTCACTTTCCGAGGAGTCCCGGTGTTCTAGTGGCCGAGTCACCTGGCCCCGCTCTCCCTGACCGCCCCGCCCCACCTCCACTCCTTCTTAAGGTCCAGGTCTTTGTTGCTGTGTGGGACGCTCGTTGTTTTCACCTACCTGCTGTTGCTGCTATCTTCAAGGACTTCGGATTCCGGACCCACGCCTCGCGGAACCCGCTTCGCGGGTCCCGCTTCGTTTTGCTGGGTTAACCCTTTGCCTGCAGTTGTTCCTGTGTGGGGTGTGCCTTTGGCTGCAGGGCTGCGAGCGTGAAACCGGGACTCACTTTCCCAGGAGTCCCGGTGTTCTAGTGGCCGAGTCACCTGGCCCCGCTCTCCCTGACAGCCCCGCCCCACCTCCACTCCTTCTTAAGGTCCAGGTCTTTGTTGCTGTGTGGGACGCTCGTTGTTTTCACCTACCTGCTGTTGCTGCTATCTTCAAGGACTAAGGACTTTGGATTCCGGACCCACGCCTCGCGGAACCCGCTTCGCGGGTCCCGCTTCGTTTTGCTGGGTTAACCCTTTGCCTGCAGTTGTTCCTGTGTGGGGTGTGCCTTTGGCTGCAGGGCTGCGAGCGTGAAACCGGGACTCACTTTCCCAGGAGTCCCGGTGTTCTAGTGGCCGAGTCACCTGGCCCCGCTCTCCCTGACCGCCCCGCCCCACCTCCACTCCTTCTTAAGGTCCAGGTCTTTGTTGCTGTGTGGGACGCTCGTTGTTTTCACCTACCTGCTGTTGCTGCTATCTTCAAGGACCAAGGACTTCGGATTCCGGACCCACGCCTCGCGGAACCCGCTTCGCGGGTCCCGCTTCGTTTTGCTGGGTTAACCCTTTGCCTGCCGTTGTTCCTGTGTGGGGTGTGCCTTTGGCTGCAGGGCTGCGAGCGTGAAACCGGGACTCACTTTCCCAGGAGTCCCGGTGTTCTAGAGGCCGAGTCACCTGGCCCCGCTCTCCCTGACCGCCCCGCCCCACCTCCACTCCTTCTTAAGGTCCAGGTCTTTGTTGCTGTGTGCGACGCTCGCTGTTTTCACCTACCGGGCTGTTGCTGCTATCTTCAAGGACTAAGGACTTTGGATTCCGGACCCACGCCTCGCGGAACCCGCTTCGCGGGTCCCGCTTCGTTTTGCTGGGTTAACCCTTTGCCTGCAGTTGTTCCTGTGTGGGGTGTGCCTTTGGCTGCAGGGCTGCGAGCGTGAAACCGGGACTCACTTTCCCAGGAGTCCCGGTGTTCTAGTGGCCGAGTCACCTGGCCCCGCTCTCCCTGACCGCCCCGCCCCACCTCCACTCCTTCTTAAGGTCCAGGTCTTTGTTGCTGTGTGGGACGCTCGTTGTTTTCACCTACCTGCTGTTGCTGCTATCTTCAAGGACTAAGGACTTTGGATTCCGGACCCACGCCTCGCGGAACCCGCTTCGCGGGTCCCCCTTCGTTTTGCTGGGTTAACCCTTTGCCTGCAGTTGTTCCTGTGTGGAGTGTGCCTTTGGCTGCAGGGCTGCGAGCGTGAAACCGGGACTCACTTTCCCAGGAGTCCCGGTGTTCTAGTGGCCGAGTCACCTGGCCCCGCTCTCCCTGACCGCCCCGCCCCACCTCCACTCTCACGGTCTTACGTCCTTAGCCCATAAGTACTTGAATCCCACGCTGCGCGGGAGCGCCCGGGGCTAAGCCCGGGCAAAGGGCGGGCCCTCTGTGGCCCTCAGAGGCCCGAGGAGCCTGGCCTGGGCCACAACCCCTACCCGATCACCTTCAGCCCAGTAACATTTGGACATAGAAAACAGTAAGCTTGTACATATCCTATTTCAAGCACCAGGGTTGTTATTTTGAGCATCATTGTTAAGTACTAATTATATGGGCCTGTTATCACAGTGTTAATATTTGTAACTGTTATTTGTGATTACCAGTGGGGTCTGTTATGAATCGTCGGGAGACCAGAAGCATGGCTGTTGCAGGAGCGAAAAAATTAACTGGGACGACTTTATCGTTCATACAAATGCTTTAATAGATGAGGGGATTGTACTAATGGACAGGAGGGTGTCCCAAGACCTAGCAAGGGCTAAGAGATCTTCTTTAGGTCTCATTTCCCAGGCACGTACGCCCAATAGCGAGTCCCGCCCCAATACTCTTGCGATGATACATAATGCTGGGGATCTTGACGTCTCAAGCTCACAACAGGACTTGGAGGCCACCCCTAATCTTAACTTTTTGATAGAGAGTGGCTCAGATAGTAATGAGCTAGATAATCAATCTTTGGTCAGTGCCACAAATCAAAGGGGTTTGAAAGAGGGGGCAATCCCTAAACAAAGGGCTAGTAAATCCACCTCCGATAAACAGAAGAAAGCACAAACTGCTCACACCCGGGACGAAACCATCTTAGAACCGGTAACTGTGAATAATAACTTAGCAGCCTGTGCAAATGATATTGGGGGGGTGCATTTGACACAAACTGGCTTGCCACTAAGTCTTCCAGATGACACCATCATAGACAATAGTCTGGAGGAAATTCTGGAACTAAGTGGGGAAGTCAATAATTTAGCCAAATGTAGCCAGGATAGGAGTGGACTAGGCATGGTAAATAATAACATCTTTAATATGTTAAAAGCCCTACTCGAACCCATAGAGGTTAGGCTACTTTGCTTGCAAACGGTATTGAAAAACATTCACAAGAATATAAGTGCCCCAAGTTTTAACTTGAACACCAAGGCACCACATGTGGCAAATACAGCTAAAAAGCCATCTTTGGCTGGTAAAAGCGTCACTGTGGTTAACAATAACGTTCCCAAGAACCCTAGCAATACCTTAAACTTGGGAGACGCTAAAATAAAGATCCCTGATCTTAAACAAACAGTGAATCCAACTCAACCCAAGACAACTCCCCAAGTTAAATCTAATGATCCCACACCCCCGATTCCAAACCCGGCCCTGGCCCCAAGAGTTAAGGCAGTGGCCCGAAGAAATATCCATCTTCCTCCAGATGCCTGCCCCTATGTAGTGATTCTTACTGGAGTCACGGAAATTTCACCTTCTGAAGTAGAATCTTACCAGGCTCTGAAAAATAAAGTGTGCCATTGGCTCTCTAAAAATCATCCCCTCCCGCCGAATATTCCAAGCAATATTTTAATGGTGGAGAGAACCCCATGGGTGGGCGGAAATAGGAAAAACTTACAAGGGGATTGTATAGTGGTCACTTTTGAGAACACACAGGTGGTAGAACACATATGTAGAGGAACCCTTTGCTTCCAAGAAAGTACTGTTACTGCTAGGCCTCTTTCTTATTTCTATCTGCCTGGGAATCAAGTAGATAAAAGATGGAGCTGGCTAAGGGGCCCACAAGAGCAAAAAGCTAGACAGAGGTTCAACCCCCCATGGGAGGCGCAACCTTATGGTTGGGAGAAGGGTGGCGATGAGGAATGGAATTTGGTTGGGAGAAGAAGAGGCAGACCGCGGCCACTTGTTACGGGGCCTCAAAATAATTTTCCATATCATTATCATCAGACTATAAATGGGTATGATAATTATTTTAACTGCCCAACTGCTAATCGATATGAATGTCTGCCTACCTTGGATTGGGTTGATTGACAAACACAGGGCTCACCACCGACACAGAGGCTTAATATTCCCCCCACCCCCTTGCAAAAGGAAAACAGTATTTTGGATATGCAGGTGTTACATCTAACTCCAACCTTTGACGAGGGCGTCGAAGGTAGGGCCCCATTGTGCAAAAAACCGGTTGAGGCACCGGGTAGACGGGAGATCACCCTGGCAACATGGAACATTGCGGGCCTCAAGAACAAAGTGGACGATCCGATTTGGCGGGACTTCATAGGTTCCATGGACATAATATCTATACAGGAGACCTGGGACACTCAAAATATACTGACAGTGGATGGCTTTACCACTTTCTCCCTACCGGCTGTCGGATCAACGCGGGGGCGGGCCAGAGGGGGACTGGTTATTTTGATCTCTGCTAAAATCTCGGGTATATATACGCAAATAGCTACTGGCTGTCCCTATTGTCTTGCAGTTTTTTTTTTGTTTTTTTTAAAACCTTTATTGACATCAAAGGAAAGACAAGTCGAGGCCTACAACCAAGCCGGCCGGCCGCAATGTGCAAAATAATCAGGAGTCACCAGGCAAATATTACATAATCAATCAACACAAAGTAGAGGCCGTACAATCGTAGAAGGGGAAAATTACAGAAACCCAAGGGCTAAAACACAGGAGTAAATAAGGCTTAATTTTATAATATGGGGAGAAGACATATGACAGGCTCACTTTCAATACGGAGGCATCCGATATCCCAAACCAACCTCAACATTAATAAGGGGGCATGGGGGCAAAATATCGGGGGGACAATACAGTGCATTCAAGAAAATCAGGATACGTGAGACACAATCAGCCCCTGAGCATTTTCATCGTAACATGCCCGCCACCCAAGACACTACCAAGCCAGAACAGTGGGATCGGAAAAACAATGCATCAAAACCAGCCCGTCATAATAACCTCTGGGACACAGGAAGGAAAAAAGGGGGGGGGGCACGAAGTGGGGAAGGGGAAGAGGAAGGGAGAGGAAAATGGAGGGAAGACAAAATAAAACAATAAAAGGAAAATAAGAAAATATGAAAAAACAAAAGGAAGAAGACACGCCGACACAGGCCCCCCATGGCGGGAAGACAGGAGACAAAAGGAGTAGCGGCCCAAGTGGGGGTATGGCGATCGGGGAGAAAGACAGCTGAAACATAGCAGGAGGATGAACGACGCCACACCCCCACCCGAAACACACCACAGGAGGTCGGGACAGACGCGGCCTCACGAAAAAGAGATACAAAAGGGCCATAGAACCAGAAGACAAACAAAAAATAGAGCCCAACCCACCCGTCCCACCCTGCACCCCTGTAGAAGGCTATGGCCCACCCTTCAAACAGCGTGCCTGTCGCCCTAAACCAGAACCCGAAATATAGCGAGAAGTAAGAGAGAAGAAAGAGACAAAAAGGCAACAAAAGCGGAGAAAAGAAGACAGGAGGGAGGAGCAGAATAACCATAATCCGAACGGGCGGCCGCAGCCCTCCGCCCAACCAGACAAGCACAATCAAAAACAGACCAGGACGACACCCCATCACGTGCCACAAAACATTAGGAGAAGGGGACCTCCCATCTTTCCACGATTAAAAACAATTATGCTACTAAATCGTATACCGGGAATCAAACGGAAGTCGTACATTTCACCCCCAACCCTTTCGAGCGACAAACCCCACCCACCACATGGCAATGTAAAACCACATACTAAGTACTAAATCAGCATGTAATCGAGTGGAATGGTGACTAGCATAGTTACGTGGGGGGTAGATAGATCCACAAGGGAGCAATAGTCCAAACAGAAAGTATCGATGCATCAAATATCGCAGCACGAGCAATGAAAAACAGGAGTTCAGTTGCGCCACTGGAGCAGGCGAGGTGGCCCCAAGTATAGACACAGGCAAAGTCATCGAAGCAGGCACAGTCGGCAGTCCACCAATAGTTTCAGGCAACAATGTCGAACAGGGTCGCAGTACAGCATCCAAGTCCCCGGGGTCCGAACCTTGAAAAGCAGGGCGCCCCAAAGTCACCGACACACTAGACGATCTTCGATCAGTGGCGGAGACACTCAAGTCAATCGAGGGGGGCGAGGCAATGAAGTCTTCGAAACAAGAGGGCGACAAGAAGAAATGGCCGCCCAAAATGGCGGCAGATCGTGGCGTACCCACCGAGACGCCCAGGGCCAGGGAAGCGTGTAGGGATCTCAGGGCTTCCAGGATATCTCTGACCGTCGGCTCACGCCCACCAGATCCGCTCCCCACACCAATAGGCAACACGGGCCCGCCGCCACAGGGTGATTCTCGTTGCAGAGGGTCGGCCGCCATTTCGTGAATCAGCCCAATCGCCGCTCACCAAGACCCCCGGAAAGAACAGTTCTCAAATGTAGGACTTTACAAGCTCCGGGGGTCCCAGCAAGGGCGGCCTCGATGCCAAATGGATGTCTGCCCGAGACGGGTCTCCGCCAGCACCAGCACCGGTGCCCCAATCAAGCGGAGTCCGGGCCCCGAGGACCAGGGCCGCCGGACAAAGCAGCGGTGGGGAGAGACCCCCTCACAGACTCAGGTCCCCGGCCCTCTCACCCACGTCGGCCACGCGGCCACCAGGGCAGGCCCGGGTCAGGATCGCCGGGATCTTCGCACATCGGCTCCCAACACTGGTTCTCGCTCTCGGCCGGGGCCGAGAGCCGTCGGATCCCACCGGCCAGGTCCCGGTCCAAGTCTCGCAGAGGCCCCGATCTCTCAGAGGCCACAACTCCGGAGCCACTACACACCGAGACCCCGGGGTCGGATGGTAAGTACAAACAAGCCGTTATGTTTCCAATGCCCCAAAAATGTGTCGTCCCCGGACAGGATGGAAGACAGGATAGGCAATCAGGACGGAGGGCTGCGGGAGCCGAGCTAAAGGGCGACCATTACGGCCGCGAGCTAGGCTCCTCCCCCTTGTCTTGCAGTTTTAATCACCCATAGGGGTTATCATAATGTTTTGGTCATTAATTTTTATAATTCTTTTGACAGAGACAGCCCAGTCAGTAACCTGATGATGTTAAGTTCCTTCTTGGTAAAATTTAAAGAGTCCACAAAGTATGAATGTACCATCTTGTTAATGGGAGATTTTAATGTTCATCGCTGTCAGGATAAATGCCCCCCAAACGTGTTATTTGGTGCCCCGGATGAGGAAAACATCCATTTCGAACATTCAGAGCAGGGTATTTTCTTAGAATCATTGTTGGCCGAAAATGGGTTAATACTCCCAAATGGGTGTGACGAGGATATCCCCACGTTTATAGGCCACGGTAGTGGCTCTGTGATTGATTATATCTTTCTTAGTAGTAGTTGTGGAGCGCAAATTAGCAGCTATTTGGTTGTGCGGTCCCACTTCAGTGACCACAATCCTGTTGTATTAAAAGCTAAGAACATAACTGTTACCAAGGAAAGCCAACCAAATCTGGCAGACAAACATGATCTGCGGTTGACTGACCAAGCACGCAGAATTAAATGGTGTAAGTTAATCCCAGAAGAGTTTTTCTGTAACCTCTGCCTAAGTAGTAGGGAGGATTTACAGCTATGTATGGATGACCAGGCTGGGGATAGTCAAGTTATCGAGGCGTATAAAAAGGTTTGCCTCGATATTCTCTCACACCTGATGTGTCAGGGTAAAGGTAGAACACAAGGGAAGGAAGGCTGGTTTGACAAGAACTGCTCAGCGGCTAACCACAAACTTAAGGTAGCACTTAAGTCCAAACCAGTAGATAGACTGCTCGTGGCAACTCTCAGGAAAGAATATAAGACTGCCATCGAAAGAAGGCGGCGTGACATCAGAGAGGATGCCTGGGCCGACCTGACCTCAATCGATGTATTGAAAAATAGCGCCAAGTTTTGGGCTGTGGTTAATCAACCCTATTTTTCAGATCCGAGCAACAATGAATTGGATTGTGGAATCCAAGAAGATAAATGGCACCTGCATTTTAGGTCCGTTTACGAACAAGAGTCCTTGGGGGTAGAAGGTATGATCGCATTCCCCCAATTGCCTTATACGTTGATCGTGAACGAGGAAGAGGTGGCTGTGGCCATTGGTATGATGACCAGTAATAAAGCTCCTGGACCAGATGGCGTCCCTTCTGATCTTTTTAAAGTTGACATTTTATTTTGGTCCAAAGTCTTAGCGAATGTTTTTAATAGAGTTTCTAGGACAGGTATTCCAGAGTCATGGACCCAGTCGGTTATTGTCCCTATTTACAAACAAGCATTGCAAATGCAATAGGTCTCGCATTAGAAAAGTTGGAGTTATTGGTCTTGTAAATTACATATTTTATTTATTTGCTGGTTTTTAAAATTGCTAAATTGATGGCTTTGTCATTTACAATGCCAATAGTTATAACTTTCGCGAATGTGACACCTATAGCATTTGGAATGCAACATGTTTTGTATTTACGTGACTTAGATGGCAGCTCTGGTCGTTAGGCCACATCTCTAGAGAGCAGGAGAGTGCAGCAGGGGAGAGAAGCACAGCAATGCAATAGGTCTCGCATTAGGAAAGTTTGAGCTATTGGTATTGTAAAGGACACATTTTTTATTTATGTGCTTGTTTTGAAAATAGCGAAATTAATAGCTTTGTTATTTACAATGCCAATAGTTTTATCTTTCGCAAATGTGACACCTATTGTAACACAATATGTGTTGTGAGGGTGAGTGAGGGTGAGGGTGAGGGGTTGAGGGTGAGGGGTTGAGGGTGAGTGAGGGTGAGGGGTTGAGGGTGAGTGAGGGTGAGGGGTTGAGGGTGAGTGAGGGTGAGGGGTTGAGGGTGAGTGAGGGTGAGAGGGTGAGGGTGAGTGAGGGTGAGGGTGAGTGAGGGTGAGGGTGAGGGGTTGAGGGTGAGTGAGGGTGAGGGGTTGAGGGTGAGTGAGGGTGAGGGTGAGTGAGGGTGAGGGTGAGGGGTTGAGGGTGAGTGAGGGTGAGGGTGGGTGAGGGTGAGGGGTTGAGGGTGAGTGAGGGTGATTGAGGGTGAGGGTGAGTGAGGGTGAGGGTGATGGGTTGAGGGTGAGTGAGGGTGAGTGAGAGTGAGGGTGAGTGAGGGGTTGAGGGTGAGGGGTTGAGGGTGAGTGAGGGTGACGGTGAGGGGTTGAGGGTGAGTGAGGGTGAGGGGTTGAGGGTGAGTGAGGGTGAGGGTGAGTGAGGTTGAGGGTGAGTGAGGGTGAGGGGTTGAGGGGGGTTGAGGGTGAGTGAGGGTGAGGGTGAGTGAGGGTGAGGGTGAGTGAGGGTGAGTGAGGGTGAGGGTGAGGGTGAGTGAGGGTGAGTGAGGGTGAGGGTGAGTGAGGGTGAGGGTGAGTGAGGGTGAGGGTGAGTGAGGGTGAGTGAGGGTGAGTGAGGGTGAGGGTGAGTGAGGGTGAGGGTGAGTGAGGGTGAGGGGTTGAGGGTGAGTGAGGGTGAGGGGTTGAGGGTGAGTGAGGGTGAGGGTGAGGGTGAGTGAGGGTGAGGGGGTGAGGGGTTGAGGGTGAGTGAGGGTGAGGGAGAGGGGTTGAGGGTGAGTGATAGTGAGGCGTTGAGGGTGAGTGAGGGTGAGGGGTTGAGGGTGAGGGGTTGAGGGTGAGGGGTTGAGGGTGAGTGAGGGTGAGGGTGAGTGAGGGTGAGGGGTTGAGGGTGAGTGAGGGTGAGGGGTTGAGGGTGAGTGAGGGTGAGGGGTTGAGGGAGAGTGAGGGTGAGTGAGGGTGAGGAGTTGAGGGTGAGTGAGGGTGAGGGTGAGTGAGGGTGAGGGGTTGAGGGTGAGTGAGGGGTTGAGGGTGAGGGGTTGAGGGTGAGTGAGGGTGAGGGTGAGGGGTTGAGGGTGAGTGAGGGTGAGGGGTTGAGGGTGAGTGAGGGTGAGGGTGGGTGAGGGTGAGTGAGGGTGAGGGGTTGAGGGTGATTGAGGGTGAGGGGTTGAGGGTGAGTGAGGGTGAGGGTGGGTGAGGGTGAGTGAGGGTGAGGGTGAGTGAGGGTGAGGGTGAGTGAGGGTGAGGGTGAGTGAGGGTGAGTGAGGGTGAGTGAGGGTGAGTGAGGGTGAGTGAGGGTGAGGGTGATTGAGGGTGAGTGAGGGTGAGTGAGGGTGAGGGGTTGAGGGTGAGTGAGGGTGAGGGGTTGAGGGTGAGTGAGGGTGAGGGGTTGAGGGTGAGTGAGGATGAGGGGTTGAGGGTGAGTGAGGGTGAGGGGTTGAGGGTGAGTGAGGGTTTGAGGGTGAGTGAGGGTGAGGGTGAGGGTGAGTGAGGGTGAGGGGTTGAGGGTGAGTGAGGGTGAGGGTGAGTGAGGGTGAGGGTGAGTGAGGGTGAGGGGTTGAGGGTGAGTGAGGGTGAGGGGTTGAGGGTGAGTGAGGATGAGTGAGGGTGAGGGGGTGAGGGTGAGTGAGGGTGAGGGTGAGTGAGGGTGAGGGTGAGTGAGGGTGAGTGAGGGTGAGGGTGGGTGAGGGTGAGTGAGGGTGAGTGAGGGTGAGGGTGAGTGAGGGTGAGTTAGGGTGAGGTTGAGGGTGATTGAGGGTGAGTGAGGGTGAGGGGTTGAGGGTGAGTGAGGGTGAGGGGTTGAGGGAGGGTGAGGGTGAGGGGTTGAGGGTGAGTGAGGGTGAGGGTGAGTGAGGGTGAGGGTGAGGGGTTGAGGGTGAGTGAGGGTGAGGGTGAGTGAGGGTGAGGGGTTGAGGGTGAGTGAGCATGAGTGAGAGTGAGGGTGAGTGAGGGGTTGAGGGTAAGGGGTTGAGGGTGAGTGAGGGTGAGGGGTTGAGGGTGAGTGAGGGTGAGGGGTTGAGGGTGAGTGAGGGTGAGGGTGAGTGAGGGTGAGGGTGAGTGAGGGTGAGGGTGAGTGAGGGTGAGGGGTTGAGGGTGAGTGAGGGTGAGTGAGGGTGAGTGAGGGTGAGGGGTTGAGGGTGAGTGAGGGTGAGGGGTTGAGGGTGAGTGAGGGTGAGGGTGAGTGAGGGTGAGGGGTTGAGGGTGAGGGGTTGAGGGTGAGTGAGGGTGAGTGAGGGTGAGGGGTTGAGGGTGAGTGAGGGTGAGGGGTTGAGGGTGAGTGAGGGTGAGTGAGAGTGAGGGTGAGTGAGGGGTTGAGGGTGAGGGGTTGAGGGTGAGTGAGGGTGAGGGGTTGAGGGTGAGTGAGGGTGAGGGGTTGAGGGTGAGTGAGGGTGAGGGTGAGTGAGGGTGAGGGTGAGTGAGGGTGAGGGGTTGAGGGTGAGTGAGGGTGAGGGTGAGTGAGGGTGAGGGGGAGTGAGGGTGAGGGTGAATGAGGGTGAGTGAGGGTGAGTGAGGGTGAGGGTGAGTGAGGGTGAGGGTGAGTGAGGGTGAGGGGTTGAGGGTGAGTGAGGGTGAGGGTGAGTGAGGGTGAGTGAGGGTGAGGGGTTGAGGGTGAGTGAGGGTGAGGGTGGGTGAGGGTGAGGGTGAGTGAGGGTGAGGGGTTGAGGGTGAGGGGTTGAGGGTGAGTGAGGGTGAGGGTGAGGGGTTGAGGGTGAGTGAGGGTGAGGGGTTGAGGGTGAGTGAGGTAACCTGGCATGGTAACCTGAAAAAAATGTGGGTGTGAGCCATGTGAAGGGGTCTGCGGTGAGTGTGAGACCCGAAAAGGCAGAAGTCGGGAAGGAGAGGCTGCGGGTAAGGGTGTGCACGAAAGTGAATGTGCACAAATGGGGCCATGCGGTGGGCGACCAAAGCAGAAGCGGCTGGCAGAATAAGCGGGCCAAGGCCGAGAGTCCACTGGGTGCACGCGTCCTACCCGGAAATGACTGGGGGATAGGTGGGGAATGGCATGGTAACCTGAAAAAAAGGTGGGTGTGAGCCATGTGAAGGGGTCTGCGGTGAGCGCGAGACCCGAAAAGGCAGAAGTGGGGAAGGAGAGGCTGCGGGTAAGGGTATGCACGAAAGTAAAATGTGCACAAATAGGGCCATGCGGTGGGCGAACAAAGCAGAAGCGTCTGGCAGGATGGTGGTGCCGGAATAAGCTGTGCACATGTCAGGCCATGCTTCGAGTAACTTATAGAGATGCGGCTGACAGGATAGTAGGGTTGAGAGCAAAAGCACCGAAGGGGCGCCTGTGTAAATGCTGCTAATAATTAAAAAATGCATATGAGAACTGTATTATCGCAAATGATGGAAAAGATATCTCACCTGAAAGAAAAACAAGAAAGGAAACAAGACGGAAGGCATTGCTGTGGGGAGGGGGGGGAGGAGAAATGCACACGGCGGGCAGGGGAGGGGGCGGAGCGGGGAGAGCGGCATGAGGGTGTGAAGCAGCCGGGGCCTTTGAAGTGAAGCTAAGCTTCACTTCAAAGGTGTGGGAGGAGTGCGGCTGAGGGAACAGACGGCGATTTGGTGATGTGCACGCGCATTTTAGGTCAATGCGCTTGCGCATTGACCTAAAAGCCACGGGCACAGCACCAAATCGCCACAGTTAGGTAAACTTTGTTTAAAGCCCTATAGTCTCGCTTCTCTCAATGCGCATGCGCATTGATAGGTCACGAGACCTAAAAAGGGGATAGGGGTGACCCTGGCAATTACCGACCTATATCCCTTATTGACTCTGCGGTCAAGGTCTTAGGGAGAGTGGTCCTAGGTAAACTGACCGATTGGCTAGAGGAGACAAATACTCTTTCTCCTCTACAGTACGGTTTCAGAAAGGGGCGCAGCACTATTGACCAAAGCTTAAATTTACAACTGCTTATTGGGAAGTACACTTTAGCTAAGCAAGAATCTTTTTACATTGCCTTTATGGATCTGTCCTCGGCATTTGACCGAGTAAACAGATCCAAGTTGTGGGGCCAGCTCCTTAACATTGGAATAGACCCAAACATTGTGTACTTCCTAGCTGACCTCCATAGGAACCTCACTGCTACGGTCCGTTACGACAGAAAGGGGAACTGCACGGAAAAAATTAGTATTATTAATGGTGTAAGGCAGGGATGCATTCTTGCTCCCCTGCTTTTTACACTATATATAAATGACTTAGGTAGAGACCTGGGCGCAGCATGTAAGGACATCCCGAAGGGGTCTGCGGTGAGTGTGAGACCCGAAAAGGCAGAAGTCGGGAAGGAGAGGCTGCGGGTAAGGGTGTGCACGAAAGTGAATGTGCACAAATGGGGCCATGCGGTGGGCGACCAAAGCAGAAGCGGCTGGCAGAATAAGCGGGCCAAGGCCGAGAGTCCACTGGGTGCACGCGTCCTACCCGGAAATGACTGGGGGATAGGTGGGGAATGGCATGGTAACCTGAAAAAAAGGTGGGTGTGAGCCATGTGAAGGGGTCTGCGGTGAGCGCGAGACCCGAAAAGGCAGAAGTGGGGAAGGAGAGGCTGCGGGTAAGGGTATGCACGAAAGTAAAATGTGCACAAATAGGGCCATGCGGTGGGCGAACAAAGCAGAAGCGTCTGGCAGGATGGTGGTGCCGGAATAAGCTGTGCACATGTCAGGCCATGCTTCGAGTAACTTATAGAGATGCGGCTGACAGGATAGTAGGGTTGAGAGCAAAAGCACCGAAGGGGCGCCTGTGTATATGCTGCTAATAATTAAAAAATGCATATGAGAACTGTATTATCGCAAATGATGGAAAAGATATCTCACCTGAAAGAAAAACAAGAAAGGAAACAAGACGGAGGGCATTGCTGTGGGGAGGGGGGGGGAGGAGAAATGCACACGGCGGGCAGGGGAGGGGGCGGAGCGGGGAGAGCGGCATGAGGGTGTGAAGCAGCCGGGGCCTTTGAAGTGAAGCTAAGCTTCACTTCAAAGGTGTGGGAGGAGTGCGGCTGAGGGAACAGACGGCGATTTGGTGATGTGCACGCGCATTTTAGGTCAATGCGCTTGCGCATTGACCTAAAAGCCACGGGCACAGCACCAAATCGCCACAGTTAGGTAAACTTTGTTTAAAGCCCTATAGTCTCGCTTCTCTCAATGCGCATGCGCATTGATAGGTCACGAGACCTAAAAAGGGGATAGGGGTGACCCTGGCAATTACCGACCTATATCCCTTATTGACTCTGCGGTCAAGGTCTTAGGGAGAGTGGTCCTAGGTAAACTGACCGATTGGCTAGAGGAGACAAATACTCTTTCTCCTCTACAGTACGGTTTCAGAAAGGGGCGCAGCACTATTGACCAAAGCTTAAATTTACAACTGCTTATTGGGAAGTACACTTTAGCTAAGCAAGAATCTTTTTACATTGCCTTTATGGATCTGTCCTCGGCATTTGACCGAGTAAACAGATCCAAGTTGTGGGGCCAGCTCCTTAACATTGGAATAGACCCAAACATTGTGTACTTCCTAGCTGACCTCCATAGGAACCTCACTGCTACGGTCCGTTACGACAGAAAGGGGAACTGCACGGAAAAAATTAGTATTATTAATGGTGTAAGGCAGGGATGCATTCTTGCTCCCCTGCTTTTTACACTATATATAAATGACTTAGGTAGAGACCTGGGCGCAGCATGTAAGGACATCCCGAAGGGGTCTGCGGTGAGTGTGAGACCCGAAAAGGCAGAAGTCGGGAAGGAGAGGCTGCGGGTAAGGGTGTGCACGAAAGTGAATGTGCACAAATGGGGCCATGCGGTGGGCGACCAAAGCAGAAGCGGCTGGCAGAATAAGCGGGCCAAGGCCGAGAGTCCACTGGGTGCACGCGTCCTACCCGGAAATGACTGGGGGATAGGTGGGGAATGGCATGGTAACCTGAAAAAAAGGTGGGTGTGAGCCATGTGAAGGGGTCTGCGGTGAGCGCGAGACCCGAAAAGGCAGAAGTGGGGAAGGAGAGGCTGCGGGTAAGGGTATGCACGAAAGTAAAATGTGCACAAATAGGGCCATGCGGTGGGCGAACAAAGCAGAAGCGTCTGGCAGGATGGTGGTGCCGGAATAAGCTGTGCACATGTCAGGCCATGCTTCGAGTAACTTATAGAGATGCGGCTGACAGGATAGTAGGGTTGAGAGCAAAAGCACCGAAGGGGCGCCTGTGTATATGCTGCTAATAATTAAAAAATGCATATGAGAACTGTATTATCGCAAATGATGGAAAAGATATCTCACCTGAAAGAAAAACAAGAAAGGAAACAAGACGGAGGGCATTGCTGTGGGGAGGGGGGGGGAGGAGAAATGCACACGGCGGGCAGGGGAGGGGGCGGAGCGGGGAGAGCGGCATGAGGGTGTGAAGCAGCCGGGGCCTTTGAAGTGAAGCTAAGCTTCACTTCAAAGGTGTGGGAGGAGTGCGGCTGAGGGAACAGACGGCGATTTGGTGATGTGCACGCGCATTTTAGGTCAATGCGCTTGCGCATTGACCTAAAAGCCACGGGCACAGCACCAAATCGCCACAGTTAGGTAAACTTTGTTTAAAGCCCTATAGTCTCGCTTCTCTCAATGCGCATGCGCATTGATAGGTCACAAGACCTAAAAAGGGGATAGGGGTGACCCTGGCAATTACCGACCTATATCCCTTATTGACTCTGCGGTCAAGGTCTTAGGGAGAGTGGTCCTAGGTAAACTGACCGATTGGCTAGAGGAGACAAATACTCTTTCTCCTCTACAGTACGGTTTCAGAAAGGGGCGCAGCACTATTGACCAAAGCTTAAATTTACAACTGCTTATTGGGAAGTACACTTTAGCTAAGCAAGAATCTTTGTACATTGCCTTTATGGATCTGTCCTCGGCATTTGACCGAGTAAACAGATCCAAGTTGTGGGGCCAGCTCCTTAACATTGGAATAGACCCAAACATTGTGTACTTCCTAGCTGACCTCCATAGGAACCTCACTGCTACTGTCCGTTACGACAGAAAGGGGAACTGCACGGAAAAAATTTGTATTATTAATGGTGTAAGGCAGGGATGCATTCTTGCTCCCCTGCTTTTTACACTATATATAAATGACTTAGGTAGAGACCTGGGCGCAGCATGTAAGGACATCCCGAAGGGGTCTGCGGTGAGTGTGAGACCCGAAAAGGCAGAAGTCGGGAAGGAGAGGCTGCGGGTAAGGGTGTGCACGAAAGTGAATGTGCACAAATGGGGCCATGCGGTGGGCGACCAAAGCAGAAGCGGCTGGCAGAATAAGCGGGCCAAGGCCGAGAGTCCACTGGGTGCACGCGTCCTACCCGGAAATGACTGGGGGATAGGTGGGGAATGGCATGGTAACCTGAAAAAAAGGTGGGTGTGAGCCATGTGAAGGGGTCTGCGGTGAGCGCGAGACCCGAAAAGGCAGAAGTGGGGAAGGAGAGGCTGCGGGTAAGGGTATGCACGAAAGTAAAATGTGCACAAATAGGGCCATGCGGTGGGCGAACAAAGCAGAAGCGTCTGGCAGGATGGTGGTGCCGGAATAAGCTGTGCACATGTCAGGCCATGCTTCGAGTAACTTATAGAGATGCGGCTGACAGGATAGTAGGGTTGAGAGCAAAAGCACCGAAGGGGCGCCTGTGTATATGCTGCTAATAATTAAAAAATGCATATGAGAACTGTATTATCGCAAATGATGGAAAAGATATCTCACCTGAAAGAAAAACAAGAAAGGAAACAAGACGGAGGGCATTGCTGTGGGGAGGGGGGGGGGGAGGAGAAATGCACACGGCGGGCAGGGGAGGGGGCGGAGCGGGGAGAGCGGCATGAGGGTGTGAAGCAGCCGGGGCCTTTGAAGTGAAGCTAAGCTTCACTTCAAAGGTGTGGGAGGAGTGCGGCTGAGGGAACAGACGGCGATTTGGTGATGTGCACGCGCATTTTAGGTCAATGCGCTTGCGCATTGACCTAAAAGCCACGGGCACAGCACCAAATCGCCACAGTTAGGTAAACTTTGTTTAAAGCCCTATAGTCTCGCTTCTCTCAATGCGCATGCGCATTGATAGGTCACGAGACCTAAAAAGGGGATAGGGGTGACCCTGGCAATTACCGACCTATATCCCTTATTGACTCTGCGGTCAAGGTCTTAGGGAGAGTGGTCCTAGGTAAACTGACCGATTGGCTAGAGGAGACAAATACTCTTTCTCCTCTACAGTACGGTTTCAGAAAGGGGCGCAGCACTATTGACCAAAGCTTAAATTTACAACTGCTTATTGGGAAGTACACTTTAGCTAAGCAAGAATCTTTGTACATTGCCTTTATGGATCTGTCCTCGGCATTTGACCGAGTAAACAGATCCAAGTTGTGGGGCCAGCTCCTTAACATTGGAATAGACCCAAACATTGTGTACTTCCTAGCTGACCTCCATAGGAACCTCACTGCTACGGTCCGTTACGACAGAAAGGGGAACTGCACGGAAAAAATTAGTATTATTAATGGTGTAAGGCAGGGATGCATTCTTGCTCCCCTGCTTTTTACACTATATATAAATGACTTAGGTAGAGACCTGGGCGCAGCATGTAAGGACATCCCGAGGGCAGGGAAATATCTACTGCCAGCCTTACTGTACGCGGACGACGCCGCTCTCCTAGCCAGAACCGCAGTGGGACTTCAATGCCTGTTGAACTCTTTTTATGTTTTTATGAATAATCTTGATTTAAGTATTAACTTTGGTAAATCCCATGTCATGGTGGTAGGCCATAAAGCGAAGGCCCAAAAAAATGTGATGTCACTGTACTGCAATGGGCATAAGTTGTCAAGAGTCCCCAGATTTCCCTATTTGGGGGTTGTATTTGATGAATGTTCTACGTGGCACCCACAAATATTGGAGAAAAAAACAGCCCTGGCACGCTCCATTTCTGCGGTGCTGGGCTTTTCACGTAAATTAGGGGTGAAGCCCATCGAGGCAGTTTTAAAAGTATATGCTGCCAAATGTACTGCCATCGCTATGTATGGCGCTGACCTGTGGGGTTTTAGGTCGGTTACATCGCTTCAGGTTACGGAAGACAATTTTTTAAAAACGCTCCTTTCCCTCTCAAGATCCACGGCAAGCTTCATTGTCCATCAGGAATGCGGCGTGGGCTATTTGGAGGATAGAATTGCCATGGCTCCCATTTTAAAATGGATATCAGTCTGGCTTAATCTAGAGCTTGATTTGAACCATGAAATCTTAAAAGACTGCCTAATGCTAGATCACTGGGAAAAGATCCCTTGGTTGAAATATGTACAACAGATGTGTGAGAAGTTGGGTCGGCCTGATTTGTTCAACAAACCTTCGAGTTTGGTGAAAGGTGATATGAAATGGGTCAAAAACACTTTTTTGTTGACTAGAGGAATGGCCAGAGAAGGCAGGGAGCTGTTAAAGCCCTCTGTCAGGACCCATCAATTGATTGTTTCCTCTGGCCATGATCTGGAACTTTACCTCAAGGTGGTCAACAACTCTAACCATAGGTATCTTTTAACTAAGTTCCGATTGAACAAGATTCACTTATTAATTTCTGGCCGCCGTGGCTGGACCAGGGGTACAGACCTAGATCTGTGCAAATGTGACGGTTGTTCGCTCATGGACACTGTTCACTTTCTGTTCTTCTGTGAGCACTTTAAAGGCATTAGGAAAAAGTTCATCATACCCTTGTTAAAAGGGAAAGGTTTTAGGCAAGTTAAGCCAGCTTTGTTGTATCTTCAATTTTTAGCTGAAATTTGGGAAATCTATAACGTGGCTAAATTTTTAACCATAGCGGTGAGACTTAGCAAAAAGATTACCTGGTCCTAGATGACCCCTCACAAATGTCGACCATTGTTACTTGAATCAAGTTTTCCTAAATTTAAAATTTCTTATAATGAGCTTCTTTTCATTGATTGTTATATACATTGTTGTTTTTAAACTTTTTTCATTATGTGTTGCATATCTTAATGGGTATTCCCTTCTTTTTTTATGCCATATTTTATCATTGTTGACTTGTGGACCAGTTTTTCCATGCTTGTGTACTTTTATGGTTTTTGTAAATTGAACCGAATAAAGTATTTCTTGACTTGACTTGACTTGTTTAGGCATGTTTTTTTTTTTTGTAAACCCATATCAGTATTGGAGCTGCTGGGCCCTCACCATTCTAACAAGCTTTGGCAAAAGCAAAAACCGTTTTTTGGTCTCAAAAAGTACACATTGCCACAGGAGTTCTGGGCACCGTACAAAACTACTTTGTGTGTCAATATGCTCCTTGTGAAAGAGCAGAATACTGTCACTCACAGTGATGCCAGCTGATAGAGAGAGTGACAGGCATAATTGTAATATACACAAAAGGTCATGGCTAACATCAGGCCTAATTAGAGGCCTAATTCTTAAAGAAAGTCTCAAAAGTGCATGCATGGTGTATATATCTTTGCATATATACGGTTTCCTTGAGTTCACAAGAATTTACAGTAGTAGGTCAAAAATTGTACTCCTAGAAAGTATTTGTGAACTGCATTTTTCCATGAGCAAATCTGCATGTGTAGATTTGCTCATGTGAAAATCAGAATGTTTCCAAGTTCACTTTTCCTTCAACTACTTTTTCTAACCCTGGAAGAAGTTTTACGTTTGCCACTGTCAAGAGTAAATTTCCAACCTTTCTCATTATGGGAATATTTGAGAAGAATTGGTGAAAGCCCGTAAACATGCAAGTCAGTAGGTTTGCACAGACTCAAAAGGACATTCCAACCCTGGAACTATTGCTTACCACTAACTTTAGCCCCAGTATGTAGACCTGCAGAAACGTGGCAACATAAGGGAATTGCTAGTATTCAAACCCTACTATGGTATGAGCCCTGGCATAATCAGAGATGCTATAACAAAACTTTAATATAATGAGATTGCTGCCATCATTTGTTGCAGCATTGCATGGCACAAAAGGGACACGTGGATTTTGTTACAGGACAAGTAGATATATGAAGCAACCTGCCTCATGGACAAGTAGATATTTTATTAACTTCCACACCCCTGTTAATACATCAATTAGGTACAGAAACAAACACAAAATATCTTCTATGAAATACAGGACAATGTATGCAAATCCAGTCTCCTTTTATATGCTATACTTTGTAACTGCTTCACTGTCCATAGTAGAGTACAGCCACTTAACATATTTTCTATAATTCATATTCTTACCTTTATTTGAATTTTTCTCTCCTGACGGTTTTTTAAATAGCTTTCTAGTGAGCTTGCCTTTATTTTCATCTGAGATCCTGTCTTGTGAAATTTTGCTTTTTACTCACAATGTGCGCTTACACCCTGAAAGATAAATTCAAAAGGTCTCCTAGAAGGGACACATTGTTATGTAGTGGATAATAAAAAGAGGGAAATCATCAGAAATGGACCAGCCAGAGACATCACATATAAAACCAATTTTCTTCTCTCATGCACTAATGCGCTCCATTTTTTTTATATAAATCAAGGAAACAGATGTCCAGTACTGAGTTCAATATCCTATTCAAATGCAGTGATTCATCTATGACATAACTATGCATATTTCAAAATTATGTCCATGTATTCCGGTGCAACCAGCAAATCAGAAGCTCCACTACTATATTCTGGGAGGGTTTTTTCTCTGGGTAAAATCAATACCCCATCCTAGCATTGGGTCTCCTGGAATAGATTTTATAAAACCCCCAAAGGGTCTAGCCATTTGTCAATATTTATTGACATGAAGTAACTTGGTTACTTATCAGTCACCTGCTTCACTACTTCTTATATGTTTAGGTACACATACATTATTCTCTAACCCAGGCTCTCCTGCAGTGTATGCCACATATCAATTAGTGTATTGATACAGAGAATATTTTTAAAAACATTATTTACAGTCCCCTGTCTATTTTAAATGCCAGTCAATGCCCCTTTTATTAATACTATGTATTAAATACACATTTGAAAGACTGAAACGTCACTTGCAGCAAGGCAGGTTAGTTATTTAGCTTACATCTCACTTACCAACTGGTGACATCACAGTCCTCCAATGTTCCCACTTTCAGACACCATTTTGATGGGGAAATACTGGCACCCTCCTAAGAGCAAATGAATGAAACTCACCAGACATAGCAGGTTTGCTCAGAAACAGAGTGAAATGTATTTATTGGTACCAAAAGCATGCATCATTGCTAATTAGCAAGGAAGAAGTCAGATCTGCCACCTTAGAGGCTCTCAGACCGCTTCTTCCCAGAGTGACAAGTTTCTAGGTGTTATATACAGTATGAACTGCCATGTCAGCGGAACTAGAATAAGGCACCAAGTCAAATATGGCTGACATGGATGTGCAATGTCTGCACCATGCAAATTATAAACAGCCAGATATGGGCAGCCCAGAAAGGCTGGCTCTGCACTGTGTAAGCAACTTGCACAACCAGAATAAGAAATATCATGTAGTCAGGACAAGCAAGGTGACCTCTAAGGGGGCACAGAATAGCTTGTTGAAGCTTGTCCAGTCAAGGTCAGATAGGAAGCCATTTTGAGCTCCAGGCCTCATGTTAATGTGATCTATCTAAGCATGATATCTTTTGAAGTGCATACACATGATTTGTATGGCTATTCATATGTATTTTGCGACACTCACGATTCGATCCCTGGCGCTGGCGGCAGCTCAGCTCAGCACCCTGTGACTGAGCAATAGCTCACTTAATCTCCCCAATGGCCCCCAGCACCTAGAGACGTCTAGGGGCGATTAGTTCACGCTTTACAAATACTGGATACATACATAATTGGAAATTGTGTACAGTTTATTTTCATGCAAACGTATATACTTTTATTTATATAGCCTTCTGCATGCTGTGGCATGTAGATTTAATGACCACATTACAATAAGGTGGTGTGCAAGTCCCAATATGTATACATCAGACCAGGCTTTTGAGAACTGTTGGCAGCCATGTGTTTATCATTTTCAAGATCTGAGCAAACTGTACTAAATGCTGTGATGTTTCAAGTCAAATAGCTAAACTTGTACTAGCGTGACACATACTACCAAGGACACAATGCTCCTGTTCTGGGGTTTTATTTTACAGCATAATGTATTGTGGTAGTTTTAGATTCAATTCCTCCCAATGTCCACAAATTAACTTCACTGTGACATCTCTCTACAGTCTCAGTAACTCTGAAACTGTCCATCTCTTCACAGCACTCACATTTCTTAACTATCATATATCACTATATATTCCGCAAACTCTTCACTGCCTTATCTGTCCCTGGCCTAATCCTATCACTGCCCTTTCTCTCGACAGCTCCACCGTTGCTCCTAGTCCTCAGTATGTCTCCACAGAGCCCTGTATCTCATCACTATCATATTGCTCTACATCCTCTGTATCTCATTTCCTTTACATCTCCCCAGTCCCCTAGCATCTGTTCACTGTCCCATCTATCCACAGTCTTGGCATCTTTTTCCTTGCCCTATCTTTCTACGAACTCTACCTCTCTTACCTGTCAAATGCTTCCACAGCTCACATATTGTCAGATTAGTGGACAGTGGCAGAGTGAAAGTATAATATGGCCATTATCAAACAGTTTCTTAAAGTAGGAGACACAATACTACTTACTTCAAAGCCTAAAACCGTACCACCATATTACACTTTTGTGAATAGACCATGACATTGCATCTCCTCCCCAAATAATAATAACTTCAGTTTTATTTTTTAACCACAATCTTAAAATCAGCTTTTAGACTCATTCAAAATAATCCAAATCTGATAAAACAAGGAAACAGAGGAATACATTTAAAATGTGACTGCCCAAAAGCACACAACTTGGCCAAATGGGGCAGTTGCTATTAAAGCCACATTGCTAGCTTCCACAGTTTCTAGCTAACTCATTAGCACACAACTGGGTTAGCAGGCCAAGGGACTACCCTTCCCAAGGAATTGCCACTATATTGTAATTGTATTTATATAGCGCTTCGCATCCATGAATTGGTGTTAAGGCACTTTTTGGCGAGTAGCACGCTACTCCGGAAGCCAAAGTGGATTAGTGGTGGATGAGTATAGGAAAATATAAGTTGTTAATTTGAGTGGTGGACATGTAAGTCTATTAGTTGGATTGAACAGGATAATGGAGGGATAGAGGAGGGAAGAGTCTAGAAGGGGGTATTAGGGAGATCATCATAGTAAAATGAGTTTTGGGATGAGTAAAACGAGGGATACAGGAGGGAAGTGTCAATGAAGGGTTCTTTGGGAGATCATATTAGTAAAATGAGTTTTGGGATGAGTAGGCAGAAGCCAAATTGTAAGAGGTATAGGATTAGACATAAAGTAGTGAGTTTGAGGTTTTTTCTATAGTGGGAGAAATGTAAAAAATATCTAGAAACATAACTACATAAAAAGGTATACATGTGTATGAAAATAATAAAGAGATATAAAGTTGCATTATATAAAGTCCCATATGTACATGTATGGATACATATTTAGAAACTCAGACTTTTCAGTGTTGCTGTACATAAAGGTAATTTATGTATTTATTTAGTTTTTCTTTTTGGTAAATGTATGTCTTTTTTTAATTTCTTTTTTATTTGTTTACTTATTTACATTTATTTATTTAATTTAATGATTTCCTCCAATATTTCAATAGTGAAGCACTTATAGATGCAATTGGTATGATCATATTTACATATTGTGATAGATAAAATAAACCAGAGACCCATAAGCATATAAACAAATAACTTATATAACTTATCACACATTGTGATAGATACAATAAAATACAAGCATTAGAAATGCAATCGGGCTCGGATTTATTTGAGTTTGAGCTAATGGCATTGTAAATGCCAATGTATTGTTGCTATGTGTTATGGAGTGTGTTCATGTGGTGTGTACTGCCAGTAATCTCCTTGTGAGTGTGCGAATATTGCACCACTTGCCTGTGATGTCCTTCTTGTGAGTGTGAGAAGCTTGCACCTCTACTGCCTGTGGTCTCCTTGTGAGTGTAAGAAGCTTGCACTGCTGCTGCCTGTGATGTCGTTCTTGTGAGTGGGAGAAGATTGCATCTCAGCTGCCTGTGGTCTCCTTGTGAGTCTATGCACTGTCATCGCTAGCCTGTAGATATGCACTGTCATCGCTAGCCTGTAGATATGCATTGGCGTCACTAGCCTGTGGGTATGCACCGTCATCGCTAGCCTGTAGATATGCACTGTCATCGCTAGCCTGTAGATATGCGCTGTCATTGCTATCCTGTAGATATGCGCTGTCATTGCTAGCCTGTAGATATGCATTATCATAGCTAGCCTGTAGATATGCACTGTCATCGCTAGCCTGTAGATATGCACTGTCATTGCTAGCCTGTAGATATGCATTGGCTTCACTAGCCTGTAGATATGCACCGTCATCGCTAGCCTGTAGATATGCACTGTCATTGCTAACCTGTAAATATGCATTTGCTTCACTAGCCTGTAGTTATGCACTGTCATCGCTAGCCTGTAGATATGCGCTGTCATCGCTAGCCTGTAGATATGCTCTGTCATCGCTAGCCTGTAGATATGCACTGTCATCGCTAGCCTAGCTAGATATGCATTGGCTTCACTAGCCTGTAGGTATGCACCGTCATCGCTAGCCTGTAGATATGCGCTGTCATTGCTATCCTGTAGATATGCGCTGTCATCGCTAGCCTGTAGATATGCATTATCATCGCTAGCCTGTAGATATGCACTGTCATCGCTAGCCTGTAGATATGCTCGGTCATCGCTAGCATGTAGATATGCACTGTCATCGCTAGCCTGTAGATATGCATTGGCTTCACTAGCCTGTAGATATGCACCGTCATCGCTAGTCAGTAGATATGCCATGTCATCGCTAACCTGTAGATATGCATTGGCTTCACTAGCCTGCAGTTATGCACTGTCATCGCTAGCCTGTAGATATGCGCTGTCATCGCTAGCCTGTAGATATGCTCTGTCATCGCTAGCCTGTAGATATGCTCTGTCATCGCTAGCCTGTAGATATGCATTGGCTTCACTAGCATGTAGATATGCACTGTCATTGCTAGCCTGTAGATATGCACTGTCATCGCTAGCCTGTAGATATGCTCTGTTATCGCTAGCCTGTAGATATGCACTGTTATCGCTAGCCTGTAGATATGCATTGGCTTCGCTAGCCTGTAGATATGCATTGGCTTCGCTAGCCTGTAGATATGCACTGTCATCGCTAGCCTGTAGATATGCTCTGTCATCGCTAGCCTGTAGATATGCATTGGCTTCACTAGCCTGTACTTATGCACTGTCATCGCTAGCCTGTAGATATGCTCTGTCATCGCTAGCCTGTAAATATGCACTGTCATCGCCAGCCTGTAGATATGCACTGTCATCGCTAGCCTGTAGATATGCACTGTCATCGCTAGCCTGTAGATATGCATTGGCTTCAAAAGCCTGTAGATATGCACTGTCATCGCTAGCCTGTAGATATGCTCTGTCATTGCTAGCCTGTACATATGCATTGTCATCGCTAGCCTGTAGATATGCTCTGTCATTGCTAGCCTGTACATATGCATTGTCATCGCTAGCCTGTAGATATGCACTGTCATCGCTAGCCTGTAGATATGCACTGTCATCGCTAGCCTGTAGATATGCACTGTCATCGCTAGCCTGTAGATATGCTCTGTCATCGCTAGCCTGTAGATATGCACTGTCATCGCTAGCCTGTAGATATGCACTGTCATCGCTAGCCTGTAGATATGCACTGTCATCGCTAGAATGTAGATATGCACTGTCATCGCTAGCCTGTAGATATGCTCTGTCATTGCTAGCCTGTACATATGCATTGTCATCGCTAGCCTGTAGATATGCACTGTCATCGCTAGCCTGTAGATATGCACTGTCATCGCTAGCCTGTAGCTATGCACTGTCATCGCTAGCCTGTAGCTATGCACTGTCATCGCTAGCCTGTAGCTATGCACTGTCATCGCTAGCCTGTAGATATGCTCTGTCATCGCTAGCCTGTAGATATGCACTGTCATCGCTAGCCTGTAGATATGCACTGACTTCGCTAGCCTGTAGATATGCACTGTCATCGCTAGCCTGTAGATATGCTCTGTCATTGCTAGCCTGTAGATATGCACTGTCATCGCTAGCCTGTAGATATGCATTGGCTTCACTAGCCTGTAGATATGCACTGTCATCGCTAGCCTGTAGATATGCACTGTCATCGCTAGCCTGTAGAAATGCACTGTTATCGCTAGCCTGTAGATATGCATTGGCTTCGCTAGCCTGTAGACATGCACTGTCATCGCTAGCCTGTAGATATGCTCTGTCATCGCTAGCCTGTAGATATGCATTGGCTTCACTAGCCTGTAGTTATGCACTGTCATCGCTAGCCTGTAGATATGCTCTGTCATCGCTAGCCTGTAGATAT
The DNA here is from genome assembly GCF_964261635.1 of Lissotriton helveticus. NCBI lineage: Eukaryota > Metazoa > Chordata > Amphibia > Caudata > Salamandridae > Lissotriton > Lissotriton helveticus. The sequence goes on along the minus strand of NC_136070.1, from coordinate 580,247,835 downwards.
GCACTGTCATCGCGAGCCTGTAGATATGCACTGTCATCGCTAGCCTGTAGATATGCATTGGCTTCAAAAGCCTGTAGATATGCACTGTCATTGCTAGCCTGTAGATATGCATTGGCTTCACTAGCCTGTAGATATGCTCTGTCATTGCTAGCCTGTAGATATGCATTAGCTTCACTAGCCTGTAGATATGCACTGTCATCGCTAGCCTGTAGATATGCATTGGCTTCACTCTGCACTACGCACCACGCCTCTGCACTACGCACTACGCCTCTGCACTACGCACTACGCCTCTGCACTACGTCTCTGCACTACGCACTACGCCTCTGCACTACGCACTACGCCTCTGCACTACGCACTACGCCTCTGCACTATGCACTACGCCTCTGCACTACGCCTCTGCACTCTGCACTACACCTCTGCACTCTGCACTACGCCTCTGCACTACGCACTACGCCTCTGCACTACGCCTCTGCACTCTGCACTACGCCTCTGCACTCTGCACTATGCACTACGCCTCTGCACTACACCTCTGCACTCTGCACTTCGCCTCTGCACTACGCACTACGCCTCTGCACTACGCACTACACACTACGCCTCTGCACTACGCACTACGCCTCTGCACTACGCCTCTGCACTACGCCTCTGCACTCTGCACTACGCCTCTGCACTACGCCTCTGCACTCTGCACTACGCACTACGCCTCTGCACTACACCTGTGCACTCTGCACTATGCCTCTGCACTACGCACTATGCCTCTGCACTACGCACTACACACTACGCCTCTGCACTACGCCTCTGCACTACGCACTATGCCTCTGCACTACGCACTACACCTCTGCACTACGCACTACACCTCTGCACTATGCACTACGCCTCTGCACTATGCACTACGCCTCTGCACTACGCACTACGCCTCTGCACAACGCCTCTGCACTACGCACTACCCCTCTGCACTACGCACTCTGCACTACGCACTCTGCACTATGCCTCTGCACTACGCACTACGCCTCTGCACTACGCACTACGCCTCTGCACTCTGCACTACGCACTACGCCTCTGCACTACGCACTACGCCTCTGCACTACGCACTACGCCTCTGCACTATGCACTACGCCTCTGCACTCTGCACTACTCCTCTGCACTACGCCTCTGCACTACGCCTCTGCACTACGCACTACGCCTCTGCACTACGCACTATGCCTCTGCACTACGCACTCTGCACTACGCACTCTGCACTACGCCTCTGCACTACGCCTCTGCACTACGCCTCTGCACTATGCCTCTGCACTCTGCACTACGGCTCTGCACTACGCACTACGCCTCTGCACTCTGCACTACGCACTACGCCTCTGCACTACGCACTACGCCTCTGCACTACGCACTATGCCTCTGCACTACGCACTACGCCTCTGCACTATGCACTACGCCTCTGCACTACGCACTACGCCTCTGCACTACGCCTCTGCACTACGCCTCTGCACTACGCATTACGCCTCTGCACTACGCACTACGCCTCTGCACTACGCACTACGCCTCTGCACTACGCACTACGCCTCTGCACTCTGCACTACACCTCTGCACTCTGCACTACGCCTCTGCACTACGCACTACGCCTCTGCACTACGCCTCTGCACTCTGCACTATGCCTCTGCACTCTGCACTACGCACTACGCCTCTGCACTACACCTCTGCACTCTGCACTACGCCTCTGCACTACGCACTACGCCTCTGCACTACGCACTACACACTACGCCTCTGCACTACGCACTACGCCTCTGCACTACGCACTAAGCCTCTGCACTACGCACTACGCCTCTGCACTACGCCTCTGCACTCTGCACTACGCCTCTGCACTCTGCACTACGCACTACGCCTCTGCACTACACCTCTGCACTCTGCACTACGCCTCTGCACTACGCACTATGCCTCTACACTACGCACTACACACTACGCCTCTGCACTACGCCTCTGCACTACGCACTACGCCTCTGCACTATGCACTACACCTCTGCACTACGCACTACACCTCTGCACTATGCACTACGCCTCTGCACTCTGCACTACGCCTCTGCACTACGCCTCTGCACTACGCACTACGCCTCTGCACAACGCCTCTGCACTACGCACTACGCCTCTGCACTACGCACTACGCCTGTGCACTACGCACTCTGCACTACGCCTCTGCACTACGCCTCTGCACTACGCCTCTGCACTACGCCTCTGCACTACGCCTCTGCACTACGCCTCTGCACTACGCCTCTGCACTCTGCACTACGCCTCTGCACTACGCACTATGCCTCTGCACTAAGCACTACGCCTCTGCACTCTGCCTCTGCACTACGCACTATGCACTACGCCTCTGCACTACGCACTACGCCTCTGCACTACGCACTACGCCTCTGCACTACACACTACGCCTCTGCACTACGCACTACGCCTCTGCACTACGCACTACCCCTCTGCACTACGCCTCTGCACTCTGCACTACGCACTACGCCTCTGCACTACGCACTACGCCTCTGCACTACGCACTACGCCTCTGCACTCTGCACTACGCCTCTGCACTACGCCTCTGCACTCTGCCTCTGCACTACGCACTACGCCTCTGCACTACGCACTACGCCTCTGCACTACACACTACGCCTCTGCACTACGCACTACGCCTCTGCACTACACCTCTGCACTACGCACTACGCCTCTGCACTACGCCTCTGCACTACGCACTACCCCTCTGCACTACGCACTACGCCTCTGCACTCTGCACTACGCACTATGCCTCTGCACTCTGCACTACGCCTCTGCACTCTGCACTACACCTCTGCACTCTGCACTACGCCTCTGCACTACGCCTCTGCACTCTGCCTCTGCACTACGCACTATGCCTCTGCACTACGCACTACGCCTCTGCACTACGCACTACGCATCTGTACTACGCACTACGCCTCTGCACTATGCACTACGCCTCTGCACTACGCCTCTGCACTCTGCACTACGCCTATGCACTACGCACTACGCCTCTGCACTACGCACTACGCCTCTGCACTACGCCTCTGCACTACGCACTACGCCTCTGCACTACGCACTACGCCTCTGCACTACGCCTCTGCACTATGCACTATGCCTCTGCACTATGCCTCTGCACTACGCACTACGCCTCTGCACTACGCCTCTGCACTACGCACTACGCCTCTGCACTACGCACTATGCCTCTGCACTACGCACTACGCCTCTGCACTATGCCTCTGCACTACGCCTCTGCACTACGCACTACGCCTCTGCACTACGCACTCTGCACTACGCACTACGCCTATGCACTACGCACTACGCCTCTGCACTACTTACTACGCCTCTGCACTACGCCTCTGCACTACGCACTACGCCTCTGCACTACGCCTCTGCACTACGCACTACGCCTCTGCACTATGCACTACGCCTCTGCACTACGCACTACGCCTCTGCACTACGCACTACGCACTACGCCTCTGCACTATGCACTCTGCACTACGCACTACGCCTATGCACTACGCCTCTGCTCTACGCACTACGCCTCTGCACTACGCACTACGCCTCTGCACTACGCACTCTGACCTATGCACTACGCCTATGCACTACGCACTACGCCTATGCACTACGCACTACGCCTCTGCACTACGCCTCTGCACTACGCCTCTGCACTATGCACTACGCCTCTGCACTACGCACTACGCCTCTGCACTACGCCTCTGCACTATGCACTACGCCTCTGCACTATGCACTCTGCACTACGCACTACGCCTATGCACTATGCCTCTGCTCTACGCACTACGCCTCTGCACTACGCACTACGCCTCTGCACTATGCACTACGCACTACACCTCTGCACTACGCACTACGCCTCTGCACTACGCCTCTGCACTACGCACTACACCTCTGCACTACGCACTCTGCACTACGCACTACGCCTATGCACTACGCCTCTGCACAACGCCTCTGCACTACGCACTACGCCTCTGCACTACGCACTCTGCACTACGCACTCTGCACTACGCCTCTGCACTACGCACTACGCCTCTGCACTACGCACTACGCCTCTGCACTACGCACTACGCACTACGCCTCTGCACTACGCCTCTGCACTCTGCACTACGCCTCTGCACTACGCCTCTGCACTACGTCTCTGCACTACGCACTACGCCTCTGCACTACGCACTACGCCTCTGCACTACGCACTCTGCACTACGCACTCTGCACTACGCCTCTGCACTACGCCTCTGCACTACGCCTCTGCATTATGCCTCTGCACTCTGCACTACGCCTCTGCACTACGCACTACGCCTCTGCACTCTGCACTACACACTACGCCTCTGCACTACGCACTACGCACTACGCCTCTGCACTACGCACTACGCCTCTGCACTATGCACTACGCCTCTGCACTACGCACTACGCCTCTGCACTACGCACTACGCCTCTGCACTACGCCTCTGCACTACGCCTCTGCACTACGCATTACGCCTCTGCACTACGCACTACGCCTCTGCACTATGCACTACGCCTCTGCACTACGCACTATGCCTCTGCACTACGCCTCTGCACTCTGCACTACACCTCTGCACTCTGCACTACGCCTCTGCACTACGCACTACGCCTCTGCACTACGCCTCTGCACTCTGCACTACGCCTCTGCACTCTGCACTATGCACTACGCCTCTGCACTACACCTCTGCACTCTGCACTACGCCTCTGCACTACGCACTACGCCTCTGCACTACGCACTACACACTACGCCTCTGTACTACGCACTACGCCTCTGCACTACGCACTAAGCCTCTGCACTACGCACTACGCCTCTGCACTACGCCTCTGCACTCTGCACTACGCCTCTGCACTCTGCACTACGCACTACGCCTCTGCACTACACCTCTGCACTCTGCACTACGCCTCTGCACTACGCACTATGCCTCTGCACTACGCACTACACACCACGCCTCTGCACTACGCCTCTGCACTACGCACTACGCCTCTGCACTACGCACTACACCTCTGCACTACGCACTACACCTCTGCACTATGCACTACGCCTCTGCACTCTGCACTACGCCTCTGCACTACGCCTCTGCACTACGCACTACGCCTCTGCACTACGCACTACCCCTCTGCACTACGCACTACGCCTCTGCACTCTGCACTACGCCTCTGCACTCTGCACTACGCCTCTGCACTCTGCACTACACCTCTGCACTCTGCACTACGCCTCTGCACTACGCCTCTGCACTCTGCCTCTGCACTACGCACTATGCCTCTGCACTACGCACTACGCCTCTGCACTACGCACTACGCCTCTGCACTACGCACTACGCCTCTGCACTACGCACTAAGCCTCTGCACTACGCACTACGCCTCTGCACGCTGCACTCTGCACTACGCCTCTGCACAACGCACTACGCCTCTGCACTACACCTCTGCACTACGCACTATGCCTCTGCACTACGCACTACGCCTCTGCACTACGCACTACGCCTCTGCACTACGCCTCTGCACTACGCACTACGCCTCTGCACTACGCACTCTGCACTACGCACTATGCCTATGCACTACGCACTACGCCTCTGCACTACGCACTACGCCTCTGCACTACGCTCTGCACTACGCACTACGCCTCTGCACTACTCACTACGCCTCTGCACTACGCCTCTGCACTACGCACTACGCCTCTGCACTATGCCTCTGCACTACGCACTACGCCTCTGCACTACGCCTCTGCACTACGCACTACGCCTCTGCACTACGCACTATGCCTCTGCACTACGCACTACGCCTCTGCACTACGCCTCTGCACTACGCCTCTGCACTACGCACTACGCCTCTGCACTACGCACTACGCCTATGCACTACGCACTACACCTCTGCACTACTTACTACGCCTCTGCACTACGCCTCTGCACTACGCACTACGCCTCTGCACTACGCCTCTGCACTACGCACTACGCCTCTGCACTATGCACTACGCCTCTGCACTACGCACTACGCCTCTGCACTACGCCTCTGCACTACGCACTACGCCTCTGCACTATGCACTCTGCACTACGCACTACGCCTATGCACTACGCCTCTGCTCTACGCACTATGCCTCTGCACTACGCACTACGCCTCTGCACTACGCACTACGCCTATGCACTACGCACTACGCCTATGCACTACGCACTACGCCTCTGCACTACGCCTCTGCACTACGCACTACGCCTCTGCACTACGCACTACGCCTCTGCACTACGCCTCTGCACTACGCACTACGCCTCTGCACTATGCACTACGCACTACACCTCTGCACTACGCACTACGCCTCTGCACTACGCCTCTGCACTACGCACTACACCTCTGCACTACGCACTCTGCACTACGCCTATGCACTACGCACTACGCCTATGCACTACGCCTCTGCACAACGCCTCTGCACTACGCACTACGCACTCTGCACTACGCACTCTGCACTACGCCTCTGCACTACGCACTACGCCTCTGCACTACGCACTACGCCTCTGCACTCTGCACTACGCACTATGCCTCTGCACTACGCACTACGCACTACGCACTACGCCTCTGCACTACGCCTCTGCACTCTGCACTACGCCTCTGCACTACGCCTCTGCACTACGCCTCTGCACTACGCACTACGCCTCTGCACTATGCACTACGCCTCTGCACTACGCACTCTGCACTACGCACTCTGTACTACGCCTCTGCACTACGCCTCTGCACTACGCCTCTGCATTATGCCTCTGCACTCTGCACTACTCCTCTGCACTACGCACTACGCCTCTGCACTCTGCACTACACACTACGCCTCTGCACTACGCACTACGCCTCTGCACTATGCACTACGCCTCTGCACTATGCACTACGCCTCTGCACTACGCACTACGCCTCTGCACTACGCACTACGCCTCTGCACTACGCCTCTGCACTACGCCTCTGCACTACGCATTACGCCTCTGCACTACGCACTACGCCTCTGCACTATGCACTACGCCTCTGCACTACGCACTACGCCTCTGCACTACGCCTCTGCACTCTGCACTACACCTCTGCACTCTGCACTACGCCTCTGCACTACGCACTACGCCTCTGCACTACGCCTCTGCACTCTGCACTACGCCTCTGCACTCTGCACTACGCACTACGCCTCTGCACTACACCTCTGCACTCTGCACTACGCCTCTGCACTACGCACTACGCCTCTGCACTACGCACTACACACTACGCCTCTGTACTACGCACTACGCCTCTGCACTACACACTAAGCCTCTGCACTATGCACTACGCCTCTGCACTACGCCTCTGCACTCTGCACTACGCCTCTGCACTCTGCACTACGCACTACGCCTCTGCACTACACCTCTGCACTCTGCACTACGCCTCTGCACTACGCACTATGCCTCTGCACTACGCACTACACACTACGCCTCTGCACTACGCCTCTGCACTACGCACTACGCCTCTGCACTACGCACTACACCTCTGCACTACGCACTACACCTCTGCACTATGCACTACGCCTCTGCACTCTGCACTACGCCTCTGCACTACGCCTCTGCACTACGCACTACGCCTCTGCACAACGCCTCTGCACTACGCACTACGCCTCTGCACTACGCACTACGCCTCTGCACTACGCACTCTGCACTACGCCTCTGCACTACGCCTCTGAACTACGCCTCTGCACTACGCCTCTGCACTATGCCTCTGCACTACGCCTCTGCACTACGCCTCTGCACTACGCCTCTGCACTCTGCACTACACCTCTGCACTACGCACTATGCCTCTGCACTAAGCACTACGCCTCTGCACTCTGCACTACGCCTCTGCACTACGCACTATGCACTACGCCTCTGCACTACGCACTACGCCTCTGCACTACGCACTATGCCTCTGCACTACACACTACGCCTCTGCACTACGCACTACGCCTCTGCACTACGCACTACCCCTCTGCACTACGCCTCTGCACTCTGCACTACGCACTACGCCTCTGCACTACGCCTCTGCACTACGCACTACGCCTCTGCACTACGCCTCTGCACTACGCACTACGCCTCTGCACTATGCACTACGCCTCTGCACTACGCACTACGCCTCTGCACTACGCCTCTGCACTACGCACTACGCCTCTGCACTATGCACTCTGCACTACGCACTACGCCTATGCACTACGCCTCTGCTCTACGCACTACGCCTCTGCACTACGCACTACGCCTCTGCACTACGCACTCTGCACTACGCACTACGCCTATGCACTACGCACTACGCCTATGCACTACGCACTACGCCTCTGCACTACGCCTCTGCACTACGCCTCTGCACTACGCACTACGCCTCTGCACTACGCACTACGCCTCTGCACTACGCCTCTGCACTACGCACTACGCCTCTGCACTCTGCACTACACACTACGCCTCTGCACTACGCACTACGCCTCTGCACTATGCACTACGCCTCTGCACTATGCACTACGCCTCTGCACTACGCACTACGCCTCTGCACCATGCACTACGCCTCTGCACTACGCCTCTGCACTACGCCTCTGCACTACGCATTACGCCTCTGCACTACGCACTACGCCTCTGCACTATGCACTACGCCTCTGCACTACGCACTACGCCTCTGCACTACGCCTCTGCACTCTGCACTACACCTCTGCACTCTGCACTACGCCTCTGCACTACGCACTACGCCTCTGCACTACGCCTCTGCACTCTGCACTACGCCTCTGCACTCTGCACTACGCACTACGCCTCTGCACTACACCTCTGCACTCTGCACTACGCCTCTGCACTACGCACTACGCCTCTGCACTACGCACTACACACTACGCCTCTGTACTACGCACTACGCCTCTGCACTACACACTAAGCCTCTGCACTACGCACTACGCCTCTGCACTACGCCTCTGCACTCTGCACTACGCCTCTGCACTCTGCACTACGCACTACGCCTCTGCACTACACCTCTGCACTCTGCACTACGCCTCTGCACTACGCACTATGCCTCTGCACTACGCACTACACACTACGCCTCTGCACTACGCCTCTGCACTACGCACTACGCCTCTGCACTACGCACTACACCTCTGCACTACGCACTACACCTCTGCACTATGCACTACGCCTCTGCACTCTGCACTACGCCTCTGCACTACGCCTCTGCACTACGCACTACGCCTCTGCACAACGCCTCTGCACTACGCACTACGCCTCTGCACTACGCACTACGCCTCTGCACTACGCACTCTGCACTACGCCTCTGCACTACGCCTCTGCACTACGCCTCTGCACTACGCCTCTGCACTATGCCTCTGCACTACGCCTCTGCACTACGCCTCTGCACTACGCCTCTGCACTCTGCACTACACCTCTGCACTACGCACTATGCCTCTGCACTAAGCACTACGCCTCTGCACTCTGCACTACGCCTCTGCACTACGCACTATGCACTACGCCTCTGCACTACGCACTACGCCTCTGCACTACGCACTATGCCTCTGCACTACACACTACGCCTCTGCACTACGCACTACGCCTCTGCACTACGCACTACCCCTCTGCACTACGCCTCTGCACTCTGCACTACGCACTACGCCTCTGCACTACGCACTACGCCTCTGCACTACGCACTACGCCTCTGCACTCTGCACTACGCCTCTGCACTACGCCTCTGCACTCTGCCTCTGCACTACGCACTATGCCTCTGCACTACGCACTACGCCTCTGCACTACGCACTACGCCTCTGCACTACGCACTACGCCTCTGCACTACGCACTACGCCTCTGCACTCTGCACTCTGCACTACGCCTCTGCACAACGCACTATGCCTCTGCACTACACCTCTGCACTACGCACTACGCCTCTGCACTACGCACTACGCCTCTGCACTACGCACTACGCCTCTGCACTACGCCTCTGCACTATGCACTACGCCTCTGCACTACGCACTCTGCACTACGCACTACGCCTATGCACTACGCACTACGCCTCTGCACTACGCACTACGCCTCTGCACTACGCCTCTGCACTACGCACTACGCCTCTGCACTACGCACTACGCCTCTGCACTACGCCTCTGCACTACGCACTACGCCTCTGCACTATGCCTCTGCACTACGCACTACGCCTCTGCACTACGCCTCTGCACTACGCACTACGCCTCTGCACTACCCACTATGCCTCTGCACTACGCACTACGCCTCTGCACTACGCCTCTGCACTACGCCTCTGCACTACGCACTACGCCTCTGCACTACGCACTCTGCACTACGCACTACGCCTATGCACTACGCACTATGCCTCTGCACTACTTACTACGCCTCTGCACTACGCCTCTGCACTACGCACTACGCCTCTGCACTACGCCTCTGCACTATGCACTACGCCTCTGCACTACGCACTACGCCTCTGCACTACGCCTCTGCACTACGCACTACGCCTCTGCACTATGCACTCTGCACTACGCACTACGCCTATGCACTACGCCTCTGCTCTACGCACTACGCCTCTGCACTACGCACTACGCCTCTGCACTACGCACTCTGCACTACGCACTACGCCTATGCACTACGCACTACGCCTATGCACTACGCACTACGCCTCTGCACTACGCCTCTGCACTACGCCTCTGCACTACGCACTACGCCTCTGCACTACGCACTACGCCTCTGCACTATGCACTATGCACTACACCTCTGCACTACGCACTACGCCTCTGCACTATGCCTCTGCACTACGCACTACACCTCTGCACTACGCACTCTGCACTACGCACTACGCCTATGCACTACGCACTACGCCTATGCACTACGCACTACGCCTCTGCACAACGCCTCTGCACTACGCACTACGCCTCTGCACTACGCACTCTGCACTACGCACTCTGCACTACGCCTCTGCACTACGCACTACGCCTCTGCACTACGCACTACGCCTCTGCACTCTGCACTACGCCTCTGCACTACGCACTACGCACTACGCACTACGCCTCTGCACTCTGCACTACGCCTCTGCACTACGCCTCTGCACTACGCACTACGCCTCTGCACTACGCACTACGCCTCTGCACTACGCACTCTGCACTACGCACTCTGCACTACGCCTCTGCACTACGCCTCTGCACTACGCCTCTGCATTATGCCTCTGCACTCTGCACTACGCCTCTGCACTACGCACTACGCCTCTGCACTCTGCACTACACACTACGCCTCTGCACTACGCACTACGCACTATGCCTCTGCACTACGCACTACGCCTCTGCACTATGCACTACGCCTCTGCACTACGCACTACGCCTCTGCACTACGCACTACGCCTCTGCACTACGCCTCTGCACTACGCCTCTGCACTACGCATTACGCCTCTGCACTACGCACTACGCCTCTGCACTATGCACTACGCCTCTGCACTACGCACTACGCCTCTGCACTACGCCTCTGCACTCTGCACTACACCTCTGCACTCTGCACTACGCCTCTGCACTACGCACTACGCCTCTGCACTACGCCTCTGCACTCTGCACTACGCCTCTGCACTCTGCACTACGCACTACGCCTCTGCACTACACCTCTGCACTCTGCACTACGCCTCTGCACTACGCACTACGCCTCTGCACTACGCACTACACACTACGCCTCTGTACTACGCACTACGCCTCTGCACTACGCACTAAGCCTCTGCACTACGCACTACGCCTCTGCACTACGCCTCTGCACTCTGCACTACGCCTCTGCACTCTGCACTATGCACTACGCCTCTGTACTACACCTCTGCACTCTGCACTACGCCTCTGCACTACGCACTATGCCTCTGCACTACGCACTACACACTACGCCTCTGCACTACGCCTCTGCACTACGCACTACGCCTCTGCACTACGCACTACACCTCTGCACTACGCACTACACCTCTGCACTATGCACTACGCCTCTGCACTCTGCACTACGCCTCTGCACTACGCCTCTGCACTACGCACTACGCCTCTGCACAACGCCTCTGCACTACGCACTACGCCTCTGCACTACGCACTACGCCTCTGCACTACGCACTCTGCACTACGCCTCTGCACTACGCCTCTGCACTACGCCTCTGCACTACGCCTCTGCACTATGCCTCTGCACTACGCCTCTGCACTACGCCTCTGCACTACGCCTCTGCACTCTGCACTACGCCTCTGCACTACGCACTATGCCTCTGCACTAAGCACTACGCCTCTGCACTACGCACTACGCCTCTGCACTACGCACTATGCCTCTGCACTACACACTACGCCTCTGCACTACGCACTACGCCTCTGCACTACGCACTACCCCTCTGCACTACGCCTCTGCACTCTGCACTACGCACTACGCCTCTGCACTACGCACTACGCCTCTGCACTACGCACTACGCCTCTGCACTCTGCACTACGCCTCTGCACTACGCCTCTGCAATCTGTCTCTGCACTACGCACTACGCCTCTGCACTACGCACTACGCCTCTGCACTACGCACTACGCCTCTGCACTACGCACTATGCCTCTGCACTACGCACTACGCCTCTGCACTACGCACTACGCCTCTGCACTACGCCTCTGCACTACGCACTACCCCTCTGCACTACGCACTACGCCTCTGCACTCTGCACTACGCACTACGCCTCTGCACTCTGCACTACGCCTCTGCACTCTGCACTACGCCTCTGCACTCTGCACTACGCCTCTGCACTACGCCTCTGCACTCTGCCTCTGCACTACGCACTACGCCTCTGCACTACGCACTACGCCTCTGCACTACGCACTACGCCTCTGCACTACGCACTACGCCTCTGCACTACGCACTACGCCTCTGCACTACGCACTATGCCTCTGCACTCTGCACTCTGCACTACGCCTCTGCACAACGCACTACGCCTCTGCACTACACCTCTGCACTACGCACTACGCCTCTGCACTACGCACTACGCCTCTGCACTACGCACTATGCCTCTGCACTACGCCTCTGCACTACGCACTACGCCTCTGCACTACGCACTCTGCACTACGCACTACGCCTATGCACTACGCACTACGCCTCTGCACTACGCCTCTGCACTATGCACTACGCCTCTGCACTACGCACTACACCTCTGCACTACGCACTACACCTCTGTACTACGCACTACGCCTCTGCACTACGCCTCTGCACTACGCACTACGCCTCTGCACTACGCACTACGCCTCTGCACTACGCACTACGCCTCTGCACTACGCCTCTGCACTACGCACTACGCCTCTGCACTACGCACTCTGCACTACGCACTACGCCTATGCACTACGCACTACGCCTCTGCACTACTTACTACGCCTCTGCACTACGCCTCTGCACTACGCACTACGCCTCTGCACTACGCCTCTGCACTACGCACTACGCCTCTGCACTACGCACTACGCCTCTGCACTACCCACTACGCCTCTGCACTACGCCTCTGCACTACGCACTACGCCTCTGCACTACGCACTCTGCACTACACACTACGCCTATGCACTACGCCTCTGCTCTACGCACTACGCCTCTGCACTACGCACTACGCCTCTGCACTATGCACTACGCACTACACCTCTGCACTACGCACTACGCCTCTGCACTCTGCACTACGCCTCTGCACTACGCCTCTGCACTACGCACTACGCCTCTGCACAACGCCTCTGCACTACGCACTACGCCTCTGCACTACGCCTCTGCACTATGCACTACGCCTCTGCACTACTCACTCTGCACTACGCACTACGCCTATGCACTACGCACTACGCCTATGCACTACGCACTACGCCTATGCACTACGCCTCTGCACTACGCCTCTGCACTACGCACTACGCCTCTGCACTACGCACTACGCCTCTTCACTACGCCTCTGCACTACGCACTACGCCTCTGCACTACGCACTCTGCACTACGCACTACGCCTATGCACTACGCCTCTGCTCTACGCACTATGCCTCTGCACTACGCACTACGCCTCTGCACTATGCACTACGCACTACACCTCTGCACTACGCACTACGCCTCTGCACTACGCCTCTGCACTACGCACTACGCCTCTGCACTACGCACTCTGCACTACGCACTACGCCTATGCACTACGCACTACGCCTCTGCACTACGCACCAGATCTGATGCATGTGATTCTCTACAAAAAACACAGCAGTGCACACGCTCCCACCACCATCTGCCTTCAATTACCGGCACCTCGGACAGCTGGTAATTGAGGATTTATGTATTCTTCTGCAGAACACTTTATGCAGCGCTCGCACCATCTGGATTGCATTACACGGCCACTCTGACAGCTCCTAATTAAGATTAATCACTCTGCCGTGCTCGTTCTCGCACAGAATATGCCACATCGGGCACGCGTAAATTACTTACAGCCTATCAGGTCAACACTACTAAATACACAGCACAGCGAAGACGAATCACTAGGCACATTCCATAAAAACTAAGGAATGTGCCAGCCTGGACCCCTTTCTGCATTGAACACATTAGGGCTCGCAAGCTCCGCCTCCACGAAGTGGAGGCTTAGGCCCGAGCCCTAAAAAACAGAGAGCCCCATAAGCATATAACCAACTAACCTATATGTAAACCATGCAGTGACTTATATATATGTTAAGCATAAAATATATATTCAACCCTAAGTAATATATACCTTTGATTTTTGTTTTTCTATATACATCTATTGCTTTTTTGCATGTATACCAAATCCACATGTTGCTTACCGTAACAATACTCCTGAATGGAGTAGGGAAGTCCAGTTACATTTTGTCCATGTTTGTTCATGATAATACCCAATATAACCTGATTAGGCCTCGTGCTCCTCCGACATAATCCCTGCTGACCATGGAGGAGCAAGCATACCCAACTGGGGTAACGGTAAGCACTTGTGTTAGCATGTTCAGGAAAGAAGGCAACTGCAACAAATACATTCATGTTTCAAAATGCACAGTACAAAAGAAAAAAAGTAATCAACAACCTGAACCATGTGTGTGTATAATCAGCCCCCCACTTCTCCTAATGCCCTGCCAATTTCTCAATCCTCCTGTCCAAATACACTGGTGTAGCATCTCGAGCAACGGTCAGTTCCCACACCACCTTGCCCCATGCTCCTTCCGCGGAGCAAGTATCTGGGTGAGCTGAGTGCCTCCTCTATTCCATCCAGCTCTTTAAACAGGGTGACGGTACCCTCATGTGGGGCGGTCATCTGAGTTTGCCTCTAGTTTCTCCAGGTAGATATCCCAGCGGTTTAGTGGCTCTTCCTCCTTCTCTTTGTGTGCAACATTCTATGAACCACTATTTCAGCTACTGGTCATTTATGGTTTTCAGCCCACCATTGGTGCAGAGTGGTTGCTGTGACTGATTTCCATGCCATGGTTATGCAGCGCTTTGCTAGAATGAGGGCTAAGTTTAGAAATCTCATCAGGCCCTTCGCCTTCTTAGTAAATTACCCTATGTCTAGTATACACCGAACGGGGTCCAATGGGGACAGACAGCCCATTACCTCTGACACTGTCTGCCTGACTTGCAACCAGCAGGGGAATATCACCACACACGACCACACCATGCGTATGAAGTTTGCTTCCTCTGACCCTCACCTACGACACTTACTATTTGCCCCTGGAAACATCTTCCAGCCCCTCTTCGGGGTCAGACTTGTGTGGTGCAGGAGATGAAATGTATTAAGTCGGAACCATGCATAATATATACATTTGTTAACCAGACATATAAGAATATCCATATATTTTTAAGCCATAAGTAGTATATACATTTGTTCAAAGAAATGTTCATAGCTATATACATACATATAATCATCAAATTATAAAGGTTTGCATACACAAGCATACATAACATGTGAATTAGTAAAGCGCACGTTCATCTAATGGTATCTTGGCGCTGAATAACAGATGTTTATTGTTACCCAACTCAATTTTACTCATTCTGTCAAAGCAAAAACAAGGAGATGATGGACGGAGTGCTGAAAGTTTTCAGACACTCACCCCGAGTCACAGATCTGGGTTGAATCCATCATCGTTCTTTAGCTCAGTTCGCCACCCCAGTTCGGACCCAGCCATGTGCAAATCAGTCATGACCATGTGCCTCATGGGAACAGTCCAGCCCGAACTGCCAGGTCAGGTCCTCCCTGGCCCAGAAACAAGCATCAGGTGGACCAGTTTTGGGGTAATACCCCTCATCAGCCAGGCTAGTTTGAATCCAGTGGCAAAGTGAGCAAGGGACCCACGTCTGGGCATACCCTGCCAACTTAGGACGAAGAAAGCAAACATAAGGAGATGATGGTCGGAGCGCTGAAACTTTTGAGACACTCCCCTCCAGTCACAGATCTGGGTTGAATCCATCATCATTTTTTAGCTCACTTTGCTTTGTTTGCCCTTGTGTTTACTCATTTTATCAACCTCAGAAGGATGAGTGAACCCGCCAGGATTTGAACCTATGATCATGAGGTCAAACACAGGCTCCTGGAGTGGACGCATAAGTCCACTAAGCCAGTAGGCCCGGCATATACTGTACATTTGAGTTTTGATTATGAAGGTCGTGTAGGAAAGAACCAACTCTTGAGTATTCTTCTGAAGATATGATAGTTATCCGTGGATCGTATGTTTGAGGGTTATGAATTCCATAGTTTGGCTGCTTGAACAGAGAAAGATGTACCACCCATGTTTTTTTATGCTTGTGTTTTTAGGCGATGTGTCAATTTGGAGTGGAGGTTCCTTTGGTGTATATATTTGGAGATTTTATTCCTGATGAAAAGTGGTCTTATTCCATATATTGCTTTGTGGGAGATATAAATATTACAGTGTATAATATATAATAGTCAGTTTTCTACTATTATATAAATTATGCTTCACAGTCAACCTGCTGAAATAGTCTTCAAAGCCAACCTCTCAGAAAGCCTTCCTGGGAGCAGAGACCAATCTACCAATCTTAAAAAAGTGTGGCCTGCTGGGTGCCCCTCTTCCACCCAGACATAGAAAGGGGATCATAGTGTGGTGGACGCCATCTTGGGCTCAATGTGGAGCTTTGTATGGGTTCCATTCAGTCACTGGCGCCTGGACAGGATTGGATTTAGGAGAGCCAACTTTCCATTATTACTCTGCAGGACTTTCTGTGCTTGGAGACACTTTACCGGCACGGAGTCATGAGAAGACATTTGTTGGAGCGAGGGGTGACTATGGTTCACAAAATGCATTTTAGGGTTTTCCTTTTATATCCCCTTCCTCTAAATCAGGACAACTTAAAAGATATACCTCAGACAGATATGGAGCTTAAGGGTGATTACTATTCATATTGTATTTGAGTTCCAACCTCTTCTCCACCAAAATGCAAGTAACCATGTGCTGCAGTCTCTGTCTCCTACTATTACATACCTGGCTCACACACTCCCTGTGAACTCGGGCCTCTGATCAGACAATATGTGAGGACTGTGAAACATGCTTAATGAAAGAAAAAATTACCACAAGCATATTCCCAGGACAGGACCCCAGCACGGGTTTCATTCACACATTCATGCCTGTTTCATAGCAGCTGGCTGGATTTGAATCTCTATAGCTGTATGTGCTCCTGAAGCTGCATTGTGCAGGACTTGGCCTGGGCTGTAGCTCCCCCTTCCTAACCACCGATAGACTCCATTTTTATAGCTCATAGAGGGCTGAAAGAGTGAGAGTTATAGTCGTGCAGTCCACCAGTGCAGCAGAACAGGACCCACAATTGAGGGACAAAGATGCCAAAAGCAGGTCTGTAGGCCACCCTAGTAGCACTTTGTAGTTGGGAAGACACAAACGGGAGGCATGAAGATTGTAGCGGGGCATTGGCCCTCCTTCCCTTCTCCCAAAAGGCCACCACACTCCCATCTTCAAGTCCTATCATATGTGTGGGGAAAGGATGTGGCGTTAGGGCCAGAACTGCCGACTTTGGAACGGGGAAACCAGACTGGAGTCCTAGCGTCGGTTCAATAGCCTGTGATTCTGGGCAAATCACTTAATCCCCCCACTGCCTAAAATGAATCTGACCGTGCGCAATATATCTGTTGCTCATGTAAAGCGCTCCAAAGCCTTTGGGCCTAGTTTGCGCTATATAAAACTGCTTCTAGCACCATCCTTCGTCCCTTAGCTCTCAGTGGATCTCTCTGCCATCCATTGACTTTTGCTGACTTTATTCTATTTCCCCTTTGTATTCCCCCATCTCTCCCGCTTTCACTTGCTGGATCCCACAGGCACCAAAGTTCTCTAGAGAGGAAATGTTTATGTTGTTGTTTTTTTTTCAATGCATGTGTTAATTTTCCTCACCCACATTCTGGGCCTCACTCAGTCCTCCACTCTGATCTCTCTTCATGTCCTGTCCTCCCCCTTCCACCTCCTTTCTTTCACCTGCCCCTCACTGTATCCTGTCCCCCATGTTTACTCCTCCCTCTCACAATCTGTTCTGTTACTACCTGCTTTTGCGTTATGTTGTCGCATTCCTTGTGTATCCTATTTTTAATCTCTCTGTGCCAATCGCCCCCACCTCCTTCGCCTCCCTCGGAATCCTCGCTAATCCCTCGGCTCCAGCAGGGTCAGTGCTAGGCATGGGCAGCGTGGGCAGCTGCCCAGGGCCTCGCACTCAGCCCACCAGCATGGGGCCCCGAACCGATCGTGTGCCCTGTTGTTTCCCTGTCTCCCTGCAATTAGGGTCTATGGGAGGGGTCCCATCCCTGGGCCTCTCAGGGATGGTGTCTGGAAGCCTAGGGGAGGGAGAAGCTTCGCCTTGTCCCCTTGTCACACTGGGAAGTGCCTTCCCTGTGTGTTCTTGTGGTTGGAGTGTTTGCCATTTATTGTAGTATTATCCTTGTACCTGTGATTAATACTCTTTTGTAACATGCACACGCCACTTTTCTCTTGTAACACACTGTTTGCTACCTCTCACATGTTGTTTGCCTTTGATACTTGCACAAGTGCCACCATTGTCTACGTAACGTTTGTTCTTGTGCCCGAGTGTCTAGCATATATTGCAGTATTTTACCTCTAATTGTACTTTGTTTTCTCTTGTAACCTGCACACTTGACACTTTTTCCTCCGGTAATGCACTGTTTGCTACCTCATGTATTTTGTTTGCTCACAATTGTCACTTTTACCTCATGTAACTTAACGTCTGCTTTTGTAAGTTGTTCACCTGTAATTTTCTGTTCTATTGTGAAGCGCTCTGACGCCTTCGGGTAAAGTCCGCGCTATAGTAAAACGCATAAATAAATAAATAAATTGCAAGAAGACCCATTCAGAGACACTGTGGGAGGCTCATTGTACAGGATTTTAGCGCTCCCACAGTGTTTACTCAAGCAATTCTAACACCTATCAGGCTGGAGGTGTGAGAATTGCTTGTGGGCTGAAAGTTAAAACTCTGGGAGCGCTAAAATCCTGTACAAATGGGCCTCCCGCTGTGTCTCTGAATAGTTTCCTTGCAAGGGGTCACTTAAGTAAATTAGAGGGGCCTCGCGCATTCACTTTTGGCCCAGGACCTCGTAAATCATAGAACCAGCCCTGGGTCCTCTTGGAAATCTCAGGGACATCAAAGATGTCCCTTGAGGGACTTTCATCATCTACCTGTGACATCTGGAGAGTGATGCCCTCTCAAGTGTCCACCTAAACTGGTAGCGTGGAGTGAGCGTGGACCTAAGACTTGTGTCTGGAGACCGGATTGTCCACTGCGGAGCCCAGAAATCTTGCCTAACGCATGTGATTCCCATACTACGGAGACCACAACACTCATAAGTGTCTAGTGGTGGTGAGCGTATTCACCAGTTACGGAACCTGGCATTACCCATTTCACCGATCTTGCCACATTTCTCTTGTGCGACACGCCAACTGCATGCTCATTACATGTAGTGTCCTATTCACAGGGTGGGACCTTCAGAGATGGAGGTGTACCCAGAGTAGTGCCTCATTCTACCTCATGTGCCTCTGCTGAACTTGCACCTGTTTGCGTGTGACCAGACTGGTGCGACCTGTATCATCATGCACCGGACGTTGTGCCTCTTTTGCAGAGAGGTACGGAATTGCAACTCTTCGCTGTGTGTGTGACCGGAATTGCCTGGTGTAACCCATCTCAACATGCACCGGTCATTGTGCCTCCTTTCCAAGGAGGTGCAGAATTTGTAACTCATCGTGTTTGAAATCTGAAGTGTCTGTGTGACTCATCCCAATGCTCACCAGTTGCTGTGCCTGGGTCGCCTGTACACTACCTGGATCACAACGTAGTGATTACAGCGCCTCATTTTATCAAGAGGCTCCCCTGTGTTACTCCCCATTCTTTGATTGTTGCCTTAATGACCCTCATCGCGGCGGACCAGCTGTCTACTCCACACCTAGCACCTCTGCCAGGTAGTAGTGAGAGAGATTTACTGGGTTGAAGAACGCTTTTGAGACAGTTTGGAAGTGGGTCAAGACACTGAGGGACTCCTTTTTGTTTTAAGGCCTGTGGGTGAACGTCATGAGTGGCTGCTAACCTCTCCCTTGTTTACGTCTATCTCCTAATTAAAACTGCTACATATTCTCACCTGCTTCCAGAGGACCCAGACTAAGTATGACTTCAGCCATGTGGCACCCAGTGTCCGGGAAGTGGGGTTAGTTGTCTTCCTTCCTGGAGTATAGGGCAATGGGAGTGATTGTGTGCGGACCGCCTGTGATTTAGAAGTATATGATGGTCATGTTATAACGATTGACTATGTGTGTTGAATATAAACATTTTTGCATACATCCAGTGTGAAGTCTCTTTTGTGACGCTCAGTGCATTTATCGCGAGTGGCTGCTGTGCCTTTGCTTTACACATTGCCTCCGTAGTGAGCCTGACTGCTCAGTCCCAAGCTGCCCATGGGTAAGCACTAAGCATAGGTTATATAGCAGGTGTAATCACCTGCCCTTGACAGGAACTGTGGTTCTGCCTGGCTGTGGGAATCCCTTCAACAAACCAGACACTGCTGGTTCCCACAACCATCATCTGTCCTCCCTCTATCAGGCTGAACGCAGTGATTACTATGACTCTCTTGTCTTCAGAAGCCATGACCTCTGCTGGCAGCAGGCAACCAGAGCCGAATCGCACACTCTGCATTTACAAAAGTAAACATATGCACTGCTCAGCCATGCAGTGCTTGTGCAATGAGGCTGTCGGAATTCCCCCACAGATGCTTCAATGGGTTCTGCTGCTCAAAGTCTGACTCCTGCAGCTGAGGGAATCAGATGGAGCTAACAGCAAGCTCCCAAAGAGCTCCTGTGGCCCTAGTAGGCAGTGATGCTGGAACAATGTTCAGACAGGCGTCATCAGTGTTACATCACTGAACTCATAGGCACTCTAAAAAAACACAAGCATTACACGAGAACAAGTGTCACAAATGAGCTACGTCCATTCAGCAGGAGAGTGGTAAGGGTGTAGTATGGAGCTACTGTTGCATTTAGGAGCATAGTGTTGCATATATAGTACTAAATCATCGTGTGGTAGCCACTGTCGGTTACAAACAGCGTGTTTTCCAATGAAATGATCACTAAATTTGCACAGATATACAGTTTTATCACTAAAACAATACAGAGCACAGACGATAATGCTTGGAAATTGGGTTTCAGCAACTGTCATTTGCACATCATCAATTAAAGTGTCTGGATTAGTTTTAATCCTATTAAAATATTTGTTTCCCTCACACTTCAAAATTAGAAAAAATGGGCTTCATTTGAGCTTTCCTAACTTTTTACTTATTTTGAAATATTTGTACAGTTCATTTATTGGTATTTAAATGTTGTTGTGTGTTTGAAGCAAACAACATTCTACAGCCTTTCCTTTCACACCAGCAAGATTGTCACATGGTTCACTTTACAAAATCCTCATACTTTGCAGAAAGAGAAAGATAGTTAAGTAACCACCATGCTCTACATTAAAAGAATGAGCAGCAAGTTGTTGAAGTCTAGACTTACATTTACCCTCTGTCTTTGAGGCACAGCAAACATGACAAAATAAAAACAAAATTCACCATTAACCCCTTCGCTGCTACCGTCGGCCGTTGGACCTCGTGCGAGCTACCTCACTGGTGCTGCGCACGTCCAACGGCCGACGTGGCCGCACCCGTTTCTTCGAACGTTCAGCACTGGCACAGAACGTTCGAAGTAGCAAACGGGTTACTGCTCATACACCTTCAGAACTCAAGCATAGATATTTTTGAGGTGCTGCAGCATCCCCTGCACCTATACTCCCAGCTCCTATGCTAGTAGGTGGCCTCTCAAGGCTCAAGGGGCTGTTGTAGGTGGGCCCCTACTCACCTCTGGACCCCGGTGCATACCACTGGCTGCTACAGTCCTGGTTTACAGCTGAGCCTCACAACAAACAGTGTTTAATTCCCACCTGGTGTCCGGAGTGGCTACTTCACCACATTGCCTGCTTCTAGATGTGTTCCTGCCAGGAGTGAGGCTATTAACGGTGCAGCAGATCCAGTGTAGGGTAACCGGACGTCCTGGGTTTGCCCAGACAGTGTTGGTGTTCAGAGGACTGTCCCAGCATCAAGACGCATTTCTTAATTTTAAATACACGTCCCAGTTTTGGGGACAAAAGTCAAGTCATTCTGCGAAGCAGAATAGAAACCTATGCTCTCTTTCCACTGGGCCCTTCTAATGTCTGAAATAATGTAACTGTTTATTCCCTGCACGCGGGTCGGCTGCATGCTCACTGCAGAGGAGACAGAGTGGGGAGGAGAGCAGAGGACAGGGTGATGGTTCTACCCTAGCTAATGTTAGTAAACGCAGCCTTATAAATGTGTGTGTGTGTATACATATGTGTGCACAAATATGGACGCATTTGGGTATAAATAAACATATAGGTATATATACACACAGGTGTATGTATATATGTATTTATACATATATGTCCAACCATTGCTCCCCACGCAGCCCCGAGGAGCATTTAAGCGGCACACCCAAAACTGAAGAAATCTCCTTTAATCCGATTTTCAGCCAGGGTTTCACATATACAGCCCAACGCGTTTCAACTTTACGTCTTGATCACGGGCATTACATAATCACGACTGCTGAGAATCCCACAGGTAAGTTCAATTAACATTGTCTCAAATAGCACAATGCATCCTGGTCTCAGTAGTCACCTCCATTGGTCATTTCTTTTCGTGAATCCTGTTTGGATGCAAAAAACAAAAAACAATCACAGAGTTCAGTTTTGTCCCGCCCTGAGCATGAATTTTGAAGCTCAGCCGGGCCCTCTAATGTCTGTGTAGAGGTGATGCCGCTTCTGCCGGCACTGGGCTGTGCTGTGTAATATGTCCAACCATTGCTCCCCACGCAGCCCCGAGGAGCATTTAAGCGGCACACCCAAAACTGAAGAAATCTCCTTTAATCCGATTTGCAGCCAGGGTTTCACATATACAGCCCAACGCGTTTCAACTTTACGTCTTGATCACGGGCATTACATAATCAAGACTGCTGAGAATCCCACAGGTAAGTTCAATTAACATTGTCTCAAATAGCACAATGCATCCTGGTCTCAGTAGTCACCTCCATTGGTCATTTCTTTTCGTGAATCCTGTTTGGATGCAAAAAACAAAAAACAATCACAGAGTTCAGTTTTGTCCCGCCCTGAGCATGAATTTTGAAGCTCTGAGGAAAGTCCTTCCTCTTCTGCCAATGGAGGCAAAAAAAGTGGCAGTTCAGGGCCTGATCCAGTCGCGGCTGGACTCAAACAACGCCTTATACGTAGGAGCCCCTGAGATGACTCTACGAAAGCTGCAAGTGGTACAAAACAGTGCAGCCCGCTCCTTGCTGCAGATCCCACGCACCCAGTCAGCCAGAACCGGATTGAAAAGCCTGCACTGGCTTCCAGTGAAACAAAGAGTGGCATTCAAGGCCCTATGTATTGCTCACCGGGCCTTCTGGAAGACAGGCCCAACAATCTGTAATAACTTAGTCACCCATTACCACCCATCCAGAAATCTTCGATCTACGGATGCTTTCTTGGCTGTGACTCCCAAAGTAAGGAGAGCTAGGACCGGAGGTAGGATGTTCTCTCTAAACGCCTCGAAACTGTGGAACGCACTCCCTCTCCATCTCCGGTCCAACTCGAATCTGCTCTCCTTCCGCAAACAACTTAAAACGCTTCTGTTTGCAAGGTCTATTGAGTCCTAATCTCTCACACTGCCCAGCTCTATCTACTTGCTCAGCGCTTGGACGCCCATTGGGCAGCAATCGCGCTTTATAAATCTATTTTCAATTCAATTCAATTCAGCCGGGCCCTCTAATGTCTGTGTAGAGGTGATGCCGCTTCTGCCGGCACTGGGCTGTGCCGTGTAATATGTCCAACCATTGCTCCCCACGCAGCCCCGAGGAGCATTTAAGCGGCACACCCAAAACTGAAGAAATCTCCTTTAATCCGATTTGCAGCCAGGGTTTCACATATACAGCCCAACGCGTTTCAACTTTACGTCTTGATCACGGGCATTACATAATCACGACTGCTGAGAATCCCACAGGTAAGTTCAATTAACATTGTCTCAAATAGCACAATGCATCCTGGTCTCAGTAGTCACCTCCATTGGTCATTTCTTTTCGTGAATCCTGTTTGGATGCAAAAAAACAAAAAACAATCACAGTGTTCAGTTTTGTCCCGCCCTGAGCATGAATTTTGAAGCTCAGCCGGGCCCTCTAATGTCTGTGTAAAGGTGATGCCGCTTCTGCCGGCACTGGGCTGTGCCGTGTAATATGTCCAACCATTGCTCCCCACGCAGCCCCGAGGAGCATTTAAGCGGCACACCCAAAACTGAAGAAATCTCCTTTAATCCGATTTGCAGCCAGGGTTTCAGAAGCGGCATCACCTCTACACAGACATTAGAGGGCCCGGCTGAGCTTCAAAATTCATGCTCAGGGCGGGACAAAACTGAACTCTGTGATTGTTTTTTGTTTTTTGCATCCAAACAGGATTCACGAAAAGAAATGACCAATGAAGGTGACTACTGAGACCAGGAAGCCTTGTGCTATTTGAGACAATGTTAATTGAACTTACCTGTGGGATTCTCAGCAGTCGTGATTATGTAATGCCCGTGATCAAGACGTAAAGTTGAAACGCGTTGGGCTGTATATGTGAAACCCTGGCTGCAAATCGGATTAAAGGAGATTTCTTCAGTTTTGGGTGTGCCGCTTAAATGCTCCTCGGGGCTGCGTGGGGAGCAATGGTTGGACATATTACACGGCACAGCCCAGTGCCGGCAGAAGCGGCATCACCTCTACACAGACATTAGAGGGCCCGGCTGAGCTTCAAAATCATGCTCAGGGCGGGACAAAACTGAACTCTGTGATTGTTTTTTGTTTTTTTGCATCCAAACAGGATTCACGAAAAGAAATGACCAATGGAGGTGACTACTGAGACCAGGATGCATTGTGCTATTTGAGACAATGTTAATTTAACTTACCTGTGGGATTCTCAGCAGTCGTGATTATGTAATGCCCGTGATCAAGACGTAAAGTTGAAACGCGTTGGGCTGTATATGTGAAACCCGGGCTGCAAATCGGATTAAAGGAGATTTCTTCAGTTTTGGGTGTGCCGCTTAAATGCTCCTCGGGGCTGCGTGGGGACCAATGGTTGGACATATGTATATATGTATGTATGTAGGCACACATTTACAAGGCTGCGCATAAACCAGGACAGGTCAGACCTAGAAGTAAGACTAAAGGCTTTAGTCAATACTTTTATTTCTGGCCTGTCCCGGTTTTTGCTTTTTAAAGTGTGATCACCCTAATCCAGTGGCACTGGGCCCCACTGAGGCCTGATTACTGGTTTATTAAGTCGAGCCTAGAGTCAGCATACATGTGCTGCTCTGCAAGACTTGCTCTACTGGAGTATTGAATAGAAACCCCGCCCACTCTACGCCATAAATGCTGGTTTCTGATTCGTAAACAGGCTTGTTAGTCCCTCCTTAATACCGCCTTGTCTTCATTTGTGACCTCTCATGGCTATTGGTCCTTTTACTTCGGTTGTTGCACGGTACGTGTTATTTAGTCTTGTAAGCACTATTTTCTTTATTGAGTTTCTCTTACTGCAGGCACAACATGCTTTGTTTTAATGAAGCACCCGAGCACTTTCATTTTAATGGCTATTACTTTTAAATATGCTCGGCCCCCCTCTCGCCCACTGCACAGATGGCGTGCAAAGCTGGCACCATGTTAATTTAAAAAATCTGCAAACGCAATTGTTCCCCCTCCCTCACCCATCTATCTCAACTCCAGTTGCAGCCCAACACCCGCCTTTGCCAATTTCAGGCTTGCAGTCGCAGCCTGGCCATGGATGAGGGGGAGGAGGAAGGATCTGCAAACGTCCCAGAGGCTGGGAGAGCAGGCTCAGCTGCTGCACGGAGGGTTGATTCCTGGCACTCACACAAGGAGATCTCAGCACTGTCTGGGGCACAATGGCGCAAGGTACAGAATCCCATAGACAAACAAAATACCCGTAACTTTCAGGCTTCACTTTGAAAACTCTGCCGTGGGCGGGGACAGCACACCTAACCAGGTATACGTAGCAAGTGCAAAACATTAACATATTTTATATGTAAAAACCCTACCAGAAAACACTGCAAAGTTAAATGAACACAAATAGCCTGGAAAATCATTACAATATATATTTTTTTATGTGTTTATGCTTCTAGTTACCATTATCTATTGCATGTTTTTCAGCTTTGGAAGTTACACGCTCGTAATGGCTGCTTGGCGTGATTCTCCTCGCTTTACCCCCATCTCCCCGCCTCAGAGTGTGCATGTACAACGGGGAAGATCAGAAACACTCTGTACACACACACACTCACACGGTGGGGGATCAACAGTCGCCATGCAAACATCATGTGACCCGCGGCCTCCCTGCACAGACACCTCCGGTCCGGGTGCTGTTACTGAGGGATTTTTTTACTTTTCCTTGTATATCACATTCACCAATTACAGGTTCTTCCACTGCCGAGATCTATGGCGGTACTTGTGTCCTATTTTTAGGTCTCGCCTGCCAATGCGCTTGCGTATTGCTGGCGAGATTATAGTAAGTGGAAAAGAAAAGTCTACCAAAACGGCAGCGGATCCCATACATTTCATGTGAGATAGGCTCATGCACGCCAGCCACTTCACACACCACCATTTGTCTGTGCCTCGGCAAGAGACTTCAAAGGCTGCTGCTCCCCCGCCCCCCCCCGCGTGCACATCGCGCACCACCATTTGTCTGTGCCTAGGCATCAGACTTCAAAGGCTGCAGCTCCCCCCCCACAGCAATGCCGAGAGCTTGTTATCCATTCCCTCCAGCACGTACTCTTGAATTCGTTTCCACTCAAATCTTTGCTTACCTATATCAATTTAGCTTTTTAAGGCCCTCAACATCTGTCACAAGGCTCCCTCCTACACTCACCATTAGGAATCACTACCTTCCTTTTATTTATTTATTTAATACATTTTTATATAGCGCGGACTTTACCCGAAGGTGTCAGAGCGCTTATTGCTGCACGTCTCTTTCTCTTCACTGTTGGCCGCTTCCCTCGCACCCGTCTGGCATATCTCTCCATGTCCCCTCACATCCCTCTCTCTACACCCCTCTCTCTACACCCCTCTCTCTCTCTACACCTCTCTCTCTACACACCCCTCTCTCTACCTCTCTCTCTACACCTCTATCTATCTATCGCCCTCACTCTATCTATCTATCTATCTATCTATCTATCTATCTATCTATCTATCTATCTATCTATCTATCTATATATCTATCTATCTATCTATCTCCCTCACTCTATCGCCCTCACTCTATCTATCTATCTATCTATCTATCTATCTATCTATCTATCTATCTATCTATCTATCTATCTATCTAGCTATCTATCTATCTAGCTATCTATCTATCTAGCTATCTATCTATCTATCTATCTATCTATCTATATATATATCTATCTATCTATCTATGGCCCTCACTCTATCTATCTATCGCCCTCACTCTATCCATGGCCCTCACTCTATCTATTTATCGCCCTCACTCTATTTATCGCCCTCACTCTATTTATCGCCCTCACTCTATTTATCGCTTTCACTCTACTTATCTATCGCCCTCGCTCTATCTATCTATCACCCTCACTCTATCTATCGCCCTCACTCTATCTACCTGTCTATCCATCGCGCTCACTCTATCTGTCTATCTATCGCACTTACTCTATCACCCTCACTCTATCTATCGCCCTCACTCTATCTATCACCCTCACTCTATCTATCAATCTATCAATCTATCTATCTATCTATCTATCTATCTGTCTGTCTATCTATCGCCCTCACTCTCTCTATCTATCGCCCTCTATCTATCTATCTATCACCCTCACTCTATCTATCTATCGCCCTCGCTCTATCTATCGCCCTCACTCTATCTATCTATCTATCGCCCTCACTCTATCCATCGCCCAGTTTGTGCTATATAAAACTTTATAAATAAATAAAATATCTATCTTTCGCCCTCACTCTATCTATCTGTCTATCTGCCTATCTATCGCCCTCACTCTATCTATCTATCTATCTATCTATCTATCTATCTATCTATCTATCTATCTATCTATCTATCTATCTATCTATCGCCCTCACTCTATCTATCGCCCTCCCTCACTCTATCTATCGCCCTCCCTCCCTCTATCTATCGCCCTCCCTCTATCGCCCTCCCTCTCTCTAACTATTGCCCTCCCTCCCTTTATCTATTGCCCTCCCTCTATCTATCTATCGTCCTCCCTCTATCTATCTATCGCACTCACTCTATCTATCGCATCACCACAGCATCACTCAGCACCACCACAGCATCACTCAGGGGCACCGCAACATCACTATGCGCTACCACAGCATCACTGAATGCCACAGTATCACTCGTCGCCACAACATCACTCAGCGCCACCACCGCATCAATCTGTGCAACCATTCAACAACTGGTTCAAATATGTTCTCTCAATGTTTCAAGCTTTATTACAAATGTCACAAAAAGATGTTAATATTTCACTTCTGTTCTTGGATTTTCGTCACAATAAAATACACTGAACATAATCTTCACAAAAGTTATTTACAAAAGTTTAAGCTATTGCCATTATAAATTACAATAACTTTTAAGTATTAATTATTAAAAATAAATAAAAGCCATTGTTATTTGTAATATCAATACATCTAAGCCACGTAAATACAACACATATTTGCATTACAAATGCTATAGTTGTCACATTTGCGAAAGCTAAAACTATCGGCATTGTAAATGACAAAGCTAAGAATTTAGCTATTTTCAAAACCAACACATAAATAAAAAAATTGTCATTTACAATACCAATAGCTCAAACTTTCTTAATGCGAGACCTATTGCATTGCAAATGCTTGTTATTTTTGTTACTTGCGTATATAATGAACGTTCTGAAATCAGCCCGCTTCTCGTGTTCGGATAAGTGGGATACTTTCCGGATGCTGGTTGTGTTACTGAAGGTAAGGGCAGTATTTTAATGCAGTGTTTCATTCGCAGACTTGGCACCTCGTCAGTATGGTGTGTCAAGCTATTGGTAGGTGGTTAATAATGTGCTGTCAAAGGGGGTTACCTTGCTTGCACTGCTATATTTACGTAACACGCCTCCATCTATTTTGCACATCGTAACACACAACCTTATTTCCTATCTGGCACACAGACTCGGGCATGGACATGGCTCCGTGAACGTACTTTCAGTAGCAGTAGATGTTGTAGCACCCCAGGATAAAGTGCTGCATAGCTAATTAATTGTGCAATACAATCCTATTCAGCTGTCTGCATCGTCTTTGCACGGGGATGGGGAGTTGGGAGTGCTTGCCAATCTAGCAACATCCTGATAGGAAGGCACCTCTATATAAATGAGGCAAATATTTTATGTTTAACTGAAGCTGTAAACTTGTGGTATGTTTACAGTGACACTGACATATATAGTTTTCCTGCTTTCCTTGCCAGTTTCGAGGGCTGTGATTGTTTTCTCTGGCCTCTGTCTGACCTTTTATCCTCACGTCACCCCGCCGAAATCAAGCAGAATGGACTGTTACACTCCATAACACACAATCACACAAAACATAATACCAGTACACTTGATACCACATAATTACTCCATAACACACAATCCCACTCCACATAACTCCTGTACACTCAATGCCACATAATTACTATCCACATAATACCACTGCATGCCATGCCACATAATTCCACGCAACATCACACAATCCACGCCACACAATTACTCAACAAACAATTCCAATTCAACCCACAATCCAATCGACACTACATACATCCATTCCACTAAATGCAAAGCTATCCGCACATTTCCACACCACATAATTCAATTCCACACATTTCCACTCCACAGCACATAATTTGAGACCAAACCACCAAATACGACTCAACAATACAATTACACAACACACCACATACATCCAATACACACCACACAATTCCACAATGTGCCACAAACTTCAACAGCACACCACTACATACCACTCCACAACACAAAATACCATCAAACATAATTACACTCCATAAAACACAATCCCACATCACACAATTCCAAAACACTCAATTTCACATAATTACTATCCTCATAATTCCACATCACACCATGCTACATAATTGCACAACACAAATCCACACCACACAATTACACAACTAACTAATCCAAACCCAGCCAGATAATTCCACCACATTTATACACTCCATATCACATCGGTAAAAGACATTGCCATTTTTAACGCCAATAGTTCGAACTCATGCAAATGCGAGAACGGTTGCATTTCCATTGCTTGTTTTTACTACGTAACGAGGAGCCAGGGAACAATGTTTCATTGCTTCCACTGGGCCAATGGCACGTTTGCTATATTCTATGCCAAACGCTCGAATGATCTGTGCAGAGCTGGACTGGCCTCACAGGGATTTTTAGAGTCCACAAGCCTGGATGGAGACAGCATTCGTCTACTGACTGAGGAGGAACTTTAAACCCTGAAGCAGACAGAAAGTGCAGGTTCTGAGAAGGAGTGAGACACTGCGGAAGTTATTCAGAGCTGAATGGCGGTGCCAGGAATTCCAGCTGTGTGGAGAGACTTGTCATGCTGAGGAGAGCTGCGCCGTGGAGGGGATCTCCGTGTGAAGCATCTGACAGCTGAGAGGCGCGTGGCGCAGCGCAGCCTGCAGTTGGATGAGTCTGTCAGCCAGTGGGCTGGAAGCACTGTGAGTGCTGGCGCCAAGGAGAGAGCCGCATTAGAAACAACATCGTGCAATGCAACTGGTGTTGCGGAAATCTGTACCGAGTCAGCAGAGGGCCAGCAGTCCACCAGCAGACACGCTCTGTGCACAGCTGTTGCACTCTGTAAATATGTGATATATAGTTGTCCAAGCCGAATCGCTGATAAAATGGAATCCTGAGAAAATCTACTATTTGTTTATATATGTATATAGAGATAACTCTAACCACTAGTATATGCAGTAGACCTTTGTACTCACTACCATTCCTATGTGATTCTGAGAGTTTATCTTTTTGTATCTCTTCCTTGAGTGACTTTACAACTTGTACATTTGCAATTGTTTCTATATGTATCTCTTCCCTGTGTGACTTTACAACTTGTACATTTGCGATTTTTTTTCCTGTTTGTATCTTTTATGTAACTCATGTAATTCTAAGTCCTTATGTATTGCAACTGTTTTTTTTATAAAGCGCTCTGACACCTTCTGGTAATGTTCGCGCTATAAAAAAATTGCATTAAATAAAGGAATAAATACATAAATAAATGCAAATACGGGTGGACTCGTACACCAGCACGCGAACCCTATGCAAGGGCGGGGGATCTCCGAGAGTCTCCGGGGAACATCCATGGTGTCCCGCTGCCCTCTGGTGGCTGTTTTTGATAACACACATAGGGGTGAAGTGTATGGAGGACTGCCCATCATGCTCAGAGAGCCCCACCCCAACAATTATAAAGAGCACTTTTGGGTCACATTAAGTCGCTTTACGTGTGTCCTAATTTAAAAAAATGACTAGAAGAAAATCAGTATTGGCTTTTTGTTGTTGTTTATGATTATTTGGCTCAGCCTTATTGATTAACCCATTTACCGCGGTGCAAATTCCGACGCGGTGCGGGCGTTCTATTCAGTGGGCGGGGCTGCATCGGTTAACGGTCGTGCACAGCACCAGGGAGGAGTTGCTCGCGTCGTCCCTCACACGGAACGGTTTAAGGGCCAAACCCCTCTGTTGTTAGCACACTGATATAACATACACAGCAGGACTTTTGGTCATCGAGCTTCATCCATTGGGCTGTTAAATTGTCATTCACATTTGGCTCCTGCGCCACCACAGCATACAGAAGTGCAGCCCTTTACCCATTGGCTCCCTTCACTTTGAGTGACTGCACAAAGCCAGTGCACATTGTTCACATACATCTAAGAACAGTTTCTTTCTCTTCAGTGACAGTTGGGCCAAAGCGTGCGTTTATTTAGCCTTTATGCCGCGGTGCGAGTTCCGCCGGGGCGCGGGCGGGGCTCGGGGGTGGGCGTAGCGCTCCCATACTTATGACGGCTCCGCACCGTCATGAGTCACGGGTGGCGTGTGCTCATGACGGCGTGGAGCCGTCATGACCTCGCCCACTCACTAATTTGCCCGCACAGGTGGGGAATTAGTGTCACATGGGCAGAGTGGTAGTTGCATGACGGCTCCATGCCGTCATGAACACACGCCGCCATCATGAGCACGGAAAGAGTTAAACAATGTCTTTATTCATTTTTAATGGTAGGGGCAAACTTTATATTCATGGATCACATCAAGTGCCGTTCTTCGCCCAGCGTATTAATGTATAGCATGCATTACATCTTATTGGTTTCCACTACTTACAATTTCAGCCCATGCTAGGATATGACTGACAATACTATTTCAATGTTGTTGTTTCCATAGACAGTGTTATACCTCAGTCCATTCCCACCACCAGGCCCTGATGTTCCCTGCATTGGCCCCAAATCCTCTCAAACTTTTTAGGGCAGCCTCGAGCTTCATAAACAGTTTTCCAGTCGACTTGCACCAACCAACGTTGTTCCCGAGTCCATAATTGAGGTCTGTGCAGCTTTCATACCTGTGTGGTATATCGTGCCTAGCTACCATTATGGCTAAATAGAAGAAAATACACCTGTGCCGTAGTACGGTAGATTAACTCCAGATGCCAAGTAAAAGTTCCTGTTTTGTGACAACCTCAGACACATTTAATGTCATTTATCATTTCAAACAGTACGAGCTGTTCAAATGTATAACATATACAATGCAAAACTTTACTTGGACCAGTGCCAGGGTCCAAAGTATTTCTCAGGAGCAATTCCAGCTGGCACCGCCCACAGCACCTGGCACTGCTTCCAGATGCCAGTAACAGCAGCTTTATCAGTTTCAAAAAAACATATTAAATCGCTAAACGCTTCACTTATTAATTCTGGTAGACAAATAGACACACAGTGCCTCCATGTGGTGGATAAATGTGTGTTGTTGAAAAGAAATAAGTGTTGGTGCCTGAGCACTGGAAAATACTGGCACAAATTAAGCTCTGACCTGGACCAGTAATAATCTTGCCTTTATCTTCACCTCCCTTGGGTACATGCATGCCTCAGCCCATTCCCCTCCTCCATCATGCCAAGACCCCTTTCGCATCTCGCTTTGAGGGCTGTGAGAGCAGTCTGTGCATTATTAATAAGTGCTCTGTACATTAGGGGAATGGTGTGTGTGTGTACTGGTGCTGCGGACAGCCTGGATTCCAGTGGGGATTCTTCTAGCACATCTTTTAGTGGTCCTGAATCTATGAGTAGTGATTATTCTGAAGATATGGGTAGTGTTGTGAGTTTGCTGCATCATATTTCTTTGGACATTTTCAAACAGATGCCCAATGTATATTAAAATTAAGTTGATGTTAACACACAGATGCCCAACGGGCTAAACAAGTCCAGCATTGTGGCTCGCTGGCAAGACAAGTACTAGTTGTGGAGGTATGTAAAACCCACATTCCTCATGCCAGGAGAGTGTGCAATCGCTCAACAGTGTGATTGCTGAAACCATTGTTTGGAAAAAAGTGTAGATACATAATCAAACAAGAGGGGCCCAAGAATTGTTTGGAGAGAGGGTGGACCAGGGAATAATCTGTTGGAAACATAAATCAGTCTAATTCAAACAACCCTAAGAGATCCCATGGGTGGCATAGAGGCATACGTACACCATATATGTTAGTCCCAGCGGCAGTGGCTGCTAAGGTCCAAAGACTAGGGATAGGATACGGATCCAGAGCTCAAAGGGTATACTATGTCTAGAACAGACAGGGCATCCCTTGGATCTTAATTATTTTCAGACCAGGGTATCTCATCATTAAGTCCGGTGGTGCAAGTCCTAAGCTTGAAGACCCATCGCTGTTCTCTTTCAAAGACCCTGTTCGGGATGTTGTCCCCTTGAATGATGGTCTCTAGTACTGTCCATCTCATGTCATCTGGAATGTGGTAACCGCGGTGAAATGGGTACCAAGTTTAGTTGTGGGATGGCAGCGTCTGACATTGCTGCGGTGTTCAATGGGTCTAGTTGTCTTCACTATATACCGCAAGCCATATGGGCATGAGATATGGTAAACGCAGTTCTTGATCTGGCAGTTAGTATGTTTGAGAAGCTTCCACTTGTCTCTCAGGCCTAGATCAATTTCTTTGGTGGTCTGTGTCAAATGACAAACACTGCAGTGGAAACAGGGAAAGTGTCAAGGCACTGGGGGAGGGGGGGAGGCCCCAGGTGGTAGTAATGTTGTTGGGGCATTCATGCATCGTGGTCTTGTTTGTATCACATGGTTTCTAGTGTTGCTAGTGCATTTAAAGGTGAATAGGGGTTTTTCAATCTTGGTGTCGTCACTATTTGAAATTGACCATCGTTTTGACGTCCTTTTTAATCAGGTTAGATGACTGAGTGAATGTGGTGACACCTGTCAACTTTGGTTGATAGTCTCTTTGACGTGTTGCAAGAATTGATTCCCTGTGGTTATTGCTGGCCCATTTACGGGCCTAATTCACAATGTTTCTGGGGTAGTTGTGTTTCCTCAGTTTGTTTGCCAAAGTATTAGCGTGATTCTTGAAGGTAGCCACTTCACTACAATTCGGTTGCAGCCTAAGGAATTGTCTGTAGTCTCCTGCACTGTTTTTAATTCAACAAACGCCTGGACTCCAATTGAAGTGACAGCTTCACCAGGTCTATAGTTGATTTTGACTTTCTCTCTCGAATCTTCTCACTCACCTTCTGGAACTCACTCACTTTCCAGTCCCTCATTTGCGATTAAGAGATCTCCACTAAAGTGCCTTCTCGCGATGCCCTTCGAGGATTGCAGTGCCAGCCCAATGAGGAGCAAGCCCAATGATGAAGCATGGCACCTTCGGGTGGGTGAGGGAACTTGCTCCTGAGCTCAGACCGCAGGTGTGAATTTGCCTAGTCAGTGCGGAACAGTTTACTCTAATTTACACCACATGATTTCAGAGGAGTCTGTATCCTGGACTAGAACTCTCCTCTTCCTCCCAAGTTTATAGGATGCTCTATATGAGCACCAGTTACATTACACAAGGACACGTGTTTTTTCCACGCAAGGACACACATTAACATTTTTTTTTAGGCACATGGAGATTAAGGGATTTGCTGAGAGTCACACGATGTTCAGCCGACGTCCAGCCTCAACCCTGGTTACCCAGCTCCAAAGTCGGCAGCTCTGGCCGTTATGCCACCCATTGGGTTTGTAGGGTTAACTACCAATAGATCTAGAGATTCCAATCCTGGCTACCCCCACTTGTTCTCGTGGGTGAACCTGAGCAAATAGTTTTATCTCTGTTTACTCCAGTTTTATCTCTGTCCCTTAGACAAGAACCTGAGCTTCTTAGCTTCAGACGGGGAACATCCATTACGACGCGGTGTTTACACCGCACTACCATTACAACGCAGGTATCACAACGCAAGTCGTTACAACGACTTGCGCTGGATGGCGCTAGAGACTAAGGAATAGTAGATGTACTATTCCAACACCTTCCCTACTGTTGCGTAGGCTGGAGTTGGAATAGTAAATCGTACTATTCCTAAGTCCAGCACCTACAGCGCAAGTCGTTGTAACGACTTGCGTTGTGATCCCTGCGTTGTAATGGTAGCGCGGTGTAAACACCGCGTCGTAATGCCATACATCCGCTTCAGACGCCAACTTAAGACCTGGCTCTTCCATCAGTAATGAAGCTGTGTAGGATTGCGAGTGACTAGGGTCTCTCTTTCCAAGGGGGACTTTCTCAGCGCCGAGACACTCCTCGGAGTAGCCGCGCGCTTTATAAATCCCCCATAACATTAACATTAACTTGGATTTGCTTGACTGACATAGAGTGTTTACGAGATTCCTAAACACCAGTGCGAATCTCAGTATCAATAAACACACATTTAACGTTTTGTGTTAAATTGCTGTTACACACCAAAGTAAAGTATAGCATCCCTAGGGAGAAGGCCCAATGCTGCCTCGCTAACATGAAGTCAGTGACATATCTGACTCTGTAGGAGAGAGGTCGCCACCAGACGGCACTTACAACAAACCCCACGCACTGGAGAGGCGCGGTCTAACCTGGGACAAGAAAAGTGGTCTTTTTCTGTGCACCTGAGCTGATCACATTGCAGGTATGACAGCTAGGTCTTGCTTTTAGTGCCAGCAATGGCCAATGCCCTTCCCACAAGAGGGATGCACTCCCCCAAGCACCCCACGCACAGCCCTGCCTTTGACTTGAGCCCAACAGACGTGAGGGCGGACACAGCGTGCAGTCTCCGCAGTGATGGAGACATGGGTGAAAATAAGCAGGTTCGAAGATCAGCCTTTCATCCTTTCGATATCGATACAAGTGGTACACTGAGCTGGTTTATTGTGGTTATTTATGGCGGTAAAACAGGGAGATTCTGGTACTTGTGTAAATAAACTATTATTACTTTTATAGCTCACTGGCTTCCTTCATTAACACAGAGCACGCTGTATGCTCACCTAAAATTAATTCATAAAGAACTCTCTCATTTCATATAAACACAGCATTAAACGTAATTCCATTTTATCAGCACATAGAAGTGGATTTTGCAGGAAGCGTGTGGAAAGCAATTCTAACCCTGGAAGCCTTACAGGTGCTCTAATTCTACACACAATGGCCCAATTGCATGAAAGGAAAATCTGGTTGCAAAGGGGCAGATTCTCAGAATCTGCCCCTTTGCGACCTGTATTTTTGCATTTGGGATCCATCATCCCAAATGCAAAAATCGCAATTTAAGGAATCTCTAAATTGAGATTCTTTAAATTGCGATTGCATTTAAGGAATCCCAAATTGAGATTCCTTAAATGCAATGCAACAAAGTAAATAAATTAGCGATTTCGCTAATAAGGGGAGCAAATTACCATGAAGTTGAACTTCATGGTAATTTGCAAAAACTTTGAAAAATGCACTTTTGTGCATTTTTCAAAGTTTCATGTTGCGCACACACATGCCCTTAGGGCATGTGTGTGCGCAACATATGTGCACAGAATAATTTCAGCAATTTCAGGGGTGCAACAGGGTGTCCTTTGGACACCCCTGCACCCTTGAAATTGCATTCTCAATTTGTGATTTACTAATTGCGAATCGCAAATTGAGAATGTCTAACCATTCATTCCTATGGGCCTATAGGCCCATAGGAATGGATGGGGAGGTATTCCTTAATTGCGACTCGCAATTTGCGAGTCGCAATTAAGGAATATTAAGAAATCGCAATTTTTTTGCGATTTCTTCATGCATAGCATTTTGCTGTTCCTTATTAGCGAATCCTTATTTTCCGCTAATAAGGAATGCAAAATGGATGCTTGATGCATCTGGGGGAATGTCTTATTTAAATTTGCCTCTGTGCATCAGCAGGTGAAAGGAAGAAAAACTGATCTCTTATATCCTCTCCAAACCTTCCTTATATCCATCCGTTGACACGTCTGAATATGGACAGGTACCGATGAGACCCCGCCTCTCCCATTAAATTACCTCCAGGTCGTCCCTCGTTGTGCCTCCATCATCCCCCATCGCAAAGACAGCACATGACAACTTTCCTTTTTGTAAAACATTTTGGGTTAGGGGTCGTAAACCCCCAACCGTATTTATTATGACAACAAAACATCACACATTAAAAAATGTTCACTCAATATCCCTTTACAAAATGAATACGCATAAACCCCTTACAGTATTATTTACAATTTTGATGGATGGCTAACCTTAACACAGACTCTAATACATAGCCATGATTGAGCAAGGTTTCACATGTACAGAGAAACTTGCTTGTATTCACCCTCTCAAAATAATATGTAACATATTAACCAACATGTTTTGTTTACTAAAAAATTCCATTTCACGAACATTTCTAGTAAGCAGGGGAAGCTTGCCTATGTGCTCTTGCTAACAAATTCAAGTGACTTAATATGGCCGCCGAAAACGCAGGAAACCTACTGCACATGCGTCTGCCACATCCACGTGGTGTGATGTATCTTTCGCTTGGTGGGAAATTTCTGCAGCTGCGCACTAGTGCCAAAAATGGCCGCTTTAAATATCACATGTTAATGCTTATGCTTCGCTTAAACTAAAACTTGTGTGTTCTGCCTAACTATTCATGCTATAGTTAAAATAAAGTAATGGGAATCGAGTAGAGATAAGTGGTATACAGTTTATTTTTTGCATTCTAATGTGTTTCTCATTGACTTTATTATTAGCTCGTATTTGGGCCTGAAAAGGACTCAAAACGCCATATTGAATATTCGTTCCATTCCGCATGTACCCGAGGCGCAGAAAAGACTTCAAACAGTGATATTGAATTGGTGCCAAGGACTGTCTTACTTGCGATGCGCCTGGGCAACTCACCCCATGACCTGAAAAAAGGAAGACAACTTACAATTTTATAAAACATTGTATACAATTTGAAACTAATATTGCTGGGTGGAATAAAAGCATGGGAAAGTAAACTATGGGAGGGAACTTGATCAATTTTATTCAATAAGAATAACCTCATACTGCTATGGTGTGATGACCTCTCTTCGTCTTTCTGACCAATCAAATAAAGGGAAAGAACATATTTGCAACATTTGGGAGGGCTGGAACATTGCCCTGGAAAATAGTATAACAGGTAGGCTTTGTCATTTAGATTGTCCGACTTGTCACTGACCTGTCACTGACCCAACGTATGCTGATGTAAAATCGAGAGCAGAGTACTGGTCGAGCACTCTGTCAGAAGAATCGGGGAGTTTGGTGAGGGAGAATTATCGATCACCCAGTCGGGGACTATCCGTAGCTGCAGAGAAGGGTGTAACACTGGTGTTGCACTTAGTAGAGGATACCTGTCCCATCTTGTACCTGTCCTGTCCTGTTGGCACCTGATTAGTCGGGAGCCGGACTTCCTTGCCCCAGCCCGTGGCCAGGGTAGGTCCTTGCACCATTCTAGGTAAATATAATCTGTGTGGTATGTCCTTGTGCTATTTCCTTTTCTCACCCTTCCCAGGTAGCAATGGCTAAAGATATTTCTTTAAATTCCTGCAAAAGTCTATGTATTGGTAGTTGTTTTCTTACTTGTAAAATCCATGATCTCGCTGCTTTGGTCACTGCTTTGGTCACTGTCTCACAGAATATTGCATAGATAAATTGTTTACAAATTTTCCAGAGTCTGTGGGTATTTTATTAAAGTATAATGTCAAATTCCTATTATGCTAACTCCTTTTGATCCCCAGGTTTAGGACTTAGACTAAGTGACAAGGTAAGTCAAAGGTGTACAGGTGTAGTCCGAAAGAAATAAAATTCTGATAGGCAGATAGTTAAAAGGGATTGCCGGTTCAAATTGTGAATGTTTATGGGCCCAGGTGAGTATGGTAAACTGAGCTGGTAATCCCGCGCCATCAGCCATTCCTAAAATTACCAAGCCTTGTCCCTGCGTATCCAGCATTGAGCCTACAAGTAAGATCATGACTGGTCAACCTGTAGGCACCCTCTCTAAGGGGAGGAGCCCACACCCTTTCCTCCCACCCCGGAGGAGGATTGCGCAGGGGGCCCATCTGCCTTCCAGGTTACCTACCTTGGGCACCCCCTACACCCTCATTATCCCCCCAATGACATGTGCTACCTTGGCGCCCATGCACCCTTGTGCGGATTGGCCATAAGGGCCTGTTGGAAGTCTGTACTCCCACATCCCCACACCCTCTAGCTGACTTGCTGCAAGCACCACCTGGAGGGCACTATGAGACGCTGTCCCCACCTATCCAAAGTAAAAGGATTCCTTCTATGGACTGGAAGTGCCCCACTAATCATGACATCACCCACCACAGGCCAGCATAGTTCCCCTACTATCTGGCCTCCCCCCAAAGAAGGCCATGTTCAAATGGGTGATTTATGAATAAGGCTAGGATGTTCTCAAGAAAAATCTCATTACCCACCTTAGAGAGGTGAACCCCATCCTGGACAAAAAAACGCTCCCCTTGAATGCACCCATGCAGGATAGTCTTCAAATTGGGTGATTTAAACAGCTTGTCTACCTTCTATTAATACGCTTGACAGAGTGATGGAGGGCCGTGACCAAATCCCCCCTTTGCCATTGCAGCCTTGGGATGATGTGGGAACCCGCGATGACAGACTGAGGGAGTTTCTTTGCCAACCGTCCCATCTCAGTAATCTAATAAACCTCTCCAGCCCAGGTGCACCAAATTGTGACCCACCACGATCCCAGGGGGCGTACACCACCAGGGTAGCCATGATTCAAGGGTATTACTCAAAAGCATCAAATGAAGCCCTCCTTGCCCGTGGAAAGACACATGGTAGCCCGCCTGGCAGGCCCAGTCCTCAAAACTACCTGCAGAAAAAACATACGTAATCCGCTGCACATAAGAATGGCCTATTACCCACTCTGCCAATAACTCTGCCACCTTGGTGTGCACTGGGGCTGCACAGGTATCCGGCAATTGACTTGGCACTTCAGACTTCCCCCCTGCATCACAGGATTGGCAAACTGTGAGAGAAGGAAAAGAAACCACCATTAGCAGCAATCCTACAGCATGTGCAACCTAACATAGCACTGGCAACACTCAGAAGACCATCTGCCAATCCCCTGCACCACCTAACCGGAGAGTCCCATTGTTGTCACCTCAGTGGCTGCCACAATCCTGAATGAATGAGAACTAAAATCCGTGGAGTCAAATCCTGTAGCCCTGATTGCCAAACCAAGCATGTTGCAGAACTGAAACTTCATCAAAGGGGACTCATCTGTATGCACTAAAAGGGGACACCCCGCCCCACTCGGTCTATGAGCCAAAAATATTTTGTGGTTGCCAACTGGACAGAAGGCATTGCCCGGTGTCTTGTGCAAGATGATGTGGTTCCTCCTACTACCCTGGTCTGTCTTACAGCGCAGCAGCGTCATCGTCAAAGAACCCTCCCAAATGTTCACATGAAAAAGCTGCAGCCCTCCCTGCACATCTTTCTTGTTCTTGGCCAACAATTCTTCAACCCTGAAAGCCCCGTAGAAGGCCAGCATAAATGCTGCCCTGAAAAGGTGAGCCTCCTCAGTGGACCTACAGATGTTACCCAGGACACTCAGGACTGCCGGCAACTTACTGATACTAATGAGGCACCTGGCATCCAGCTTGGTTCCCAGCAAATGCAGCCATCCCTGCAAGGCTTTCTGCACTATGAATGATCTGGTTACGTCTGGTGGCCAAGACTTTTAGAGAAAAAGGAAATTGCCACCATGTGGCATCGTGCGTAAGATGCAGAGCACCCCTAATCCCTTAGGGCTCCCGACAACGACAGGACAGAGGAAGATGCAGGCCACTCCCTCTCCCACCCATTCCCAAGAAACTATGGTACGCACTAAATGCCCCA
Organism: Lissotriton helveticus; assembly: GCF_964261635.1. Taxonomy (NCBI): domain Eukaryota; kingdom Metazoa; phylum Chordata; class Amphibia; order Caudata; family Salamandridae; genus Lissotriton; species Lissotriton helveticus. The sequence continues at coordinate 580,205,881 of NC_136070.1, read as the reverse complement.
TCATAGGCCCGCCTCTTCCTGGGGGCTAAATTAGCTGCATGAGGCATGGTAGGTTTGGGCACCAAGCCACCAAAGATGGTCTGGAAAAGGCGTTGGGGTTTCTGTTGGCTTCTGGGTGGTGGGACCTGAAAACCTGCATCTTGAAATTAGATGGAACATCATCAATACCCCCAGGACATGCTTGGCCCTCAACAATACATTAAGTTTCAAGCATTGCAGCACAATCTCCTTCAATAACCTGAGGATCATCTTACATTTGGCGGCTTGTTAATTAAAGCACTCAACCATCATCATGCTGTCTGACCAAAATATGACCGACTGGTTGTGGAACTGGTCTTGCCAAATGAACAACGCCACCAGGATGGGAAAGAGCTCCAGGAAAGCTATGTTGATAACCAAACCCAGACTCCACCCAGGCAGCCGGCCAGTGTTGTGCACACCAGGTCGGGCCCCGGATGGCACCAAAACCCTCATTGCCTGCTGCGTCCGTGAAAAGGCCTAGTTCCTCACTTGACCTGGCAGGACTGAGCCACACTACCATGCCACTGAAGTCCCACAGGAATGCCAGCCAAATAGCTAAGTCCAGCGGCACCTCGCATGACAACCTGGTGTGGTGGTGCTTCTCCCTCAGGCCCAACATCGCCTGTGCAATGGATTGCAAGACTGGGAGGCCCAAGGGAAGGATCCTTAAAGTGAAATTAAGCTGCCCAACCAACTTCTGCCACTGATGCAGCATGATCTTCTTTGCACCCAAACAATCCCGCAAGACCTAGGAAAGTGCAAAAACCTTTCCTGTGGGGAGCCATGACACACCAGCATCTGAGTCTAATTCAATCCCCAGGAACTAGAGGACAGTTGACGGCCCCACAGTCTTGCCTCCTGCCAGGGCAACCCCAAACTCCCTCATCAATGCCCAGAAAGACTGCAACGTGTTGCTGCATCCTGGCGCACCGGGCAAAAGCAGGAAGAATAAATTATCCAGATAATGCAAGACCCACTGATGTCTCGTTCTCTGCCTGAACACCCATTTGAGGAAGGAACTGAACTTCTCAAAGTAGGCGCAGGAGACCGAGCAACCCATAGGCATGTGTTTATCAAAATAATATGCCCCCCCCTCACATTGAAAATCTAAAAGGGGAAAATCCTGAGGGTGCACAGGGAGAAGCCAGAAGGTCGATTCTATGTCTGACTTCGCAAGGAGCGTGCACGGCCCCAACTCCTGAAGAATCACAATCACCTGGTCCAATGAAGTAAATTCGACAGAGCAGAGGATCCCATCAATAGCTTTATTTACAGACTGACCCTTAGGAGCAGGAAGGTTATTTATTAATCTAAACTCCTTCAGATCGTTATTGGCCACCACCCTAAAGAAGAGCAAACAAAACCTTCACGGGGTACTGATTCAAATGTGCAGGCCACTCTCCCCAGGCCCACCTCCTTGACAATCTTAGCTGCAGCCACCTCCCAGTTGGACCTCAGGGACTGCTGCTTCTTGCAATCGGGAATGCCATCCCTAAAACCTTCTAACAGGACTTGGGCTGCCACCGGGTTACAGTACTTATTAAGTCATGGGATCATTGCTATCCAATTTACCGGGGAGCGGACCTTGATTAGGAACAGATCATCAATCCTGCGTCGTGCCTCTCTATCCTTAGACTTCTTGAAGCAATTTGATTTGGGATGTGAGGACAGGCTGCAAAATGAGCAGGAGTGCACAAATTTATATGGCCTGAGAGGTCTGGAACAGGAACGCTTATTGGAATCCCAACATATCCCCCCCCCTTTCTGGGCTTCTGGAGCAACCTGAACAATAGGGCTGACTGGAGGCTGCATCCGGGAGTGAGTGCTTCATGTGGAGCAACCATAATCCCACTCTGAAGTGCAGCTAGCTGCCTTAACTCTCCTGAGCTCTCTGTCGTACTCATCCCATCCCACACCACCATACTCATCGTGCATACATGCTACCCTGTTCTGGTAGCACACCAGTTGTGCGCCCAAACCATCAAAATGCTCATCCAGGATCGCCTGATAAATGGAAAACACTTTACTCCAATTGACTAACGTTTCCTCGACCCTCTTCTTGTATGGCCAGTGGCCACAGTCCCTGGAATGAGCCCATTTTTTGCACCGTATTGCTTCCTCCCTATCAGGTTTGTCCAGGAGTAAATCAAAAATATCAGTATACGCCCACTTCAAAAATGTTTCTTTCACCTCGGCTGAGATATGCCTGCCCAATTGATCAAGCCCTGAACGCACCTCCCCCAAACCTAAACTCAGCAACAGAGTTCTCGAACCTGCAGTAGAGGAATTCGGTGCTTTTTGAGCCGCCATTCCTGCACTGTCTTGGGCTCAATCAAAAAGGGTCTTGCTCATAACTGATGGCCCCTGGACCACTGTTTGAGCAAACCCTGTGACCTGATTCCCCACTAAGATCCCTGGTGCAGACCCAGTTTGGACCCCTTGCGGGCCGGGCCCCTCTTAGTGCGCAACCAGCCTCCTGGCCCTCTCTAAATCATCACCCTTGGTGGCCATAGAACCCCCCCCCCCAACGAGGGGTGGATAACATTCCAAATTTCGAAAGCCACGGCAGGACAATGGCCATATTGGCCACTAAGTCCGGCTGGTTGGGGTACCAGCTGAAGTCACCCCCACCGCCAAACAGCCATTGCCACTATGCACAATTCCCCCCCCCCCCCAGCTCCTGGCCCCATCACAGATGCCACACGGCCCTGCACCAACACCAAACCCGGGGCCCCCGGTCCTGAGGGCACACTCCCCCGGGCCCATTCCAATGGGATCTCCTCACTCTGTCCAGAGGACCTACTACCTCCTCCCCAGGGCCTCACCTCAGGTGGTCTCTCTCCCCCATTCCCACCGGACTGCCCCTAGCTCTCTTTGGTACAGGGGAGAATGCTGCCTGAGGGGCCACTCATGCCCACCTGAGCCTTTCTACTGACCCCCCGCTGCTCCCTGCCCCTGCAGACGGGAGGTCCTTCAACTCAGCCATGGCATCCATCCTGCACATCATAGCTTCCAAAAGCTCCACCATGCATATGCGTGTCACACCCTTCTGTGGCCTACCTTGCATCCCTGCACACACTTAATACCCTGTATGAAACTGGAACAAAAAAACACATACTGTCCCCCCCCACCCCTGCAACAGGATAGCCGACTACTTTGATGAAAAGATCTACACCCTCACCAAAGACTCCCCCCCCCCGCCGGCTCAAGGCGAAAAAGAGGGCACCAAGGTAGATACAGCCACGGCCAGCATGATGCAATTTCTTCCAATTAGCCTAGAGGAAACTCGGACAGCAATATTAGCGATTAAATCAGGCTCCCCTTTCGATCCCTGCCCGCCCCTTGTGCTTCATGCTATGGTGGATATCGTCAACCCCTCCATTAATAGCATAATAAATTCCTCACTTCACCTAGCCTCAGTCCCCGAGGAATGAAAACTAGTAGTGGTAAAACCTACAGACCCTACAGAAAAAACAGTTAGCAGACCCAACGACCCTCTCTAACCTACGTCCCATCTCACTGCTCCCGGCGCTCTGTAAATTAACGGAGAAAGCCGTAAATAAACAGCTCACTGCATTTCTGGAGGTTAATAACATCTGGCATTCAAACCAAGCAGGTTTTAGGGCCAATCATTCTACGGAGTCAGCCCTTATTTTCACCTCGGAAACACCGCGAGCTGCAATGGACCAGGGAAAAAAGGCCGTCCTTGTACTCTTGGACCTGTCCGCGGCTTTCGATACGGTCTCACATACCATCCTTGTGGACCGTCCAGCCGCGGTCGGGATAGCAGGATATGTTCTGGGCTGGGTAAAAAGCTTTTTGGCTAACAGGCGACAAGTAATCACTCTAGGTCATTTCAGATCGGAAGAAAAGCGGCTCACCTCAGGGGTACCGCAGGGCTCCTGTCTGAGCCCCACGCTTTTCAATGTATATATGGCCCCCCTGATTGCACTGATATCATCCTTCAAAATCAACTCCATTTCCTATGCGGATGATACGCAGCTCATCCTGGTGTTGAATGACGACACCACTGAGGCTGAAATGAATCTCAAAAACTGCCTCAAAGCCACGTTTGAATGGATGAGTAATAACCATCTTAAGTGCAATTCAGGGAAAACCGAAATTCTGCCATATGGAAAAGATAATCTTTTCAGCCCCACACTATGGTGGCCGGAAGATGCCTCCGCTCCCCCCAACACCATTAAGGCAGTCCGAAACCTAGGCATCAAATTCGATGACACCCTAGTATTTAAACAGCAGGCAGTAGCCGTGGTAGGAACCTGCTTTAGTATCATAAAGGGCCTAAGGACATTTTTTGATTTGGTACCTCTCTCAGCACAGAAAATGGTGGCAGTAGCGCTCATCACATCGCGACTTGACTACTGCAACAGCCTCTATGCAGGGACAAACAGGACGGTTGGGCATAAGCTACAAATGGTTCAACACGCAGCCGCTAGACTGGTGTTGAGATGGCAAAGGGGGACATCAGCCACAGCGGCAATGGACGTCTTCCATTGGTTGCTGATACACAAGAGGGTGCTCTTCAAAATCCTCCTAATCACTTTCAGGGCCTACCACGGAAGAGGGCCCAGCTACATCCAGGACATGTTTGAGCGATACAAACCCTCACGACATCTGAGATCCTCAGAAGCTAACCTCCTTACCATTCCCACCTTTAGATTAAAGACTAAGGGAGGAAAGGCATTGGCGGTCCTGGGCTCAAAGGCCTAGAACATATTGCCCCTGCCTCTTCTGCAAATCTCATCCGAAGTAGTCTTCAGAAAGACCCTAAAAACCTGGATATATAGCCTACCCGATACACTATGCAAAAGTTTAGCATGAAGTAAGCTGCTCGACCTGATGTACAGCTGATTTTAGTGCTACCCCATCCCTGCATAGTCATCTCGAAGCGCCAAGATGCTCCCTGGAGTGATAGTGTGCGCTATATAAAAAAACCCTTACATTACATTACATTATATTACATTACCCAGCTTCTGGCTAAGAAGTAAAGAACCCTGACGCCACAATAACGGGACTACATATAAAACAATGCCCCTTTAAAACCATGCCCAAACCCAAATGTCTAAAAACCCACAGGTGAACAATGGGGGCAGTGGAGGACCCAATAAACCCTTGGAGGCTTGGGTAGTATAAAAATACACAGGGCCAACAGAAAAGGCTGTCCTCTACTTATTATGAATACACTCGCAAAAAGCCACTGTTCCAATAAACCCAAGACACAGCACTGTGCACAGGCACACCTGCCTATGTTCAAACAATTCAGCCCCCAACTCCCCTGCCCCCTCACCTGGGCCTCTGCGTCAGAGCCGCCACAGCGTACTATGCACCATGGGTCAGGTGAGTATTCACTCAAGCCTGTGCGGCTCCCAGCGGTACTGGCCCAATACCAAGTTCAGCTGATATTGCTGCAGAGATGCAGAGGACAGTGAGCATGTCAATGCTGAGATTGTCTGCAGGGAAACAAAAAGACAAACATACGAGAAACAGAAACAAAAAGAAATTGTTCTGGTACCACAGACGGGGGGACCGGCAGAGTCTCGTCAGCAGGAGCGATGAGCGAAAAAAGACCGCATTACCGCTCAGCCGTCCCTTTTATGGGTGGGGCCCGGAGCAGACTGGATTGGAGGGGACCCCGAAGTGTTTAGGCTTCGGGGTCGCTGCGCACCTAAGGACCAATCACCGCTGCCAATTTAGCTCTGCCAAGTACCACGCATCAGGCGTTAGTCTAACGTATTTCAGTGTGGTGCTCCCCATCACCGCACTGAAATGGAAAATCACGCATTATAGCGTCTCCTCATCTGTCAAACGGAGCGCTGCTATAATGCACATCGACTTGAGCTGCTGGGACTGAGCGCGGTGTGCGCTCCTCCCGGCAGGCTAAGGGAGCTGGCTGAAGAATTGTTGAGTGCTCACAGCTCTGCGAGTACTGCTACAATGTATCTAAGTTGTAATAACAGAGAAACACCCCTGTGCCGACACATGCTCAAAACCTAAACTGATGTCACATTTAGTGCTGCCCGATGGCTTGACTAGTAAGAAGACAGACAGTGAGTGAGTGAATTTAGAGACACAGTTTAATAGGTTAGTGCCATCAGGGTGTCACAGGCCCATCCGGCTGCCGGCATTTCATTGAGTTAGTTTGGGCCGGCTGCTGCGCTTCCCTTGGGCAAGTCAATGCGCAGCACCAGTTCAACCTCTCTGCTTGCACCGTGGGGCGGACAGAACCGTGGGGATCATGAATTCCATGGGTGCCGACTCGATTACCATCATCTCAGTGCTGAGCTGTTTCAGGGCAAGCCAGGCTTAGAACTGTACTCACCGCTGGTAAAGAATGGAATCCTATCTGGATGGGATTCCTGCCCGCGCGACTCTGCCAAGAGCAGCTGACTCAGTCGGAGTCACTGAGGCAGGTCACTGTCTGTGAAAAGAGTGTGGGTGCAGCAAATATAGGTTTAAACTGCTCGCCGGTCATATGATGGGCCGTAGCTGCATCACATCACACTAGCGGGAGGGCATGATCCCAACCCACAGGACTCGACACCAGTAGCCAGGCCACCTAGGAGTCATCTGCATCATGAATCATCAATAAGGGCCCCAGAGTAAGAGTCAATATTATTATTAAAGTAAACACTTCTCTGACTTTGACAAATATTGCTTGTATTATACAGTTAGACTGAGCCATCATGACACTGGTGCCCAACTGACTCATGTTATATATAGGCGGGCGCGCCAGGGCCGTCAGCTGCTCAGCTATTGATTTTTAGATCGAGTCTGGGCAGCGCATGGAAACATGCTGTATTAGAGTATGGACTTGAAGTTCCGCCCACTCGCCGCCTACATTTTTCATTGGCTTTTGTCTTTGTAAATGCTGGCTTTTGATTCGGTAATTGGCTTGTTAGTCCCACCTTAGTACTGCCTTGTCTTCACTTGTAACCTCCCATGAGGACTGCTCCTTTTACTTCTGTTGTTACATGGTCTGTGTTATTTAGTCTGTAAGCACTATTTTCTTAGTGAGGGTTGTCCTACTGCAGTCCCGACGTGCTTTGCAGCAACATTCAGCGTGCCATGTGAACTTTAACTTTCCAAGCAGCCGGGACAGTGGCGGCCGCTTCTTTGCAATGCAATAGGTAATTTAGGAGAGTTTGAGCTTTTGGCATTGTAAATGACATTAGCTTAAACTCTTGCGAATGCAAGACATATTGCTTTGTAAATAATTTTTATGGTTGTTCCCAAGCATCTCATTCTGCGCATGCACTTAATTGACGCCACGTCCCTTTCTTTAGATGAGCCGCTTCTACAGAAAGGGGAGCGGCCCCCATCAAAACAAAAACGCTATTTGGGGAGCTTTTACAAAAAAAGCATTTATTTTTCAAACAAATGCTTTTATGGTAAACATGCCCCATACCATGCTTTCACTCTCATGGCGGCCACACACCTTTCTTTAGACACAGCTTGTCTAAAGAAAGGGGCATGGCCTCTATTAAGTGCAACGCAGCATGGATCGGATGGAAACAAAAAAATTGCTTTTCAATAGGTCTCCCATTTGCGAGAATTTTAGCTACTGACATTTACAATACTAATAGCTCAAAGTTTCATAAATTCGAGACCTATTACTTTGCAAATGCTTGTTTATACTGCATGCGTTTTGAAATAATGTACAGCCGGACAGGCCCTGCGCAGCCATGCTGTGACCTAGGCTAACGGGTGCCTCAAACAGCCTCTCCTGAGGCTTGCCCCTCTAACAGTACGATCAGTTAACAATGGTACTAGGTTAGTGGGCCCTTCCATTTCTGGTACTTTGCAGAAGCTAACTTCTTTGAGTTTCTTGTTGCTCAAATGGGTGTAATTTGTGATATTTCTATGTTTCCCTCATCTTCATTGCTTGATTTTGCTTGTGAGAAAGTGTCACTCATAGTCATTGAAATGTCACTCATAATTACACTGAGATTATGAAAATGTAACACGTAGCAATCTGAAACCATGGCAGTTATGCCTTGGGCGGGTCCGGCGACCTACCATACGCCAGCTCCCCTTATGCAGGGGAACCTTGGCAGAAGCGGCAGCAGTGACTTCTATCTGTGCAGCAGATCTTTGGCCAGATTCATCAACGTAAAATCGGCTCGCCAAGGGCCAGATTCTGAGAATCCCAAATGCAAAAATCGCTATTATAGAATTCGCAATTTTGCGAGGAATTGCATTTAAGGAATCTCTATTTGAGATTCCTTAAATGCAATTCATGAAACATTTAAAAATTGCGAATTCGCAATTTTGGGCCGCTATTTACCGCGAAGTCAAACCTCGTGGTAAATAGTGGAAACTTAGAAAAATGCACTTAAGTGCATTTTTCTAAGTTGTATGTTACACACACACATGTCCTTGGGACATGTGTGTGCGTAACACCAGCGTCCAATATCATTTCAGGGGCGCAACAGGGTGTCCTTTGGACACCCCTGCACCCTTGAAATCGCAAACTCAAAATGCAAATCGCTAATAGCGATTCGCACATTGATATGTCTTCCCATTCATTCCTATGGGCCTTTAGGCCCATAGGAATGAATGGGGAGTTATTCCTTATTTGCGATTAGCAAATTAGCTGATCGCAAATAAGGAAGCTGTAGGAATCGCAAAATAAATTGCGATTTGTACATGAATCCCGTTTTGCGAGTCTGTAATAGCGATTCCTTAATAATCGCTATTACAGACTCGCAAAAGGGGACTTTGATGAATCTAGTGGTTAGTCTTTTATGGGCTCAAGTGGTGAATTTCACAACTTCCCTTCAAGGGGTTTCATTCTAAAAGAGTTACCCAGCCCTCTCCGCCCGACTGCACTTCCAACAGGTCTGAGAAAGGGAGTGTGTACCCGTTCTTTCAGATTTTCATATAGAAGACACGACTACTTCAAGTTGCAGTATGACATCTTTATTGTTGTGTTGTGAGACATAGACAGCCGACACGTGTTTCGCCCCCTAATGGCTTGACTGAATGCCGAGAGCCGCGGGCAGGGACCGTACTGCAGCGTTTATCCTTCTGCTATCTTACAGAAGAATTTTGTTCTGCGAGTATTGAAATTTGCTTTTGGAATTTTACAATATGGAAAGTATTACATTATCCGCTGTAATTGTGTAAATAGTCTTGAGAAAGCCCCGGCGCAACTCGCCATTAGGGGGCGAAACACGTGCCGGCTGTCTATGTCTCACAACACAACAATAAAGATGTCATGTCTTCTATATGAAAATCTGAAAGAACGGGTATTCATCCCAAAAAAGCACAATATTGACTTTTTACGGAGTACACACTCCCTTTCTCAAACTCGCTTATCCTTACGAAGCTCAAGAGGTCCAGAGCTTTGAGTGTGTCTCCATTTACCTATAAAACCAGCTTATTAAGCGTTGTTTACCCTTGAAATCCTTGGACCTTACCTGCCCTGTTAGTAACTTCCAACAGGTCTGTTGTTGTACAGATTTCTCCTGTCTCTTGCAAGATGTCAGACTGCTTGCAACTGTTGCCCCCAAGTAAACCGAAACAAAGCAAGAATGAAACAAGCATTGACAAAGCCAAAAGGTTTCTCTTATGCAAGATCTATTAGCTTAGTCAATGTTTTTAGGTCTCGCCTGAGACAGAGCACGCTCTGTCTCTTCGAGACATTTAGTAAGTGGCTTTTAAAAAGTGCCATCGGAGGCTTTTGCTGGCCTACAGCTTGCGTTCACGTGCTTGTGCACGTGCACAGCTGCCATCTGTGTTTTTATTGCTGTAGTCAGGCTCCTCTGCTTGCACTACTCCCTCTCTTCCCCCCCTCCCTCATGGTCAGCTTCATTTGTGTCTTCTAGCTGTGAATCATGCTCCTCTGCTCCCACTCCCTCTCCCTTGTCCCCCTCCTCCCCCTCCTCTTCGTCTGTTTCATTTGTGTCTTCTATCACTGTGAATGCTCCTGCTTCCACCAGGCACACACAACATCAGGCGTCAGTGTACGCTTTCACCAGGCACACACACCACCAGCCGTCAGTGCACGCTTCCACCAGGCACACACACCACTAGCCGTCAGTGCACGCTTCCAAGAGGCACACACACCACCAGCCATCAGTGCACGCTTCCACCAGGCACACACACCACAAGCTGTCAGTGCAAACTTCCACCAGGCACACACACCGCCAGCAGTCAGTGCACACTTTCACCAGGCAATCTAAACAGGACAAGGGCGTCCCCACATAAAGAAACACACAAATTGAGTATATTACTCAAAAGTCAGCATGCCGTAATTTCGGCGGGAAAGGTAAAGTTACAAGATTTAAAATCCAATTTCTTGTAGCGTACTTCAACTAAAGGGGCAGAGTTTGTTTATTAACGTTCCTGTGTAGCTATAATTCCCAAGACTTTAACGAACACAATATTAAAAACAGTATTTAAACTATGTATTTAATTCAACAATAAACATAAGACTCTACAAGACTAAATGACACCAAAAAGGAATCAATTCAAAGTAATTCAAAAAGGATTTTTCAAATTAATTCAAAATAGTTAGATTTGACCAATAATTTTTAAAAGAAAAGGATGTTACCCACAAATTGAGTTTCTGTTGTACATTTATTGCATTTCAAAACACGATTGATCATAATACAATTTACAAATTTTTTAAAAAAAAAAACATGATTATACATTTCATAAAAACAATTTTAAAACTTAGAATCACAAGTCGACGCGGCGTTTCGGTATTCTTTATGTCTACCTTCTTCAGGACTGATTCTAGATAAATTTAAAAAAGATTTGAAAAAAACGTAGAGTTACTTTTCTTACATTGGTGCAAATGTCTCAGTCCATAGTCACTATTGTATACTTTACAAAACAAACAAATCCATCAGTTATTATTACAGCATCCACCCATCACATAAGGTCTTTTTGTTTCCTTTATTTCGAATTCTTTACCCCTATCTTTTTCCATTAATCCCCACATTCCGGGAAGCCGTCACTCTTTATAGATATATATTCCTACGCTTAGACAAAACTAATGATGTTTACCTTTCCCCTGGACTGAAAAAAAGTCCAATGCTCAAAAGGATCAAATTTGGACCTATAATTTACATTTGTAGGATTTTCATTTATATGCATACCTTTGATCAGGTGGGACAGGTCTCCCCACTGGACACAGTTTACTTCCGTTTTGAACCTTGGGCTTATTTCTGGGTTCTATTTCTCAGTTCTACTGTCACTATTTGAGACAAATATATAAGCATGATGTTTTAGATATATCTCACCATTCTGGGTTTTTAATTTTTCTTTTAATTTAAAATTTAAGGCATGGTTAGAGGTGGATTATGTGTCATACCTCAGGGTCACACCCACCCTTGTTCTCCCTTGTGGATTTATACATTTCAATACCTGGTTTTCAAGGAAAATTGACTTTATCTTGAACTCCCAGGAAAAGCCACCGTATACTCCGCAATGGGTTTCATCAATTACCCTAGGGAATTTTTAATTATTCAACGTTAGCGCATCTGGGCTTCACTTTATTGGAAACAACTTCAATAGTAGCAGATGGTAATCATATTACAATACCTGATTACAAGGAGAATTGGCTTGGTCTTGAACTACCAGGAGGAGCCACCGTATTCTCAGCAATGGGTTTCATCAATGACCCTGGAGAATTTTTAATTATTCAGCGTTAGCGCATCTGGGCCTCACTTTTTTAGAAACCCCCTCAATAGTAGTGAATAGTAATCATAAGGGGATAACTCACCATTAATGATTGGATGACTGGTGCAATTCCAGGGATATATTGCTTCCAGATCACTCTGTTATGGATGTGAAGTCCGTTCTATAATGGACAATACAAAATATGGAGGATTTCTGTCATGTATGTTATGCTCGGTTTCTATTCATGCTTCCATGTTATTTTATTTTACAATGTTCATCTACCCTCAGTTGCCATGTATCAAAGGAGGGAGAAAAAAGAATTAAATTATAATCTGTCAGAATTTATCATGATTGTACCACCAATGTAATGGGATTTTGAGTGATAATCTGGCAATTTATACTTCAATTGTTGGAGGGCTATTAAGCCTAATCTTAGACTTTCCTTCATCCTACTAGCAAGTTAATTTACCTTTATTTTCGGATTCGGCCTCCCTGCTCCTGTTTCCTGGTAGTATCTTCATACGTCCTTCAGCCGGTATGGTCCGAGCCGCAAAGAGCAATGAAGGTTTACTGCTTACGCGGTGTTTTATATTCCTCGCGATTTCATTAGGCGTATCCATTCCTTATCTTAATTGGATCATTTTCGCCCAATCACCGTCCGGTTGCTGTGGCAACCGAACGCACTTTCACTCACTCTAGACCCGCTCGCGATTTCATAAGGCATATCCATTCCCTGTCCTAATTGGATCATTTTCGCCCAATCACCGTGCAGTTGCTGTAGCAACCGAACGCACTTTCACTCACTCTAGACCCGCTCCATTACTGGCGCGTCTATTTCGTTACCTGCCGTTTTGATTGGTTAACTTTAGGCCAATCCCCGTACGGTTGCCGTGGTAACCGAACGCTATTCTCTCGCTCACTCGAAACGCTCTAATGTCGGCCCAGTCTATTGTGTCTAATTCATCGTTTACTGGCGCATTTTACGTGGTGACTTCACACTTTACCTACACACAACTGGGCGTATTAAATTGTCTAGTATTGTGCTCAGAGCCATTATTTGTACGAGACCCGACTGATTATTCCAGAGTCTCTGTATAGCGATATCTTGCCAGTCCCTAAATTGCTTGTTTACCTATATTGTGACTTCCAGACGGTCCTTTTCAGATCATATCTTTAAATTCACTCATTCTTACACCTCTTGTTTCATATGCGCGAAGATAAGTGTTGATTACACCCCGATTTCATTATGGTGTTTAGCTAGGTTATGTTTATCCTTTTGTTGACGGACATAGATGCATGCGCAGGTGTAACTACTTATTTTGTCCTTGTCTAACAGCATGATCACAGCCCTTAATTAGAGTACATTTGGAGTTAGAACATTTAAATATTTGCTCCATCTATTACTGTGTATCTACTATGTGTCAGAGTTTATATCACAGACCCAATCTCTTATTGTAAATACTATGGTTAAAGCACCCAGACACAATCTCTTATTGTTAGTACTATCATTGAAGGTCAATACCATGCCCCAAGTTTTGCTCAGATCTTGGGTGTGTTTGCCTTACTGTACCTGTGCAACTCTATTATTAGACTCCCATATACTATAGGGAGGCTCCATATTTTTTATTATTATTATTTATTGGATTATCCTCTCCCAATCCTCCCTTGAGTTTAGACCGCACCTTACACTATTAATGGTCGACATGTAAAATTGTTCTCTTCTTTTCCTCTTGTTGTTTTGGTTTCCACCTCTGATATTTTCAGAAATCCTTTCTAGACCACACCATTTTAAATCTTCAATCTTGTGATTAGCTTCCCTCCAGTGCTCAGTGAGGGGCGCTCCTATTTTATTTGTTCTGAGCGCTGATCGATGTTCGTTAAGGCGCAGCCTGAGTTCTCTAGATGTTTCCCCTATGTAGGGCTTATTACAGGGGCATTGGATAAGGTAAATGGCATTTTTCGTTCTACAGTTAATGAAACTTTTTATGTATATTGTTTTCCCATTTATAGTGATCTGGCTCCCTTTGAGGATATTGGTACAGTTTACGCAACCCATGCATGGATGGGTTCCCGTTGGTAGAGGGTTGTTGTCAATCGTGGTTTGGAAGGTTTTGGGATTCTCCTTGTATGTATGTACCAGAGAATTCCTGATTGTTCTGTTTCTCCGATATGAGAACATAGGCTTGGGAATAGAGACCTGAGCTTTATCTGCAATTAGGTGCCAGTTTCTGTTTATTATATTCTTCACTTTATAGCTTACTTGTGAGAAATTGGTCACAAACATGATTGGCTGTATTGTTTCTTGGCTCTTATTTTTGGGAATAAAAAGGTTTTCTCTATTGAAATATTTAGCCCGTTTAAAAGCATGCCTAATCATTCTTTTCGGATACCCTCTTTCTAGGAATTTTTCTTTTAATCTCCCGGCATGTGTTTCATAGTCTGCCATTGTGGTACAGTTTCTTCGCAACCGGAGAAACTGACCGAAGGGGATATTGTTTTTCTGTGACGCTGGGTGGTTACTCTCGTAGTGTAACATACTGTTTCTGTCCGTTTGTTTCGTGTATAATTCCACTATTAGTTGTCCTTCTTGGTGTTTAATCATGATATCCAAGAATTCTACCTGGCTCCTGCTGATATGTGATGTGAACCTCAAATTCACATCGCCCATGTTCAGCCAGACTAGGAATTCGTTGAGGGCATTCATTTCTCCTGTCCATATAAAGAAAATATCATCAATATAGCGACCCCATTCCGAGATGTTTTCATAGAATGGGGCAGCTATATTGTAGACATGTTTCTCCTCGAATTTGGATACATACAAACATGCCAGACTGGGGGCACACGTGGCCCCCATACTGGTACCCTTGATTTGCCTAAAGAGATCATCTTTATACAAAAAAATATTGTTTTTAAGAATAATGGTAATGCAATCAATTATGAAGGTCTGATGATCCGTTAGATCCTGTTGGTTATCACCCAGGATTTCCTCCATAATTTCAATGGTGTTGTCTTGAGGGATGTTAGTATATAAGGCTTCAATATCCAGAGTCACCAATACTTGTGACTCTGGATTGAAGCTCAAGTTTTCAATTCTCTTAATCATAGAGGTAGTATCCTTCACATAAGATTTTTGTTGTTGTACGAGAGGTTGTAAAAATACTTCCACGTATTGGCTTAATGGCTCTGTTAGTGATCCTATGCACGATACTATGGGTCTCATAGGGGGGTCGCAAACATCTTTGTGGACCTTCGGAAGGCCGTACAATGCCGGAATTAGTGGATCCCTATTCAACATAAATGCGAACTCTTCTTCGCATATGATTTCATCATCTTTAGCAAATCTCAGCATTCTTTCGATTTCTCCTTTCAGGGTTTGCCATTCCTCTCTATTTGATTTTTTGTAGTGATTATTGTTGTTTAGGAATTTAAGAATTCTGTTATCATAATCACGACTGTTCATGAGAACGATACTACCACCCTTGTCTGCTGGCTTTACTGTTAGGGTATTATCCTGCTCAAAAGATTTGAGTGCCTCCTTCTCTTCCCTAGTAAGATTATATGTTGTCCAGTTCTTTTGTTTTAAAAGATTGTCTATGCTCTTATCAACAGATCTTTCAAACGCCTCTACATCCTTATGTACGGCATTGAGCGGAGGAACCCATGTAGATTTGTTTTTTAATCCAGATTTATTCTGTCTCACAGGTTTTTCTTTCCCTTCAAAGAAAATTTGGAGTCTTACTTTTCTGAAAAAATTCTGTAGGTCTCTTTCCAGGGCATATCTATCTACAGGTGAACACATAGCATATCCAAGTCCTTTCTCAAATAATTTTGTTTCTATTGGGGTTAGTTC
Source organism: Lissotriton helveticus (assembly GCF_964261635.1). NCBI lineage: Eukaryota > Metazoa > Chordata > Amphibia > Caudata > Salamandridae > Lissotriton > Lissotriton helveticus. The sequence continues at coordinate 580,190,361 of NC_136070.1, read as the reverse complement.
ACGATCTGACAGGTTAATGACCGCTGCTTTTTTGTTTTTTACTAATCCCACTGTTTCTGACTCCTTGTTCGAGGACGTTGAGGGTTCTGGGCTTGATTGTATTGTGCCTGATTGTAACTGTTTTTGCCCCTCCCTCTCCCTCTTTGTTGTCCAAACATTTGGTTGCACCTGTCTAAAAAAGCTAGACCCTCTTTTGTAGTTGTTTGCTGTTGTCTATTTACCTCTCTTTCTTGTTGGTTTTTCTCGTTTCCTGCTTCACCCTCTGAGTCTGTACTGCTAAATGAGGAATCAAAGAATCTCACGCGTTTTTTAGATTGGTTTCTAGGTTGGTTTTGCCATTGTCTACGGGGTTGGAAATTCTCCCTGGGGCGGTCATAAAAATCTTTTTGGAGATATGGATAAACAATTTCTGGGTTATAGTTTTCTATATCTTTTTTTAGTTTATTACTCTTCTTTTTGATCAAATACTCACTATAACTGTCCACATCATTTTGAATCTCTTTTAATTTGGCTTTAGCGTCGTCTAATGCTGAACTTTCCCTCAACTGAGTCTCCATCTCTTCTAATTCCTTCTTTTCAATAATTATAAATTCTTCCGCTGTCTCTATAATCAGCAGGATCCAATCTCTACTACACCTGTTTGCCACAAGTGTCCATTTATCTATAAATTTTTTGTCTGTAATGAAGATCCCTGGTTCATTAGTTACTTGTAGACCTTTGGGAATAATTCCATTTTTACAATATTCCACTAAGAATTCTGCATGTAGTTCCGCTCTTATGACTCTCTTTTTTAGGTTCCACAATTTTTCCCATTGCTCCTCATCACTTTTATCCAATCTTATTGTGGTGGTATTACGTGATCTCTTATTTATTAACCTATCAAATTGATCTTCCGAAAAACTATATGTTTTTATACCATCCATGTTGATGATTTTTTGGTTACTTGTTAGGTTTATGTAGGAAGGTATTTTTTATAATTATACCTCTTTGCTAATTTGCAGTTGGTTGAACAGACCTCCTCAGCTTACAAGCTGAGTGTATAGTTAAGAAATTCAAGGAGGACCCCGCACAGACTAATTGGGGACTGGGGGGAATAGTAAATCTAAACAGGACAAGGGCGTCCCCACATAAAGAAACACACAAATTGAGTATATTACTCAAAAGTCAGCATGCCGTAATTTCGGCGGGAAAGGTAAAGTTACAAGATTTAAAATCCAATTTCTTGTAGCGTACTTCACTTTCACCAGGCACACACACTACCAGCCGTTGGTGCACGCTTCCACCAGGCACACTCCACCAGCCGTCAGTGCACGCTTTCACCAGGCACACACACACCACCAGCCGTCGGTGCACACTTTCACCGGGCACACACATTACCAACCGTCAGTACACGCTTTCACCAGGCACACACACCACCAGCCATCAGTGCAGGCTTCCACCAGGCACACACACCACCAGCCATCAGTGCACGCTTCCACCAGGCACACACAATACCAGCCATCAGTGCACGCTTTCACCAGGCACACACACCACCAGCCGTCAGTGCACCCTTCCACCAGGCACACACACCACCAGCCATCAGTGCACACTTCCACCCGGCAGGCACACCACCAGCTGTCAGTGCACGCTTCCACCAGGCACACACACCACCAGCCGTCAGCGCACGCTTCCACCAGGCACACACACCACCAGCCATCAGTGCACGCTTCCACCAGGCACACACACCACCAGCGGTCAGTGCACGCTATCACCGGGCACACACACCACCAGCCATTAGTGTACGCTTTCACCAGGCACACACACCACCAGCCGTCAGTGCAGCAGGCAGGCTCTTCTCAGAGTTTCTTGGTAAATAGGTGGTCTATGCCTGGGAGGGAGTAGGTTGAGTTTCCTTAAACCATGCTGAGTATGCAGGTGCAGTGCATGAACTCCTGTGTGAGCGAGTCATGCTCACTCACTCCACACTTGTAAATTGCGCCTGCACCAGGCTTTTTCTCATATGCAAAGTTCGGCACATGCGCACAGCTAGGTAGCCCCCACACCCCCTGGTATGACTGCTTCCTACAACCAGAATGGAAACAACATTCAGAGCAATGAAAACAAGTTCATTTGATGCAAAGAACTGTTAACAAAAACCATGTCCAGCTATTGTAGATCTGGCAACTTAAACAAAACAGCAAAAAAAAACAAGCATTGGCATAACCAATAGGTCTCACTTTTTGGACCTTATAAGTATTTAATTATGCAGCAGAATATCATTGATGCAATAAAACCAACTGTTGCATGGCTAAACACTTATAAGGTCCCAAATGCGAGACCTATTGGCTATGCCAATGCTTGTTTGGACATGCTGCACAGGAGCGCTGGCGGCTGTGCAACATGGCTTTAAAGGAAAGAAAATAATAGCGCTATGAGACACAGCCAGCATTGACCGTGTCATAGCAATATTATTTTCTTTACTTTCAGCCATGATACACAGCAGCGTAGTGTGCAACTTCGCTAGAAAAAATAACCTGACAAAGTCAATAGATCTTGCATAGATGAAACCTATTGGCTTTGTTAATGCTTGTTGTAGTTGCTCTTATAAGGTGTTAAAGTGACATTGTAACATTGTAGCTGCCTGCAATATGAGTGATGATTAGGTTGTGATTTTTTTTTATTATACATAGGCCGTGATTTAAGCTTGCCTCCTTCGCAAACAATAATAATAATAAAATATATGGCTCAACAGAAAGGTTTTTTAAATTAATCTAACTAGTGAAACAGCCTAATCATTGAACGTTTTCTCAAGTTAAAAATTGTATTGCAAAAATATGGTGGCCTCATTTAGGTGGTGGCATAATTTTATATTTTTGACATAGGTTTTCAATATTTTTATAATTAACCATCACCCTACCTTGCCAAAGCCAGCCAAGTTGGTTTTGCCAGTGCTTGATTTTTGGTTTTGCAGAAGAAGTCCCCCAAAGCTAGATGTGCCTGTCACATTTTGTCCTGGGGAGGAAATATTGGTTTCAGAAGGCTTGTGGAAGGAAACTCTATCTTCCAGTTTCAGTTGACTCTGAAGTATTATTTAATGAAGAAAAACGTTACCACATATTACAGGAGCAAGGGAAACACCCAGTACCAGTGTGGTAGGGAAGGTCCCTGAGGGGAGGACAAGTACACTTTTATGCCCTAATACAGAGACTTCTAGAATAATCCTCGTGTCTGTTAACTTACAGTGCAGTACAAGCAGGTACAGAGGTGATCTTAAGGGAGCGAGACCAGATTGTGATGTCTTACTTTACTCATGAGTTCCTGCTCCCTCTTAGAGTTTAGATCTTTCCTTACTGATGATTCTTAGAATGGGAGAATCCTATGTGAATATTGTCAGTTGGAATCTGGCTGTTCGTGGGTGAGGCGATTAAAGTGAACCTGTGAAACTACTTCCAGCTTTCATCTTTATTTCATGAAATAATCAGCATTATTACACTGGCGACGATCATCTGCTCGCGCTGAGATCAGAGCTTGGTTACTCGCGCAGAGATCAAAAGCACAATGGCCGTGCGTTTCAATGACGTATGTGCGCACTAAATGAATGCGTGTTTGCCGTGCGTTTCAATGACGTATCAGCTGCGTGTCATTGATGCAATATTGTCGGCTTACTGAACATTCTGTGAGAGAACGAACTGTAATTACAGCGCATAAGTGAACCAAAGAGGATTGTGACGTAAACAGAATACTGACAACGAAGAGACAACTAAAAAGAACGTACTCACTGCGTCTGTCTGCACAATGGCATTGTGACAGTTCTAAGAACATTTGCAAGAGGAGAACTGCATTATAAAGAACCCATTCACTGCTTATGTTCTCATAATGGCATAAAAAAAAAAAGAAAGAATAAAATAAGGAAAAAAGGAGTTATTGCTGCAGATAACACATGGAAATACAATAGGAATCATCCACTTAAGTGATGTTTATTATATTCTTCTCTTGGTATTAACAGGAGGTAATTATTTCATTCTTACAAGGAGCATTTATATCATACTTAAAAAAAAAATATATGAGTTAAATTCACACAAAAAAAAAAAGATGCAGAATGTAACGCAACCCGCATTTTTTTTAACAAGTCCAGGTGAACCTAATGTAAAATGGCAAAAATGGAAAAAGATCTTTGCAAACTATGCAAGAGTATGTGGCACAAACTTATGTGCAGAAAGAAAACATTCATTGCTACTACACTGTTTAGGAGGAGAAGGTCAAGATGTATTAGAACATTTAACAGAACTCACCGCATCAGAACAAAGGAATTAAAATGAATATGAAATAGCAATTGAACAGTTAGACCGACATTATCTCCCCAGATTGAGTACGATAATGGAAAGGTATCATTTTGGATTAAGAGGGCAAAAGAAGGATGAGTCGGTTGAGGAGTATGTTTCTGCACTAAGAAAGTTGGCTTCATCGTGTAAATTTGGACAGACCTTGGAGGAAAGGATAAGGGATCAATTTGTATTGAAATGCGCACACGATAGTATTCGAAAGGAATTATGGTTGAAGGATGAACCACCACTAGAAGAAGTTCTAGTTATAGCAAAACAAGTTGAGCATATGACGAAGTGCGTTGATGAATTGAAAGGAGAAAAGGAGAAGACAATTGAATCTGAAAAGAAAGATGAACCTAAAGTTGAAGAAGTTGTGTGTCAAGTAAAGAAAGAAGAAAAAATGTATGGTGAAAAAAATGAAAATGGGATGAATATTTTCAATCCGAACTTTAATGTTTCTAACAAATTTTCTTGCTTTAGATGTGGGAATACTAGTCATTTAGCTAACTCGGCAAGTTGCCCTGCTTTGAAGTCAATTTGTAATAATTGTGGTAGAAGAGGTCATTTTTCAAAATGTTGCAGAACTAAAAACAATAAGAGAGATAATGTGAATAGGAGATGGTCTCAGCCTCAAGTGAAAACTGTTACTTTCCAAGTCAATAGTGGTCAATTAGGTCATCCCTCGCACTTAGTGAAAGTGGATAATGCCATGATTGAGTTTAAGTTCGATTTGTGTTCCCAAATCACTATGATTGATGAAGAACTGTTATGTAAGACTTTTGGAAAGAGTGTCAAACTTTTCAAAAGCGATATTATACCTTTAAGATATGGAAAAAAAACAATTAAAATATTGGGTTACTTCATGGCCACTCTTGAATTGGGAAGTCGCATTATTCCTGGCAAGATCTATGTGACTAGTGTTGGTGATGCATTAATTAGTTGGAGAGACCAACGTGACTTAGGAGTTACGCTCAATCCGAATGCTTCACCTCAAGTGCAAATACAAGAGGTGGAAAATTTGTCTGAGATGTTTGCAAGAAAATTTCCAAATGTATTCAAAGAACAGTTAGGATGTTTAAAAGGTTACAAACATTGCATAAGGCTAAAAAAAATGCAATACCCGTAGTAGCAAAGGTAAGAAAGATTCCTTTAGCGGGACAAGGTAAAGTACAAAAGGAAATTGAAAAATTGATTGAGAACAAAATTATAGAACCTGTTGAAGCTACAGAATGGTTGGCTCCAATAGTTGTAGCTAAGAAGCCAACTGGCGAGATTCGCTTATGTATTGATTTAAGGGCATTAAATAAAGAAGTAGTAGTAGACAGATTTCCTTTGCCTAACATAGATGAGATTGTTGGAACATTAGAAGGAGCAAAGTATTTTACCACTTTGGATCTAGCATCTGCCTATCACCAGGTGGAGCTAGATACCTCTTGCCAAGATTTGACCGCCTTTATAACTCCAATAGGAACTTTTAAATTCAAAAGGATGCCCTTTGGTTTAATATCGGCAGCTTCCGTATTTCAAAGAATTATGACACATATTTTAAAAGGACTTCAAGGGGTGAAATGCTACCAAGATGATCTATTAATTTATGGTGCTAGTATGCTAGAGCATAATGAACGAGTGTGTGAAGTTTTGAAAAGATTATCTGAAGCTGGTTTGTCTCTTAAAAAGGAGAAGTGCAAGTTTGGTTTAGAAGAAGTAAACTATCTTGGTCACTGCATTAAGAGTGAAGGTGTATTTCCAAAGTCAGATCTAGTAACATCTATTGATAACATAGCTGAACCTGTAAGCAGAGATGAGTTACTGTCATTTCTTGGAATGGTAGAGTTCTATGGTAAGTTTATTCTACATTTTGCCGATAAAACAAAGAATATGAGAAGACTTATCGCGAAAAATGTAATATTTGAGTGGTCTGATGACTGTAAAAAAGAATTTGATCAGATCAAAGAGGAGTTGAAAGAGGCTCCCTGTCTTCAAGCATTTGTTCCTGGTTTGCCAACTTATGTGTTTACGGATGCTAGTGACAAAGGTTTGGGAGCTGTGTTAGTACAAAATAAGCATGGCAATGAATCTCTGATTGCTTGTGCCTCAAGGTGTCTTCGTGGACCAGAACTTAATTACTCAGTTATTGAAAGCGAGTCATTAGCTATCTTCTGGGCTCTGAAAAAATTTAAGAATTTGATTTGGGGTACCAGGTTTGTTGTAAGGTCTGATCACAAACCTTTAAAAGAGGTTTTTTGTAAGAAAGGTTTGGACTCTATTTCTTCCAGGATTAGAAGATGGATCATATCGTTGCAGGAGTTTGATTTTGAGGTGCAATACTTACCTGGCGTTTCAAATAAAGCTGCCGATTGCTTTTCCAGACTTGTAAAAGGAGATGAACTTTGTAATGATGAGGTATTTGAGAATGTAGATGACTTTCTCAATGTCTGTGAGGTCACTGAAGGTGTGGTTGGGAAAGATGAATGGAAAGATGAATTGTTAAAAGATGAGGAGTTAGTCAAAGTAATATACCTACTAAGAGGCAATAAATGTTTAGAAAAGCCTTGGTCATTAGTTGCTCAGGAGTTGTCCATTACTGATGACCTTTTAACACGTGGTTTGAGACTTGTGCCTCCCTCTACATTGCGTAAGAAGTTATTGTTACATGCACACTCTGGCCATCTAGGTATAGTGAAAACAAAAGAAATGCTACGCACACAGTTTTGGTGGCCTGGAATGGACTTAGAAATAGAACGCATGGTTAGAGATTGTGTAGAATGTTGTGCAAGTGACAAAATACTGAAGACAAGGCAGATGCCTATGGTTTGCAGAGCTTTGCCCAACCATCCCTGGGACGAAATAGCAATTGATATCTTGGGACCTCTTACAGGTGTCTCAGACACTCCGTACTTGATAGTTTTAGTTGACTTATATTCACGTTGGATCGAAGTGAGTGCTGTAAATGAGATAACTTCTGATTCTGTTATCAAAGTTTTGTCTGAGGTTTTCATGAGAGAAAGTTTTCCCAACAGTATTTTATCTGATAATGGTCCTCAATTTTGTTCAGCAATGTTTGATGCTTTTCTTTATAAATGTGGCATTGTGCACAAACGGACCTCCTTATATCACCCAGAAACTAATGGGGCGGTTGAGAGGGTCAACAAAACATTAAAAGAATGTATTCAACTTGCTAGGGCTAATGGTCTAAATTGGAAAATAGCACTTAAAGAAAGAATTGAGGCTTATCGTTGTTAAGTGATGTTTATTATATTCTTCTCTTAGTATTAACAGGAGGCAATTATTTCATTCTTACAAGGAGCATTTATATCATACTTAAAAAAAACATATAAGTTAAATTCACACTAAAAAAAAAAAACAACAAAAAAAAACAAAAGATGCAGAATGTAACGCAACCCGCATTTTTTTTAACAAGTCCAGGTGAACCTAATGTAAAATGGCAAAAATGGAAAAAGATCTTTGCAAACTATGCAAGAGTATGTGGCACAAACTTAAGTGCAGAAAGAAAACATTCATTGCTACTACACTGTTTAGGAGGAGAAGGTCAAGATGTCTTAGAACATTTACCAGAACTCACCGCATCAGAACAAAGGAATTTAAATGAATATGAAATAGCAATTGAACAGTTAGACCGACATTATCTCCCCAGATTGAGTACGATAATGGAAAGGTATAATTTTGGATTAAGAGGGCAAAAGAAGGATGAGTCGGTTGAGGAGTATGTTTCTGCACTAAGAAAGTTGGCTTCATCGTGTAAATTTGGACAGACCTTGGAGGAAAGGATAAGGGATCAATTTGTATTGAAATGCGCACACGATAGTATTCGAAAGGAATTATGGTTGAAGGATGAACCACCACTAGAAGAAGTTCTAGTTATAGCAAAACAGGTTGAGCATATGACGAAGTGCGTTGATGAATTGAAAGGAGAAAAGGAGAAGACAATTGAATCTGAAAAGAAAGATGAACCTAAAGTTGAAGAAGTTGTGTGTCAAGTAAAGAAAGAAAAAAAAATGTCTGGTGAAAAAAATGAAAATGGGATGAATATTTTCAATCCGAACTTTAATGTTTCTAACAAATTTTCTTGCTTTAGATGTGGGAATACTGGTCATTTAGCTAACTCGGCAAGTTGCCCTGCTTTGAAGTCAATTTGTGATAATTGTGGTAGAAGAGGTCATTTTTCAAAATGTTGCAGAACTAAAAGCAATAAGAGAGATAATGTGAATAGGAGATGGTCTCAACCTCAAGTGAAAACTGTTACTTTCCAAGTCAATAGTGGTCAATTAGGTCATCCCTCGCACTTAGTGAAAGTGGATAATGCCATGATTGAGGTTAAGTTCGATTTGTGTTCCCAAATCACTATGATTGATGAAGAACTGTTATGTAAGACTTTTGGAAAGAGTGTCAAACTTTTCAAAAGCGATATTATACCTTTAGGATATGGAAAAAAACCAATTAAAATATTGGGTTACTTCATGGCCACTCTTGAATTGGGAAGTCGCATTATTCCTGGCAAGATCTATGTGACTAGTGTTGGTGATGCATTAATTAGTTGGAGAGACCAACGTGACTTAGGAGTTACGCTCAATCTGAATGCTTCACCTCAAGTGCAAATACAAGAGGTGGAAAATTTGTCTGAGATGTTTGCAAGAAAATTTCCAAATGTATTCAAAGAACAGTTAGGATGTTTAAAAGGTTACAAACATTGCATAAGGCTAAAAAAAAATGCAATACCCGTAGTAGCAAAGGTAAGAAAGATTCCTTTAGCGGAACAAGGTAAAGTACAAAAAGAAATTGAAAAATTGATTGAGAACAAAATTATAGAACCTGTTGAAGCTACAGAATGGTTGGCTCCAATAGTTGTAGCTAAGAAGCCAACTGGCGAGATTCGCTTATGTATTGATTTAAGGGCATTAAATAAAGAAGTAGTAGTAGACAGATTTCCTTTGCCTAACATAGATGAGATTGTTGGAACATTAGAAGGGGCAAAGTATTTTACCACTTTGGATCTAGCATCTGCCTATCACCAGGTGGAGCTAGATACCTCTTGTCAAGATTTGACCGCCTTTATAACTCCAATGGGAACTTTTAAATTCAAAAGGATGCCCTTTGGTTTAATATCGGCAGCTTCCGTATTTCAAAGAATTATGACACATATTTTAAAAGGACTTCAGGGGGTGAAATGCTACCAAGATGATCTATTAATTTATGGTGCTAGTATGCTAGAGCATAATGAACGAGTGTGTGAAGTTTTGAAAAGATTATCTGAAGCTGGTTTGTCTCTTAAAAAGGAGAAGTGCAAGTTTGGTTTAGAAGAAGTAAACTATCTTGGCCACTGCATTAAGAGTGAAGGTGTATTTCCAAAGTCAGATCTAGTAACATCTATTGATAACATAGCTGAACCTGTAAGCAGAGATGAGTTACTGTCATTTCTTGGAATGGTAGAGTTCTATGGTAAGTTTATTCTACATTTTGCCGATAAAACAAAGAATATGAGAAGACTTATCGCAAAAAATGTAATATTTGAGTGGTCTGATGACTGCAAAAAAGAATTTGATCAGCTCAAAGAGGAGTTGAAAGAGGCTCCCTGTCTTCAAGCATTTGTTCCTGGTTTGCCAACTTATGTGTTTACGGATGCTCGTGACAAAGGTTTGGGAGCTGTGTTAGTGCAAAATAAGCATGGCAATGAGTCTCTGATTGCTTGTGCCTCAAGGTGTCTTCGTGGACCAGAACTTAATTACTCAGTTATTGAAAGAGAGTCATTAGCTAGCTTCTGGGCTCTGAAAAAATTTAAGAATTTGATTTGGGGTACCAGGTTTGTTGTAAGGTCTGATCACAAACCTTTAAAAGAGGTTTTTTGTAAGAAAGGTTTGGGCTCTATTTCTTCCAGGATTAGAAGATGGATCATATTGTTGCAGGAGTTTGATTTTGAGGTGCAATACTTACCTAGCGTTTCAAATAAAGCTGCCGATTGCTTTTCCAGACTTGTAAAAGGTGATGAACTTTGTAATGATGAGGTATTTGAGAATGTAGATGACTTTCTCAATGTCTGTGAGGTCACTGAAGGTGTGGTTGGGAAAGATGAATGGAAAGATGAATTGTTAAAGGATGAGGAGTTAGTCAAAGTAATATCCTTACTAAGAGGCAATAAATGTTTAGAAAAGCCTTGGTCATTAGTTGCTCAGGAGTTGTCCATTACTGATGACCTTTTAACACGTGGTTTGAGACTTGTGCCTCCCTCTACATTGCGTAAGAAGTTATTGTTACATGCACACTCTGGCCATCTAGGTATAGTGAAAACAAAAGAAATGCTACGCACACAGTTTTGGTGGCCTGGAATGGACTTAGAAATAGAACGCATGGTTAGAGATTGTGTAGAATGTTGTGCAAGTGACAAAATACTGAAGACAAGGCAGATGCCTATGGTTTGCAGAGTTTTGCCCAACCATCCCTGGGACGAAATAGCAATTGATATCTTGGGACCTCTTACAGGTGTCTCAGACACTCCGTACTTGATAGTTTTAGTTGACTTATATTCACGTTGGATCGAAGTGAGTGCTGTAAATGAGATAACTTCTGATTCTGTTGTCAAAGTTTTGTCTGAGGTTTTCATGAGAGAAAGTTTTCCCAACAGTATTTTATCTGATAATGGTCCTCAATTTTGTTCAGCAATGTTTGATGCTTTTCTTTATAAATGTGGCATTGTGCACAAACGGACCTCCTTATATCACCCAGAAACTAATGGGGCGGTTGAGAGGGTCAACAAAACATTAAAAGAATGTATTCAACTTGCTAGAGCTAATGGTCTAAATTGGAAAATAGCACTTAAAGAAAGAATTGAGGCTTATCGTTGTTCCCCTCACTCTACCACTGGTAAATCTCCCTTTGAATTATTTAAAGGTAGAGTACCCAACACTATGTGGTGTCCTGGTTGGATGAATCTGAACAAAGGTTTGGTTGACAATCATGTTGGTGTTTGGAGGGAGAAAGAATTAGATAAGCAAACTCGTAGAAAAGTGTATTTTGATAAAAAAAAATGTGTTCAGGGTCAAAAAATTAAAGTAGGTGATCTTGTCAAGATTAAAGCACCTGTTGGGAGAAGATCTTGGTCTAAATACACTAATGTCAGGCCTGTTATTAAGGTATTTGGTAATGCCATTAAGACACAAGATGGAAGGATCTGGAACAAAAGTCGTGTGGTTATAATTAGATCAAGGAATGTTTCTCAAAGTGACTCTGATCCTGATGGTGAATCTTCCTGCTCTATTAAACTTCCTGTTTCCAGTTCTAACAATTTCACCGATCATCGCTTGAGAAGTCAGAGACTACGCAGACCACCGTCTTATATGAAAGATTATGTTTGACCCACTTTTGTTTCCATCATTAGTAACAATAAGTTGTTTGTTCTTTTTCTTTACCTCTTATTTTTTATTTTCTTATTAGTTTTAACATTATATGTAAAGGAGGGAGATGTGTGATGTCTTACTTTACTCATGAGTTCCTGCTCCCTCTTAGAGTTTAGATCTTTCCTTACTGATGATTCTTAGAATGGGAGAATCCTATGTGAATATTGTCAGTTGGAATCTGGCTGTTCGTGGGTGAGGCGATTAAAGTGAACCTGTGAAACTACTTCCAGCTTTCATCTTTATTTCATGAAATAATCAGCATTATTACACAGATGACCTCCATAAAGCATCCTTAATAGTCCACAGTTTCAACTGATCAAGCAAATGTTCGAAACCCTCGCCAGGTGTGCCATGGGCCCTGGATGTCTTGGCTGAAAAATGGGCACTTCCAGTTAAAAGAGTTAGCATGGTCAGGGAAGCAAGACAGTAATGGGCTACTGTCAGCGTCAGACTGGCCGTAGAGGTCACCGGGTATTACCCCGGTGGGCTGGAGGGATGTGTGCCGGTTTTTTCTTTACTCCAGTTATCGAGCTCCCGGTAAAATAAGTGGGGGGACGCCGTCCACCCGCGTGGTACCCCGACTCGAGCCCTGCTGGGGCCCGTTTTGCAGCGTATCACCCCCCCAAACACCCCCCCCCTCCCCCCGCTCCCAAGGCCAGTCGAGCAGCAATCTGCCAGGGCTGGTTGCTGTTCCCAGTCTGTGCCCAGTTACTGTATGTGGACAGTTACATGGGACAATTCATATCAATCTGACCGGACTTTCTCTCTGAGGCTGGCAGCCCCGAGGTGGATGTGCTGCCATTAAAGGCTTTCTGCAGTCATAGGCAGCTATGGCTCCCACATGGAAACCCGGTGGTCCCCCCATCTCTAAATGACCAGGTGATAAGTGAGTTTTGTAGGGAAAGATGAGAGAACTTCTTATTTCCAACGATTCTCCTGTCCCGAAAAACTGGAAAAGAGTCACTTAGTCTTGATTGTGTTACTGTGCATAAATGAAGTTTTATCCCCATTATTCCTTATGGATTTGTCGATGTCTTCAAAATGTTTGGTGGTTTTATACGACGAAAAACAAATTGCAATACAAGAAAGGCTGCTATGTTTACGCAAATAAAGGTTGGTGATGTGGTAAGGGTAGAATTCCTGGAAAGGAGGAGGGTGTGCCTAAGTATGGACCTCCACTGCAGGTGGTAAAGTTCTTCAATGGGGCTGCTAAACTCGAAGATTGGCACATTTAGAACTTTAATCGCCTTTTCTGTTGTCAAAAGAGACAAAAGAATTTAACAAATGTTGCTAATGATTTCTTATAGGTTTTGTTATTATATTTGAACTCAACTTTTTCTCATTTCTTGTAACCTTGTTTTGCGTTTTTCTTTTCTTTTTTTTCTTTTAGTTCTCTTATTTTGTAGTCGGTTGGGGGAAAACGTGTGGAACCTGGGTTTTTAGGTCTCGTGACCTTCAATGCGCGCAAGCGCATTGAGGAACGAGAATTCAAGTGCTCAAAATGCTCATGAAACCACCAGCTTTTTGCTGGCGTTTTCATGCAGTTCATGTGAACCACGTGTTCAAACATGAACGCGCATCAGCCTCCCTCCATTTGCCGCACAGCACATCAAAGGGCTTCGCCCAGCGTGCGCTCTGCGGCTTCTCGGCTTCTCCTCCCCTAACTTCCTTGCATTTCTCCTCCCCCTCCCCAGCCAGCTTCCCCCAGGCCGTGTTCCCTCATCCCTCGCACCCCCTCCTCCTTCAGCTTATCACATTCTTCAAACTAAAAATGCGTCCCCGCTTGTAGCATGCAGGGGCCTAAAGTGATTGCATTAACCAAACTAGTTTTCCTACCCAATTTTTTTTCCCGACAGATAAAGGTAAGTTGCATTTATATTTTCCATTTAAGGTATGTGCGTTGTATTGTGTATGTCTGTACGTAAACATCTACCAAAATCCCCCAGGATCAGAGTTCACTTACTTTTATTTATGCACTTTGACTGCTGCCCAGATCAGTGATGAGTGCTTGGCAAAGAATAAATAGTAATAATAAAATACATTTTCATGCAGATTTTAATAATGCTAATCAGTAAGTGGCCACATCAAAGGCTCTGTGCCACTTTCACCCACACAGCAACACTTACAGACACGCAACGCCACTCACACCCACGCAAGCCCGCTATCATCCACGCAACACCACACTCACCCACGCAACGCCACTCACCCAAACAACACCACTCACACACGCAACGCAACTCATCCACGCAACCCCACTCATCCACGCAACCCCACTCATCGACGCAACGCCACTCATCCACGCAACGCCACTCACACACGCAACGCCACTCACACACGCAACGCCACTCACACACGCAACGCCACTCACACACGCAACGCCACTCACACACGCAACACCACTCACACACACAACGCCACTCACACATGCAACGCCACTCACACATGCAACGCCACTCACACATGCAACGCCACTCACACACGCAACGCCACTCACACACGCAACGCCACTCACACACGCAACGCCACTCACACACGCAACGCCACTCACACACGCAACGCCGCTCACACACGCAACGCCGCTTACACACGCAACGCCGCTCACACACGCAATGCCGCTCACACACGCAATGCCACTCACACACGCAACGCCACTCACACACGCAACGCCACTCACACACGCAACGCCACTCACACACACGCAGTGCCACTTTCACCCACACTGTGCAGTGCACAATAGGTCTCGCAGTAGGAAAGTTGGAGCTATTGGTTTTGTAAATGACAAAGCCCTTTATGTTTTTAAAATGAAAACAAAAATAAAAGGCATTGTTATTTGCAATTGTAATAGCTCCAACTTTCCTACTGCGAGACCTATTGGCAACGCCAGTGCTTGATAGATGAGCGTCAGCTTTTTTCTTAGTCTTCAATAAATTCGAAATAAATCAACGTGTGAAATACACTCAGGTTATTTACACTTTGTGTGCGAGCTAGTCATACGCACCAGCTTTAGCTTTACAATAAATTGTGCAAACAAATCCAGTGTCCATATAAAAGCCAAGAGGAACAAGCATTGGCATGGCCAATAGGTCTCGCATTTGGGACCTTATAAGTATTTAGTTATGCAGCACAATATCCCTGGTGCAACAACATCAACTGTTGCGTTGCTAAACACTTATAAGGTCCCAGACACGAGACCTATTGGCTATGCTAATGCTTGTTTCTAGTGCAGCTTCGTTACATCATGCCCTTGACACCCTGCAATCCTTAGAAGGCTTAGAATCTACAGTGACCAACTGGTGGCGCTCAAGAGACAAACTTGGGAAAACCCTGGGTACCCTTCCTTTGGTTTGTACACACAACTATGAATCAACCCTATTCACTGCAGCCTTCAGACTGCCATTTTGTAGGGCTTTCAGGGTATCAGAGTTGGTAGCTAGATCCAAAACAGGTAGGCATGGAGGGCTACGCGTGATTCCATTTTTATCACCCCTCCCCCCCATCTTATTTGTTTTTACAAAGAAGAGATTCATCACAAAATGGCTCCCAGACAAGAAAGTCTGGGAGCCATTTTGTGATGAATCTCTTCTTTTTAAAAACAAATAAGATGGGGGGAGGGGTGTGGAATTGACAGAAGCCCCCCGCATGGCGAGTTGGTCAGTAGCAGCTTTGAGAACTTTCATGCTTCTGTGACCAGTCTCCAAGTCCACATCCTGCTTGTGCACAATACCGGTATACCTCTCACCAGGTTTCAATTCAGCTGGAATTTGTTCTTGTCACTGGGTGCTGCGGGGATTGATGCTTCCAATTTCAGCTCCCATTCTTTCAGGACAGAGGTAGCCACTTCTGCAGTGGGGTTTGTCCTGGATACAGGTGTGGCTAAAAGGTTTGGAGATGGAAGTCCGACTGCTATAAGTGTTATGTCCAACTTAATCTTGCCTGATATCACTCACACTAGAGAACAGACTAATTCAATGGTGTGACTCGCATATTCATGCTGCCAAGTATCCTTTCTCATCTGTTCCTCAGTGTTGAGTTACATTGCGCCAGGAAGCATTTGGTGTTCAGCCATTCCTTTATATGGTGAGCAGGGATGGAGAAGACAGCAAGTATGGGGTTCAGCCACCTGCACTCATCATATTGCACTTTCGGGTAATGATCTAGCAGGCTTGGAGGAGAGGCATCTTCGAGCTCCTTGTGACTGAAATGTCTTGGCTGTCAAAAGAAATCCTAGGGTTGTCATTGCATGGTCATACATCATACCTCGGAGAAACCAGGGGCGTAACACAAGCCCCCGCAGCCCCCGCTTTGCGGGGGGGCCTCTGCCGGCCCCTCCTGACGTCATACAATACTCTGTGTGTAGGCTCTAAAATGGTGAGCAGTGCGGGCCCCGGCCGGGGCCCCTGCGAGTATTTGAAATGGTGCGGGCCGCGGGGCCCCGGACGGGGCCCCTGAGTCTTTGAAAATGGTGGTGCGGGGCCCGGCCGGGGCCCCTGGGAGAGAGGAGTCTTCGAAATGGTGCAGGGCCCCCGGCCGGGACCCAGAAAGAGCAAGTCCGAAATGGTGAGGGGGAGAAACTGGAAGACTGGGTTCTCCCCAAGAGTATTGCATGCATCAGTCAGCTGCCCAAACAGCTGCTTAAGAAGGTTACATAACACATTCCTTCTCAAAATGGTGCCTCGTTGCATCTTGCACAGTGAGATCTATTTTCACAAAGATGCGTTGCCCATGTCCTTCCAGGGCAATGAACTGCTCATTGACTCTTTATTGTCTTTTATGGGTCAACACTTTTCCCCAGTTTAAAAAGAGGACTTTCTTTGGGAGAATAGGGGTGGATGACTGTGAGGGGAGTAGGGAGACTTGTCGCTGGCCACAAAGCAGGCTGACACCTCGGCATCAGATAGTCAAAAAGTCAGACAAACTCTGGATTCAGCTTAAATTTTACCCAAGCAAGGGCAGTTCTGCTGCAGGGTCAGGGAGGGTTTGAGAGAGACCGATACTGCAACAGTCCTTAGTCCATTCCTGGTTACTCCACACCACTGCCCTGGAAAGTAGAGGGGAGATGGTGCTTATGCCATGGGACCAAGTGATGGCCCGGTTGCCCGTACCTCACTCCCCAATTGTTGCTGTGGTGGGATCCCCATTTAGAGTCAGCTCTGGCATGGATTAACTAGGGGTACAGCTTCAAGCTGGTCCAGGCTCCCTTTTGACTAGGGAGCATGTGAGGAAGGACTGTGGGAAAAGGAACTGAGGGCCCTGGATTTCAGCAAGGGCCCCAACCAAACTGATGGTTCTGAAGGGCCAGCGGGATAGTCAACGATGATCTTAACCATACTTTGTTTGTTATGTGACCCAGTGTCTGCATTTTGTTTAGAAAAGATGTATGTATTTTCTTGTTTTTGAGATGTTTGCAATGACAATGGTCATTAGGACTCGCTGAGCGAACGCGCATGCGTTCTCAGCGAGACTTAAGTAAGGGCTCTCAAAAATGCACCCAAAGGCGGATTGCCTACAGTGCATGTGTGCGGGCGCGAGCACATCGCACACTTTTTGGCAGCCTGTGAGCCACGGCATCAGACTTCAAAGGAATCCGCTCCCCCGCCCCGCCACGCAATGCCGTGAGCTTGTTAAATGAGCCGCTCCTCCTTCAAGCTCTTAAACACAAGGAATCCGCTCCCCCGCCCACCGCCACTCAATGCCGAGAGCTTGTTGCAATTTCCTCTGTCCCTGGTATTATTAGCTTAATTCCACAAAGCTAGCCTCGTCCACAAATAATACACTTTATGGAATTGCAGCTCCTTCTCACGTTTCCCTCTGTCCCTGTTATTATTATATTAAGCATTTACTTAAGGTCCAGACAACTCTACTTCTGTTTAAAAAAAAAAAATGCTTTGAATTCCTTATTGGACATCTCTGTTTCGGTCTGTGCTTTTGACTGCTACGAACAGCCTAATTTGCTTTGAAAACTTCACCCATATGTGCAACTGCATTGACGCCACATTTGCCTTTCCTCACGCTGATACTAATCTTTACGAGGAGGGAACCATTGTCTTTATTCAGCTACGGCAGACTCGCATTTAACCACAAGTATTAACTGTTCGGACGTTTCACACCAGTCCAGACTGGATGGCGGCTACACTTGGGAGTCTTTTTCAAAGAAGGTGTCAATCCATTTCTAAAGCATTCCACTTCACAGTTTGACAAATTGATACATTCTCCTTCACTTCTCTGCTTGCCATTTTTTTTCATCCTCGTAAAGATCAGTATCCGCGTTAGGAGAGGAAAATGTGCCGTAAATGCAGTTGCACATATAGGTGAAGTTTTAAAATTCTGTTATTTATTACAAAACAAAAGTATATTTAAACCTTGTTTTTTTGCACGTTATTTAAGCTACTCCCTTTATTACATTACCCACGCTGCTGGCGTTATCCTTTCAATCATTTGAAAGGCAACAACCTAGGCAACTAATTTCTAGAACACATTAATGGTGAATTAAATAAACAATTGGCTGAGGCTGACTGTAAGACTTGAGTATTTTTATTTAGCAGTTACACAGTTAATAAATCATTACTATAACACAGTCGTAAAAGTTAAAATTTCATACAGGATTATAAAACAAGAACAAATAAAGACATAAGTTAAAAATATATTTATCAGTGGTAAATCAGTGGCGAAAAAATGAGTCTCTACGCGCGTTTCGGCGGCCAGCGCCTTCTTCCTGGAGTAGCCACACAATTTTATAAAGATCACTTATTGGACACTGGTCAAGACGGTTTTCTACTTCTTATGTAACTCTTTTTGGATCCAGTGTTACAGGAGCTGATTGCCAAGGACACAAGTAGTTAATTCCCGCTGGCCGGAGCCCTTTAAGTGAAGAAATGCTGGATAAGATTCACTAGGTCGGAATCCACCTCAGATGACTTCTAGATATCTATAGTTTCTGTAACTGTTGATTTCATTTTCATGAGCCCACTTGGTGATCTATGATGTGATCATGGGCCACATATAAGTTAAGGAGTGATATTCGGTGATTGCAAGGTCTTCTATTTCAAAAAAGCGTGGATGGTGCTAATAAGATGTTCCAGGATTCTAGCTGGGTGGGGAGGTGATATTAAAAGATCTCCCTGCCTCACGATGATCGGCAGGGCTCACTATGTCCGGCGGCAGCGGGATGGTCCGTCTAGCGATGTGGTGGTTATCCTTTCAATCCACTTTTTGCTGCTGTACTGTCCCTCACATTTTAGCAAATTAAGGCGTTATGTGGGGCCGTTAGGGCAGGACGATGGTAGGTAGTATTGCAAGTTATTTCACCCTTCACCCCCTCTCAACCCATTGTAACCTCCTTCAGCGCTGTGCACCCCTTCACACACTCGCACATAGCTGACCATCGCTGCGTGCTCTCTTCAGAGAGGCCAGGTTTTGGATGGGCGTACATCAGCCATGTTATGTGACTTACAGGCCAGGTAATGTCCCCCAAGTGACGTGTTCCCACTATCTTTCCGCAGCTTGCGCCTGTTTAGTCCCCCCATGCACCCAAATGTGCTGCACTATACCGCATAATTTGGTCTCTTTTTTTTATTTTTTATTTTTTTATATCCAACCCTGCCACATACTATAGTCCAAGCCATCGTTGCTGCTTATTTATATTATGCAACTAACAACCATTGACAAAGCCAATAGACCCGACTTATTGTCAGTATGCTGCTACTCGTTGTATCATATTTCTGGATGCAATGACAGAAACAGCCAAAATACAAGTGGGGCAGCACACTAAGCTAAGCACAAATTATTTTTTGCACGTTATTTAAGCCACTCCCTTTATTACATTACCCACGCTGCTGGCGTTATCCTTTCAATCCACTTTTTGCTGCTGTACTGTCCCCCACATTTTAGCAAATGATGGCGTTATGTGGGGCTGTTAGGGCAGGACGATGGTAGGTGGTATTGCAAGTTATTTCATCCTTCACCCACTCTCAACCCATTGTAACCTCCTTCAGCGCTGTGCACCCCTTCACACACTCGCACATAGCTGACCATCGCTGCGTGCTCTCTTCAGAGAGGCCAGGTTTCGGATGGGCGTACATCAGCCGTGTGATGTGACTACAGGCCAGGTAATGTCCCCCAAGTGACTTGTGTTCCCACTATCTTTCCGCAGCTTGTGCCTGTTTAGTCCCCCCATGCACCCAAATGTGCTGCATTATACCGCATAATTAGGCCTCTTTTTTTTATTTTATTTTTTTATACACAACCCTGCCGCATACTATAGCCCAAGCCATTATTGCTGCTTATTTATCTTATGCAACTAACAACCATTGACAAAGCCAATAGACCCGACTTATTGTCAGTATGCTGCTAGTCGTATCATATATCTGGATGCAATGACAGAAACAGCCAAAATACAAGTGAGGCTTAAGTAAGGGTTCTCAAAAATGCACCCAAAGGCGGATTGCCTACAGTGCATGTGTGCAGGCGCGTGCACATCGCACACCATTTGGCAGCCTGTGAGCCGGCATCATACTGCAAACACTTCAAAGGAATGCGCTCCTCCGCCCCCCATCGTATGTGCCTGGCTGTTCAGAACTTCTCACTGCAGTGTGTGGTGCATCCACGCGTGAATCTTCTGGCGTTTTGTTAAAACCTAGTCTCTTCTTACTTTCACTTTTTTATAATCACCGCTTTTCGTTCTCCCGCTAATCCTCTCCCTTCCCTCTTCCCTGTGCCCCCTCTTTCCATTCCTCTTGTGCGCTCTGGCATTCTCCTCCTTCACCACCTTCCTTCTCTCTGTCGTTCTCCACTTCTGTATCTATTTGGAGCAGGACAAATGGAGATCTTATGGGCCCTCAGTTCTCTATCAGAGGATGCACACGAGAA
The DNA here is from genome assembly GCF_964261635.1 of Lissotriton helveticus. NCBI lineage: Eukaryota > Metazoa > Chordata > Amphibia > Caudata > Salamandridae > Lissotriton > Lissotriton helveticus. The sequence goes on along the minus strand of NC_136070.1, from coordinate 580,169,783 downwards.
GGGCTCAAACATTTCCACTGATCATGTACACTGAAGCCTTCTGGCCTTCGGTGTAACTTATTCAATCTATGAAAATAAATTGATACAGTTTGCGGTAGTTGTGTGATACAGTGCTGAGACAGGCAAAGTTACGTTTCTATGAGTGTTTCTCTGCTTGTGTGTGCGCAAAATAATTGAAATGGTTCTGTATTGCCTGGCTGCTCAGCAACACACACTCCACACAATACCACTCAGTGCCACATATTTATATGCTACATAATTACACTGCACTCAATGCAACATACACTCCAAACAATACCACTCAGTGCCACATAATTACACGGCACATAAGGACACTCTACTGAATACAACATACACTCCACACAAAACCACTCAGTGCCACATAATTATATGCTACATAATTACACTGCGCTCAACGCAACATACACACCAAATACCACTCATTGCCACATATTTACACACCACATAATGACACTCTAATGAATGCAACACACACTCCACACAATACCACCCAATGCCACATAATTATATGCTACTTAATTACACAGCACTCAATGCAACATACACTCAAAACAATACTACTCAGTGCCACATAATTACACGCCACACAATTACACTCTACTGAATACATGCACTCCACACATTACCACTCAGTGCCACATAATTATATGCTACATAATTACACTGCACTCAATGCAACATACACGCCAAATACCACTCAGTGCCATGTAATTACATGCCACATAAGTACACTGCACTCAATGCAACATACACTCCAAATACCACTCAGTGCCACATAATTATATGCCACACAATTACACTGCACTCAATGTGGCATACACTCCAAATACCACTCGGTGCCACATAATTACACTGCACTCAATGCAACATAAACTCCAAATACCACTCAGTGCCACATAGTTATATGCAACATAATTACACTGCACTCAATGTAACATACACTCCAAATACCACTCAGTGCCACATAATTAAACACCACATAATTACACTCTACTGAATGCAACACACACGCCACACAATACCACTCAATGCCACATAATTATATGCTACATAATTACACTGCATTCAATGCAAAAAACACTCCAACAATACCACTCAGTGCCACATAATTACACGCCATACAATTACACCCTACTGAATACAACATACACTCCTCATAATACCACTCAGTGCCACATAATTACACGCAACATGATTACACTCTACTCAATGCAACATAAATACACTCCACATAGTACCAAACAGTGCCACATAATTATATGCTACATAATTACACTGAACTCAATGCAACATACACTCCCAATAATACCACTCAGTGCCACATAATTACACGCCACACAATTACACTCTACTGAATACAACATACACTCCCCATAATACCACTCAGTGCCACATAATTATATGCAACATAATTACACTGCACTCAATGCAACATACACTCCAAACACCACTCAGTGCCAGATAATTACACACCACATTATTACAGTCTGTTGAATGCAACACACACTCCACACAATACCACTCAGTGCCACATATTTATATGCTACATAATTACACTGCACTCAATGCAACATACACTCCAAACAATACCACTCAGTGCCACATAATTACACGCCACATTATTACAGTCTACTGAATGCAACACACACTCCACACAATACCACTCAGTGCCACATATTTATATGCTACATAATTACACTGCACTCAATGCAACATACACTCCAAACAATACCACTCAGTGCCACATAATTACACGCCACATAATGACACTCTACTGAACACAACATACACTCCACACAATACCACTCAGTGCCACATAATTATATGCTACATAATTACACTGCGCTCAACGCAACATACACTCCAAATGCCACTCAGTGCCACATACTTACACACCACATAATTACACTCTAATGAATGCAACACACACTCCACACATACCACTCAGTGCCACATAATTATATGCTACATAATTACACAGCACTCAATGCAACATACACTCCAAATAATACCACTCAGTGCCACATAATTACACGCCACACAATTACACTCTACTGAATACATGCACTCCACACAATACCACTCAGTTCCACATAATTATATGCTACATAATTACACTGCACTCAACGCAACATACACTCCAAATACCACTCAGTGCCACATAATTACATGCCACATAATTACACTGCACTCAATGCAACATACACTCCAAATACCACTCAGTGCCACATAATTACACGCCACATAATTACACTGCACTTAATGTAACATACACTCCAAATACCACTCAGTGCCACATAATTACACGCAACATAATGATACTGCGCTCAATGCCACATACACTCCAAATACCACTCAGTGTCACATATTTACACGCCAAATAATTACACTGCACTCAATGCAACATACACTCCAAATACCACTCAGTGCCACATAATTATATGCTACATAATTACACTGCATTCAATGCAACATACACCAAACAATACCACTCAGTGCCACATTATTACAAGCCATACAATTACACCCTACTGAATACAACATACTCCTCATAATACCCCTCAGTGTCACATAATTACACGCAACATGATTAGACTCTACTCAATGCAACATAAATACACTCCACATAGTACCACACAGTGCCACATAATTATATGCTACATAATTACACTGAACTCAATGCAACATACACTCCAAATAATACCACTCAGTGCCACATAATTACACGCCACACAATTACACTCTACTGAATACAACATACACTCCCCATAATACCACTCAGTGCCACATAATTATATGCAACATAATTACACTGCACTCAATGCAACATACACTCTAAACACCACTCAGTGCCAGATAATTACACACCACATTATTACAGTCTACTGAATGCAACAAACACTCCACACAATACCACTCAGTGCCACATATTTATAAGCTACATAATTACACTGCACTCAATGCAACATACACTCCAAACAATACCACTCAGTGCCATATAATTATATGCTACATAATTGCACTGCACTCAATGCAACATACACTCCAAATACCACTCAGTGCCACATAATCACACGCCAAATAATTACACTCTACTGAATACAACATACACTCCCCATATTACCACTCAGTGCCACATAATTACACGGCACATAATTACACTCTTCTCAATGCAACGTAAATACACTCCACATAATACCACTCAGTGCCTTTTTGTTTTTTTAAAATATTTTTTATTGAGTTTTCCCCCTTCTTTTCCCCCGTAACATGTACGGAGCACAAGGACAGTGAGGTTGTACATAATTCATATATAACAGTGATTATTTCATACGGAAAGCATCTTTTAAGGTTACAATCTTAAATTCAGTCCTATTCATCAGTGAAAAAAATAATCAAACTATAATTAGTTTCAGAGGCGCAGAGAGTACAGTAATAAGTAAGACTAGAAAAAAGAAAAAAGAAAAGAAGGTTAAGTATTCAAGAAAAGAGAAAAGAAGAGAAGTAACATAGTAACCAAATATCTATTATCTAACATTCCCTTCCTTCCATCGTGTAATCGGATCCCAAATTTGTACACCCAACCTTCTTCCCTTCTTCCCCTTCCTTGCATATATAGCAATTTCTAACTTATATATTGACAATAATTTGGCTAACCACTGATGAAACGTCGGGGAGAGGGGATCAAGCCATACAGAGGCTATACATAATCGCAGAACTGCCATTGCCAAAAATATAAAACTTCCGTCCTTTATCTGCCCCTCTGCTTCAACTCCTAATAGTATTATTGATGAAGTTAATACAATATCTAATCCTAATGCATTATTTACAAAATTCTCTATATCTATCTTTGTTTCCTCCAAGCGGGGACATAATGCAAAAATATGCTCTAAATCAGCATCTGGATTATCACATCTGAAACATCTAGTACCTGATGTCGCCCCCCACTGGGCAAGCTTAGCTGGTGTATAATACAAATGATACAAAGTTTTAAAGTGTTGAGACTGCAGTGAAGCTGTACACAATAATTTTGTACCCATATCTAATGATAAAGAAAACTGGGCACGGCCTATGTCTAATCCAATTGCCCATTTATCCATCCATTTCTCCAAATCATCCTTCTTCAGATTTAACAATTCTGAGTAAAACCTCTTAATCGTACAATTTGTGCCAGCTTGTATAACCTCCATTATTGAGTTCCTTTCAAATCCCGCTACACCACCCTTTTTTTATTAATAAAGCTTCTCACTTGGAGATATTTAAAGAATTGTCTAGTCTCTAAACCATAACTTGCCTGTAACTCCGAAAATTGCATAATACCTTGTGGGCTTAAAATGTCGCCCAATTTCCGAATTCCTTTCCTCCCCCACTCTTTAAAAACTGCATCAGAGAAAACCTCGCTAGGAAGAGTAGGGTTTCCATTAATTCTTGTATAAGCATTATACTTCCCTATACCGAATCTCTTGGAGAATGCTTTCCAGATGTTATAAGCTGCAAGAATAGTCTTGAATCTTGGCCTTTTAAAGTAACTTGCATCTGTGTATTTCAGCAATAGATTTTCTACCTCCGATCCCATAACTAATCCATAGATAGCTAATGTGCCACATTCATCCTGCCCTTCCGCCTCTGCACCTCCCATCAAACCTCCCATATATTGTAATGCTGATGCCCAATAATATAATTTTATATCCGGAAATGCCCATCCTCCCTTTTCTCGTGGAAGTACCATATACCTGAGTGCTCTCCTTGTTTTCCCCTTAGCCCAGATGAATCGGTTAATCATATGTTCACAGATCTTAAACCATTTGTTTTCAAAAATTAAAGGAATAGCTCTAAATATATACAAACATTTTGGAAGGACCATCATTTTAACTATATTTGTTCGACCAACAATTGAAAGGTGTAAATTATCGAGTCTATCCAGTTCCTTACTCACTTTAGTAATTATTGGGGCAATGTTTTTTTCCACTAGAATATCAAGATCAGCAGTAATATTCACTCCGAGATACACCCCTGTTTTCACAACTCTGATATCATTACAGTGTGTATGGGAGTTTTTAATTATTTGCGTCTTTGATGTATTTAGAGTGTATCCAGAGATACAACCAAACCTCCGAGCCTCGATCTCAATCTGCCCAATAGCCTCTGTGGGGTTTGATGTAATTACCGCCACATCATCGGCATATGCAAGAATCTTACATTCCCCCAAATGAGTAAACACAGGTGCAATTCTGTCACACATCTCTATCCTGCGAATTAATGGGTCCATATACATTGCAAATAGCAATGGGGAACATGGGCATCCCTGCCTTGTCCCCCGTTTAATCCTGAATTGCTGAGTAGAACCTGCATTAATTCTTATGGAGGCAACTGGATCAATATATAAAGCTTGAAGTGCTTTAACATATCCCTCTTTAATCCCTGCCCTCTTTAAAACATGCCACAGATAGTCCCAGGAGACCCGATCGAAAGCCTTTTCGGCATCTAACAACATGACCGCCATCGGGTCTCCTGTGACTTCCGTGACATCAAGTAGAGTAATAACCTTACGTGTGTGGTGTGTTGTACCCCTTCCAGGGATAAATCCATGTTGATTATTATTTACAAGGTTTCCTATTACTTTAGCGAATCTTGTTGCCAGTGCCTTAGAATAGATTTTGGTATCAGTGTTCATTAATGTAATCGGCCTATACGAACCGGGGTCAGAGGCAGGTTTTCCTTTTTTTAGGATTAACACAATGTCTGCTCCTCCCCATGAGCCTGGAATAGATTCCCCTATTTGAGCTGCCTGCCTTATTTTCACCAAATCGTCTCCCAGTATGTCCCAGAATACTTTATAAAATTCCATAGGTAGCTGATCAGGCCCAGCAGCTTTCCCCGATGGGAGATTTAATATAGATGTTCTAATCTCAGCTGCGCCCAAAGGTTCTTCCAATCTCTCTGCCTCCCCCTCTGTAAATTTTTCCGTTGGGATTCCCTGAAAATACTCTATTAATTCCCTAAAGTTAGTAGGCTGTTGATTATCATATAACACCTCGTAAAAACTCCTGAAAACTTCTCAGATTGATGCAGAAGAAGAAATCGCGAATAAGGCTGCTGAGAGTTTTACGATTAAAAGAGAGAGGTGTCATGAGTTTGGCAAGAAGGTGGGTCGCACTTTAGCTATACGTACTAAACAAATAGCAGCATCAGGAGTGATAAGAGAGATAAGGGATACAACGGGTGGATTACATACGGATTCGGAAAAAATACCACTCAGTGCCATATAATTACACACCTCATATTTACACTCTACTCAATGCAACATAAATACACTCCACATATTACCACACAGTGCCACATACTTATATGCTACATAATTACACTGCACTCAATGCAACAGACACTCCAAGTACCACTCAGTGCCACATATTACACACCACATAATTACACTCTAATGAATGCAACATACACTCCACACAACACCACTCAGTGCCACATAATTATGTTACATAATTACACTGCACTCAATGCAACATACACTCCAAATACCACTCAGTGCCTCATAATTACACTCTACTGAATGCAACATACACTCCACACAATACCACTCAGTGCCACATATTTATATGCTACATAATTACACTGCACTCAATGCAACATACACTCCAAACAATACCACTCAGTGCCACATAATTACACGCCACATTATTACAGTCTACTGAATGCAACACACACTCCACACAATACCACTCAGTGCCACATATTTATATGCTACATAATTACACTGCACTCAATGCAACATACACTCCAAACAATACCACTCAGTGCCACATAATTACACGCCACATAATGACACTCTACTGAACACAACATACACTCCACACAATACCACTCAGTGCCATATAATTATATGCTACATAATTACACTGCGCTCAACGCAACATACACTCCAAATACCACTCAGTGCCACATACTTACACACCACATAATTACACTCTAATGAATGCAACACACACTCCACACATACCACTCAGTGCCACATAATTATATGCTACATAATTACACAGCACTCAATGCAACATACACTCCAAATAATACCCCTCAGTGCCACATAATTACACGCCACACAATTACACTCTACTGAATACATACACTTCACACAATACCACTCAGTGCCACATAATTATATGCTACATAATTACACTGCACTCAACGCAACATACACTCCAAATACCACTCAGTGCCACATAATTACATGCCACATAATTACACTGCACTCAATGCAACATACACTCCAAATACCACTCAGTGCCACATAATTACACGCCACATAATTACACTGCACTTAATGTAACATACACTCCAAATACCACTCAGTGCCACATAATTACACGTAACATAATGATACTGCGCTCAATGCCACATACACTCCAAATACCACTCAGTGCCACATAATCACACGCCACACAATTACACTCTACTGAATACATACACTCCACACAATACCACTCAGTGCCACATATTTATAAGCTACATAATTACACTGCACTCAATGCAACATACACTCCAAACAATACCACTCAGTGCCATATAATTATATGCTACATAATTGCACTGCACTCAATGCAACATACACTCCAAATACCACTCAGTGCCACATAATCACACGCCAAATAATTACACTCTACTGAATACAACATACACTCCCCATATTACCACTCAGTGTCACATAATTACACGCCAAATAATTACACTGCACTCAATGCAACATACACTCCAAATACCACTCAGTGCCACATAATTATATGCTACATATTTACACTGCATTCAATGCAACATACACCAAACAATACCACTCAGTGCCATATTATTACAAGCCATACAAGTACACCCTACTGAATACAACATACACTCCTCATAATACCCCTCAGTGTCACATAATTACACGCAACATGATTACACTCTACTCAATGCAACATAAATACACTCCACATAGTACCACACAGTGCCACATAATTATATGCTACATAATTACACTGAACTCAATGCAACATACACTCCAAATAATACCACTCAGTGCCACATAATTACATGCCACACAATTACACTCTACTGAATACAACATACACTCCCCATAATACCACTCAGTGCCACATAATTATATGCAACATAATTACACTGCACTCAATGCAACATACACTCTAAACACCACTCAGTGCCAGATAATTACACACCACATTATTACAGTCTACTGAATGCAACAAACACTCCACACAATACCACTCAGTGCCACATATTTATAAGCTACATAATTACACTGCACTCAATGCAACATACACTCCAAACAATAGCACTCAGGGCCATATAATTATATGCTACATAATTGCACTGCACTCAATGCAACATACACTCCAAATACCACTCAGTGCCACATAATCACACGCCAAATAATTACACTCTACTGAATACAACATACACTCCCCATATTACCACTCAGTGCCACATAATTCCACGGCACATAATTACACTCTTCTCAATGCAACGTAAATACACTCCACATAATACCACTCAGTGCCTTTTTGTTTTTTTTTAATATTTTTTATTGAGTTTTCCCCCTTTTTTTTCCCCCGTAACATGTACGGAGCACAAGGACAGTGAGGTTGTACATAATTCATATATAACAGTGATTATTTCATACGGAAAGCATCTTTTAAGGTTACAATCTTAAATTCAGTCCTATTCATCAGTGAAAAAAATAATCAAACTATAATTAGTTTCAGAGGCGCAGAGAGTACAGTAATAAGTAAGACTAGAAAAAAGAAAAAAAGAAAAGAAGGTTAAGTATACAAGAAAAGAGAAAAGAAGAGAAGTAACATAGTAACCAAATATCTATTATCTAACATTCCCTTCCTTCCATCGTGTAATCGGATCCCAAATTTGTACACCCAACCTTCTTCCCTTCTTCCCCTTCCTTGCATATATAGCAATTTCTAACTTATATATTGACAATAATTTGGCTAACCACTGATGAAACGTCGGGGAGAGGGGATCAAGCCATACAGAGGCTATACATAATCGCAGAACTGCCATTGCCAAAAATATAAAACTTCCGTCCTTTATCTGCCCCTCTGCTTCAACTCCTAATAGTATTATTGATGAAGTTAATACAATATCTAATCCTGAATTGCTGATTCAGTGTTCATTAATGTAATCGGCCTATACGAACCGGGGTCAGAGGCAGGTTTTCCTTTTTTTAGGATTAACACAATGTCTGCTCCTCCCCATGAGCCTGGAATAGATTCCCCTATTTGAGCTGCCTGCATTATTTTCACCAAATCGTCTCCCAGTATGTCCCAGAATACTTTATAAAATTCCATAGGTAGCTGATCAGGCCCAGGAGCTTTCCCCGATGGGAGATTTAATATAGATGTTCTAATCTCAGCTGCGCCCAAAGGTTCTTCCAATCTCTCTGCCTCCCCCTCTGTAAATTTTTCCGTTGGGATTCCCTGAAAATACTCTATTAATTCCCTAAAGTCAGTAGGCTGTTGATTATCATATAACACCTCGTAAAAACTCCTGAAAACTTCTCGGATTGATGCAGAAGAAGAAATCGCGAATAAGGCTGCTGAGATTTTTACGATTAAAAGAGAGAGGTGTCATGAGTTTGGCGAGAAGGTGGGTCGCACTTTAGCTATACGTACTAAACAAATAGCAGCATCAGGAGTGATAAGAGAGATCAGGGATACAACAGGTGGATTACATACGGATTCGGAAAAAATACCACTCAGTGCCATATAATTACACACCTCATATTTACACTCTACTCAATGCAACATAAATACACTCCACATATTACCACACAGTGCCACATACTTATATGCTACATAATTACACTGCACTCAATGCAACAGACACTCCAAGTACCACTCAGTGCCACATATTACACACCACATAATTACACTCTAATGAATGCAACATACACTCCACACAATACCACTCAGTGCCAAATAATTATGTTACATAATTACACTGCACTCAATGCAACATACACTCCAAATACCACTCAGTGCCTCATAATTACACTCTACTGAATGCAACATACACTCCACAAAATACCACTCAGTGCCACATAATTATATACTACACAATTACACTGCACTTAATGCAAAATGCACTCCACACCATGACACAATTTCACTAAGCATAATTTCACAGAACTCCACAGTTCCAGGCCACACAATTCAACTCCACACATTTCCAATACACACCGCATAATTACACACCAAACAATATATTTCAACTCCAAAACTCCACAATCCACAACGTAACTTCAATCCACACCATATAGTGTCACCATCTGAGCACCAAACATCATTCACCACCACCATTTTGCATCAGCACACCACCTAAGCATCACGTCAGTCTGCCCTTGGAATCTGGAATCTGTTGATTCTCCCCTAGTGTCTGTCCACTGCTCGTGTTCTAATTAAATTACTGTTTTCAAACATCCACTCCCCATTATTTATGTCCCGCTCCCCCATAACAAAAAAATTATAACAAACAAGCATGAGAACAGGCAGGAAGTAGTTGCCAGCAGTGCAAGCACAAAAAAAAGTAGAAGACAATTTTTGTATTAAAATTTTTTTATCAGGTTTTTCAGTTGCATATATTGTTGCCTTTGTTTGTATAAAGGTAACAAAAATGCTTAACACTTTTTATTATAAGTTTTCAACATAATGCACAGCTGCCAAAATGCTCTACAACATAGCCAAAAGTTCTGGCTAAACATAAGGTCCCAAAGGCGAGACCTATTGGCTATGCCACACACACAACCACACACAACCACACACACACACAACCACACACACACACTACCACACACACACACAACCACACACACAATCACACACACACACAACAACACACACACAACCACACACACACTACCACACACACACACACAACCACACACACACACACACAACCACACACAATCACACACACAACCACACACACACACACAACCACAAGCACACACAAGCACACACACAACACACACAACCAGACACACAACCACACAACCACACACACAACCACACACAACCACACACAGACACACCCAACCACACACACAACCACAACCACACAACCACAACCACACACAACCACAAAAACAACACACACAACCACAAACACACACACACAACCACATGCACACAGACAACCACACACACACAACCTCACACACAACCACACACACAACCACACACACAAACACACACACACAACCACACACACAACCACACCGTCAGTGCACACTTACACCAGACACAGACACCATCAGTCGTCAGTGCATGCTTCCACCAGGCACACACCACCAGACGTCAGTGCACGCTTTCACCGGGCACACACAACATCAGCCGTCAGTGCATGCTTCCACCAGGCACACACCACCAGACGTCAGTGCACACTTTCACCAGGCACACACACCACCAGCCATCAGTGCACGCTTTCACCAGGCACACACATACTACCAGCTGTCAGTGCACGCTTTCACTAGGCACACACACACCACCAGCCGTCAGTGCATGCTTTCACCAGGCACACACCACCAACCGTCGGTGCACGCTTTCACCAGGCACACACACCACCAACCCTCAGTGCACGCTCAGGCACACACACCACCAGCCAGCAGTGCACACTTCCACCAGGCACACACACCACCAGCCATCAGTGCACAATTTCTACAGGCACACACACCACCAGCCATCAATGCACACATCAATTGTTAACGCATCCACAATTAACTATTGTAGCAATCGCAGTATGGCACATTTCACTTTTAAACATATTCATCTAAAGCGCAGCATGCCACCTTTGCTACAAAAACAAATACACATTTTTTTGGCCCACAATTTATAGACTTTTGTTGCAATTGGTGTTGCAATATTTAGCAATGCGAATAGCTCAAACTTAATTAATGCGAGACCTATTGAATTGCAAATGCTTGTTTTTAAAATGTGTTTGTATATAAATACAGCCTGAGGCTTTGATTCTCAAATCCAGCATAGCAAGTCTTGGGTGAGCTCTTGTGGGAGGCATGTGCTGGGGTAACCCAAGCAATAATGTGGTGGGTTTCTTTGCCCCTGGTTCACGCCCACCAGTTTCACATGGTACGTCACCTACAATTCCTTTGAGGTATAGGCTGAGAGTATCAAATCATAAATATCTATGTAACAGAAGATTGTTACCACAATACAGAGTGACAAACTATAGGGAGGTAATTTTCTACACATTTTCTATACCTAATTCCACACATATGTACCTTGGTGATTTATATATCATCAGAGTACGTAGATATGGGTGCTAAGAAGAGTAAATCCTTCCCTTCTTCTGTAAACTTACCTTTCTATATTTTGTCCCTCGATATTGTGGTAACTATATTCCATCCCGTCGTTATTGGGATTTGATATTCCCTACTACAATCCTCCTTTGAGCAAGAGAGTCTCACTGTGACGTGCAGACTCTGTTTGCCTCCCCGTTGGCCTCAGGAGTGCTCCATTCTGGTGAGTGCTGAAAGCCCAGCATCTCTGTAAGTGTATCTGACACGCCGTGAAGACTGCTAAACCTTGGTATCTGGCGACTCTGCCTGACTTTGGTGACTGGATAGAGACCTTTAGAAGCATCTGGGCTGCCCTATCTCTCCATCCATCTATCCCATAGCAGAACCCCTACTTGACTGCATTGGCATAGCTCATAACCTTTAGGCATATGCCAATGAGCTTCGGTCCACCACACCAACATTGTTAAGCACCCCGCTGGGACAATTGACTCTCCTTGTCAGGGTGAAGGGTCAACAGATTAGTCTCATTCCACTGAAACATCACTGTAAGGAAAAACCCTCATCTATAAACAAGCCACATTTATTTGGGGCAGTGTCAGTTTAAAATACCACTCCCATCATACACAGGAACCCTACATTGGTTAGATCCACAATCAAAGACATGATTCTACCCATAAGAACATAATGCGCAAAGCGGCCAAGTAATCCGTGATAGCGGCTTTCAAGAAAGCCTCCAAGCATTTCAGTAAAACCACGTGCTAACAGAGCAGAAACCAGAGCAACTAGCCAGAGAAATTGGTACACTAAGACAAGGGAACAGGTGACTTAGACAAGGAAGATTACCTGGATAGTGCAACCCTGAGCAAACCACAATTACAAAGAGACCTACCTAATTTCACCAACCTACTAAGGACAAGAAATATTGGGTCGGATGTACTATTACCTGGTTACAAAATATTAGTCACAAATCGCAACCAGTATTTTTGTGACCAGTAAAGATTTTTAAGAGCAAACCTATGTACTAATAGGTCGGCTCTTAAAAATCAGAACCGTAGCGGGTCGGAATTTGACCTACCTCATGAATATTAATGAGCAAGGTCGTAAATTGTGACAAGGATGGTGATGTGCTGGGGCCAGCACATCACCGTATCTGTGATCACGTTACAGTAAATTAAAAGTTTTTTTTTAATCCAGCGTGTTTTCTTATAGGAAAATGGACTATGTTTAAAAAGTGGGGACACTTACCGGAGCAGAGGGAGCAGGTTGAGGAGGCCCCTCTGTGTTGCCGCCACCGCCAGGAGTCAATACCTGCTGTAATCAGCGCCGCCGCCCCGGGACTACAACTCCCGGCTGCCTCAGCGGCGGCGCGCTTCTGCCACGCACAGCAAGCGCCAGGAGGCGCCTTTAAACAGCGCTTTGCCCTGTAGTGTGTTTATCTAGGTACCTATATTAATACTCCTATTTCTGACCCTTGTCCGGTTATTAATTCACTAGTGTCCATACAACGGCACAGAAACCCGTTTTCAGATTAGGTCATAGCGCATGCTGTCACATTAAGCAAGCACTATCCCTCCAGCCCCCTAGAAAGCACACCGAGTTCTCAAAACAAACCAAACCTCCAGCAGACCTGGGAAATCCCCCGCAGCTATTGTTTTGATTTCGCTCGAGAACTCCTGAAAAGAATGTAAGAACGACCAGTCCTTATGACATTCTTACTGACGTCTTATGTCCATCCTTACGTCAAACTCGGCACCTTTCAGGTATAAATATACCGACGCTGCCCTAAGCAAACACACGGTGGTGACGAGCTTGGAGCAGCGCTACTTGCCGGAGAGCCCAGCTGATGCAGAAAGCCCACGGACGCTGCCCCTCCCTTTTGACGCGCTGAAAGAGACGCTGCCTTTTCTCCTGCCGAGAAATCCAGCCTCCGGCGTTTCCAGCCGCCCTCGCGGGTAACTGGGATATCGAGTCCTGAGACAGAGATACCAACCCTCCAGCCTTCTAAATCCCAGGTACTGAACTGACTAAACCCTTACAGAGAATTCTTGAGTCAGATCCTTGGCAAAACAAACTTAACTTAAACTGCTACTTATTTACTCCCGCCCACGTATTAGGCTTAGGTCAGGTACACCGGGGTAGGCGTAGTTAGAAGCACCAGTTGAGAACGATTAGTCAATGTATATATGTATGTATATCTTTTATCCATTTTAAGTATCATATGGCTAAGAAACCATATCAATGCTTTTACAGTATTATTTTATAATCCTGTTTTTACTGTATGCACTTTACTTAACTATAAGTATTGCAATAATAGCGATTCATTTCTCTTGTATAAGAAAAGAGACTGATCAATAAATAACATCTTTTTATTGAAACACGCCCATCTCTTATTTCTCTACAAACTGGTGAAACTAAGAATGCACGTACTGACTGAGTAAAATAGTTGTCTTTTGTTTTCACACGACTCTAGAGATATACTCTTGATTAGGGGGGAGCAAAGTTGTCATGTTCTATGGTTGTCAGAAACTAAATCCCTTCTTGTCTATCCAGGGAGGTTAAACTCCTCCTTGCCTATTTGAGAAAGTTTCTAGTGAACTCTGAGCTAGCTGGCACACATAACTTTAAGTCTAATATCGTCAGTAGAAGACCTAGTTAACCACAGTCCTACGTCTATACTATTGAAGATATTATTCCAATGCGCAGAGCCTATTGGGAAAATAGGAACTACACTACATGGCGCCCAACGGTTTGGATAGGCGATAAATCTAACGCAAGACATTAGAGTAACTCAGTCGTGCTTTTTCACACAGACCCCTTTTTCCCATAAAACTCCAAAGACGTCTGGAGTGGGTGAAAGGTTAAATCCGCCAAACTTAGTAGGAGGAGACTCCTATGTATGGTTTTTGGTTTATTCAACGTTGAAGGATACAGTGTTCCAAAATATTGTGCATCTAATCTTTGTTTCCGTGGAAACCTGATCTGCAACAAAAACCCTTCTTGACAGTAAAATGTCAGAAACTGAAGAAGAAAGGGAGACAGCTAGAGTAGCAGCTCAACTCCTAGCGGAAGACACAAGTCTCCTACAGCAAGACCCGGGTGCAATACTCATCCCGGTCAGCATAAGAAAAACTATAACTTTAAAACTTATAGAAAATGGACTAACACCAAGAGGTGGTACAGTCATATTCATAATTGAGGCACACGAATATCGGCAGACAGAGGTATTCTATTCATGGATAACATTTAGCAGCAAACGCTGTAACAAAGGAATTCCACTATTACAAGATAGAGGAACCTCCGGATGAGTACACCCCTTTCGAGGAGGTGGAAATACCACTCAAATACCAAGAGCACCTGCTCTGGTTTAATGGCGCCCTAAAACATAATAATCACATCACCAGGCTCGGTCCACTAGGTAGACCAGGAGCAACGTGGCCGGTTCTAGCCGGCTACACACCACATCCAGACATTGAAAAAATGTCGAAACCAGAACTTTTAGCACAGCTAGAACAACTGATTAAAATACACAGACAATTAGTCCAATATGTAATGCGGACTTCAACAGTCCAACCAACTATTAAAATTCCACAGCTGACCCCTCATCAGGGGAACACAAATAAAATCACACCACAGAACATACAGTCCTGTCTAGGTAAAGTACCCATTAAACGGGAACAAATTCCATTCTGGTTAGCACAGAAAATCACTCAAATAGAGGCGGTATTTCCAGATACCACCCCTGTTGAGAAACACATAATTCTGACTATCTGTCTTCCAATGGGGATCGCACCACATGTGGAGGACTGTGACACTTGGGGTACAGTCTTTGCTTCCATTTACACAAAAACACATAGTGTACCGTCCATGTCGGTAATACCAGAGGTGCTAAAACAGATTCAAAATGAATACGGTCCAGAACCTGCTTTAACTCTGGGTATGAAATTACTGAAAGACTTTAAGCAGGTCTCGGCAATATTACTAGCAAACATAAAGGGGGAAGCAGCAAATGTGGCAATCCGCCAAAGATTGAAGGAAACAGATATAGCAGACCAACCATTTGAACTTGCCAGAATCATAGAAAAATCCTATGAAGAACTAGGAAGAGATAGTTTGGATGGGAAACCAGTGAAACCCCAACTAATTGAAAATCCTGAAAAGGTATTTATTAAAAATAATCTAAACACTTCAAAAAAGAGCTGGGATGGAAATAAACAATCCACTCCCAAAGAAAAAAGATTCCAGTCCAGAGGAAGGTCTCCTCGGCGGAGAGAAAGATCTCCGGACCAAGGACACAAGTCTCCCCAGAGGGAGCCCTCTGAGAAAAAATACAACCTTAGAAATAGGGCTAATTTGAAGAAACCTGATAGATATCAAGATATTGATACACGTCCCTCTCGATCTTTTCAGACTTCCTCGCAGAAATCGGAAAGAAGAGGACGGTCAGAGCACAGGGAAGAGCACGTCAAGTCCAAAGACAAAGAACCTGCTCATCAAAGTAAAAAGTTACAATTTCCAAAGAAGAAGGTAGCCAGCATTAAAATAATCAAACATGCCGAGGATCCTGAGGACTCAGCTGAAAAACGGAGAGTGGGCTCAGACAATGCTAGACAGCGCAGCAGAAGTGAGCATAGCTCGCAAGATCCTGATGAATCATCTGGAGACAGTGGACACGAATGAATACATTCAAGTGGAAACTGCAGATACCAGAGTTAGCAAACCTCATAAAATATATGAAATAACTTTACGTATAGAGGGAGATAAGACTAGGAAAATAAGGGGTCTATTTTGGGATAATCTCTCCAAGGGCTATGACATCCTTCTAGCTGAAAAAGACTGGCCACCAGAGTTTGTCAGGGAGTGCCCTCATGGCGAAGAAATGATTATGCCTGCCTTCTCAAATCATATTCCAATTCATAAAAAATATACACTTGCAAGAAAGTGGGCAGTAGCCCAAGCTCCTGCATTATATAAAAACCATGTGGGATGGGATGAGGACTCTCCTCCTCACAAGATCCAGTTAAAATCTCAACCGACTGCACAGAGGCAGTACCCAATTAAGCAAGAAGCTAAAAAACAGGTCAGGGAGATCTTAGATCAACTTGAATACCAGGGGGTGATTGAAACATGCACCTCACAAATGAACAATCCTTTGTTTCCTGTCTCCAAACCAGATGATTCATATCGTCTAGTTTTGGACTACAGACACCTTAACTCATGCTGCAAAACGTTTGCAGTACAAAACTCACACAGTGCAGCACTAATGAATAACATAGTGCGCAAAAAATACAAAACAACATTAGACATCTCTAATGGATTCTTTTGTCAAAATATAGCACCTGAAAGCAGATATTTGACCGCTTTCTCAATAAATGGCTCGCAGAAAAATTTCTGTCGTTTGCCCCAAGGGTTCAAGAACAGCCCAGGATTATTCTCAGCGAGAGTAACAGAGTTACTACAAATATATGATGATGAGGCATTATCTTATGTCGACGACATCTATCTAACAGATGATGACTTGGATACTCACTTGAAAAGAGTGAACACCATAATACTTGGGTTTGCAGCAGAGGGTTACAAATTCAACTTCAAAAAGTCAAGAATTGCCCATCTGACTGTCCTATTTTTAGGATATGAATTATCAAGTGAAGGCAAAAGCCTGGCAGACAATTTCCTGGAGAAATGTGCTGTAATCCAAGCACCAAGAACGCTGAAAAACTTACAATCAATTCTAGGTTTCCTACATTTCGGAAGAACTTACATTATAAATTATGCAGAGAGGGTTAAACCCCTCTATGATCTAATAAAACCAGATTTAAAAAGAATCAATTGGACTCAAAAACACACAGACATTTTGAGATCTTTACAAACAGACATGTTAGTTAAAACAAAACTGCAAACACGCGATAACACACGCAACCTTGTAATCCGAGTCATCCCAGGAAGATGCGGATTCACATACCTAACCTCTAATGAGGGAGAAACGGTACCAATAGCATACAAATCACATTTATACACAGAAGCTGAAAAAACATACAGCATTAAGGAAAACATTGTTCAAGCGGTTCAAACAGCTGTAGCAAGAGAAAGAGACCAAGCTGGCGGCAGACAAATTGCAGTCAGAACAGCAGAATCAGCCTTTGAGGCATTAACAAGCCCATGTAATTTACCTACTATGGCATTAAATCCAAAATGGGTCCAATGGGAGAATTCTCTTGCTACGGACAAAGTAAAATACTATTTTGATCCAGAAATGACAAAATTAAAAAATCTAGAATATGAAAGAGAATATCCTCTGCCAATCGACATTCTGCCCATACGACAGTACGCCTGTGTAATACATACAGACGGACATGCTCAACCCTCAGTTTGGGGAGAGCAAGCATACAACGCCACATGCGAGATTGTAAAAGACGTGTGGCGCGGAGGTAAATTGAGACCTCTGTTTTCAAAAACACACTCAGTGGAAAATAATTCAGAAGAACAAACTGAAATAATAGCGTTAAAAATGGCGCTAGATAATGCCGATCGCGAATTCCCGACACTAATAGTGTGCGATTCGTATTACTGCGTCAAATCATACAATAACGATTTACAGAAATGGATTCAAAATGGTTACAAAGATGACACAGGTACAACAATAAAGCAAAAATCGCTTTGGGAACAAATAGTTCTTTTAAAGAAAGAACTACCAAAGACTCACGTGATACACTCACTGAGTCATCAGCGTGATGGCGTTCACGTTGCAGGGAATTCATTGGCTGAGACAGCCACAGCGGAAACAACTAAATCGGCTTCCGTAGCTACAAAAAAGCGTTCAGTAAAATACATTGACGGGGAAACAATGCTGGCGGTAAAAACGTCATCAAAAGGCGACTGCTCAGCGCTACCCATCATGTATCCACTCAGTTATACATACATAATCGATGCAAACTCCGTTCCTTTTGCTCGAATCCCTGGAGTGGGGGATAGAGTAATTCCAAACATGAACAGGAGAGTCTTGTTAATAGCAGACGCACATATGGGTGAGGGTCTTAGACACCTTACACTTAAGGATTCTCTAGAAGAATTACAATCCACATACTGGTGGCCAGGAATGAGCGTGCAACATCACATATTTGCAAAAAAACTGTCCAAACTGCAACAGAGATCGCAGTGGCGAGCGAGACGGTGTTTTACCATGGCGTTGCGCTCAAGACGGGATTAAAACAATAAATATATAAAACCCAGTATGATTAATGCGTCAAATTAACATATAGAGACTATCATCACTTAAAATGTAGACCCCAGCTCTCGGCTGACGTCTGAACTGTTATAAAAAGATTTGCGAGTCTAAAATGGCATATACGCATGGGGCATGCTACATTCTGACCATTGCCCTGTGTTTAGCTCTAGAGCTTATGGGGGGTGTATGGCCAGCATGGGCACTGCATTGCGGGACTCTTATCACTTCCTTCCTGAGGGAAACGGGATGGTGTAAAGAAAAAACAAAAGGCATAGAGCAATCTATAATGGCAAAGGTATTAGGTTCGGGAGCTGGGTGGGTCAAACATTTAATAAGTGTCCAACGTAGTCTTAATAATCTGCCAAGAAATTCTCTAAGAGGTCTCAGTCCGTACGAACTATTGTTTGGGACTAGAATGTTAATTCAGGACCTCGATAGTCAAACTTCAGTGGTTAAAGAAAAATGCTTTGATATCAAAGATCGTTTGGCTATTTTACAGGACTTAAATGAAACAAGAAAAGATCTGAGCAACATAAAGTTTAAACAACAGCCAATAACCACTGAAGAAAAACCACCTGTCCCAGCAAGGCCTGTCTGGATTCCAAAAATCGGGGATCTGGTCAGAGAGAAGATCGCGGTGAAGAAGGAATTTGGGCCTTCTTACAGAAAAGCAGTTCCTGTCTTGTCTGTCAACGGATCAAGATCAGTAGTACTACTGCCCCTTGCTGGTAAAAAGGAGAACCGAGTTGTATCCATCGACCTGGTTAAACCACAATCATGTGGCCGATAACAAGTAGTAGGCTAAGTGGACTCCCAAGAAGTAGCAGAACACCAAAGTTTGCTACAATCACAGAGGTTCAAACTGAAAGACTAATCACACCTGATAAACCTACAGTGATTCAACAAGGACTATGCAACAAAGCAATGGAACTTAAACCTCTTGAAACTCAAATCAAAGCTTTACATCAAGAAACTCCATTCTACAGTGATGTAACCACAGACTATGCTAATGAAACAAAGCAAATACCTAAAGAAAAAAGGAATCCAGAAGCAATTGAAACAATTGACAGAACAGCATCCGGCTACTTCATCAACTTCGATGATTTTTCTGAGGATCTGAGTGAACCTGAGGAACAGCCGACGACAAAAACTTTTAAAGACAAAGCAAAGGAACTCTTTCATCAACTAAAAGAAACCTATCTGATTTCTCCATGGATTGAAATTTGGGTATCACTAGGTGTATTTGTCCTCATACTTTGGCTCATCATGGTACTATGCTTGGGACATTTCATTGAGGGAAAATATGCTACAATGGACACAGCAAGTCAGAATATCAACTTGGTCCTGAAACCACACAAGTCTTCACACATCGAGAAAAGAGAACTTTCTTCAGTAAACTTCACAGCCAATCCTATACCCGGTGGGGTAGCATGGGACAAAACTGATTACGAAATATATGGTCCGGTTGAGCTCCTGAAGTATCCTCATCAATTCAAGATTTCATTGAGTGACTTTGTAAAACCAAGCACATTCGCTGATGATTGGGACTTTGAAAGTATTAATGATATGATGTCTGATCTAGTAATGTCAGCTAAATTTACAGAACATGATTATTTGCAAGGTTCATCTAATTACGATCAAATGTTTTGTTACAACCATTACGATAACCATTATCTGCATAAATCTACTCAACCTAGAAATGTTTTAAATTTTAACCAATGGGAACATTGTGCAACTCCACCAAAAGGCAGTTCAAAGACATTTTTTGATAAATATTCATACTTTTCAGGGTTCAACACAAGTAATGCAGAAACATTTTATTTCAAATTGTTAAACAAGACAGGAGTGAAAACCATGCTTACAAACACAGAATTGATATATTCGGACTCATTTTTTGAAAAAATGAATACATTCGGTTTTGATTTCTGGAACAATAACATTGAAACAAAAACGATCTGGGGCACAAAAGATTGGCAAGTGCAAGGTATAGAATCATTATTTAGAGACTGCATGATCCCAGAACAAATTATATTTTTGAATGACACAATTCAACAGACTACATGTCTTGGCCTAGCAAAAATCAAAGACTTAAATAAACCGTCTATTCCAAAACCAACACCTAACAGTAATAGCACTACGGATGTTGAGATAGACGTATCCCATATTTTAAACCAAAACAGAACACATCCTGATTGGAAACAATGGTTGATCTGGCCCACAGACACAAATAACTGTCAAGACAGATTCCTGAACAAAATACAGGGGTTCACATTGACCAGGCCAGACCCAAGATACTCCCAGAGACAACATCCAGGGATTGTAACTACTTACAGTGTGGGGAAACTCTGCCTTCAATGGCTACATACATCCACACTGTCAGAAATTAAGCAACACTTAACTTTACTTAAAGAAGGTGCTGACTTGCGTGATTTCATCATGGGACCACGCAAACAGCGTCAAAAACGTTTCATAGCGGCCTCTATATATGCAGCTTACAACGAAGCTTGGAAAGTAACTCAAATTGAGACAGCAGAAAAAATACGGGAAATTGACCGTGTTAATTTGGAAAAATCACTTTCTGTTGTGGACAATGGGTTAATGACTCTGTCTTCCAGAATATATTCACTGGACAGTATTGTATCTTCTGCAATCGATATAATAGAACAAGACTTACTGATGTTGCAACACGGTCAGTCTCAATTACGTTCTATTGTACAGCTTGGCTGGACGTTACAAAATCTGCGTTCAGGCTATGTGCCTTGGCGTTTAATCAACACAACGTCACTATTTAATATCTTTAACCTTACTGATAAACAAATCAGTTTGGCACAAAAGGGTGCTGACTATACAATTCTGAGCATTGAAAAACTTGAGAGATTACCATTGACAATGTCAGAACGACCTGTCATTGAATGGATAATACATGGGATAATAAATATTCCGATAACAACTTTCCAGTTTCAATACTGCCAAAAATATATACAGGCAGGCCAGTATGAAAGGTTGGGTAAAGGATACGTTAAGTCAACATGGAACTTGCCCTATACACACACATGTGTCAGTAATAAAGGACAGAGTGTATTTCTTAGTGGTAATAATTGTGAAAAATCACTAAGTGGCATACTTCTGTGTCAGGGTATAAGTTTGCATGGGGCCTGTGAAGGGACTTCAAATAACCTTTCATGTCACCAGTTCGGCACACCTGCAACACAAATAGAACCATTCTTTAGAAGACTTTCGAATGGGAGTTACATTCTAATTGTAAATCACAGATGTTGTGGCTTGCTGCCAGGAAAACCTTATCTTGTAAGCGTGACTTCCAGGGCCATGTGCTGTGAAAGAGTATTGTTCCCGAATGATGCTCCAGACAGGGAGGGAAGGTTATGGCCCAGTTTAAAAATCTCTTCTATTCGAATTGATACTTAAGCAGAATGAAGACTGTGCTCCTACAGACGCCAACCCAGTTGACGTCATCAAAAGAAACGTATGATCTCCAAGTTGCAAGGACAACGGCAGAGATTCATTCAATGTTATCAACAAATTGCCCCCTACACTTCGCAGAAATACTGAACGAAATCTTAAATATTTCTGATACAAGTGGTATCGCAAGTGTATTTAAGACAGTTTTTTCAGGAGCTTTAACACCATTCAAAGCGATCCTGGGTATTTTTCCAAATTTCGTCTATTCCATCTTTGGCGGACTTCCACTTCTGTTGGGACTCGTAGCAGGCATTTTATTCTTGCTACTCTTGCTTCGTTATGGCAAGCCATGTCACAGACAAGACTCCAGCAACAATGGAAGAAACGATCCTAGCTATCCGCTACCGGGACCGCATAACTAAAGTCCTTGGCTTAGCCCGGCTACGAGATCTGAATATGACCTGGTTTCTTTCATTCAGACCCATCTGGCAGAATTGTGTTATGCCTGTATTAAGGTGCATGCTATGCGGCGAAGAATGCGTGTTGGACACCTGTCTTACACTACAATCGGAAGTACCATTGGATGCAGATACTTTGTTGGGTCCAGTAAAGGCTCATGCATTGTGCTGTCCCCAGCGGCTACCTGTCCTGATGACGGCATTCGTGGAAACTTCACCACTACGATTGAAGGGTAGTGAAGTACAAGATGAAACAGCATCGACCAGGTACGACCTTCTGTAAGCAGTTCTGATCGATCCATCATTGAAAGCAATCATGCGCATGCCTGCATGGTAGCGACATTTTCCAACCTAGTCGAACTTTCACCAGAAGCTGTCGACTGTTTTTTCGAGAGTCTGTCTGAAATGATGTTTTCACCAGAACAGAGAGAATGACTTTAAACAAACTTGCACACGGCGTTCCCTGAACTCTGAATTTAGCCTTCAGTCTTTTGAAAACAAAGTGACTGTGAACTATTTTTTCTCTTCTCCCCTGAAAAGCGAAAACTTTTTTTCCAATTCCAAAATATTTACCTTTTTGGCACTTATCTTCTGCTTAAAGTAAAACTATTCTTAGAGAACAGGGCTTCTATTCTTAGGAATTCTAGAGACGTTACATTACCTCAACCTATAGCTTATATGCAATTAACTGTGTTTATATGTGATGAGATGGTCTCGCAATTTTTTCTGTATCAAGAGCCATTTCATGTGTAATTTCGCAAATCATTCATGCTGATATAAAATGTGCATCTCCTTTTTGAATGATTATACTGCTTGAATGCATACAGTACCTATACTCATTTCGTGCATTTCGCATACGCCATTTTTCAAATACAAAAAAAAAAAATGTTTTTGGGATGGTTCAGTATACACATGCACTGTTAGTTATGTTTACTATTGCTTAGATTAGTAAATATGTACATCAAATCGTGGAGTGGGTGTAGTGTGTTTATCTAGGTACCTATATTGATACTCCTATTTCTGACCCTTGTCCGGTTATTAATTCACTAGTGTCCATACAACGGCACAGAAACCCGTTTTCAGATTAGGTCATAGCGCATGCTGTCACATTAAGCAAGCACTATCCCTCCAGCCCCCTAGAAAGCACACCGAGTTCTCAAAACAAACCAAACCTCCAGCAGACCTGGGAAATCCCCCGCAGCTATTGTTTTGATTTCGCTCGAGAACTCCTGAAAAGAATGTAAGAACGACCAGTCCTTATGACATTCTTACTGACGTCTTATGTCCATCCTTACGTCAAACTCGGCACCTTTCAGGTATAAATATACCGACGCTGCCCTGAGCAAACACACGGTGGTGACGAGCTTGGAGCAGCGCTACTTGCCAGAGAGCCCAGCTGATGCAGAAAGCCCACGGACGCTGCCCCTCCCTTTTGACGCGCTGAAACAGACGCTGCCTTTTCTCCTGCCGAGAAATCCAGCCTCCGGCGTTTCCAGCCGCCCTCGCGGGTAACTGGGATATCGAGTCCTGAGACAGAGATACCAACCCTCCAGCCTTCTAAATCCCAGGTACTGAACTGACTAAACCCTTACAGAGAATTCTTGAGTCAGATCCTTGGCAAAACAAACTTAACTTAAACTGCTACTTATTTACTCCCGCCCACGTATTAGGCTTAGGTCAGGTACACCGGGGTAGGCGTAGTTAGAAGCACCAGTTGAGAACGATTAGTCAATGTATATATGTATGTATATCTTTTATCCATTTTAAGTATCATATGGCTAAGAAACCATATCAATGCTTTTACAGTATTATTTTATAATCCTGTTTTTACTGTATGTACTTTACTTAACTATAAGTATTGCAATAATAGCGATTCATTTCTCTTGTATAAGAAAAGAGACTGATCAATAAATAACATATTTTTATTGAAACACGCCCATCTCTTATTTCTCTACAAACTGGTGAAACTAAGAATGCACGTACTGACTGAGTAAATTAGTTATCTTTTGTTTTCACACGACTCTAGAGATATACTCTTGATTAGGGGGGAGCAAAGTTGTCATGTTCTATGGTTGTCAGAAACTAAATCCCTTCTTGTCTATCCAGGGAGGTTAAACTCCTCCTTGCCTATTCGAGAAAGTTTCTAGTGAACTCTGAGCTAGCTGGCACACATAACTTTAAGTCTAATATCGTCAGTAGAAGACCTAGTTAACCACAGTCCTACGTCTATACTATTGAAGATATTATTCCAATGCGCAGAGCCTATTGGGAAAATAGGAACTACACTACAGCCCGGCGGAGCGGGGGGACACTTACCGGAGCAGAGGGAGCAGGTCGAGGAGGCCCCTCTGTGTTGCCGCCACCGCCAGGAGTCAATGCCTGCTGTAATCAGCGCCGCCGACCCGGGACCACAACTCCCGGCTGCCTCAGCGGCGGCGCGCTTCTGCCACGCACAGCAAGCGCCAGGAAGCGCCTTTAAACAGCGCTTTGCCCCGCTCCGCGGGACGCGCCGGGCGAAGCCCGGGCAAAGAGCGGGCGTCTGTGGCCGTCCGGGGCAGGAGGAGGCAGGGCAGGGACACCCCCTTTACATCCATCAAGGACTACGGCACGCTCGAGGAAGGTACTGTAACTGGGTCTCAAAACCCCCTGGGCACTTATACATCAGAGAATATTTACCTTTGTAATTCTGAGGGTCTCATTCTCTATCTGACTGGTATCTTTTGTAAAAATGTAATTCCATCCTCATCAGTATATGTTGCTGTCCATTAATCATTCCTTAAACAATGAGCAATATGGGGGAAAAAATCAAAAACTCCTGTACCACGGCCAAACACGAGATTGCACCCGGCAACACCTCAGCCTCTACCGAGCCTGACTGCAATTGATAAAATGCTACAACAGACTATAGGTGTTGTGGCTACTGCAATTCAGAACACAGAGCGAAGACTATCTATTACACCTACAGTATGTTTTCAAGAGCAAGGAGGGGATTGCTCAATTATCATACCTGAAGCTACGGTCTTAAACTCTTACCTTCACTCCTCTTATGCTGAGCTGCCCTGTGCACAGGCGCTTGTAGAAACCCCTACAGATGTTGAGAAAGCGCAGGCTCCCATTGAGAACCCGGTAGATGTTGAAGATCAACCTATTGTTTTGACCTGTTCCTCTCCCTTGGTAACTCTAAAAGTAGGCAAAACATGCCCTAGGAAAAAAAGAGAAAGCCTTTTTAAAAAAACGGGCAAAAAGAAGCTGGCCAATCATAACTTAGTGACCCCAACTGTCAACCCATTACATCCGACTACAGGGATACCGTGTTGGGTTACCAATATGGTCGCTGACCTACAGGCATGCTTGGAGCAGACCATTGTCACCCATATCAAACCCTTGGTGCCAAAACTGGAAAGACTAGTTTCTATCCTTAACAATAGGGGGGTAGGGACAGCAAAACCTGCAAATCCCCTGGGAAATCCATCACCCTCCGTATGCGTTGGTATACCTAAAAACTCCCCTAGTGCTAATGCACCTCCAGCAAAAAATCCTGTATCACAGAATAAAAGTCCAGGAACCCCAACAACTAATACTAAGCAAGTACATGTTGCGCTCCCCCCCATCAAACTATTAGTATACAACCTCAAACCCACCAGCCAGTGGGAAATCCTACTTCCAACATTGATAAACCTAGACTAATGCATAAGGAGGGGGAAACTGCGGGTAAAACTAGTCCACCAATAACTAGGCGCGCACCACTCAAAACTGCTCCCCGCCAGTTGCCAACTATTAACTTGCCCCCAGAAGCTTTACCATATGTGGTCGCCCTCACAGGAGTTCCGGCCCTAGGTGAGGGGAAAAGAGAAAATGAGACCGATTTAAGAAACAAATGCATCCAGTGGTTGAACATAAACAGACCCCTACCCCCAAATGTCTCAGGGGAGATATTGGCGGTTAGAAGAATTGAGTGGATTGGGAGGGGCCCAAAAACAGTGTCAGGAGATGTCGTGACAATAAACTTTAGGGACACCTCTGCTGTGGACCATATTTGTAACGCTCCCCCCTGCAGACCTAGTCCTCAAATATACCCGCTACACTTGTCCTATTTTTATCCTACTCCCAACCTGAGATCGACCTACCCCTAGAGGGTGTATCACAACAGGGGTCTCTACTCTCCTCCTAATAGAAGGCAACACCGGCAGACATTCAGGGAGGGCTTTTTTCCACACACTCCCACATACCCGCTACAAGCCCACTGGAACAGGTTCACTGTGTTGGAGGAGGTAGATTGACTCTCATCGAAGGAGATTATATCACCACATATTAGTAATGGAAAATCCATGGGGGGAGTAGTATTGAATAAAAATGTTCTACCCGCCACCACTAGAGATGATTTAATTCCTAATACTTTGTTGAGGGAGGGGAACAGAGAAGAGGGGAGCCTGGATTGCTGTCTAGTAAATGGAGTGGGGGACCCACAAGGCCGAGACAGGACAGTGGAAGGATGTTTAAAAATCCTTTCCTGGAATATAGCAGGGATAAAAAATAAGTTGCTCACGCCGGAGTGGTCCTCCTTCATGTCTGCTCATGATATCTGCTTGATGCATGAAACCTGGGCCCTGGAGGAGAGCGCCAGTCCGGGTTTTGCAACCTATGACATCCCGGCAGTAGTTAGGGGCCGAGGGTGCCCTTCGGGCGGGTTATTAATATGGATAGGTACACACCTGGGTATCCAGGCTACCCAAATGCAAACAAATTCCCTGGATGTCCAAAGCGTACTATTATCGCCCCAAAACAAACCCCGAGTAGCCATTATAAACTTCTATTCAAGGCCAACTAAGAGTGGCCAGGAATCGTGCACAATTAAAGCACTTGATCTTTTCATCCAGACACTTGATCCCACTATTGCGATAATCGTTGGTGGTGATTTTAATTGCCAGTTCGAGCCCCTGTGTAGCCCTGAGATGTGCGAAGAGGACGATGTTGATTCGCTCTGGCGCATCCCCCCCCCCCCTAATATTACCCCGGATAGGGCTTGGACTCTGTTAGTACTCCAAATAAAATCTTTCTCCCTTGCAACGTCTCTGCGGGCGTGCAATGGGAGGTTGGATCCCGACTGCCCAGGGCAATCTACGTATAATCGGACTGGCAATTCCTCCATCATTAATTATCTCATGATGGAAGCTAAACACTGGGATAGACTCAAAGAGTTCAGGGTTGTACCAAGGCATGATAGTGACCACAATGCCCTGGTTTAAACCCTTAAGCCCGGGTCTTTTGGCTTAACCAACCCTGAACCTAATCCCGCTATGGTGTTTATACCCCTTACGGTAACCAACAATAGGAGAAGGATCAAATGGCCCCATTGTGTAAACTCCCCAACCCTGCTTCCAAAAATGTATCCGATCGCTATCCCGCACATAAGTGAGATGGGTGATTTGATTTCTCACCAGCAGGCCATAGAAATTCATAGGCAGTTAGCCGTGACGCTAGGGGATGTATTCTACCCAGTAGGTGGAAACAAACCGCAAAAGCCTAGGACCCACCCCTGGTTTGACCATACCTGTAAGAAAGCAAAGAGGGACCTCTTGCAGCAATCAAAATTAAAGACACTGTAAAAATCCGGGCTTCTCGATTGCAGTATTAGAAGGAACTCACCAGGGGTAAGAGTGAGTGGGAGGAATCGAAGTGGGAAGATCTGAGACATGCGCTTCTCTTAAAGGATGCTAAGACATTCTGGGCCATAGTCACTTCTGGGGTGAAGGAAGGAGAGGCTGTACCATCGAATATTGCACCCTCAATATGGGAGGCACACTTCAAGGCACTCTACGCAACCCCCGAGTTTGGCGCCCAAGAGTCCCAATGTTGGGACACGATGCCAGAAGCAGACAAGGCCCCCCGGATTACCCCGGCCCTAGACCCCCCCCACGAGCATGGACTGGCGGGGGCCTCGGGCTCGGGATACCGCCCGGGCTTGCTGGTTGTTCGGGAGACGATTCCTATTGAAAGCCTGGAGAGCATTTCCCTCAAGGAAGTGGAATCTGCTATTCAAAGATTGCTCCCAAATAAAGCCCCAGGCCTTGACAAGCTCCCAGGCGATCTCTTTCGCTCCCAGTCTAAAATTTGGGCACCTTACCTGGTAGTCCTTTTTAATGCAGTTCTCCGGGGCACTGCGTTACCGGAGACCTGGCTGGGAGTGGAGATCGTCCCAATTTTTAAGAAGGGTTGCCCGCTAGTTCCATCTAACTACAGGCCCATCAGTCTTCTAGATACCACCCAGAAACTAATGGGCCGGATACTATTGGACAGACTATAGGGTTGGATGGAGGAACACGAAATATTGACCACCCTCCAAGCCGGTTTTAGAACAGGCATCTCGACCTTGGACCAAGTCTTTCGGCTGCAGGTCCTATTCTGGAAAACTGCAAGAGTAGAGGGTGGCAGCCTCTACCTTGTATTCGTGGACCTGCGGCCGCTTTTGATTTGGTGCCCAGGGAGAAATTATGGCTGGTGTTGAAAGAATTAGGTCTCCCGTCCTACCTATTGGATGTCCCAATTAGACTACATACTGGGAACTATGCCCAGGTGAGGTGTGGGAAGAACGGAGAACTCTCAGCCCGTTTTCCTGTAACCAGGGGCGTACGCCAGGGCTGCGTCCTGGCCCCTACACTCTTCAGCCTCTATATTAACGGTCTGGTAGATGCACTTAATGGTGTCAGGGACAGTGATGCCCCGCGGTGTGCCACTGGCCGGGCGCCCGCTCTGATGTTCGGGGACGACACCTTGTTGCTGTCCCGAACATCAACGGGCATCTAGCGGGTTCTGGACGGGTTTGTATCCTTCTGTGCCTCGAGGGGATTGGAGATAAACTTGGAGAAAACCAAGTTTATGATCTTCAATCCCCCGAGGCACACCCGCCCGAACCCTGTATTGAGTGGTATTCCACTCGAACGGGTAAAAACTTTTGTCTACCTCGGGGTTACGCTGACCGAACACTTTGACTGGGGCCATCAAGTATCTAAATCTTCCCTGAGACTCTCGCAGATTTTTGGGGGTATTGGTAAATTTCACAGAACCACTCAATCTAAACCAGTTGCCCCTGTTGTCGAGATTTACAGTACCCAAGTTAGGTCAGCAGCTATGTATGGTGCGGAACTTTGGGGACATACGAACACACAGAGTCTACTAAAGGTTGAGCAGGCGTAGTTTGGTAGCATGCGTAGTTTGGTGGGCCTACCCCAAAGCACCCCTCTTATACCATTGCGGCTGGATATGGGCTTGGAGTCTATTAAAGAATTGGTGGCCGCACGACCACTACTCTACTGGAGAAGGCTCTGGTCTGTACCAGAGCTCTCAGCCTATAGAGTAGAATTCGCTGCGGTCTGGGGCCTGATAAAGAATAAAAACATACCTTGGTTATCCCATATTAAAGCTCTCTTCTACCTAGTTGGCTTACCTCAATTATGGGATACCCCCGAGGAAAGTTGCCCGAGGACCCAGAGGACAGAGTTGTTGGCTTCTGTGAGACATTACAACTTTAAATTACTACATTGTTCGACAACTTTGGGCATGTTATCTACTGAGTTTTTGCTGATGAAAACTGAATCCAAGAAAGAGGAATTTTTGGATTTAGTTCAGCCCCCGCTTGCAAGGAAATTATATACTCAACTGAGACATGGCTCCCTGCCTATTAGGTCACTAACTTCTAAATGGGCCCATTCGAATGAGGGTAGTTGCCCTGCTTGCAACAATGGCAGAGAGGACATTGTGCATGTTATGTTCTTCTGCCCGGCATATAGTAGAATTCGGAAATGTTAGTTGATGCCGTTGTGTAGAAATTTGGGACTCAGACAATGTACACAGGCCTGTAGAGTTTTAACATTTGACACTTTCCCCCTTATCGTTTTCTCTGTTTCCCGTTTTTTGTATGGCATGTGGCGTAGAAGAACTGCTTTTGTCAATAGGAATTAATTGCCGCCTTCTTTTGATAACTCACTGTTTAATATTATTTTTTTTTTAAACTGTTTATATTTATGTATTTTATCATTGTGCTTGTACATATTTTATCTGCACTTTTATGGTCATTGACCGAAATAAAGTTATCAAAAGTTAAGTTAAAAAGAAAAGTTTACTTTTTTAATTTCGCTTTTTTTTTAGAGGTTAGAGGGATCCCATGACCCACTATTTACAACAATAAAAAACAAATTTTTTAACATTCACAGATGGGAAAGGTTCCCCAATAGGTTACCACCCCATACATTTCTCTAATTCAAATTCAGAATCAGGGCGTTTGCGGCTGAAAAACTGCTTTGCAGGTCTGGCCCTACAAACCCTTACTCTGGTATTGCACAGGTCACCAACCCACCACTCTGACATTAGCCTCAACTGAATCACTCTAAGCATTGCATTCGGCCCAATGCACCCCCTTTAAACAGACACTGCTATTACATAGGAAAGTACAACCATACCCCATATAGTCTATTAAGGCTCCAATGCAGAGGGACTACCATTTATTTTATTTATTTTTATTTTTATTTAATGCGATTTTATATAGCGCGAACATTACCCGAAGGTGTCAGAGCACTTTACATAAGAACCAGTTGCGATACATAAACACTTAGGATTACATGCGTTGCATACAAGATACAAACAGAAAAGAAAAAAAATGCAAATGTACAAGTTATAAAGTCACACAAGGAGGAGATACAAACAGAAAAAAAATTGCAAATGTAAAGGTAGTGAAGTCATTGTGCAGGCACGGGTTACCTGGAGGGTCGAAGCATCTGCACCCCCCACTGCATTACACCCATCAGAGACCACCACAAAAATACCTCACACAGGCAGGGTCTGCCCATGCACAGCCCCAGAGACGGCCTTCCAGGGCAATCTACAACTTCAGCCACACACGTTTGCAAAGAAAGGACCAAGTAGGTGTCAGGCGTGCCCTACATATAAACTGCTTACCATAAAATAAGCCCTTGCATGGATGACTGTCCTCCTTTCACAGTGAATGAATAAGATGTCTCTGGCGCAGTCTGCTGCCGTGAGCTCTGTAGTTCCAACAACAAAAAGCCCCACTGTCACACCCATGCCCAGGGCTTTAAGTGGGATGAAAAAAACTGGGGTGTCTCTCAAAGGGGCGTGGCTGATATAATTAAGGGCGTGGCTTAAGACGTTTATGCTAAAAATTTGTGCTCAGCATAATGTGCCGTCCAACTGGTATTTTGCTGCTTCTGTTATTGCCTCCACATATATAATACAACAAGTAATTTTACACCTACAACAAGCCAGGACTATTGGCTTTGTCAAAGGTTGTTCGTTGCAGAAGATAAATATACTACATGCATACATACAGCTATGGATTAGATGTATATAAGATCGAAAATGCTTTGCTTTTTGCGCAAGAGGTTGTGGCGTAGTGGCTAGAGCTGCTAACTTTGGAGCTGAGGAAGCGGGTTCGAGTCTCAGCGTCGGCTCAACATCCTGTGTTTCTGGACAAATCACTTAATCGTCTGTGTCTACCAAAAAATAAATGATTGTGTCCTTGTTGGTGTTCAAGTAAAGCACTTCAAGTTTTGCAATATAGAAATGCAAAAAAATAAAAGTTACATCAAAAGCAGTGAACTGCTGCCGAGTTAAGATATTTTTTTTCCATTCTGAGAGTGAGGGCGAAAATGGAGAACCCGCTAGGGACCCGTCTCGGTACCTGCTTTTAAGAACTGCCGGGGGTGAGCACCGGCAGGACCCGGCCCACTTAAAGGCCTGCCCATGCCCTCCTGTTATTAAACCCTTCTGAGAGCCTCTTCCTTCTCTGCGCCCATCTCATTCTAACAACTCTTCCACGGATGCCCCCTTCCTCTCTCTTAATACTCCCCTAGTTGCTGCAGAGTCATCCTTTTCACCCCAACCCCTGCAACGGCTGTCCCTTCTCCTCGCCTCCCCTCTCAAATGGCTGCCCGTTCACCCCCTCCCTTTCCTCGCCCCTCTCTGCACCTTTCACTCACTGCTCCCTGCTGGCCGCGTACGTGCCCTCGGCACGCACAGTAATGGAGGAGACGGAGGCAGAGAGAGGGGGGAGGGGCGAGGGTTGACAATCAAATATATTGCTTCCCTCACACATTCCAGAGTCCGTGCGGAAACACCAGACAAGCAAGGGCTTGCACAGAGAGAACGCTTGCATCGCTTCAGGATGTTCGGGGCGGATATTACACGAAGGTCTGCGTCACCAATGGAGTGGGAGTCGTGAAAACCCGTTGGGCTTTGACCTTGGGCCCCGAACTTCCCGCGCGCCCATGTTATTTCATAATCGGATGCTAAATGTTACACTAGCCCTGAAAGACATGGGGAGCTGCAGAACACCCTACTATCTCCACCTCTATGTTTGGGCTGGCGTCTAGTCTTTAGTGCCAGTGCCAGCCATTGTGTAGTCTGTCCTAGGGGTTGCCATTATCACCCTCCCTGCCAAGGCCATCCATTTTTTCATGCCAGGGTCTTTCATTATCTACTCCATGCCACGGCATGTCATCATCTCCTCCATGCCAGTCCCAGCCGGAACTCCTTCCTGGTACATATCTGTCATGGTTTCCCCTGTGCTATGGTCTACATGCCATCAACTCTACTATACCTGGGCATGTCCTCTTCAGGTTGGTTTGTTCAAGTGTAATTCACATTTTGCTTCTTCCCTTACCACATCCTACATCATGGGGCAAAGTGTCAGGCCAATTCAGCCATTAGCTCTCTTCATGGTGAGTGAGGACATTTGCTCTGGTGCGTGTGCAAATCCTGAATCACAAGTGTGGTGAATCGGGGGCGTGGCTTGGACGACAAAGAAGATGGTCGTCTAGGTCCGTAGCTCCGCAAAACCTGAGGGAACAAAGGCGATTAAACCAACCAAAACTCGAGGTATAAACCTGGAAAAAGGAACCAACGAACTATGAAGATGAGGGCTGCAAGATAGTAGAAGCCAGAGACTCCAAACAGGCTTCAACAACTAGCCCAGCTCCGAAGGAGACTACAAGGCGAGAGGAAGGCAAGATGGCGACTGGTCAGAGATAGAACCAGCCAAGCGGAGGGGTCACTATCAACGAAGCGGTAAGCCAGGAGTCGCGCTTGCAACCTGTGCTTAAGCTCGCAGAGGGCGAGGAAGAAAGGGGAGAGGAGAGAAGAAGCTAAAGAGCGTGGCGACGGGGGAAGAACGGGGGGCGAAAAAGAGGAAGACAACGATCGAAAAGGGAACGTAACCAGACGCACCTAACGAGTACGTCCCAGCATTGTGTGGCGGCAGCCCGGTGAGCCCGGTGAGACCGGAAGTACCGGGGGCGGTAACGAGTGCAGGGACGGAAACGGAGGAGCGGAAGCGGAAGCCCCAAGCACAGAAAGAGGAAGCGGAAACGGGCTGCGAGGTCAGGCGGAAGAAGGAAGAAGGCCCCTCCCCCGAGACAGCACTGCAGCGCGCGAGAGCCTACACGAGCAAAAAGTCGAAACTTACACTAGCTAAGTCAAAAGGGGACACAGAGGGGAGATTACTAGTCACCAGCCTGCTCAGAGGAGAGGAATCAATACATGTGGCAAACATCTATGGCCCCAATACGGAGGATAAGACATTCTGGGAGCAGACTAGCAAGGAACTGGAGACACTGCCATTAGGAGAGCTGCTAATAGTGGCCGGAGACATGAACCAGGTCCTAGACCCAGCCATAGACAGGCACCCACAGAGACGCAGCCAGGACACACAGAAGGGCAACACACTGCTGAACCTATGTACAAAACTAAGGCTCGGAGACCCATGGAGACTGCAAAACCCAGACCAGAGAGAGTACACCTTTTACTCAACCCCACACAACTCCTACAGTAGAATTGACTACATCCTCATATCAGACACGCACACGCATCTCATAGACCATACGGAAATAGGCCCAAGAGCCATCTCAGACCACTCACACATCTGCCTAACACTGACAGGGAAACACAACGAACGGCCAACGAGGAGATGGAGATTTGATGATGGCCTACTGAAAAACACAAACAGCAGCACTGAAATAGAACTAGCTATAAAGGATTACCTCTCAAACAATGACAAAACAGACATAGATAGGGGGACCCTATGGGACGCACTCAAAGCCACGGTGAGAGGAACGATAATGAGCATCAAAGGTAGACAGAACAGGGAAAGAGGCAGGAAGATAACAGACCTGGAGAAAGAAATCAAGACACTAGAATCAGGACACATAGCTAACTTAGAGGACAGGAACACCCTCACGACCCTAACAAAGAAAAAATACGAACTGAACAAGATCCTGAGTGAGAGGGCAGGGACCTGGGTCAACAAATACAAAGCAATAAACCTATGCTCAGCCAATAGGGCAGGGAAGGCTCTGGCGTCATACCTCAAAGGTAAGCAGAGACAACACACCATAGCAGCGGTAAAAGACAGGGCAAACAAATCACATTCGACGAATAAAGGGATACTTGACACCTTCAAAGACTTCTATGCGCAGCTATACAAGGAGGACGGAACACTAAGTGCAGATGGAGGGAAGGACCTGCTAGATCGCATCACGACACCAGAGCTGATGGTAACGCAAAGAGAGAGGCTAGACACTGAAATAACAAGCGAGGAGATAGAAGCGGCAGCCAAAAGCTTAAAGGATAACAAGGCCCCAGGCCCAGACGGCTTCACAGCCAAGTTCTACAAACACTTTATCGTCACACTAGGGCCAACAATGACATCGGTATTCACAAGCTGTGTACTCAAGGGGCGGATGACTCAGTCGATGGCAGAGGCCAACATCATTGTAATCCCTGAAGAAGGCAAGGACACACAACACCCCAAAAATTACAGGCCAATCTCACTCATAAATGTAGATTGTAAGATATACGCGAAGAGACTAGCAACCAGACTCAACGCATACCTACCGTCCCTCATACATTGCGCGCAAGTGGGGTATCTGAAGAACAGGATGTCACACGATGACACAAGGCTACTCTGCCACATAATCAACCACGCAGCAAAAGGCAGCAACGCGGCGGTCATGATCGCCCTAGACGCCGAAAAGGCTTTCGACAGGGTATCATGGCGGTACCTAGACGAATGCATGAAAAAATTCGGCTTAGGCCACAACTTTAGGAAGATGGTAATGGCCCTATATAATGAACCCAAAGCGCGCGTAGTAGTGAACGGAGGCACGTCAGAACGCTTAAGCCTCGAACGGGGAACAAGGCAGGGATGCCCGCTCTCACCAGCCCTCTTCCTACTGGCCATAGAGCCCCTTCTGAGCATGATACGAGCGAACCCAGACATAAAAGGGATACCTATAGAGGGAGAGACCTTCAAATTAGCAGCATATGCGGACGACGTCCTCATCGTAACAGAGGACCCAGAAAGATCCATCGCGGCCCTAATGGATACTATAGATCAATACGCCCAGGCATCAGGATACAAATTGAACAGGGAAAAATCGGAGTGCAAACCACTAAATATCCACACCAACAAGACGATGCTGGGGTCCTCTGGACTGACCTGGCAACGGAAAGCCATCAAATACTTAGGCCTGCTCTTCGAGAGGGACCTGCACACCACATTGAACCAGAACGAACAAGCCATACTAAACAAAATAAAGGAGAAACTAGAGGGGTGGTCTCCGAAATTTACTACATGGTGGGGGAGGATAGAAACTATCAAAATGATGGTCACCCCAATGGTCAACTACCTGCTCAGCATGCTACCACTAACTAATACAACAGACTTCCTCAAAAAACTAGACAAGCTAATCAACACATTCCTCTGGAGAGGGAAGAAACCCAGAATCAGCCTTCAAAAGCTCAGACTGCCCAAGACACTAGGAGGCCTTAACCTAACTAACTTT
Organism: Lissotriton helveticus; assembly: GCF_964261635.1. Lineage (NCBI taxonomy): Eukaryota > Metazoa > Chordata > Amphibia > Caudata > Salamandridae > Lissotriton > Lissotriton helveticus. Next base: position 580,132,487 of record NC_136070.1, on the reverse strand, counting down.
CAGCTCTTCCAAACAGCATGCACAGCAAAACAGGGCCTTGACTGGCTAACGCCAAAGAAGGACTACACCCCGGCCTGGCTCTCTCTGGAAAAGAGAATTCTAGGAGGGATGGAACCTATGGCCCTACTCACAGCAACAAAACACCCCGCAATAGAACAAAACCCAGTACTAAGGAACACAAGGCGAGCCCTGCTAAGAATAGATAAGCTACTAGACACCAGCATCAGGCAGACGCAACTAGAATCCCTCTGGCACAACCCTAAAATAAAATACAGAAACAACACACTAGACATGCCCACTTGTTACAGACACGGCATAACCACAGTAAGCCAGCTGCAGCATAAGGGGACCCAAGCTACCTTCGACACACTCAAAGAACAACACAAGTTGGAAAGCGCAGAGCTTTATAACTTCCTGAAGATAAGAGTAGCAATTACCAAGGCAAATTTAACTGATCACACACCCTCAATACTGCAATATGCCACGAGCCTAAACATAACAGGACACCAAGTAGCACACATGTACAAAGCCCTGAGCCCCACTACCTCTAAACTCAATAACAGAACGACCGCTCATTGGGGAACAGTGGCAGGGAGGGAACTAACTGACAAGGAGAACGCCGACCTCTGGGCATCCACATCAAGAAGGAAGGTGACAACAACACTAGATCAGACAAAATTCTGGCTGCTGCACAAGGCCTACTGGACCCCAGCCAGACTAGCGGCCATGGGTATTAGGGAGAACGACTCCTGCTGGAACTGCAACAATCAGAAAGGGGACCTAGCACACCTCCTTTTCCACTGCACCAAGGCCAGGATTTTGGGAATCGGTCAACACACTGGTAAACGATGTCACAGGGGCCGCCCTAGCACTTGACTTCCACCATCTAGCACTGGGATACACTGACCCCTCCATAAGATCCGAAACGGACAGAGACCTGATTGACCTCCTGCTCACAGCCGCGGTCAAGACGGTTTTAACAAACTGGAAAGACACAGCGAAAGCCACCTTCAAAGCCTGGTTTAACTGGGTCATTTTCCTGCGGGGGGCCGACAACATGTCATCCAACAACCTACCGAGCGCAGGGAAGAAAAGCGAAATGTGGCTCTCGCTGGACAACTACCTGTCCTCACACAAGCCACCCTGAACACCAGACAGACAACAGGGAAACAAGCCCCAAACAAGATAAGACACCACTGAATAGACTACTATGATCGCCTACTATGCCAACTAGCCGGGCCTCTCTACTCTATGCTCTCTACTCTCTCTACTCTTCTTCTCTATACCTCTCTCTCCACGCCACCGGGGGAACAAAAGACAATTGGACAATTCAGCAAGGAGGAAGGGGGTTTGCCAAGAGGAACTGAAGAAGCAGTGAGAATAAAGTGGACAAATGGCGGCAAATCACTACCTAACAGTCCCACCCAGCCCCCCCCCCCCCCCCCCCCCGGGGCCCCTCTTCCCTCTTCCTTGTCTCAGTTATCTCCCATGTATATCCTGTATATCCTCTGTACCATGTAAATATAATTTTCAATAAAATTCTACTGAAATAAAAAAAAAACAAGTGTGGTGAATCTGTCGACAGAATGGGTAATTCCTATTTCCAACTCCTTGTCCCCAGGTTAATGGACCCCTTTTGGGTAAAAAAAGATTTTGTATGAGGTGCTCTAACCCACATAATGGGATATGCTTCACCATTGGCCACCTCATCCGTCCAGGTAAAATGGTACTACCGGGACGGACTTGACCCCAATTAATGTGAGAGTCCTTGAGATATATTCTTTTTGTGGATAGTACAGAGATCCAGTTTACATTTAAACTACCTTAAGGTATACCACTGGTATATCTTTTATTATGTGATACCTCAGGTGTGATTCAAATGTGAACAAACAAGTTACTGGATGTTAGGGGTACCATGGCCCCATCATCCTTTGAAAGTGGTGACATGTTTCTGCTGGCTCTAAGGGCTGGACTTACACCTCCAAGGGCGGCGTAGGTGCTATTCTGCTTTAACTTTTCATCTGCAACCTTGCTAGTTCAATATGCACCAGTTCTGTCTTATTCTCTGTTGACCCCCTTTTGTATGTAACTGTTCTGTTTGGTATTCTTATATGATTCTGGTACTGCATTTATTACCTTTCCTCCAATTGTAAAGCGCTCTGATATCCTTCGGGATCATGTTCGCGCTATATAAAACTTTATAAATAAATAAATAAATATGTTAGTATATACATGTATATATTAGAAAGAGCGGAATGTCCTACCTCGCCTTGTGTGAACTTCAAGACCCTATTTAGGTAGGGTGACCAGGCGTCCCGGATTTGCCAGGATGGTCCCTGTTTTAGGTCTCGGCTAGCGTAGGCTGCACACATGCGCAGTCTCGCTGGCGAGATTTAATGTCTTGGAGTAGCGAGGTTAAGCTCCTCCCCTCTTCTCCATTGGCTGGCCTCCTAAACGGTGGCCACCAATTGGAGAAGAGGTCCCAATGACGACATTCTTTCAATCTAAGCCCCGTCCTTTTTGGATTGGGGGCGTGCTTTTTAGTTTCTTTCTACCCTTTTCTCCATTAGCTGGAATGTAAACAACAGTCAAAAACACGCCCATTGTTTACATTCCAGCCAATGGAGAAGAGGGGAGAAAGAAAGTCAAACACGCCCCCCAGTCTGAAAAGGACAGGGACTATTCTGGCAGCGCTCTGAGCTGTGGCAGGGGCGGGCGGGCGGCTGTCGGTGTCTGGTTTCTCCCCTCCCTGCAGTGCTGCAGCTTGGCAGCTGGTTGCTAGGATGACGTAATCACTTCCGCCCCACTTCCTCTCCTCGGCGGTGAGAATCCAACATGGACTGAGGCTGCAGCCATGGGGCTCGGACGGGGCTACCGCCAGCCTCCCTCCCAGCTCCCCACTCGGCGCCTGTAAGCGGGAGCTCACCGCAGAGGCGCTCTGACACGGCCGTGCTGCGCAGCGCTCTCCGGGACGGCCCATCTTTTGCAGTTACACCTTGGTTTTCTTTTACTTTTGGGACAGCCCCCCCACCCAACTACCCCCGGATAACTATTGAAACATAATTAAAAGTTGAGGAAGGTCAGAGAATGTGACCAAGAAGATGTGGAGCGCGGAGCCGCAGGGCGCTGCTGCGGGCCACGACTGAGAAGGAAAATGAACGAGGAAGAACAGCCGGAGGAGTGAGTTGGGGGCTCGGGCAGGAATGGGTTGTGTGTTGTGGGTGGGGGTAGGTGGTTGGTGCATGGGATTTCAGCCTTCGGGGCTCACAAGAGCTGCTGCGCGCCCCTCTGCCGTCGTGTTTACTTCTGCAGGGCTCGCGCTGGCGTCTACACGTCAGTTGCTACCCAGGACTTGCTCCGCTCTTGGCAGGGACACCCCCACTTCCCTCTGCTGCATCCTTTCCTGGCACGGACCATTTTAACAGAGGGGTGCTTCAGATTTTAGGTGTAAACAGCGTTCCCTTACACTTTGGAGTTTCTGAGCCTTCCCCGCCTCCCTGCATTGTCGAGCGTGCGGCTGCCGAGACTCGGGACATCCCCAGCGTCAAATGGAAGCGCAAGCGTCGTGCATTTTTTTTCCTAGAGTCGCCTTCATTTGCATACAGCGTTTTCCATTCATAAAAAACAAAGAGCTGGCGTGCGCCGCTGTTAGGGAGGCGGGTGCGCTGCATGGCGTAGTCCGTGGTCTGGCCCAGCCGTTGGGCAGAGAGGCCTGGCTAGGTGAGGGGGAGTTGCCAGCCGCCTATAGTATGAGCAGATGGCCTCTCTTCCTGTGCGCTCAGTCTCTTGGTAGGCAGGGTGAGACCCAAGACTGCGCAGCCCCGAGCAGGCCTCCTAGTTGCTGCTGCATTGGCCGCCTAGCTCTGAGCAGTCCTTAAAAATGCGCTTGTTCACACTGCCATTTAAAGCTCGTAGGACGAGAAATGACCACTCTGCTTCCACGCGAGCCCTCCACCTTTCGATGCGCCCCATATCCCTTCTTAGTGAGATTTGGATAGCCATGAAATCCCAATATGTCAGTCTAAAGAGGGGCGGTAGGCTTTAACACCTATGTCCTTTATTTGAATAAGCTCGTAGTTGATTTTTTTTCTAGATTCTTATACTTTGAAAACGAGTTGTATTGCGGGACTACCTGTTTAAATCACAAAACTTTACATTGGTTTTTCCGAGTTTTAAACTGCGCGGCCTTAGGTCTGTTGCTCTTAAGGTGTCCTCCGTTTTTTCCCCACTTCCAATATAGGAAGGAAGGCTGCAATATGCTTTAAATGCACATGTTAGGGAAAACAAAGTTATTTCAAAAACTATACAAATAACGACATTAAAGTCTCTGTAGTTTATGCAAAGTAAGTGTGAAATATGTATTGCTGAGACAACGTTTCATGTTGCCTATGATCTTAAGATTGTGCCATCCACCTCATAGAACGTTAGAAAGTGAATTTCAATCCCCAAGTAAAGTGCATTGAGGAACTGGATTTCTGAACTATTGGGGAAGCAAAGCAATAAGTAAACAGTCATGCATTCCAGTCTTCCTTGAGGAGGGGAGGGGGTTCTAATGGTAATATAACATGACGATCTATGTGGAACTATCAAATACTCACTTGCGTTTTGCTAGCATTATTAAAGCTTCCATTTTCTGTAAATATTATGGAAGAAATCAACCAAAGGTTGTGTCGGTACAGTAGCAATCTAGTAGGATATGATTTTTGTTTAATTTTAATAAACTTTTTTGATCCACGCTGCCGTAAAGCATCTCCTGAAAACACAGATTAGATCTTTTTTGCAGCTTAAGCCTTTTCGGACGCCCTTGTTCTGTCGTTGTAATGTTAACTAACGCCAAGGATTTCATGCAAGTACTTCTAAGTTCAAAGTTCCTTAGCACAGCCCACGTACCAGCCCGGATTCTGGGAGATGATCAAGTTCGCCTGGATCCAGTACATCAGCGTCCTTCTGATCTTCCTCTGGGTTTTTGAACGAGTCAAAATCTTTGTTTTTCAAAACCAGGTGCTGCGAACCGCCAGCATCTTCATATAAACTGCACCAGAGCTGAGAGGCCACCTACGGCAGACTCGTTCCCTGGAAGGCGGCCTTGCCTCTGGCATCTGCATGGGACCTTTGCACTTTCTCGACATCCTGTGAGCGCTTCCATTGTGGGGTTGACTTCATTCTTTAATCAGAAATTGCAGGTGGCCCTTAGCAACTACACCCAACAGACAGGAAAACCGTTCACGAGGGCAGCATACTTTAAAAAAATGCTAATTAACAGAAAATTTACCAGAAGTGGTTACTTTTGCAGTTTGTAAATTCTCGTGAAAGTACAGTTATGATGGTAAATATAATTAGTTAATTGATTGCACACTCTTTAAGATGCCTGCAAGTAAATACATAATTTGAGTGATCTGTACCACACCCAATCACCCTCCCTCACCCTCAGACCCCCTCACCCCCTCACACCACACACTTCACCCTCACACCCCCTCACACTCACCCACCCTCACACGCCCTCACCCTCACACACCCTCACTCACCCTCACACACCCTCTCACCCTCACACCCTCTCACCCTCACACCCTCACACCCTCTCACCCTCACACACCCTTACCCTCACACCCTCTCACCCCCTCACCCCCTCACACCACACACTTCACCCTCACACCCCCTCACACTCACCCACCCTCACACGCCCTCACCCTCACACACCCTCACTCACCCTCACACACCCTCTCACCCTCACACCCTCTCACCCTCACACCCTCACACCCTCTCACCCTCACACACCCTTACCCTCACACCCTCTCACCCCCTCACCCTCACCACCCTCACACACCCTCACACCCACTCATCCACCCCCTCACCCTCACACCCCCTCACCCACACACCCTCACCCTCACACCCCCCCTCACACACTCACCTTCACACACACTCACCTTCACACCCCTTCACCCTCACACCCCCTCACTCACCCCTCACCCTCACCCCCCCTCACCCTCTCACACCCCCTCACCTTCACACCCTCACACCCGCTCACCCTCACTCACCCTCACTCACCCTCACTCACCCTCACCCTCACACTTTCACCCTCACACACCCTCACCCCCCCTCACCCACACACCCCCTCACCCTCAGACACACTCACCCTCACACACCCTCACCCTCACACCCCCTCACCTCTGCGCGTGTGTGGCTCTGTGTGTGTGTGTGGCTCTGTGTGTGTATGTGGCTGTGTGTGTGTGTGTGTGTGTGGCTCTGTGTGTGGCTCTGTGTGTGTAGCTCTGTGTGTGTGGCTCTGTGTGTGTCTCTTTGTGTGTGTGGCTCTGTGTGTGTGTGGCTCTGTGTGTGTGTGGCTCTGTGTGTGTGTGGGGGGGGTGCAAATGCAATAGGTCTCGCATTTGCCAGAGATTAAGCTATTGGCATTGTAAATGACAATGCCATTTATTTATCTGTTTTCAAAACCAACACATACATAACAATTTTGTCATTTACAATGCCAATAGCTCTAACTTTTGCAAAGGCGAGACCGTTGCATTGTAAATGCTTGTTTTACCAGCTGTCCGGTCAGATTTCGAGCAATTTAGCTCATCCTGGTTTTTGCAGAGGGTCGACTAAAAACCAGGAGAGGTGTTTTTTTATGTTTTATAAAGTGGGGATAGTTAGCAGTTGTTCCAAGAAAGCAATTTAATTCACAGGCAAGCTACTGGGTTTAAAAATAGCATCTTATGTATGTTCTTACTGCCTGTTTTGTAATTCTCTGCTGAGGAGCATTGTCATTCTGTACGCTCGCTTGACGTAAAGTGATAGTCCTTGAGAAATGTCCCGTTTATTTGCTTTAAAATTCTGGTCACCCTATATTGAGGGCTACTCTGTACTTCATGGTCTGGCAGAAGTGAGCCGTTCCTACAGTCATACATTCATCAAGGAGAACAGCCCCACGTAAATACCTATTATCTCCCCTGGTGCGAGTCGACCTCTCTCATGCCAAGAGCGTTCTCCTTGACAAATATGTGACTAAAGGAGAACCCCCCTTTATATTTACTGATCCATCTGCACTTTCATCGATTACAAACAGATGCAGTTGCAGTAGACGCGTAATCGCACCTTTGTTTCTTTTTTTAGCCATGCAGCACAGCATCAGCAATGCTATCCAGCATCGCCAAAAAAAATTGCTAAAGCTAACAGCTCACAAAGGCGAGAACTATTGGCTTTGCCATAGCTTATTTTTTTCTGTGAGAGGCCATATTTTTCAATAGGCTAATTTTTATTTACTTTTTTACATACATATGATTGCCACCTTTAGACATTTTACGTTTGATTACTTTTATATTACTTTTACACTTTTAATGTCTATTGCATATATTAGCAACAAATGTTTTTCATTCCTGGCGGGCCATGCTAGTTGCTGTTGTTTCTCTTGCAAATCCAGGGTTTTAGATACATTGCTATTTAGCCAACTACTTTCTGTTGGCCAATGACTGAGCATTGGTGGCTATGGTTGCATTGTCAAGGCTTACCCTAGCAATTTGGTTATGAAAAACAAGGGTACCCCGTTAAGCGAACCTGGGGTTGTAATGTATATAGAGAGAACACTGGTTCAGGGGTGGCCTCGTTAGGTCCAAAGATATACAAAAGAGTTATTTTTTCTAGATATTGAATAATTTAGGTAGCACAGTATGTAGGGCAACATGTTTACTTTTAATCATTAAGATTGCAAATTAGCTTTTAACAGATATGTTCAGGTGCTCACATGAGCGAAAAAGGTGCGTAACGTGACTAAGTGAAAGTGAAGATACACGAAAATATCACAAAGACAATAACAAGAAATTCACAACGATATATACAATGAGGGATTTTCATTGGGGGTGTTGACGCCGTTTCGATCTTTGTCTAATCAAGATCATCATCAGGACAGGGTGAGCAGTCTGAAATAGATAGGTAAGGGGTGTCTTGCCCTCTTTATGTAGATTCAGTCTCTTCAATGTAGCACTTGAGTAGGGAAGGATAACTCGATCTGAGTAGGAAGTCCTCTATGGCACTTATGTTCCAGGTGAGTATTGTTAATTCAATGTTGTGAAATGCTCGGAGGAGGACCTGTATAATTAATAAAGAAGGTCGATTCATCCAATTGAAGTCCAACAGAGCCTTAAGTCACCGCCAGAATCGGGATTTAATCGCCGTGTTCCGGGTCGGGCAAATGCTTTCCTGCTCCACACGGCAGTCGCGGAGACCTTCAGATGACTACTCAAGACCTAGCTCTTCGACCACTAGCAGCAGCCTTCCCCCCCCCCCCCCCCAGCGCCTTGAGACCCTCGCGGGTATGTAGTGCGCTTTACAAATTCTCTGATTGATTGATTGATTGTTGCTGCGCGGCAACAGTAGATCTCCATCCAGGGATACAAAGCAAAGGCTGTGCCTCAACTCTACTTATTACACTGCCCTCACCTGAGAATCGCTCTATTTCCTGTGTGCAGAGGAAGTGCCCCTCTAGCACGCTGCAGGGGGCGGACAAGCCCAACCCAGCAGACTTCAGAACTCATCTTGGTAGCAAATCGAGAGTTGTCTCACGAATGATCACGTGGATTTGACACAACTAGATGGGAAAATACGGGCATACCAAGGGGAAAACATGAATAAATAACTTAAAAGGAGCAGGCTTCGACTAATCACGTAGTGCAAGAGCGGCCATCTCCCATGCACCTGGGCCGGGCTACTACTGTATTCTTTGTGCCAGGGTTTGACATGGTTTTCTACTGGCCAGGGCATGACACCCTTTCCTCAGTGCCTAGGTCTGCCATCGGATTACAAGTACCTTGTCTGCCATATGCTCCTTCTAGCAGTGGATTCCATGATCTCTGGACCAATGCCAACCACCGTGCCCCACATGTCCAACATGACCTCCATACCAAGACTTGGCATGTGACTCTTATTTACCTGACACCCTGTCTGCAGCACAGCGCGGCACCATTTCCATGGCAACAATGCCTAGCATTATTTCCTCCAGGTCAGGCCTTACAATCATCCGTTCTAGTTCCTTCGACACTCTCCCCCTGGCCAGGACCTACTATGGTCTCTCATTAGTACCCGAAGGCATTCTGCTCGACGTCACTCTGGCATCCTCTCCTCTGTGTCAGCCGGGTGTGGCATCACACCCATGCCAGAGTCTGCCACCCCTCCTTCCTGGCAGAAACAAGTGATCTTTTTCTTGCTAACGCCTGGCATCTACGATTGTGCCCATCATCTGTGCCAGGCCCTGGCATAACCTCCATGCAGCCAGCGCTTTGTGCCAGGGCCTGGCTTACGATCCTTGGTGCCACCAGCCTCTACCGTCATTTTCTCCACACACCAGTGCTTGCCTGTGCCCGCTGGAGCGAAACAGCCCGAGCTGTCATCATGTGTCAGTGATCAGCGAACTCCCACGTGACCACCGCTTGACCTTAAGGTCGAAGGGCGAAGGACAATGAGTCAAAGACCCTTTCTTGTCCCCTCACAACCTCGCCACATTAGGAGCACTGAAAGGCACTGAACACAAATGGATATCAGCGGGGCCCTGGGGACAGATCTATTCTCATTCAGGGGGGGTCGTTCTGGGTCTGCAGACAGGGCCCGCTTGGAGGTGGGGGTGCGCTGCACCTTCTTCTCCTGTGGGGGAGGCCTGTGTAGAATTCCTCAACACCTCCGACAGCGAGTGGGCGCAATCAGCAGCGCTCCCGGCTCCTGGATCCCGCCTCACCTCGTGACAGAGCCGGGCCAAAAATAGACGGCCCTGGCGCGGCGCGGTGCGTGCAGTGCTAACCCCCCACCCCACACCCCCCCGCAGCACCGGGGGCTCTGTGTGTGGGCCTCCGCCGGCAGGCGCTGGAACCGCAGGGGGCTGAAGGCCGGGTGGCGGTGGTGTGGCAGACCTGTGTGTGCCCCAGTGCTGAAGTACTAACGAATGTCGCAGGTCGAAAACGAGGCACATTTTCAGAACTGTGGGCCCCAGTACTGGGTAGCAGAGATGGGGCCGATCTGAACTAAGGAACCATGCTGGAGCTGTGGACATCCTTCTGGAAAAGCAGGGGGCAGTGGGCCAGGGTTTTAATAAGCTCTGCCTGCAGTCCTAGTACAGAAGAATGTATGACGCTACAATGCATATATTTACAACGCATGCCTTTACAACGCAGTTTTCACACCGCAACATCCCTTACACAGCATGCATTTACATTGCATGCCATTACAACACATTTTTTAAAACTACATTTACAACGCATTCCATTCATTGCATTATACCTTTACAACGCATACCATTACAAAGCATACCATTACATTGCTTTTAAGGTAAGTGTTAGAAAGTGTAGGGGTAAAAATTACTATCCTGACTCCAGGGGGTGCCACAGTAGGGTAAGTGTTGGATAGTGTAGGGGTAAAAATTACTATTCTAATTCCAGGGGGTGCAACAGTAGGGTAAGTGTTGGATAGTGTAAGGCTAAAAATTACTATTCTAACTTCAGCTGGTGTAACAGTAGGGTAAGTGTTGGATAGTGTAGGGGTACTATGCGTTGTAATGGTATGCGTTGTAATGACATGCGATGTAATGCCTGCGTTGTAGTGTCATGCGTTGTAGTGTCATGCGTTGTAGTGACATGCAATGTAATGGTTGCATTGTAGTGACATGCGTTAAAGGATGTTGCGATGTAATGACTGCATTGTAAATGTAGTGCGATGTGATGACTGTGTTGTAAAGGTTGCTTCCTAGTACAAAAATAACCCATGACGTTCTATAGAGCTAGGGTTTAGGTGCATTTGTAAAGCTCTCTCTGGGTCTTGGTAGGGCAGGGTATTGCAAACAAGGCTCGAGGAGCATTATCAGGAGAGCCACTGGAATTATGTGGCAGGGGAGGGACAAATTATGCGCTAGGGTTGACCAAATTATGTGTCAGGAAAACGCGAATTATGCGGCTTAATGCAGCACATTTTGTGATAATATTTTTCATTATTTTGTAATTTTTTCCACTTGTTAACACTATCTGGGCATAGGTTGCACCTCACCAGTTTACACGTGCATAGCAATAAACAATAGAAAGGGGACCAGTCAATCTTTGCAAAAAAAAAGTAATTTTTGAACCGTTTAAGCTAGAAACAACATATTTTTTATTAAAAACTGCAGGTTATGCAATACTAGCTGACAAGATGTAGGCTAACAGCCCGAGCTGCGAACTCTGGAACTGGGGAACACGGTTTGAATCCCAGCGTCAGCTCAACAGCCTGTGATCCTGGATAAATCACCTAATCTCCCAATGCCTAAAAAAAAAAAATCTGATATCTGATTTTGTGCAACGTACTCTGGTGCTCATGCAAGGCACCCTGTTGCCTTTGGTCTGGGTTTGCTCTATATAAAACGGAACATATCAAAAACGTCAGACAGCCAGCAACATTTTACCTAGAGGCTTGCTACTGCTACCCATGGACCCTCTTTGTTATCCATCCATCCCACCCCTATTTTGCCGAAATGATTTTACATATGCTTATGTTTTGGTAGGTACTTGGCACTTTTAAAACCAAAACCACAAATTTCCTCCACGCTCCCTTCCTGTTGAAAGAAAAGTATTTGGCTGCTGGATGGTCATTGCATTAAAAAACAAAAAAACTTTCTTTTTTATAATTTATTTAGCGCTTATTACCCCTCGCATGAGTAGTAAGCACTATATAAATTAAATTGCAGATGCAGTCTCACTTCCCTGGGGTAATGGGCAAGCGTTGTCTCTCTTTAAGACAAATGGTGATTAGTAAAGGATACTACTGTACACAATTATAACACTCACTGATTGTCCTGTGTGTTGTGAATCACCTGTGAACCCCATCACCTCCATTTGAGAACACTGCAAGCATCAAGATAAACTGTCTGTCAGAGATAAGAAAATGTTTATTCAGCCGCACTCTTCTCCAGCCATACTTCAATCCAGACTTTCCCTGGGACAGACACCCACACAGCTTCAGCCAGGATAAGGAAGAGGGGGGGGGGTTGATGGGGGGCCGGGAGGGTTGACTGAAGCCCTTTTAGCCCAATGGCGCCTTAGCCGTTAGGCCAACCCCTCTCCCCCCCCCAAAAAAAAAATGGGCGTTGCGTGCCTGGGAGTGAGGTGCATTGGCTGAGTTTATGCCTATCCGAGAATAGTTACGTCTGAGTTTCTTTTTATCACTTCCCAGTCTCTTGTAGCTGTCTTCAGTGGGGCGGTAACAAATCCCTAACAGGCGTCCAGTAAGTGTTTCAGAAGACATATCACATCGCCGGGTGGGCCTCTCCACCACGGTGGGCCTGTCACTCTCTGCTGGCGGCCACGCGCTCACACTGGCAACGTGGCAGAGCAGTTCCTGAGACCGCACACACAGCAGTGCTATTCTGGCAAGGGAAGGGCCTACTTCCGGTGGCTACAGACTGCCTAGTGTTGTTCTACCCGGCCACGAGACAGAGCAGGTACCTGGCAGCCTTGAGCAGGTCTGTTAATCGGTAGCATTAACTGGCCGGGCAGCAGACCACAGGCCGTACCTTCCAGCAGACTTTTTAAGGTTTGGCCTAGGGACCATTTTAGCTGTTTCACGAGCATGTTTTCTAAGTAAAAGTCATGTGTATTCACTGAAAAATTCAAGGGTTAAAGTGGCATTATAGTTAGGTGAAAATCTCAGTGACAAAGCATAAGTTGTAAACTAAAAAAACCACTGAAATTCACCAGTTATAGTTATCTGTAATAACTATAACTCGCACCCCTCCATGCGCAGTCTTTTCATCAATTATGTCATTTCAGATGTTGGGAGTTATGTTTTTACTGATATTATAGAATATGTCATGAGTGATGTAATGTTGGAGTTATGTTTTTACTGAAATTATAAAAAATATCTCATGAGTGATGTAATATGTGGGATAATTAGCTGTGCATGGTTTGGACGGAGTTATAGTTACCTCATGGTATGAGTTATAGTTACTAGAGTTAACTATAACTGGTAAATATCAGTGTTTTATTACTTTAAAACGTGATCTTGTCATGGAAATTTTCACCTACCTATAACCTTAATGTAATGTTTGTTTTTAACATAATACAATATTTTATTACCATATGTACAGCCAAGACCAGGCCGTACATCCAGCAAACATATTCTTCCCTGCCCACGCTCTTGGGGCCCCGGGAAACTACTTTGCCCCGGGGCTAGCCCCCCAGGTACAGTAATTGAGCTGGGCCCCGGGGGATGGGCTCAGGGAGGGAAGTTGTGCCCCCACTTCAATTTTAGATTGAGCCGGGGATGGGGTACTATGGGCCTATTAAGGTCTGGGCAGGGGATCTGTGCACTCCCCTCCCCTTTAATTTGAAACCAGCCCAGGGGATGGGGTTCCTGGGGCCTCACTGAGGCTTGGAACGAGGCAGAGTGCCATCTCTCCTTTTTGGCATATTTGGAGCTGGGAATGGGGTCCCCGAGGCCCACTACTGGCTTGTGAGGGGGAGCCTCATTCCTTGCTCCTCTTTTTTTGGATATTCAGCAGTGGCGGATGGAGTCCTGGGGTCCATGGATGGCTGTAGGAGACGGGGTGCAATCCTCCCTCCCCTTAACTTTTAATTATACCCACTAGTATGGGGCTCCCGGGCCCCTACTGGCCCAGGGAGTGGCCCCCACTCACATCCCCTCCCCTACAAAAATAGGATGTATGACATTACAACGCATGCTTTTACCACGCATGCTTTTACATCGCGGTTTTTGCAACGCATACCATTACAACGCATAGCGCTTTGGGGTGCTGGATAGTGAATAGTTTAATTTACTATTCCAACTCCAGTCCCCGTGGACACTAGGGAAGGTGTTGGATAGTAAATTAAATCTATTCTCTATCCTAGAGCGCCCCCCAGCGCAATGCGTTGTAATGGTTTGCATTGTAAAAGTTGCGATGTAAAAGCACTGCGTGGTAAAAGTTGCGGTGTAAAGGATGTTTCCCACAAAAATAATGCAAAAGACCCCCGGGCCCTGGCCTACATTGGGGGTAAAATAATTTCACATCTAAAATGTTGACTAGCGTTTTTTAGGTCGAGCCTGGAGTACGCAGTGCTAAGCGCTGTCGCCAGCGAGGCTTATTGTTGTGGACTTGCCTCCGAAGTGGGACAGGAGATGGGCACGCGCAGAGCTTTTCGCGATTTGAGCTGGTGTACGCGCACATACAGCCACGTGCTCTGCACACATCGCCTGTCCCGCTTCCTAGGCAAGTCAGCCTCCTGCAATCGCATTTTTTAAATGCTCACGCGCGCTCCACACGCCCCACTTACCGGCTCTTGTGGGGACTCCCTGGCTGGTCTCCTCGTGGCAGGGGGGCCTCTTTTCCGGTCACTGGCGCAGAAACACGCGGGGCTCCGTCATGCTCACAGGAGCCCCGCAGCAGCATTCACAAAGGCGGGGTGGGCTCCCGTCGGACTTCTCTCTGCAGGAGAGCTCCTTCACACGGGCTACTACACGCGGGGCTCCCTCAGCTCAAAGGAGCCCCGGATACTGCTGCGCGCTCTATGCCCTAGGCAAAGTTGGCCGCACGCATGCTCAATGTGTGTGTGTTCCTGTGAATACGCGCATCACGCGCTTTCAGTTTCCTTACCCCCGTCAAGCGTGTGCACGTGGATTGCCACCACACGCAGCTCTCTATGACATTGTATATTTATATCGCTAAGAGTTTTATAAAGCGCCACGCCTCACCCAGACCACTTCAGATCGCGCTTTTAGCACTGCTCCCCCTATGAGTAAACAGAGCCTGCCCTCTTCACCCGCATCCCCCGGAGGACCCCCCGCCCGGAGCACGAGCGCCTTGTTCTGTGAGCCTGCAGGCTCTTTATGCGCACACCCCCTTCCAAGGCATTCAACCCGCATTGCTTACAGAACAAAGTGGTGCCGTAAAGCAGCAGGGAAGGGCTGTTATTGCAGCAAACTGATACACCACAATAATGACAACTCACGCCCACGGCCTCTATACAAACAACTCGTGCAAATTGTACCAACATTGAATCACACAGAGAGATTCTGAGCGGGAAGCATGTCTGAGAACTGAAAACCGAGGCATACACAATCTCAAAATATCGGTTGCTGCTGCTGCATTTAGGATAAAGAGAGAGGAGCAGGCATCCACCAATTCTCTCCCCTCCCATGCCGTGCTAGTAGTTCATTATACTCTTGGCACAAAGACCTATGACATCACAAGGTGGCAAATCTTGATCCGTGAGCAGTTGTGCCTTTGGCAATGGAAAATACTGAGTGCGCAAGGTTGGTCAATTGATGAACCTCGAGCACAGTTGGGCACAATTGGCGTGCTAAGGAATAACAAGGGGTGCTCTCTTCACTATTACGCAGAAACAAAATCATATGTGCAGGAACAAGCGGCTTCTAGTCCAGACCTGGCCAGAACAAGCTTGCTTTTCACCGTTTATCAGTGTAGTGAACGAGGGTAGCTTCTCACGGCGTGGGTCTGACAAGGACTGATATAAAATGCCATGCCTCAAATGTAGCCCAAAGGATGCCATGCAGGGTACCTTTCAGGTTTTCTTTTGTCTTTGTTTCGTGCAAGTGTTCCTTTACATGTGTGACTCTATAAACTGGACACGCAGGCTAGTGTTTGTTTGCGTATTCCTACCTTTGGTATGCGCCTGTGAAGGTAGATCTGTGTGTGTGTATGACTTAGTGTCGGGTATGCCTGCGTGTTTACAGCACATTTGTGAGTCTGTGCTTGTGTGTACACATGTGCTTTATGTGAGCCCTTGTCTTGAAGTGATGGCATAACCACGTATGAATGTATTGTGTGTAGGCGTATCTATCTTGCATTGGATTTTAGTGAGAAAATACTTGCATGTACCTGTGTACGTGTTTGTATGTGCATGCCTATTTTGATATAATTGTTTGTATCCTATACTTCGGTCAGTGTTTAGGAGTTCATGCTCCTGTGCTGTTTGTTTGAGAGTATACGTGTTTCTGTTGTGTGTGTGTGTGTGTGTGTGTGTGTATTGTGCGAGTATGCATACTTCTGCCTAGAACTATCATCATCACAATTGACTTCTTTTAAAATTACAAAGAGGACCTTGTGTCTTCTTCATAAGTTAATGAATATTTCTTGTATATCCCCACCTACTTTATATTCCTTTGCTCACCCCACCCATTTGTTTTCCAGCTTTTCAATTAACCTCAGCTCTTCCTGTCATTGTAAAACATCTCGTTGTTTTTGTTGCGAAATTAAGGTGGGCAGAACTTCCCGGTAGTGGGAGGGGAGGGGAGTGGTGGCGCTGGTTGTAGGGCATTCGGTCTGTGAGAAGCAGGTACATACTGTACCTCTTTTAAGAGGCAATGGTAAACTCCCAGCACATGCCCTTCTCGTTTCGCGCTGGGCGGCACACATTTTATTTGTTCAGAAAAGTGAAGAGGGGCATACATGTTAAAGTTGTTAGTGACTTTGTAAGCAGTGGTGTCTTAACCGTCCAAACATCTACTAAGGTACCAAGTTCGTACCTTAAATAAAGGAGGGACACACCTTATCCACCTTAATGTAAAATATTTACCATCGAGTTGGTTCTAAGATAATACCACTGTTCAATGTCAGAGGTTTATCAAAACAACTCCATAGCTACCGAGTAGTGCCACAGCTCTTTAGGTCTCGACTACAGCATTGCTTTAGCAATGCTTGTTTGTCGAGATTATAGTAAGGCTTTCAAAAGTCTACCCAAACTGCGGATCGGGTACAGTTCATGTGAGTCAAGTGCGTGCACATCGCCAGCCACATCCCACACCATTTGTCTAAGCCTCGGCATCAGACTTCAAAGGAAGCCGCTCCCCCGCCCCCCCATCAGACTTCAAAGGAATGCGCTCTCCCGCCACAGCAATGCCGAGAGCTTTTTTGTGTGTGGCTTGCATACTCGTAATGGCCGCTCAGGGAGCCTCTCCTCGCTTCAGCCCCTCCACCCCCAGCTTCGGAGCACACGTAACTTGTTTGTTCCTGTTAAGATGGTGCTGTAGAAAGTAAACGCTCGAGTTTCGTAACTGCTAGGCTAATATCGCAGTAAACTTTAATTATGTGACTTTTACCCTGATTCAGTAACTTTGGTAATTTTATTTTTCTGTGCGTGATAAACAAGCAATGTATTGAAAAATGACTGGATTAAACAAAGACTTTCTGTCTGCTCTAGTAAACTAAGCCCTCCTTAAGGTCCTAGCGTGCGTTTAAATGCTGAAAACTGTTCTTTTATTTTTAATTATTGTTTTCTCGTTTGCCTCAAGATGTACACCGTTCTGTTATGTTTGAGAACACAACCAGTCCGTAATATGTAAAAAATAAGGTAGCCAATGTTTTTCTTAGGAGCCCGGCGACGGCGTTGTTGAATGACGAGGTTGCTAAATACCACAGCTGCCCAGTCTTGCTCCCACCTCATGCCTCTTTCTTCCGCGAGCCCATACTTCGTGTCTCTATATAACACTCTTCCACTATGCCCCACATCATCGCTTGATCAACCACGTCATTTGATTGCTCTGTGTCCCTGTCCCTCCCCTCTTATCTGATTTCCCCCAAATCCCCTCCATGTCTTTCTCCCGCGGGGCATGCTGTGGAATTTATGTTAATACCCCCCGCAGGACGCGCAAGCCGCCTCTTTTCACACCCTGGCACCTCAAAGGGTCTGAGAAATGCCAGATATTCCAAGTTAGTGGCACCGCCCCCAGACTCCCCCACTGATTCCAGGCCCCCATTCTCCCAGCGCACAGGGGAGCAGGCTGCGGTGGTGACCTCAGAGTTGAGCAGCCCGCTCTCCTTGCTCACATGGGTGAGCTGCGGCTGCAATACTTCACCGCAGGGAGTTGGGAAATAAGGAAATGTGCTGTATTTACTCTGTGAAAAACAGTCGGCCACCCCTTGACCACAGGTCGAGCACGCTTGCCAGGTTGGTCAAGCGGCATGCGTACCCCGCGTTTTTGCATGCATCTATCATTTTATATTTTGCCATGAATGTTTTTTTGATTTTTTTTGTTTTTTGTAACACGTGGCGCCTAGACCTTTTGTATTTCTCCAGTGGCTTATCCATGACTGTTAATTCCAGTGTTTAAAAAAAAGAACTGTTGAAACCCTCCAGGATCCAGTGTTCAGAATTAACCCAAACCTCAATCCAGCACTTCTCATAAAAAGTCGTAACATACTTACGGCCAGATTCATCATACTAAAATCGGCTCGCAAAGGGCCAGATTCTGAGAATCTGGCCCTTTGCGAGCGCTATTTTTGCATTTGGGATTCATCATCCCAAATGCAAAAATCGCTATACTAGAAATCGCTATATTGCGAAGAATCGCATTTGAGGAATCTCAATTAGAGATTCTTTAAATGCTATTCATGAACCTTTTTAAAATTGCGAATTCGCAATATGGGGCCGCTATTTACCACGAAGTGTAACTTCGTGGTAAATAGCGAAAACTCAGAAAAATGCATTTTAGTGCATTTTTCTAAGTTGTATGTTACACACACACATGTCCTTTGGACATGTGTGTGCGCAACACCAGTGTACATTTACATTTCAGGGGTGCTACAGGGTGTCCTTTGGACACCCTGGCACCCTTGAAATCGCTTCCTTATTTGCGATTCGCTAATTTACTAATCGCAAATAAGGAATGACTCCCCATTCATTCCTATGGGCCTTGAGGCCCATAGGAATGAATGGGAAAGCCATTCCTTATTTGCGATTAGCAATTAGCGAATCGCAAATAAGGAAACAGTAGAAATCGCAAAATAAATTGCGATTTCTACATGCATCCCGTTTTGCGAGTCTTTAATAGCGATTCCTTAATAATCGCTATTAAGGACTCGCAAAAGAGGACAATGATGAATCTGGGGGTAAGTGTCTGTCTGACATCCGAGGTGTGTGATTGTTGGTGATGTGGGTTGTGTTCGTCTTTATCAGAGAAGAGGATAATATTTTAAATGGATAATATTCTTTCAGACTTCAGGCCCGGAAACATTACAAAAAACAGCTCTTACTTTTAAATAGAAGTCATCAAAGATAGTTTAGTCCTTTTTACACTTGATACAAAAAACACAAATTCATTCCGACCCCCAGTGTGTGAGCTACCACTTCCCATGTTACCTTTAGTGGTCATTTCTAGAGTTAGCCTTGTTTACGTCTTCAAGCCTCAAGGCTCAAGCCCGCCCAGCTGCAAGAGTTGTGCTCGCCAGGTCTGGCACCTAACCCGAGCTGAACATAAAATGCAGCCTTTATGTTCACGAGGTTTTCATGGTGAGTTCAGCTCGTGTGCTGGTACTTGAGGGTGCACGGACTCAGGCCACCCTGTGTGTCTGCCTGGCTCTGTTGGCTTTTGTGTGTAAATGAACATGTAGCCTGTGTATGTCTCCTAATCCAGGGTTTTGGCCCGTTTAATGCTGTGTTGACTTTTGGCACGTAAGGCAAGCGAGCCACTGGAAGACAGAGGTAATTTGCCCATGATCACGGGTTTGGACAAGTAGATATTCCGGCATTATAAGAACTCTGTTTCCTTGTCCGCCACTAGACTCTAGCAGTAAAACCACATAAGATATACATTTTCAGGTAGTTTAGATCTCTGTAAAGTTTGTTTTCCAGTTTTATGTTTCTAGCATGTAGGGTTGTGTTTTTGCCTACCCTGTCATTAAAAATCCTGCATATGCAGGTGAAATCCAGGCTTTGTGGTGAGCCCACGATGCTTACGGTAGCTCAGACGAGGTTTCCCTTCCCGTGACCCACAGAGGGCCATAGGAATCAGGCGCGCAACACCCATTGGGCTCACGGTGCTTCAGACCCCCCCATCGTGTGTGTCATCCCGGGCTGACACAGCTTTGCGGGCTGGCGACGATCTAATTGCAGCCGCACCCGAGTACTTAACAGGTCTTTAAAGGACCATTTACTTGTAAATTAGGCTTTTGTTGTGTTTTAACCCCTTCTTTCAGTCACTCTGTCTATGGTTCGAATAATTAGCCCCCCCCGAAATATTTTTCAGCCCCCTCCCCCGTAATCTGGCTCTAGTTGCCCGCCTGATAGGAATTGTGCGGCTCTGCAGCTCAGGTCTTTCCTGTTTAATGATGTCTTTACCAATAGTAGCTTTATTCGACTTTACAAGGCAAGTCATATAAGCATATTTAAACAATTCATTTACAAATAGGTATAAAATCAGTTCATTTCATAAGGACCAATAAGAACAAAAATGTATTAGCATAAGGAACCACACTGTAGTATATACTGAGGAATAAAAATTGTGCAGGATAAGCAAATGTTAAAAAAGGCCAACACAGGCCTAAAGGGCCAAACATTACAGTCATTAGGTTAAAAATACATCATGTACAATTAAATGGAGTCTACAGCTACCATCCCCTAATGCATCGACAGCCTGCATCTAATTAAATATTTTAAAAACTTTGCTGCTACTAAAATAGTCAGATCATCTTGAAGCATATACAACTTAATCAGAGCAGGTCTACACTGCCTCAAGCCCCATGATTTTAAAAGGGGTAATAGATATCTTTTCCTTCCCCAGGTAAAAAAATTACAAAAAAGAATAAAATGTATATTGGACTGTACTGAGACATTGTCACAGGGGCAGTTAGTTAAATTGTGAGACCAATCATTTATATCTGGAAAAGTTATCAGTCTGAAACAGCTGTCTGTTCTCATCCTAGATAGCAGCGATCTAGTATAGCTTGAATGATCTGGGGAAAGGTATTGGTGTAGGCCCTGTCCAAATAGTATCAAGTGATGTTGTGTGATACTAAGTTGACCTCTCTCGGACAGATCACGTCTGTCTTCCAGTAGGGCCAGGCAGCTTCTCTTAAGAGACTTCTTGGAGACTAAATCACATGAGGTAGGGGAGTCAAATAATTCCGGGAGACCTAAAGCAGTTAAAAAGTTTCTAACATAAGCCAACCATGTAATGTTACTAGCCCCTTCTAGTTTCTTACAATCATCGATAACAAGTCTGTTAAAAACGGTGTCTTCAGAGGTCCATATCTTATGCCACAACATAATTGGGCTAATTTTAATTAGGTCAGATATGTGGACCCTGTCAAGCTCTCTGAGACAAACGGTGCTGGAAGTTGACCTCTGGACGGCCAGGAGATATCGAAGGAAAGCATTTTCCTTTGCCTTTATTTATTGGATATTCGCTGTCCCCCAAATACCAGCACCGTAAGTTGCTGTAGAAACACATTTTGCAGCATAGATATCAAGGAGGATTTGGACCGGTTTGCCACCCAGTTTATTTGTAAACTGTTTCAGTGCCCCAATGGATCGAGAAAAAGCCATATTGCGGGTGGATATGGCAGAGGTCCATGTACCTCTACAATTGAACATAATGCCCAAATATGAAAATGATTTTGTTTGGCTGACCTTTGATTGATTTAAAAAAGTTTTACATTGGATACTAGATTTTGATGAACAGGCCATAGAAAAGGTCTTTCCCACATTTATCTTTAGGCCTCTAGACCTCATAAAATCAGAGAAACTAGATAATGTTTTTGTAAACCTAGCTGAGTTCTCACCATGATGACAGCGTCGTCAGCATAAAGTAAAATTGGAACAGCACAGCCATCTATTTTGGGGTAATCTACATCTAGTGTCATTAGGTGTGCTGCCACACCATTAATATATAAATTAAAAAGGAGTGGCGCCAGTATACAGCCTTGGCGTACCCCTTTTTTAATGGGAAATTTGACGTACATTCCCCATTTCTCCCATATCGAACCCTCGCACCTACCCCCCTGTAGAGCTCCTTTAGGAAGTCAAGGATGGAATTATCAATCCCTAATTCAGTCAGGGTTTTCCACAAGACATTGTGACTGAGGCAATCGAAAGCTGAGCTCAAGTCTACAAATGTCATGAAGAGATCACCTTTCTTAGCTGCCCTGTATTTACCTATAATTAATGACAGATTGAGACCTTGCTCAACATTCCCCATCCCTTCTCTGAATCCATATTGGAATCTGGAGAGGATGCCCGCATCCTTAGCCCAAGATTGCAACCTATTCAGGATAATTCGACCAGCTACTTTCATTAGTGAATCTAGCAGGGAAATCGGCCTGTAACATTTGGGGTCCTGACGATTTCCCTTTTTGAAAATGGGCACCACGACTGCCTCCTGCCATGTTGTTGGAAAACCACTGGAGTTATAACAGTTAAGAACATTAGTCAGTAGTGGTGCCCAAAGGTCCATGTTATCTTTATAGATGTCCACTGGTACCCCATCCGGGCCTGGGGCTTTAGATTTGGAGCTTTCCTGTAGTGCCAACTCAACCTCTGTTAAAGTAAAAACTATCTGTAATGGGAAGGCACTTGTAGAAGGACCTGTTGGTGAAGTGTCCTGATGGGAAGAGTCCGCTACAAGTAAATTTTCTAAACTGCCCAGGTCATCTTTCTTAAACAAATCTGTAAAGTAATTGACCCAGACAGATTCTTCAATAGCGATCTCAATCGAATCTGTTTGTCTGTCATTAAAAAAAGGGGCGTTAATCTCTCTCCAGAACATACAGCCTGATTCATGTAGCCAATAGCGCTCGCAAAAGGGCCAGATTCTGAGAATCTGGCCCTTTGCGAGTGCGATTTTTGCATTTGGTATTCACAATCCCAAATGCAAAAATCGCTATGTAAGAATTCGCATATTTGCGAGGAATGGCATTTAAGGAATCTCTAATAGAGATTCCTCAAATGCTATTCATGACACAAAAAAAATTGCGATTTTGCACTTTTGGGCCGCTATTTACCGAGAGGTCAGACCTCTCGGTAAATAGCAAATACTCAGAGAAATGCTTTAAAAAGCATTTTTCTTAGTTGCATGTTGCACACACACATGTCCTTTGGACATGTGTGTGCGCAACACCTGTTCAAATGTGCTTTTTAGGGGTGCTACAGGGTGTCCTTTGGACACCCCTGGCACCCTTAAAATCGCTATCTTATTTGCGAGTAGCAAATTGCTACTCGCAATTAAGGGATACTCCCCATTCATTCCTATGGGCCTCTTGGCCCATAGGAATGAATGGGGAGTTTTTGCGAGTAGCAAATTGCTACTCGCAAATAATGAACATGTAGGAATCGCTATTTAATTAGCAATTCCTACATGAATGCCGTTTTGCGTGTCCTCAATAGCGAGTCGCTATGATTCGCTATTAGGGCCACGCAAAACGGCCTGTACATGAATCAGGCTGTAAGTGCTATCTCTTAGTTCGCTAGCCTTTCGCAAGGCTTCCCAGGCCGCTTCCTTAAGTTCTAGTTTCCGTTTATGTAACGCGAGTTTATAGGCTGCTCTTGCCCCCCTGATCTCAATTTTATCTCTTGGAACCCTCTTTAGTACTTCCTTTAGATATTGGTGGGCTTTGGTACATCCAGAATTGAACCAGCCCACTGTTCTATCCCTGTCACATTTATTCCTCTTTCTAACTAGATTACTGCTTATTTTAGATGTGATTTCCCCAAAGGCTGTTACAACCATTTGAGGGTTAGAGTTATCGCCAAGGCATATCATAAAGGAGTTGGGGTCGTCAGACACTAAATCATGGATAAATTTCTCAGAATTGACTTTGCACCATTTAATTGCATAGCCATTAGACCTAGCCAGCGAGACCCCGTGACAGTATAGAGCCTCTGCCAGGTCCGTTGCTTGGTTGTCTCTGGGACCCATATCAAAAATAGCACTAATCGGGTAGTGATCGCTAAGTGCGATTTTTTCAGTATTGAAAGATCGTATGCTGTGATGGTAGTTAGTAGAAACCAGAATAAAGTCGATGATGGAAACTAAGCCCCGGCCAGTAAAAGTGGGTTCAAAGCTTATCTGAGGATCAATTAACTCATTTGCAAAACCGAGATTCAGGTCATGCATCATACTATTTAGTAATCGTCCAAAGGTAGAATGTTCAAAATGCGTGCTGGGTTCTCCCCTTATGTCAACTATACCACATGACTTAGTCCCATTTTGGGCACACAGATGACAATTAAAGTCGCCTGTTATAATACAACATGTGTCCGATTGCTCTGTTTCCAGCTTCCTACTAACAATTCCATTTAGTTCTTAAAAAAAAACAGTTTTTGCTCTTCCCTTGGTATGTTGTTATATAAATTTATAAGGAGAAAACTCTGTGATCCAACCCCCTTAATGTAAAAAGTTTGAAAGAATTGCCTATATTTATGGGGGCAATTCATAGTGTCCAGGTTAATAACTGGTAGATTAGCCAAATTAGAAAAGTGAGTGGATAAGCCACCAGAGCATCTTCCTCTGCCCGATTTACACGCCGAAATGGCGTGTGTGCTAAATCCCTCCAGGTGAGTTATACCCTCGTCCCAAGTTTCCTGCAGACAGATCACATCAAACTGGGCCACAAAGCTTATAAAAGTAGGATCCTTAGCTTTTTTTGAGAGACCCGCAATGTTCCAGGAAAGTAGAGATAAACTGTGTCTTTTTGTAGATAGGCCGTTTTTCCCCATTCGAGGGTTCCTTCTGGACAACATTCTATTAGACCCCCTTGACACCTCAATGTCATTTAAGATCTCCAATGATTGGACAAATTCAGTTTCTTCAACTTCTTCCTCGGCGGTGGTTAGGCCATCCGCCTTAATTACTAGCGGGCATTGGGGCAAATTATTGTGTGAAGTTGAAGTTGTGATTTGACCAGTCATGGTTTCAGAAGGTCGGTCATTAGTGGGTCTGGAATCTGAGTGAACAGAATTAACATCTACTTTTGATAAATCTACACTGGTGTACTCTCTACATGATGGTGGTCAATCGACCATTTCTAAGCAGTTGTATCTGTTATAGGTTGGTATTCCCCCCCATCTTTCCCCGGGTACTGTATCTCTCCTATTGTTACCCATGTAATCCATCCAGTCTCTTCTCCCCTCTCTTCTCCCCTGCCTATTGCCTACTTGGTTCCAGCCCCTATCCCAGCTGCCCGCTTGATTCCAGGACCAATCTGGGCCTTCAGTGAAACGGGCTGCTGGAGGGTAGAAGAAGGATAAATGTTTAGTACATATTCCATCCTCCCCTGTCAAGGAGCCCCATGAGCAGATATGATCTACTGTACGGGAATCCTCGAAATTGACTATAATACAGTCACCTTTAATTTTTTTATATTTGGGTCCAATCCAGGGTACCCTGCGCACCATATTAATCTCGCTAACACAATTTCGTGGCAAAGGTCTGTTAATGTTCAGCCAATGATGAACTTTATTTTTTAAAGACCAGGTAGGCTCCTCAGTATTATGACTCAATTCAGGAACCCCCGTCATAATGACCACAAAAGGGCTTGCTTCAGGGGGGAGGTTTATTGGGGGAGTTATGGTCTTGCTTCCACCACCCTTGGCCCTTTCTCCTATGTGGAGGGAACTCGCAGGTTGATTGTTTGTTATAACAGGTTTAGGAACAACTTTAGGGGGAATATTTGTAGTGCTTGGTGTTTTTTTGCGGGACAGGGACCTTGCTGGTAGCAGCTTGGGAGGGCTTTGATTTAAGGTCTGTCAATCCGGCCGATATATTTTTAATACTCTGCCCATTCGTAGTATTGACAGGCTTGTTTTTTGTGCCCCCTACAATAGCAGTCCCTTGACCCTTTGGGCTATTTAAAGTTTTCAGGGTTGAAGTCACAACAGCTAGTTGTTTCTCAATAATAGCAAGGCTCATTTGGATTGGCTGCAATTGGATCGTAATAAATTCTTCAATCCTAGCCAGTAATTGTTTGCTACAATCGGCCCTGTTTTCAGCATCTGTGATGTTAACAATCTCCTCGGGATCCTCAGTGCTTGAAGAACTATTAGTGGTATTATTTTCAAGCGTCTGAGCATTCGACTGTGTAATGTGTCCAGTTGACTTTAGTATGGAGCTTCCCATCCCCTGGGTATTGGGCGGTGATTGTGATTTAGGTGCTTTATTATATTTTCTTTTCTTTGGATTAGCCCGTTTAGAGATAGCACCTTCTCTTATACCCCTTAGATTAGCCTCTACTGATTCCCCCTGGGTCGGGCTCGCGAAAATGGCAGGCGTTCCATCAAACGTTTGACTTATCTGTAAGTCCAACAATCATGGAGATGCCGACAAGTTAACCATGTTTGGCAAGCCGTGGATTTCTGCACGTGTTTCTACTGCAGGGGCCCTTTCCTGCTGATGAATAGGAGTTTGTACTAGGGCCAGGAGGCCTAGAGAGGACCGTTTTGCATGGGCCAAATCTTGTCACGTCGGTCCAGAAGCAAAATGCCTTGGTCAATAGCTTCATTTGCCCTAGTTATAAACTGGTCAATCGGGCCAGCAACCTGTGCCCGGTTTGATGCAGTTTTGCTCCTGGAGCCTCTAGGTGACATTATTCGAGGAGTGCAGTGGCCCTTTAATACAAACTACACTTATATTCACTGTAACTTCAAGAAAGCAATATTGAAGTAGACAGAATAACAAAACGGGCAGAGTCAGTGAATATAAGGATGAGTGTTAGGGGGTGGCCCAGTCCAGTCTTACCCGGTCTTTAACGGGCTTAAACGGGCCCACCCTTGGCGCGGGCTTGGCCCGGCGCGGTCCCGCATGCGCGTCCCGCGACGCGGGAACCTTGTCAGTGTTTAAATGCGCCTCCTGTCGCCAAAACGAGTGGTGGGCGTAGTCGCCCGCAGGGACCGCTGGGGGTTGTGGTCTCCCCTCTTGGCCGTGCACCGATGGAAACGTGCAGCGGCGGCGGAGGAGACCAGCAGGGTGTCTCTAGCGGCAGCGTGTGTCCCCAAACAGCAGGTGAGGCAAAGGGAAAATAATCCGTTCAGCAAAAGGGCTCGCCACATCATTTACAATCGTCTGCACAATGTGCAGATTTCAACAAAAATAGTTCAAATGGATCAAACGTTTATACAGAAAAGTGCCGCCTGATGTTCAAGGTCAATGACGGACTTTTTTCAAAGGTAACTGGCCGTCCTTCGGTTGCTGGCTGCTGTATATTAGTATTAAAAGGCAAATTGTGAAGTGAAACATTTGCCCAGGCGATATGAATGCATGTTAACATAAATTAGTCACATAATTCTGCCACAGAATGTCACATTAAGCCTAATTGTTTACCATTTCTTGCCACATAATCTAGAATGACCTTGCTGCATAATTGGGTCCTCCATTGCCTCATAATTCCATTGACCCTGCTTATGAGGCACAGTGCCCGGCTTTGGTGAGCTGACATTTCTTCGTTTTGACAAAATGCTTTTCTTTCGTAGGCTGGTGGGTCATGCTTTGCCATCAGTAGTAAGACACACGGCTCTCCTTTGGCGGGCTGGCGTTTTGTTGCTTTCAGTGTAAGGTCTCGTGGGGATTACTGTGGCATATGTGGCTCTTCATTGGTGAATTGGGTTGTTGCAATTTGTGTGGGTGTTCTCCGATCCTCTGGTCCAACTCCACCCTGCTTTAGCTCTTCTCCGGCCGCATTTCTTTCTCCACCCTTCCCTTTCTTCTACCCCTCATCTCTGCTCTCCGCTCCCCTTTAACGGGATTCCTTTTCGTCCACCCCTTTCTTTCCCTCTTATCTTAGTTTCCCTTTTCAATACCCGTACCACTCCTCTTGTATGCAGGGCCTTAATTAGGGCAGTTTAGGTGTTAGTGGTGTCTCCCGGGAGGTTGTGTCGTGGGAGTGACCGAGGAACAAACCAACCCGGGGAGAGGAAGCAGACGGGCGGACTTTTGGCAACTGCGAAACATTAAACTATTGCATGGCTAAAATAATTTTGTTACGCTACTTGCAGTGAGCCTATTCTCTACACAATGGCACATTCTTGATGCTCATTTGGCTTTTCCTCCTTGTCGGTGGCCCATATTTACGTGCATTGTGCTTGATATGGTGAATTTGAATTCTTCCTTCTTTATGGCCCCATAATTAACGCGTATTGATTTCAATTCCTCAATCATTAGTGGACCTACATATTGTGAAGCGATTTCTACATGCAGTGATTCTCACATGGCGCTTCTTTATTTGTTTTAGGGGGGAAAGGGGACTCTATTTTCATCCAGCAAGCATTACCCCACGAATTGAAGTTTGGATTTTTTATCTCGGATTGAAAAACGGAAAAAAAGATTTACATGTAGTGTCTACTTTTTTAGGTCTTGCTGAGCCAACGCTCACACACAACCAAACACACACACAACCCCCTACACACAACCAGCAAGCATTACCCCACGAATTGGAGTTTGGATTTTTTATCTCGGATTGAAAAACGGAAAAAAAGATTTACATGTAGTGTCTACTTTTTTAGGTCTTGCTGAGCCAGCGCTCACACACAACCAAACACACACACAACCCCCTACACACAATCCCCCACACACAACCCCCCCACACACAACCCCCCACACCCACACATGCACCCCCCACATCCCCCCTCCACACACACACACCCCACACACACACCCACACGCACACCCCTGACACACACACCCAAACACACAACCCCCCCACACACACAACCCCCCACACGCACAGCCCCCCCACACAACCCCACACACACAACCCCCCACACACACAAACCTCACACACAACCCCATACACACACTACCCCATACACACACAACCCCACACACACAACCCCATACACGCAACACCACACACGCAACCCCACACACACACACAACCCCACACACACACGCAACCCCCCCACACACACAACCCCACACACACAGCCACCCAACACACACAACCCCCCACACAACCCCACGCTCACAACCCCACACACACAACCCCACACACACAACCCCACAAACACACAACCCCCCACACACAACCCCACACACATACAACCCCACACACATACAACCCCCCACACACACAACCCCCCACACACAACCCCCCACACACACAACCCCCCACACACACAACCCCACACACACACAACCCCACACACACACAACCCCCCACACACAAACCCCTCACACACACAACCACACACACAACCTCAAACACAACACACAACCACACACACAATCACACACACAACCCCAAACACAACACACACAACCTCATACACAACCTCACACACAACCCCACACACACAACCCCATACACACAACCACACACACACAACCACACACACACAACCACACACACACACAACCACACACACACACAACCACACACACAACCACACAACCACACACACAACCCCAAACACAACACACAACCCCAAACACAACACACACAACCCCACACACAACCCCACACACACAACCCCACACACAACCCCGCACACACAACCCCACACACAACCCCCCACACACAACCACAACCACATATACAACCACAACCAGACACACAACCATCTATCTATCTATCTGTCTATCTGTCTATCTATCTATCTATCTATTGCCCTCATTCTATCACCGTCACTCTATCTATCGCCCTCACTCTATCTATCTATCTATCTATCTATCTATCTATCTATCTATCTATCTATCTATCTATCTATCTATCTATCTGTCTGTCTGTCTGTCTGTCTGTCTGTCTGTCTGTCTGTCTGTCTTTCTGTCTGTCTGTCTGTCTGTCTGTCTGTCTGTCTGTCTGTCTGTCTGTCTGTCTGTCTGTCTGTCTGTCTGTCTGTCTGTCTGTCTGTCTGTCTATCTATCTATCTATCTATCTATCTATCTATCTATCTATCTATCTATCTATCTATCTATCTATCTATCTATCTATCTATCTATCTATCTATCTATCTATCTATCTATCTGTCTATCTATCTATCTATCTATCGCCCTCACTCTATCTATCTGCCTATCTATCGCCCTCACTCTATCTATCTGCCTATCTATCGTCCTCACTCTATCTATCTATCCATCGCCCTCACTCTATCTATCGCCATCACTCTATCTATCTATCATCCTCACTCTATCTATCGCCCTCACTCTATCTATCTATCGCCCTCACTCTATCTATCTATTGCCCTCACTCTATCTATCTATTGCCCTCACTCTATCTATCTATCTACCTATCGCCATCACTCTATCTATCTATCTATCTATCTATCTATCTATCTATCTATCTATCTATCTATCTATCTATCTATCTATCGTCCTCACTCTATCTATCGTCCTCACTCTATCTATCGGCCTCACTCTATCTATCGCCCTCACTCGATCTCCCTCACTCTATCTATCTATCTATCTATCTATCTATCTATCTATCTATCTATCTATCTATCTATCTATCTATCTATCTATCTATCTATCTATCTATCTATCTATCTATCTATCTATCTATCTATCGCCCTACCTCTATCTATCGCCCTCACTCTATCTATCTATGACCCTCACTCTATCTATCGCCCTCACTCTATCTATCTGTCGCCCTCACTCTATCTATCGCCCTCAGTCTATTGCCCTCACTCTATCTATCTGTCACCCTCACTCTATCTATCTATCTATCTATCTATCTATCTATCTATCTATCTATCTATCTATCTATCTATCTATCTATCTATCTATCTATCTGGGAAACAACCTTTACAACGCAACTTTTACAACGCACTACCATTACAACGAAACTTTTACAACGCAACATCCATTACATCGCATGCCATTACAACGCATGACACTACAATGCATACCACTACAACGCATGTCATTACAACGCATACCATTACAACGCATAACATTACAACGCATAGTACCCTTACACTTTCCAACACTTACCCTACTGTTGCACCCCCTGGAGTTAGAATAGTAATTTTTACCTCTACACTATCTAACACTTACCCTACTGTTGCACCCCCCTGGAGTTAGAATAGTAATTTTTACCCCTACAATATCCAACACTAACACTTACCCTACTGTTGCACCCCCTGGAGTTAGAATAGTAATTTTTACCCCTACACTATCCAATACTTACCATACATGCAATGTAATGTTATGCGTTGTAATGGTATGTGTTGTAAAGGTAGTATGTGTTGTAATCGAATGCGTTGTAAAGGTAGTTTTTAAAAATTCGCTGTAATGGTATGCGTTGTAATGGTATGCGTTGTAATGGATGTTGCGTTGTAAAAAATGCGTTGTAAAGGTATGCGTTGTAAAAGTATGCATTGTAACGTCATACATCCATCTATCTATCTATCTATCTTCCTCACTCACTCTATCTATCTATCTATCTATCTATCTATCTATCTATCTATCTATCTATCTATCTATCTATCTATCTATCTATCTATCTATCTATCTATCTATCTATCTATCTATCTATCTATCTATCTATCTATCTATCTATCTATCTATCTATCTATCTATCTATCTATCTATCTATCTATCTATCTCCCTCACTCTATCGCCCTCACACTATCTATCTATCTATCTATCTATCTATCTATCTATCTATCTATCTATCTATCTATCTATCTATCTATCTATCTATCTATCTATCTATCTATCTATCTATCGCCCTCACTCTATCTATCTATCTATCGCCCTTACTCTATATCTATCGCCCTTACTCTATATCTATCGCCCCCACTCTATCTATCTATCTATCTATCTATCTATCTATCTATCTATCTATCTATCTATCTATCTATCTATCTATCTATCTATCTATCTATCTATCTATCTATCTATCTATCTATCTATCTATTTATCTATTTATCGCCCTCACTCTATCTATCTATCGCCCTCCCTCTAGCTATCTATCGCACTCACTCTATCTATCTATCGCATCACCACAGCATCACTCAGCACCACCACAGCATCACTCAGGGGCACCACAACATCACTATGCGCTACCACAGCATCACTGAACGCCACAGCATCACTCGTCGCCACCACAGCATCAATCTGTGCAACCATTCAACAACAGCTGGTTCAAATATGTTCTCTCAATGTTTCAAGCTTTATTACAAATGTCTCAAAAAGATGTTAATATTTCACTTCTGTTCTTAGATTTTCGTCACAATAAAATACACTGAATATAATCTTCACAAAAGTTATTTACAAAAGTTTAAGCTATTGCCATTATAAATTACAATAACTTTAATTTAAGTATTAATTATTAAAAAAAATTAAAAGCCATTGTTAGTTGTAATATCAATACATCTAAGTCACGTAAATACAACACATATTACAAATGCTGACAGTTCCCAGGACGAGGAAGGCCAGAATAGGTGGTCGTTCTTTTGCGCTCCATGCAGCTCAACAGTGGAACAAACTTCCCTTGGCCTTGAGACTGGAGAGTAGCGAAGCGCGGTTTAGGGCCTTGCTGAAAACTCACTTATACACAGCATAGTCCTCTGGATCTCTCTCTTGCTGGCTCACGGCTAGTTCTAGCGCGGGGACATGCCGTGATGGCATTACTGTGCGCTTTACAAGCTCTTTATTATTTATTATTATTATTATAGGTGTCACATTTGCGAAAGTTATAATTTATGACATTGTAAATGACAAAGCTATTAATTTCGCTATTTTCAAAACCAACACATAAATAAAAAATGTGTAATTTGCAATACCAATAGCTCAAACTTTTCTAATGCGAGACCTATTGCAATACAAATGCTTGTTTTAAACTAACAGCTCTTTACGGGCAGAGGATTTTAAGTTCTTTCTTGCTAGGTTAAACAAGAAACTACAGGTCCCAGAATGAAATGGGTAGCTGTTTGTTAAAAACCAATCATGTCCAGCATCTCACGTGGCACCCAGCTATTTAGAGCCCTATAGAACCCAGTACGATCTATTTTTTTTTCTCCCAGAATGGGTTGAGAAACACAGGTGTAAAACTGGAGAGCAAACAAAGGGTAATAATGTCCAAAGGAGTAAGGAAATGCACTGTCTTCGTTTTCTTTAATTAACATTTTTGTGTGTAATGAAGCCCCATTGATTGTTGATTGTGGAGGGAGATAGGTGTTTTTTTGCCACTCTGATTCTGTCATAAAATGTGTTTGGTCCTTGACTTAGCGTGCCCTAGTCGTATAAAACAGGTATTAAACATATGAATAATGTTTATTATAGTTTTTGTCTGATGAACTGAGACACTACAAATAGTTCGCTCCATAAAACCAGTCCGATGTCACCATCGGTCCAGTGGAGTGTGTGCGTGTCATATTTTCTGGATGACCAATGACCTTGTTCATGATTTCCATTGAAATACACTGTAGGTAAATTGATTTTATGCGATAATCTGGCAGTATGACCTGTCTGTAGCCCATCTGGTCTTAGCTGGGGCACCCTGATGAAATGTTGCTCAGAACCCTGACTTATTTGGCCTTGCAGTGTACACAGTTTGTTGAGAGATCAATGCTCAATATATTATAACGAGGACAGAAGTTGTCTGTAATTTGAGCACTGGAACATGCAAAATATGGAACCCAAAATAACTGAGAAATGAGCCACTGTATAATAATTCCCTGCTCTGGCTTATTTAAATATGCTCTGGTTCAGGTCTACTTTTTAGGTCGAGCCTGGGCAGCGCATGCACTGCTCTGCGAGGCATGCTGTATTCAGGTAGGGACTTGAAGCCCCGCCCATCATTTCAATTGGCTCCTGTTACTGTCCTTTCTAAATCGTTGCATTTGATTCATGAATAGGCTTAGTAATCCTTCCTTGGTACAGCCTTGTCTGCATTTGTAACCTCCCATGAGGTCTGGACTTTTTACTTATGTTGTTACACAGTCTGCTTTATCTAGTCTGTGAATAGGTGATGATAATCTTTATTTAGATATAACACAGATATCTTTAAAGGAAAATTACGAAATTCACATTGCATACAAACTGTTAAAATTAAAAGAAAACAAGGCGATCAATTAGACGACCGTAATAAAAATAGAGATCTTCCACATCCTGGACCTCCTAATTCCATAACATTTTAAAAGAAAGAAGAAAAAAAAATGTAAAACGTAATGTACAAAACTATTCACCCCATTTTTGTTACACTGACAGTCAGTGGTGTCGTACATGTGAAAGACAAACCAGTGTTCTTAGAGGTACCACTCGATGTGTTGGCCAGTCAAGATAAAAAAACATGATGTTCTTTTCGTTTCATCTTCCCTTTTTTTTCTTTTGGGGATGTGGAGGAAATATATTAGATGATTTAAACAATAAAATAAGGGGGAAGCATTAGCAGGACCTCTTTTGCATAAAGTTACGATATGCTTGCTGAATAAAAATATTAATCCTATGTTTAAATCTGTATTTTTGGGTTTCAGAGCCACAATGATAGCTTGCCTACAGGTCTGTGAGTACTATTCTCTTGAACGCTTTCCATGCGTCGGACGGCCCCCGGCCATCCGACGTCATGGTGGGCATGTGCGTTGGACGGCCGGGGGCCGTCAAAATCGCGCTCTCGTGGCATTCCCCCACACCGCAGGGGAATTCCACGCGTGTCCAAGAGGTTAATGATTTTCCCCTATTCAACCCACGATGTGCTTTCCTACAATGCAGCACGCCACATGCTTTTATATTTTAATTAGTAATGTTTGTCCGCTTTAACTATAGCGGCTGCGCTTCTTCATTTATTTTGTCAGCATGGTCCGCTTTACCTTTAGTGGCCGCCTGCTAAACTTTTTGTTTCCCCTCTGAAAACGCCCCATACAATGCTTTCACTTAAATAGCGGCCATGCCCCTTTCTTTAGACGCTGCTCGTCGTATTCAGGACACAGCGAGCCATGCCTAAATAAAGGTGCGGTGCCGCCTTTAAACTGAAAGCACTCCAAGGGGCGCTTTTACAAAAAGAAAACATTTGTTTGTGAACTTCACAAACAAATGTGTTTTTCTGTTTGTTGTAAAAGCACCCAGTGCCGTGGTTTCACTTTAATGGTGGCTGGGCCCCTTTTTAGGTTTTGCCTAGCGAAAGCTGCGCTCTGCGCAGCTTTTCGCGCAGGCGAAATCCTGTTGAGAACTGTAGGGTGCTTTGGGTCGGCCCTCGTCATTGATTGGCTGGCTCCGTAAACGGAGCCTTGCCATTG
Organism: Lissotriton helveticus; assembly: GCF_964261635.1. Lineage (NCBI taxonomy): Eukaryota > Metazoa > Chordata > Amphibia > Caudata > Salamandridae > Lissotriton > Lissotriton helveticus. The sequence continues at coordinate 580,097,589 of NC_136070.1, read as the reverse complement.
GACGAGGGGCCTGTCCGTCAATGCCGGACCAGACACGGGGGCGTTCCTGACATTCTTTGCCTTTTGCCGACGTCACGCGACGCCGGGAACGCCCCCGAGTCTGTTCCGGCATTGCCGGCACCTCCCTTGCTCTACTGTCATCACCACAACACTGCGCCCATTTTATCCCAAGCTAAACACTCGGAGAGGCGCAGTGACCGGGTCTTTGAAGGCCGCTCTCCCAATGAAAACAAGTTTTCTCTCCGAGTCAGCACGAGCAGGAAGACGAGCAGCGCGCCTCCCAGCTGGCCTCTCGCATCAGCATCCAGAGCTGCCCTGCGCGGTGTGTAGCTTCAGTGGAGCTTCAGAGTGCAGAGTGGAGCTTCAGAGTGGAGCTTCAGAGTGCAGAGTGGAGCTTCAGAGTGGAGCTTCAGAGTGGAGCTTCAGAGTGGAGCTTCAGAGTGGAGCTTCAGAGTGGAGCTTCAGAGTGGAGCTTCAGAGTGCAGAGTGGAGCTTCAGAGTGCAGAGTGGAGCTTCAGAGTGCAGCTTCAGAGTGGAGCTTCAGAGTGGAGCTTCAGAGTGGAGCTTCAGAGTGGAGCTTCAGAGTGGAGCTTCAGAGTGGAGCTTCAGAGTGGAGCTTCAGAGTGGAGCTTCAGAGTGGAGCTTCAGAGTGCAGAGTGGAGCTTCAGAGTGCAGAGTGGAGCTTCAGAGTGCAGATTCAGAGTGGAGCTTCAGAGTGCAGAGTGGAGCTTCAGAGTGCAGATTCAGAGTGGAGCTTCAGAGTGCAGAGTGGAGCTTCAGAGTGGAGCTTCAGAGTGGAGCTTCAGAGTGGAGCTTCAGAGTGGAGCTTCAGAGTGGAGCTTCAGAGTGGAGCTTCAGAGTGCAGAGTGGAGCTTCAGAGTGCAGAGTGGAGCTTCAGAGTGCAGATTCAGAGTGGAGCTTCAGAGTGCAGAGTGGAGCTTCAGAGTGCAGATTCAGAGTGGAGCTTCAGAGTGCAGATTCAGAGTGGAGCTTCAGAGTGCAGAGTGGAGCTTCAGAGTGGAGCTTCAGAGTGCAGATTCAGAGTGGAGCTTCAGAGTGCAGAGTGGAGCTTCAGAGTGGAGCTTCAGAGTGCAGAGTGGAGCTTCAGAGTGGAGCTTCAGAGTGCAGAGTGGAGCTTCAGAGTGGAGCTTCAGAGTGCAGAGTGGAGCTTCAGAGTGGAGCTTCAGAGTGGAGCTTCAGAGTGGAGCTTCAGAGTGGAGCTTCAGAGTGGAGCTTCAGAGTGGAGCTTCAGAGTGGAGCTTCAGAGTGGAGCTTCAGAGTGGAGCTTCAGAGTGCAGAGTGGAGCTTCAGAGTGCAGAGTGGAGCTTCAGAGTGCAGAGTGGAGCTTCAGAGTGCAGAGTGGAGCTTCAGAGTGCAGAGTGGAGCTTCAGAGTGCAGAGTGGAGCTTCAGAGTGGAGCTTCAGAGTGCAGAGTGGAGCTTCAGAGTGGAGCTTCAGAGTGGAGCTTCAGAGTGGAGCTTCAGAGTGGAGCTTCAGAGTGGAGCTTCAGAGTGGAGCTTCAGAGTGGAGCTTCAGAGTGGAGCTTCAGAGTGGAGCTTCAGAGTGCAGAGTGGAGCTTCAGAGTGGAGCTTCAGAGTGGAGCTTCAGAGTGGAGCTTCAGAGTGGAGCTTCAGAGTGGAGCTTCAGAGTGGAGCTTCAGAGTGCAGATTCAGAGTGGAGCTTCAGAGTGCAGAGTGGAGCTTCAGAGTGGAGCTTCAGAGTGCAGAGTGGAGCTTCAGAGTGCAGATTCAGAGTGGAGCTTCAGAGTGGAGCTTCAGAGTGGAGCTTCAGAGTGGAGCTTCAGAGTGGAGCTTCAGAGTGGAGCTTCAGAGTGGAGCTTCAGAGTGGAGCTTCAGAGTGCAGAGTGGAGCTTCAGAGTGCAGAGTGGAGCTTCAGAGTGCAGAGTGGAGCTTCAGAGTGGAGCTTCAGAGTGCAGAGTGGAGCTTCAGAGTGCAGATTCAGAGTGGAGCTTCAGAGTGCAGAGTGGAGCTTCAGAGTGCAGATTCAGAGTGGAGCTTCAGAGTGCAGAGTGGAGCTTCAGAGTGGAGCTTCAGAGTGGAGCTTCAGAGTGGAGCTTCAGAGTGGAGCTTCAGAGTGGAGCTTCAGAGTGGAGCTTCAGAGTGGAGCTTCAGAGTGCAGAGTGGAGCTTCAGAGTGCAGAGTGGAGCTTCAGAGTGCAGAGTGGAGCTTCAGAGTGCAGATTCAGAGTGGAGCTTCAGAGTGCAGAGTGGAGCTTCAGAGTGGAGCTTCAGAGTGGAGCTTCAGAGTGGAGCTTCAGAGTGGAGCTTCAGAGTGGAGCTTCAGAGTGGAGCTTCAGAGTGGAGCTTCAGAGTGGAGCTTCAGAGTGGAGCTTCAGAGTGGAGCTTCAGAGTGGAGCTTCAGAGTGGAGCTTCAGAGTGCAGAGTGGAGCTTCAGAGTGGAGCTTCAGAGTGCAGAGTGGAGCTTCAGAGTGGAGCTTCAGAGTGCAGAGTGGAGCTTCAGAGTGCAGATTCAGAGTGGAGCTTCAGAGTGCAGAGTGGAGCTTCAGAGTGCAGAGTGGAGCTTCAGAGTGCAGATTCAGAGTGGAGCTTCAGAGTGCAGAGTGGAGCTTCAGAGTGCAGATTCAGAGTGGAGCTTCAGAGTGCAGAGTGGAGCTTCAGAGTGCAGAGTGGAGCTTCAGAGTGCAGAGTGGAGCTTCAGAGTGGAGCTTCAGAGTGCAGAGTGGAGCTTCAGAGTGCAGAGTGGAGCTTCAGAGTGCAGAGTGGAGCTTCAGAGTGCAGAGTGGAGCTTCAGAGTGCAGAGTGGAGCTTCAGAGTGGAGCTTCAGAGAGTGGAGCTTCAGAGTGGAGCTTCAGAGTGCAGAGTGGAGCTTCAGAGTGGAGCTTCAGAGTGGAGCTTCAGAGTGGAGCTTCAGAGTGGAGCTTCAGAGTGGAGCTTCAGAGTGGAGCTTCAGAGTGGAGCTTCAGAGTGGAGCTTCAGAGTGCAGAGTGGAGCTTCAGAGTGGAGCTTCAGAGTGCAGAGTGGAGCTTCAGAGTGCAGATTCAGAGTGGAGCTTCAGAGTGCAGAGTGGAGCTTCAGAGTGGAGCTTCAGAGTGGAGCTTCAGAGTGGAGCTTCAGAGTGCAGAGTGGAGCTTCAGAGTGGAGCTTCAGAGTGGAGCTTCAGAGTGGAGCTTCAGAGTGGAGCTTCAGAGTGGAGCTTCAGAGTGGAGCTTCAGAGTGGAGCTTCAGAGTGCAGATTCAGAGTGGAGCTTCAGAGTGCAGATTCAGAGTGGAGCTTCAGAGTGCAGAGTGGAGCTTCAGAGTGGAGCTTCAGAGTGCAGAGTGGAGCTTCAGAGTGGAGCTTCAGAGTGCAGAGTGGAGCTTCAGAGTGCAGAGTGGAGCTTCAGAGTGCAGAGTGGAGCTTCAGAGTGCAGAGTGGAGCTTCAGAGTGCAGAGTGGAGCTTCAGAGTGGAGCTTCAGAGTGGAGCTTCAGAGTGGAGCTTCAGAGTGGAGCTTCAGAGTGGAGCTTCAGAGTGGAGCTTCAGAGTGGAGCTTCAGAGTGGAGCTTCAGAGTGCAGAGTGGAGCTGCAGATTCAGAGTGGAGCTGCAGAGTGCAGATTCAGAGTGGAGCTTCAGAGTGCAGAGTGGAGCTTCAGAGTGCAGATTCAGAGTGGAGCTTCAGAGTGCAGAGTGGAGCTTCAGAGTGCAGAGTGGAGCTTCAGAGTGCAGATTCAGAGTGGAGCTTCAGAGTGCAGAGTGGAGCTTCAGAGTGCAGATTCAGAGTGCAGATTCAGAGTGGAGCTTCAGAGTGCAGAGTGGAGCTTCAGAGTGGAGCTTCAGAGTGCAGAGTGGAGCTTCAGAGTGCAGAGTGGAGCTTCAGAGTGGAGCTTCAGAGTGCAGAGTGGAGCTTCAGAGTGCAGAGTGGAGCTTCAGAGTGCAGAGTGGAGCTTCAGAGTGGAGCTTCAGAGTGGAGCTTCAGAGTGGAGCTTCAGAGTGGAGCTTCAGAGTGGAGCTTCAGAGTGGAGCATCAGAGTGGAGCATCAGAGTGGAGCATCAGAGTGGAGCATCAGAGTGGAGCATCAGAGTGGAGCTTCAGAGTGGAGCTTCAGAGTGGAGCTTCAGAGTGGAGCATCAGAGTGGAGCATCAGAGTGCAGAGTGGAGCTTCAGAGTGCAGAGTGGAGCTTCAGAGTGCAGATTCAGAGTGGAGCTTCAGAGTGGAGCTTCAGAGTGCAGATTCAGAGTGGAGCTTCAGAGTGGAGCTTCAGAGTGGAGCTTCAGAGTGGAGCTTCAGAGTGGAGCTTCAGAGTGGAGCTTCAGAGTGGAGCTTCAGAGTGGAGCTTCAGAGTGGAGCTTCAGAGTGCAGAGTGGAGCTTCAGAGTGCAGATTCAGAGTGGAGCTTCAGAGTGCAGAGTGGAGCTTCAGAGTGGAGCTTCAGAGTGCAGAGTGGAGCTTCAGAGTGGAGCTTCAGAGTGCAGAGTGGAGCTTCAGAGTGGAGCTTCAGAGTGCAGAGTGGAGCTTCAGAGTGGAGCTTCAGAGTGGAGAGTGGAGCTTCAGAGTGGAGCTTCAGAGTGGAGCTTCAGAGTGGAGCTTCAGAGTGGAGCTTCAGAGTGGAGCTTCAGAGTGGAGCTTCAGAGTGCAGAGTGGAGCTGCAGATTCAGAGTGGAGCTGCAGAGTGCAGATTCAGAGTGGAGCTTCAGAGTGCAGAGTGGAGCTTCAGAGTGCAGATTCAGAGTGGAGCTTCAGAGTGCAGAGTGGAGCTTCAGAGTGCAGAGTGGAGCTTCAGAGTGCAGATTCAGAGTGGAGCTTCAGAGTGCAGAGTGGAGCTTCAGAGTGCAGATTCAGAGTGGAGCTTCAGAGTGCAGAGTGGAGCTTCAGAGTGGAGCTTCAGAGTGCAGAGTGGAGCTTCAGAGTGCAGAGTGGAGCTTCAGAGTGGAGCTTCAGAGTGCAGAGTGGAGCTTCAGAGTGCAGAGTGGAGCTTCAGAGTGCAGAGTGGAGCTTCAGAGTGCAGAGTGGAGCTTCAGAGTGGAGCTTCAGAGTGGAGCTTCAGAGTGGAGCTTCAGAGTGGAGCTTCAGAGTGGAGCTTCAGAGTGGAGCATCAGAGTGGAGCATCAGAGTGGAGCATCAGAGTGGAGCATCAGAGTGGAGCATCAGAGTGGAGCATCAGAGTGGAGCATCAGAGTGGAGCATCAGAGTGGAGCTTCAGAGTGGAGCTTCAGAGTGGAGCTTCAGAGTGGAGCATCAGAGTGGAGCATCAGAGTGCAGAGTGGAGCTTCAGAGTGCAGAGTGGAGCTTCAGAGTGCAGATTCAGAGTGGAGCTTCAGAGTGGAGCTTCAGAGTGGAGCTTCAGAGTGGAGCTTCAGAGTGGAGCTTCAGAGTGGAGCTTCAGAGTGCAGAGTGGAGCTTCAGAGTGGAGCTTCAGAGTGGAGCTTCAGAGTGGAGCTTCAGAGTGGAGCTTCAGAGTGGAGCTTCAGAGTGGAGCTTCAGAGTGGAGCTTCAGAGTGGAGCTTCAGAGTGGAGCTTCAGAGTGGAGCTTCAGAGTGGAGCTTCAGAGTGCAGAGTGGAGCTTCAGAGTGGAGCTTCAGAGTGCAGAGTGGAGCTTCAGAGTGGAGCTTCAGAGTGGAGCTTCAGAGTGGAGCTTCAGAGTGGAGCTTCAGAGTGGAGCTTCAGAGTGGAGCTTCAGAGTGGAGCTTCAGAGTGGAGCTTCAGAGTGCAGAGTGGAGCTTCAGAGTGGAGCTTCAGAGTGGAGCTTCAGAGTGGAGCTTCAGAGTGGAGCTTCAGAGTGGAGCTTCAGAGTGGAGCTTCAGAGTGGAGCTTCAGAGTGGAGCTTCAGAGTGGAGCTTCAGAGTGGATCTTCAGAGTGCAGAGTGGAGCTTCAGAGTGCAGAGTGGAGCTTCAGAGTGGAGCTTCAGAGTGGATCTTCAGAGTGCAGAGTGGAGCTTCAGAGTGCAGAGTGGAGCTTCAGAGTGGAGCTTCAGAGTGGAGCTTCAGAGTGGAGCTTCAGAGTGGAGCTTCAGAGTGGAGCTTCAGAGTGGAGCTTCAGAGTGGAGCTTCAGAGTGGAGCTTCAGAGTGGAGCTTCAGAGTGGAGCTTCAGAGTGGAGCTTCAGAGTGGAGCTTCAGAGTGGAGCTTCAGAGTGCAGATTCAGAGTGGAGCTTCAGAGTGCAGATTCAGAGTGGAGCTTCAGAGTGCAGAGTGGAGCTTCAGAGTGGAGCTTCAGAGTGCAGAGTGGAGCTTCAGAGTGGAGCTTCAGAGTGCAGAGTGGAGCTTCAGAGTGCAGAGTGGAGCTTCAGAGTGGAGCTTCAGAGTGCAGAGTGGAGCTTCAGAGTGGAGCTTCAGAGTGGAGCTTCAGAGTGGAGCTTCAGAGTGGAGCTTCAGAGTGGAGCTTCAGAGTGGAGCTTCAGAGTGGAGCTTCAGAGTGGAGCTTCAGAGTGCAGAGTGGATCTTCAGAGTGCAGAGTGGAGCTTCAGAGTGGAGCTTCAGAGTGCAGAGTGGAGCTTCAGAGTGCAGAGTGGAGCTTCAGAGTGGAGCTTCAGAGTGCAGAGTGGAGCTTCAGAGTGCAGAGTGGAGCTTCAGAGTGGAGCTTCAGAGTGGAGCTTCAGAGTGGAGCTTCAGAGTGGAGCTTCAGAGTGGAGCTTCAGAGTGGAGCTTCAGAGTGGAGCTTCAGAGTGGAGCTTCAGAGTGGAGCTTCAGAGTGCAGATTCAGAGTGGAGCTTCAGAGTGCAGAGTGGAGCTTCAGAGTGCAGATTCAGAGTGGAGCTTCAGAGTGCAGAGTGGAGCTTCAGAGTGGAGCTTCAGAGTGCAGAGTGGAGCTTCAGAGTGGAGCTTCAGAGTGGAGCTTCAGAGTGGAGCTTCAGAGTGGAGCTTCAGAGTGGAGCTTCAGAGTGGAGCTTCAGAGTGCAGAGTGGATCTTCAGAGTGCAGAGTGGAGCTTCAGAGTGGAGCTTCAGAGTGCAGAGTGGAGCTTCAGAGTGCAGAGTGGAGCTTCAGAGTGGAGCTTCAGAGTGCAGAGTGGAGCTTCAGAGTGCAGAGTGGAGCTTCAGAGTGCAGATTCAGAGTGGAGCTTCAGAGTGGAGCTTCAGAGTGGAGCTTCAGAGTGGAGCTTCAGAGTGGAGCTTCAGAGTGGAGCTTCAGAGTGGAGCTTCAGAGTGGAGCTTCAGAGTGGAGCTTCAGAGTGGAGCTTCAGAGTGGAGCTTCAGAGTGGAGCTTCAGAGTGGAGCTTCAGAGTGCAGATTCAGAGTGGAGCTTCAGAGTGCAGATTCAGAGTGGAGCTTCAGAGTGCAGATTCAGAGTGGAGCTTCAGAGTGCAGAGTGGAGCTTCAGAGTGGAGCTTCAGAGTGCAGAGTGGAGCTTCAGAGTGCAGAGTGGAGCTTCAGAGTGGAGCTTCAGAGTGCAGAGTGGAGCTTCAGAGTGCAGAGTGGAGCTTCAGAGTGCAGATTCAGAGTGGAGCTTCAGAGTGGAGCTTCAGAGTGGAGCTTCAGAGTGGAGCTTCAGAGTGGAGCTTCAGAGTGGAGCTTCAGAGTGGAGCTTCAGAGTGGAGCTTCAGAGTGGAGCTTCAGAGTGGAGCTTCAGAGTGGAGCTTCAGAGTGGAGCTTCAGAGTGGAGCTTCAGAGTGCAGATTCAGAGTGGAGCTTCAGAGTGCAGATTCAGAGTGGAGCTTCAGAGTGCAGATTCAGAGTGGAGCTTCAGAGTGCAGAGTGGAGCTTCAGAGTGGAGCTTCAGAGTGCAGAGTGGAGCTTCAGAGTGCAGAGTGGAGCTTCAGAGTGGAGCTTCAGAGTGCAGAGTGGAGCTTCAGAGTGGAGCTTCAGAGTGCAGAGTGGAGCTTCAGAGTGCAGAGTGGAGCTTCAGAGTGGAGCTTCAGAGTGCAGAGTGGAGCTTCAGAGTGGAGCTTCAGAGTGCAGATTCAGAGTGCAGAGTGGAGCTTCAGAGTGGAGCTTCAGAGTGCAGAGTGGAGCTTCAGAGTGGAGCTTCAGAGTGGAGCTTCAGAGTGGAGCTTCAGAGTGGAGCTTCAGAGTGGAGCTTCAGAGTGGAGCTTCAGAGTGGAGCTTCAGAGTGGAGCTTCAGAGTGGAGCTTCAGAGTGGAGCTTCAGAGTGCAGAGTGGAGCTTCAGAGTGGAGCTTCAGAGTGCAGAGTGGAGCTTCAGAGTGGAGCTTCAGAGTGGAGCTTCAGAGTGGAGCTTCAGAGTGGAGCTTCAGAGTGGAGCTTCAGAGTGGAGCTTCAGAGTGGAGCTTCAGAGTGGAGCTTCAGAGTGGAGCTTCAGAGTGGAGCTTCAGAGTGCAGATTCAGAGTGCAGATTCAGAGTGCAGAGTGGAGCTTCAGAGTGCAGAGTGGAGCTTCAGAGTGGAGCTTCAGAGTGCAGAGTGGAGCTTCAGAGTGGAGCTTCAGAGTGCAGAGTGGAGCTTCAGAGTGCAGAGTGGAGCTTCAGAGTGCAGAGTGGAGCTTCAGAGTGCAGAGTGGAGCTTCAGAGTGCAGAGTGGAGCTTCAGAGTGGAGCTTCAAAGTGGAGCTTCAGAGTGGAGCTTCAGAGTGGAGCTTCAGAGTGGAGCTTCAGAGTGGAGCTTCAGAGTGGAGCTTCAGAGTGGAGCTTCAGAGTGGAGCTTCAGAGTGGAGCTTCAGAGTGCAGAGTGGAGCTTCAGAGTGGAGCTTCAGAGTGCAGAGTGGAGCTTCAGAGTGGAGCTTCAGAGTGCAGAGTGGAGCTTCAGAGTGGAGCTTCAGAGTGGAGCTTCAGAGTGGAGCTTCAGAGTGCAGAGTGGAGCTTCAGAGTGGAGCTTCAGAGTGGAGCTTCAGAGTGGAGCTTCAGAGTGGAGCTTCAGAGTGGAGCTTCAGAGTGGAGCTTCAGAGTGGAGCTTCAGAGTGGAGCTTCAGAGTGCAGAGTGGAGCTTCAGAGTGGAGCTTCAGAGTGGAGCTTCAGAGTGGAGCTTCAGAGTGGAGCTTCAGAGTGGAGCTTCAGAGTGCAGAGTGGAGCTTCAGAGTGGAGCTTCAGAGTGGAGCTTCAGAGTGCAGAGTGGAGCTTCAGAGTGGAGCTTCAGAGTGGAGCTTCAGAGTGCAGAGTGGAGCTTCAGAGTGCAGATTCAGAGTGGAGCTTCAGAGTGCAGAGTGGAGCTTCAGAGTGGAGCTTCAGAGTGCAGAGTGGAGCTTCAGAGTGGAGCTTCAGAGTGGAGCTTCAGAGTGGAGCTTCAGAGTGGAGCTTCAGAGTGGAGCTTCAGAGTGGAGCTTCAGAGTGGAGCTTCAGAGTGGAGCTTCAGAGTGGAGCTTCAGAGTGGAGCTTCAGAGTGGAGCTTCAGAGTGGAGCTTCAGAGTGGAGCTTCAGAGTGCAGATTCAGAGTGCAGAGTGGAGCTTCAGAGTGCAGAGTGGAGCTTCAGAGTGCAGAGTGGAGCTTCAGAGTGCAGCTTCAGAGTGCAGCTTCAGAGTGGAGCTTCAGAGTGGAGCTTCAGAGTGGAGCTTCAGAGTGGAGCTTCAGAGTGGAGCTTCAGAGTGGAGCTTCAGAGTGGAGCTTCAGAGTGGAGCTTCAGAGTGGAGCTTCAGAGTGGAGCTTCAGAGTGGAGCTTCAGAGTGGAGCTTCAGAGTGGAGCTTCAGAGTGGAGCTTCAGAGTGCAGAGTGGAGCTGCAGATTCAGAGTGGAGCTGCAGAGTGCAGATTCAGAGTGCAGAGTGGAGCTTCAGAGTGCAGATTCAGAGTGGAGCTTCAGAGTGCAGAGTGGAGCTTCAGAGTGCAGATTCAGAGTGGAGCTTCAGAGTGCAGAGTGGAGCTTCAGAGTGGAGCTTCAGAGTGCAGAGTGGAGCTTCAGAGTGGAGCTTCAGAGTGCAGAGTGGAGCTTCAGAGTGCAGAGTGGAGCTTCAGAGTGCAGAGTGGAGCTTCAGAGTGCAGAGTGGAGCTTCAGAGTGCAGAGTGGAGCTTCAGAGTGCAGAGTGGAGCTTCAGAGTGCAGAGTGGAGCTTCAGAGTGCAGAGTGGAGCTTCAGAGTGGAGCTTCAGAGTGGAGCTTCAGAGTGGAGCTTCAGAGTGGAGCTTCAGAGTGGAGCTTCAGAGTGGAGCTTCAGAGTGGAGCTTCAGAGTGGAGCTTCAGAGTGGAGCTTCAGAGTGGAGCTTCAGAGTGGAGCTTCAGAGTGGAGCTTCAGAGTGGAGCTTCAGAGTGGAGCTTCAGAGTGGAGCTTCAGAGTGGAGCTTCAGAGTGCAGCTTCAGAGTGGAGCTTCAGAGTGGAGCTTCAGAGTGCAGCTTCAGAGTGCAGAGTGGAGCTTCAGAGTGCAGAGTGGAGCTTCAGAGTGGAGCTTCAGAGTGGAGCTTCAGAGTGGAGCTTCAGAGTGGAGCTTCAGAGTGGAGCTTCAGAGTGGAGCTTCAGAGTGGAGCTTCAGAGTGGAGCTTCAGAGTGGAGCTTCAGAGTGGAGCTTCAGAGTGGAGCTTCAGAGTGCAGAGTGGAGCTTCAGAGTGGAGCTTCAGAGTGCAGAGTGGAGCTTCAGAGTGGAGCTTCAGAGTGCAGAGTGGAGCTTCAGAGTGCAGAGTGGAGCTTCAGAGTGCAGAGTGGAGCTTCAGAGTGCAGAGTGGAGCTTCAGAGTGCAGAGTGGAGCTTCAGAGTGCAGAGTGGAGCTTCAGAGTGCAGAGTGGAGCTTCAGAGTGGAGCTTCAGAGTGTCAAGAGCAATGCCAATAGCTCTAACTTTAACAAAGGCAAAACCATTGCATTGTAAATGCTTGTTTTAGACATGGCTCGCTGTAACCTGCAGACGATGAGCAGTGTCTAAAGAAAGGGGCGCGGCCACCATTGAAGGGGTCTAGCATTTGCGATAGTTTGAGCTTTTGGCACTAAGAATGACAATGCCTTTTATAGATGTGTTGGTTTGCAAAACACTTAAATAAAATGCATTGTCATTTACACAGCCAATAGCTTAAACTCTTGCAAATGCGAGACCTGTTGCTTGCAAATGCTTTTTTTTTTTAAAGCCATGATTTGGTGGGAGTCTTGCAGGAGTTCGTCATAAGCACAGCTTCTTAATTTTTTTTATTTTTTATCAAGGTGGGGTCCAGGTCCCTACAAGGCCTAGGGGCAGGGTATCCCTACCATGCACCCTTATGTTTATTTTCTTAATTAAATGCAGGAAAGGGAACTAAGAACCCAGTCCTGTAATGGCTGGCTGCAACATTTTGCTTCATGTTGCAGGCAGACTACCAGAGCTCTACCTTCAGTGGCAGCGCGTCTTCCGTTGTAGTGTTTTGGCCCTATGGAACACAAGCATTGCATAGCCAATAGGTCTCGCCTTTGGGAACTTATAAGTGTTTAGCCAGAGATATTGACTTTACCTATGTCTTTAAGCTGTGCTGGCTTGTTCAGCATGGAGAACGAGCGCGAACGACCGCGAATGCTGAAAAGGAATTTTAAACTGTGATCGTTTGTCTGCCACGGGTAGTGAAACCCTATTCAGGCAACAAGGTGGTGGTTTTACTCCATTCCTCAGGGAGTCTCTCGGTGATGACGTGGACCGGCTTTAAGTCCATGATACCCTGGAGGTGAGAGAACCCAACAGAGGCGGGTAGCTTTGTACTCACATGTTGGTTGACTGGATGGTGCTAAGAATTTTTGAAGACTGAAGAGTCTGTTTCAGATATACCCTTGTCCTGATGAAGCCGCAAGAAATGAAAGGCTGAAACGCGACCGCGTCTGCGTCGATAAAATTAGGAGGAGTCTTATCTAATAATAAAAAAATTGTTTCCTTACAGTTAGGGCGCCTAAAGATAGGAAGAAGCTAGGAGGTGTGATACCTCAGGCGCATAGGTGACTGCCTCATAGTGTATCACTCTGAAAAAGGAGTGTACATGCGTTTGAATAATATTTAAGGGTTTTTGTAATTGTTGTTGTATATAGTGAGTTTTGTATTACATTGTGATTATGAATTATATGTGATTTATTGTCTTGTCATATGTGTTCTATATACCATGTTTGATATACATGTATGCATTTTATTGTGTATCCAGCACCTTCCTATGACATGCGTATTTTATAAAATCATGTTTAGGTAGTTGTAAGAAATTTCAAATGACAAGGTAATTGATTGTGCCTTGTGCAGAAATAAAATAGTTGATTGATCCCTCCCTGCTTCTTTTCTATAATACATCTTTGATGTACAAAAGTTTGCAGCATGCTGAAAAGTTATAATAAAGAATTGTCAGAAGCATTTTTGTTACCTTAGATATGACCAAAAAAGCAATATGTACAATTAAACGACGATATTAAAAAAGTATTAAAAAGAATGTCTTGAGTTTTTTTTGTCCTTTCAATGCTGGCAACTTGTATCTGCCTGTCCCATGGTTGCTAGTTGTGGGTTTTTTTTGTTATGGGGGGCATAAATAACAGGATGGTGAAGGTCAGTCAGTCAGTCATTGGGAGTGAGTGAATGAGTCAGTCAGTCAGTGAGAGTGAGAGAGTTAGTCAGTCAGTGAGAGAGTGAGAGTCAGTGAGAGTGAGAGAGTCAGTCAGTGAGAGTGAGAGTCAGTCAGTGAGAGTGAGAGAGTCAGTCAGTCAGTGAGTGAAAGAGAGTGAGTCAGTGAGATAGTCAGTCAGTGAGTCAGTCTTTAAGCGAGAGTCAGTCTTTAAGCGAGAGTCAATCTTTAAGAGAGAGTCTGTCTTTTAGCGAGAGTCAGTCTTTTAGCGAGAGTCAGTCTGTTAGCAAGAGTCAGTGTTTTAGCGAAAGTCAGTCAGTGAGAGAGAGTGTCAGTCAGTGAAAAGAGTCAGTCAGTGAGAGAGAGTCAGTCATTAAAAGAGAGTCAGTCAGTGAGAGAGAGACAGTCAGTGAGAGAGAGTGAGTCGGTCAGTCAGTGAGAGTGACTCACTCAGTGAGAGAGTCTGTGAGAGTGAGTGTGAGAGTGAGTCTGTGAGAGGCAGTGAGAGAGTGTCTGTGAGAGTGTGAGAGAGTGTCTGTGAGAGAGTGTCTGTGAGAGTCTGTGAGAGTGTCTGTGAGAGTCGGTGAGAGAGTGTCTGTGAGAGTCTGTGAGAGAGTATCTGTGAGAGTCTGTGAGAGAGTGTCTGTGAGAGTCTGTGAGAGAGTCCCTGTGAGAGTCTGTGAGAGTCTGTGAGAGAGTGTCTGTGAGAGAGTATCTGAGAGTCTGTGAGAGAGAGTCTGTGAGAGAGTGTCTGTGAGAGTCTGTGAGAGTGTCTGTGAGAGAGTGTCTGTGAGAGTGTCTGAGAGAGTGTCTGTGAGAGAGTGTCTGTGAGAGAGTGTCTGTGAGAGAGTGTGTGTGAGAGACTGTCTGTGAGAGACTGTCTGTGAGAGAGTATGAGTGTGTGAGAGAGTGTAAGAGTCTGTGAGAAAGTGTCTGTGAGAGTCTGAGAGAGTGTCTGTGAGAGAGTCTGTGAGAGAGAGTCTGTGAGAGAGTCTATGAGAGTCTGTGAGAGAGTCTCTGTGAGAGAGTGTCTGTGAGAGAGTGTCTGTGAGAGTGTCTGTGAGAGTCTGTCTGTGAGAGTCTGTGGGAGGGAGTCTGTGAGAGAGAGTCTGTGAGGGAGTGTCTGTCAGACAGTCTGTGAGAGTGTCTGTGAGAGAGTGTCTGTGAGAGTCTGTGAGAGAGTGTCTGAGAGAGTGTCTGTGAGAGAGTCTGTGAGAGAGTCTGTAAAAGAGTCTGTGAGAGTCTGTGAGAGAGTCTGTGAGTCTTTGAGAGAGTGTCTGTGAGAGTCTGTGAGTGTATGTGAGAGTGCGTCTGTGAGAGTATGTCTGTGAGAGAGAGTCTTTAAGTGAGAGTCAATCTTTTAGCGAGAGTCAGTCTGTTAGCGAGAGTCAGTGTTTTAGCGAAAGTCAGTCAGTGACAGAGAGTGTCAGTCAGTGAAAAGAGTCAGTCAGTGAGAGAGAGACAGTTATTGAGAGAGAGTGAGTCAGTCAGTCAGTGAGAGTGACTCACTCAGTGAGAGAGAGTGGGAGAGTGAGTCTGTGAGAGTGGGTGTGAGAGTGAGTCTGTGAGAGGCAGTGAGAGAGTGTCTGTGAGAGTGTGAGAGAGTGTCTGTGAGAGTCTGTGAGAGACTGTCTGTGAGAGTCAGTGAGAGAGTGTCTGTGAGAGTCTGTGAGAGAGTGTCTGTGAGAGTGTGAGAGAGTGTCTGTTAGAGTGTCAGAGAGTGTCTGTGAGAGTGTGGGAGTCTGTGAGTGAGTGTCTGTGAGAGAGTGTCTGTGAGAGAGTGTCTATGAGAGAGCGTGGGTGAGCGAGTGTCTGTGAGCGAGTGTCTGTGAGCGAGTGTCAGTGAGAGTCTGTGAGAGAGTCCCTGTGAGAGTCTGTGAGAGAGTGTCTGTGAGCGAGTGTCTGTGAGAGAGAGTCTGTGAGAGAGTGTCTGTGAGAGAGTGTCTGAGATGAGAGTCTGTGAGAGAGTCTGTGAGAGAGAGTCTGTGAGAGAGTCTGCGAGAGAGAGTGTGATAGAGAGTCTGTGAGAGAGTGTCTGTGAGATTGTCTGTGAGAGTCTGTGAGAGAGTGTGTGAGAGAGTGTCTGTGAGAGAGTGTCTGTGAGAGAGTCTGTGAGAGAGTGTCTGTGAGAGTGTGCCTGTGAGAGAGTGTCTGTGGGAGAGTGTCCATGAGTGTCTGTGAGAGAGAGTCTGTGAGAGAGTGTCAGAGTCTGTGAGAGAGAGTCTGTGAGAGAGTGTCAGAGTCTGTGAGAGAGTGTCTGAGAGAGTCTATGAGAGAGTGTCTGTGAGAGAGTGTCTGTGAGAGAGAGTCTTTGAGAGAGAAAGTCTGAGAGAGAGTCTGTGAGAGAGTGCCTGAGAGTCTGTGAGAGAGTGTCTGTGAGAGAGTGTCTGAGAGAGTGTCTGAGAGAGTGTCTGTGAGAGTCTGTGAGAGAGTGTCTGTGAGAGAGTGTCTGTGAGAGTCTGTGAGAGTGTCTGTGAGAGTCAGTGAGAGAGTGTCTGTGAGAGTCTGTGAGAGAGTATCTGTGAGAGTCTGTGAGAGAGTGTCTGTGAGAGTCTGTGAGAGAGTCCCTGTGAGAGTCTGTGAGAGTCTGTGAGAGAGTGTCTGTGAGAGAGTATCTGAGAGTCTGTGAGAGAGTCTGTGAGAGAGTGTCTGTGAAAGTCTGTGAGAGTGTCTGTGTGAGAGTGTCTGTGAGAGTGTCTGTGAGAGAGTGTCTGTGAGAGAGTGTCTGTGAGAGAGTGTCTGTGAGAGAGTGTGTGTGAGAGACTGTCTGTGAGAGACTGTCTGTGAGAGAGTATGAGTGTGTGAGAGAGTGTAAGAGTCTGTGAGAAAGTGTCTGTGAGAGTCTGAGAGAGTGTCTGTGAGAGAGTCTGTGAGAGAGTCTATGAGAGTCTGTGAGAGAGTCTCTGTGAGAGAGTGTCTGTGAGAGAGTGTCTGTGAGAGAGTGTCTGTGAGAGAGTATCTGAGAGTGTCTGTGAGAGTGTGTCTGTGAGAGTGTCCATGAGTGTCTGTGAGCGGGAGTCTGTGAGAGAGTGTCAGAGTCTGTGAGAGAGAGTCTGTGAGAGAGTGTCTGTGAGAGAGTGTCTGTGAGAGAGTCTGTGAGAGAGTGCCTGTGAGAGAGTGTCTGTGAGAGAGTGTCTGCGAGAGAGAGTGTCTGTGAGAGTCTGTGAGAGAGTGCCTGAGAGAGTGTCTGTGAGAGAGTCTGTGAGAGTCTGTGAGAGAGTCTGTGAGTCTTTGAGAGAGTGTCTGTGAGAGTCTGTGAGTGTCTGTGAGAGTGCGTCTGTTAGAGTATGTCGGTGAGTGACAGAGAGTGTCAGTCAGTGAAAAGAGTCAGTCAGTGAGAGAGAGTCAGTCAGTGAGAGAGAGTCAGTCAGTGAGAGAGAGTCAGTCAGTGAGAGAGAGACAGTCATTGAGAGAGAGTGAGTCAGTTAGTCAGTGAGAGTGACTCACTCAGTGAGAGAGAGTGGGAGAGTGAGTCTGTGAGAGTGAGTGAGAGTGAGTCTGTGAGAGGTAGTGAGAGAGTGTCTGTGAGAGTGTGAGAGAGTGTCTGTGAGAGAGTGAGAGAGTGTCTGTGAGAGAGTGTCTGTGAGAATCTGTGGGAGAGTGTATGTGAGAGTCTGTGAGAGAGTATCTGTGAGAGTCTGTGAGAGAGTGTCTGTGAGACTCGGTGAGAGAGTGTCTGTGAGAGTCTGTGTGAGAGAGTCTGTGAGAGAGTGTCTGTGAGAGTCTGTGAGAGTGTGTGAGAGAGTGTCTGTGAGAGAGTGTCTTTGAGAGTCTGTGAGAGTGTCTGCGAGAGAGTGTCTGTGAGAGTGTCTGTGAGAGTGTCTGTGAGAGTATCTGTAAGAGAGTGTCTGTGAGAGAGTGTCTGTGAGAGAGTGTGTGTGAGAGACTGTCTGTGAGAGACTGTCTGTGACAGTGTGAGAGTGTGAGAGAGTGTAAGAGTCTGTGAGAGAGTGTCTGTGAGAGAGTGTCTGTGAGAATGTCTGTGAGAGTCTGTGAGAGTCTGTCTGTGAGAGTCTATGAGAGTCTGTATGAGGGAGTCTGTGAGAGAGAGTCTGCGAGAGAGTGTCTGTGAGACAGTCTGTGAGAGTGTCTGTGAGAGTGTGTCTGTGAGAGAGTGTCCATGAGTGTCTGTGAGAGAGAGTCTGTGAGAGTCTGTGAGAGAGTGTCAGAGTCTGTGAGAGAGAGTCTGTGAGAGAGTGTCTGAGAGAGAGTCTGTGAGAGAAACTGTGAGAGAGTGTCTGTGAGAGAGTGTCTGCGAGAGAGAGTGTCTGTGAGAGAGTGTCTGTGAGAGTCTGTGAGAGAGTGTCTGAGAGAGTGTCTGTGAGAGAGTCTGTGAGAGAGTCTGTAAAAGAGTCTGTGAGAGTCTGTGAGAGAGTCTGTGAGTCTTTGAGAGAGTGTCTGTGAGAGTCTGTGAGTGTCTGTGAGAGTGTGTCTGTGAGAGTATGTCTGTGAGAGAGAGTCTTTAAGTGAGAGTCAATCTTTTAGCGAGAGTCAGTCTGTTAGCGAGAGTCAGTGTTTTAGCGAAAGTCAGTCAGTGACAGAGAGTGTCAGTCAGTGAAAAGAGTCAGTCAGTGTGAGAGAGTCAGTCAGTGAGAGAGTCAGTCAGTGAGAGAGAGACAGTTATTGAGAGAGAGTGAGTCAGTCAGTCAGTGAGAGTGACTCACTCAGTGAGAGAGAGTGGGAGAGTGAGTCTGTGAGAGTGGGTGTGAGAGTGAGTCTGTGAGAGGCAGTGAGAGAGTGTCTCTGAGAGTGTGAGAGAGTGTCTGTGAGAGAGTGTCTGTGAGAGTCTGTGAGAGAGTGTCTGTGAGAGTCTGTGAGAGAGTGTCTGTGAGAGTGTTAGAGAGTGTCTGTTAGAGTGTCAGAGAGTGTCTGTGAGAGTGTGAGAGTCTGAGAGTGAGTGTCTGTGAGAGAGTGTCTGTGAGAGAGTGTCTATGAGAGAGCGTGGGTGAGCGAGTGTCTGTGAGCGAGTGTCTGTGAGCGAGTGTCAGTGAGAGTCTGTGAGAGAGTCCCTGTGAGAGTCTGTGAGAGAGTGTCTGTGAGCGAGTGTCTGTGAGAGAGAGTCTGTGAGAGAGAGTCTGTGAGAGAGTGTCTGTGAGAGAGTGTCTGTGAGAGAGTGTCTGAGATGAGAGTCTGTGAGAGAGTCTGTGAGAGAGAGTCTGTGAGAGAGTCTGCGAGAGAGAGTGTGATAGAGAGTCTGTGAGAGAGTGTCTGTGAGATTGTCTGTGAGAGAGTGTCTGTGAGAGAGTGTCTGTGAGAGAGTGTCTGTGAGAGAGTCTGTGAGAGAGTGTCTGTGAGAGTGTGCCTGTGAGAGTGTGCCTGTGAGAGAGTGTCTGTGAGAGAGTGTCCATGAGTGTCTGTGAGAGAGAGACTGTGAGAGAGTGTCAGAGTCTGTGAGAGAGAGTCTGTGAGAGAGTGTTCATGAGTGTCTGTGAGAGTCTGTGAGAGAGTGTCAGAGTCTGTGAGAGAGTGTCTGAGAGAGTCTATGAGAGTGTGTGTGTGAGAGAGTGTCTGTGAGAGAGAGAGTCTTTGAGAGAGAAAGTCTGAGAGAGAGTCTGTGAGAGTCTGTGAGAGAGTGCCTGAGAGTCTGTGAGAGAGTGTCTGTGAGAGAGTGTCTGAGAGAGTGTCAGAGAGAGTGTCTGTGAGAGTCTGTGAGAGAGTGTCTGTGAGAGAGTGTCTGTGAGAGTGGCTGTGAGAATGTGAGAGAGAGTCTGTGAGAGTCTGTGAAAGAGTGTATGTGAGAGTCTATGAGAGAGTGTCTGTGAGTGAGTGTCTGTGAGAGAGTGTCAGTGAGAGTCTGTGAGAGTGTCTGTGAGAGAGTGTCTGTGAGAGTGTCTGTGAGAGTGTCTGTGAGAGAGTGTCTGTGAGAGAGTGTGTGTGAGAGACTGTCTGTGAGTGACTGTCTGTGAGAGAGTGTGAGTGTGTGAGAGAGTGTGAGAGTCTGTGAGAGAGTGTCTGTGAGAGAGCGTCTGTGAGAGTCTGTGAGAGAGTCTCTGAGAGAGAGTCTGTGAGAGAGTCTATGAGAGAGTCTGTGAGAGAGTCTCTTTGAGAGAGTGTATGTGAGAGTGTCTGTGAGAGTATGTGAGAGTCTGTCTGTGAGAGGGAGTCTGTGAGAGAGAATCTGTGAGAGAGTCTGTGAGAGAGTGTCTGTGAGAGTGTGAGAGAGTGTCTGTGAGAGAGTGTCTGTGAGAGTCTGTGAGAGCGTCTGTGAGAGTCAGTGAGAGAGTGTCTGTGAGAGTCTGTGAGAGAGTATCTGTGAGAGTCTGTGAGAGAGTGTCTGTGAGAGAGTCCCTGTGAGAGTCTGTGAGAGTCTGTGAGAGAGTGTCTGTGAGAGAGTGTCTGTGAGAGAGTGTCTGTGAGAGAGTCTGTGAGAGAGTGTCTGTGAGAGTGTGCCTGTGAGAGTGTGCCTGTGAGAGAGTGTCTGTGAGAGAGTGTCCATGAGTGTCTGTGAGAGAGAGTCTGTGAGAGAGTGTCAGAGTCTGTGAGAGAGAGTCTGTGAGAGAGTGTTCATGAGTGTCTGTGAGAGTCTGTGAGAGAGTGTCAGAGTCTGTGAGAGAGTGTCTGTGAGAGTGTCTGTGAGAGTCAGTGAGAGAGTGTCTGTGAGAGTCTGTGAGAGAGTATCTGTGAGAGTCTGTGAGAGAGTGTCTGTGAGAGAGTCCCTGTGAGAGTCTGTGAGAGTCTGTGAGAGAGTGTCTGTGAGAAAGTATCTGAGAGTCTGTGAGAGAGAGTCTGTGAGAGAGTGTCTGTGAGAGAGTGTCTGTGAGAGTCTGTGAGAGTGTCTGTGAGAGAGTGTCTGTGAGAGTGTTTGTGAGAGTGTCTGTGAGAGAGTGTCTGTGAGAGAGTGTCTGTGAGAGTCTGTGAGAGTGTCTGTGAGAGAGTGTCTGTGAGAGTGTCTGTGAGAGTGTCTGTGAGAGAGTGTCTGTGAGAGACTGTCTGTGAGAGAGTATGAGTGTGTGAGAGAGTGTAAGAGTCTGTGAGAGAGTGTCTGTGAGAGTCTGAGAGAGTGTCTGTGAGAGAGTCTGTGAGAGAGAGTCTGTGAGAGAGTCTATGAGAGTCTGTGAGAGAGTCTCTGTGAGAGAGTGTCTGTAAGAGAGTGTCTGTGAGAGTGTCTGTGAGAGTCTGTCTGTGAGAGTCTGTGGGAGGGAGTCTGTGAGAGAGAGTCTGTGAGGGAGTGTCTGTCAGACAGTCTGTGAGAGTGTCTGTGAGAGTGTGTCTGTGAGAGTGTCCATGAGTGTCTGTGAGAGGGAGTCTGTGAGAGAGTGTCAGAGTCTGTGAGAGAGAGTCTGTGAGAGAGTGTCTGTGAGAGAGTGTCTGTGAGAGAGTCTGTGAGAGAGTGCCTGTGAGAGAGTGTCTGTGAGAGAGTGTCTGCGAGAGGGAGTGTCTGTGAGAGTCTGTGAGAGAGTGCCTGAGAGAGTGTCTGTGAGAGAGTCTGTGAGAGTCTGTGAGAGAGTCTGTGAGTCTTTTAGAGAGTGTCTGTGAGAGTCTGTGAGTGTCTGTGAGAGTGCGTCTGTTAGAGTATGTTGGTGAGTGACAGAGAGTGTCAGTCAGTGAAAAGAGTCAGTCAGTGAGAGAGAGTCAGTCAGTGAGAGAGAGTCAGTCAGTGAGAGAGAGTCAGTCAGTGAGAGAGAGACAGTCATTGAGAGAGAGTGAGTCAGTCAGTCAGTGAGAGTGACTCACTCAGTGAGAGAGAGTGGGAGAGTGAGTCTGTGAGAGTGAGTGAGAGTGAGTCTGTGAGAGGTAGTGAGAGAGTGTCTGTAAGAGTGTGAGAGAGTGTCTGTGAGAGAGTGTCTGTGAGAGTGTGAGAGAGTGTCTGTGAGAGAGTGTCTGTGAGAATCTGTGGGAGAGTGTATGTGAGAGTCTGTGAGAGAGTATCTGTGAGAGAGTGTCTGTTAGAGTGTCAGAGAGTGTCTGTGAGAGTGTGAGAGTCTGTGAGTGAGTGTCTGTGAGAGAGTGTCTGTGAGAGAGTGTCTATGAGAGAGCGTGGGTGAGCGAGTGTCTGTGAGCGAGTGTCTGTGAGCGAGTGTCAGTGAGAGTCTGTGAGAGAGTCCCTGTGAGAGAGTGTCTGTGAGCGAGTGTCTGTGAGAGAGAGTCTGTGAGAGAGTGTCTGTGAGAGAGTGTCTGAGATGAGAGTCTGTGAGAGAGTCTGTGAGAGAGAGTCTGTGAGAGAGTCTGCGAGAGAGAGTGTGATAGAGAGTCTGTGAGAGAGTGTCTGTGAGATTGTCTGTGAGAGTCTGTGAGAGAGTGTGTGAGAGAGTGTCTGTGAGAGAGTGTCTGTGAGAGAGTCTGTGAGAGAGTGTCTGTGAGAGTGTGCCTGTGAGAGAGTGTCTGTGAGAGAGTGTCCATGAGTGTCTGTGAGAGAGAGTCTGTGAGAGAGTGTCAGAGTCTGTGAGAGAGAGTCTGTGAGAGAGTGTTTGTGAGTGTCTGTGAGAGAGAGTCTGTGAGAGTCTGTGAGAGAGTGTCAGAGTCTGTGAGAGAGTGTCTGAGAGAGTCTATGAGAGAGTGTGTGTGAGAGAGTGTCTGTGAGAGAGAGTCTTTGAGAGAGAAAGTCTGAGAGAGAGTCTGTGAGAGTCTGTGAGAGAGTGCATGTGAGTCTGTGAGAGAGTGTCTGTAAGAGAGTGTCTGAGAGAGTGTCTGAGAGAGTGTCTGTGAGAGTCTGTGAGAGAGTGTCTGTGAGAGAGTGTCTGTGAGAGTGGCTGTGAGAATGTGAGAGAGAGTCCGTGAGAGTCTGTGAAAGAGTGTATGTGAGAGTCTATGAGAGATTGTCTGTGAGTGAGTGTCTGTGAGAGAGTGTCAGTGAGAGTCTGTGAGAGTGTCTGTGAGAGAGTGTCTGTGAGAGTGTCTGTGAGAGTGTCTGTGAGAGAGTGTCTGTGAGAGAGTGTGTGTGAGAGACTGTCTGTGAGTGACTGTCTGTGAGAGAGTGTGAGTGTGTGAGAGAGTGTGAGAGTCTGTGAGAGAGTGTCTGCGAGAGAGTGTCTGTGAGAGTCTGTGAGAGAGTCTGTGAGAGAGTCTGTGAGAGAGAGTCTGTGAGAGAGTCTATGAGAGAGTCTGTGAGAGAGTCTCTTTGAGAGAGTGTCTGTGAGAGTCTGTGAGAGAGTCCCTGTGAGAGTCTGTGAGAGTCTGTGAGAGAGTGTCTGTGAGAGAGTATCTGAGAGTCTGTGAGAGAGAGTCTGTGAGAGAGTGTGTGAGAGTCTGTGAGAGTGTCTGTGAGAGAGTGTCTGTGAGAGTGTCTGTGAGAGTGTCTGTGAGAGAGTGTCTGTGAGAGAGTGTGTGTGAGAGACTGTCTGTGAGAGACTGTCTGTGAGAGAGTATGAGTGTGTGAGAGAGTGTAAGAGTCTGTGAGAAAGTGTCTGTGAGAGTCTGAGAGAGTGTCTGTGAGAGAGTCTGTGAGAGAGAGTCTGTGAGAGAGTCTATGAGAGTCTGTGAGAGAGTCTCTGTGAGAGAGTGTCTGTGAGAGAGTGTCTGTGAGAGTGTCTGTGAGAGTCTGTCTATGAGAGTCTGTGGGAAGGAGTCTGTGAGAGAGAGTCTGTGAGGGAGTGTCAGAGTCTGTGAGAGAGAGTCTGTGAGAGAGTGTCTGTGAGAGAGTGTCTGTGAGAGAGTCTGTGAGAGAGTGCCTGTGAGAGAGTGTCTGTGAGAGAGTGTCTGCGAGAGAGTGAGTCTGTGAGAGGTAGTGAGAGAGTGTCTGTGAGAGTGTGAGAGAGTGTCTGTGAGAGAGTGTCTGTGAGAGTGTGAGAGAGTGTCTGTGAGAGAGTGTCTGTGAGAATCTGTGGGAGAGTGTATGTGAGAGTCTGTGAGAGAGTATCTGTGAGAGAGTGTCTGTTAGAGTGTCAGAGAGTGTCTGTGAGAGTGTGAGAGTCTGTGAGTGAGTGTCTGTGAGAGAGTGTCTGTGAGAGAGTGTCTATGAGAGAGCGTGGGTGAGCGAGTGTCTGTGAGCGAGTGTCTGTGAGCGAGTGTCAGTGAGAGTCTGTGAGAGAGTCCCTGTGAGAGTCTGTGAGCGAGTGTCTGTGAGCGAGTGTCTGTGAGAGAGAGTCTGTGAGAGAGTGTCTGTGAGAGAGTGTCTGTGAGAGTGTCTGTGAGAGTGTCTGTGAGAGTCTGTCTATGAGAGTCTGTGGGAAGGAGTCTGTGAGAGAGAGTCTGTGAGGGAGTGTCTGTCAGACAGTCTGTGAGAGTGTCTGTGAGAGTGTGTCTGTGAGAGTGTCCATGAGTGTCTGTGAGAGGGAGTCTGTGAGAGAGTGTCAGAGTCTGTGAGAGAGAGTCTGTGAGAGAGTGTCTGTGAGAGAGTGTCTGTGAGAGAGTCTGTGAGAGAGTGTCTGTGAGAGAGTGTCAGAGTCTGTGAGAGAGTGTCTGAGAGAGTCTATGAGAGAGTGTGTGTGAGAGAGTGTGTGTGAGAGAGTGTCTGTGAGAGAGAGTCTTTGAGAGAGAAAGTCTGAGAGAGTGTCTGTGAGAGTCTGTGAGAGAGTGTCTGTGAGAGAGTGTCTGTGAGAGTGGCTGTGAGAATGTGAGAGAGAGTCCGTGAGAGTCTGTGAAAGAGTGTATGTGAGAGTCTATGAGAGATTGTCTGTGAGTGAGTGTCTGTGAGAGAGTGTCAGTGAGAGTCTGTGAGAGTGTCTGTGAGAGAGTGTCTGTGAGAGTGTCTGTGAGAGTGTCTGTGAGAGAGTGTCTGTGAGAGAGTGTGTGTGAGAGACTGTCTGTGAGTGACTGTCTGTGAGAGAGTGTGAGTGTGTGAGAGAGTGTGAGAGTCTGTGAGAGAGTGTCTGCGAGAGAGTGTCTGTGAGAGTCTGTGAGAGAGTCTGTGAGAGAGTCTGTGAGAGAGAGTCTGTGAGAGAGTCTATGAGAGAGTCTGTGAGAGAGTCTCTTTGAGAGAGTGTCTGTGAGAGTCTGTGAGAGAGTCCCTGTGAGAGTCTGTGAGAGTCTGTGAGAGAGTGTCTGTGAGAGAGTATCTGAGAGTCTGTGAGAGAGAGTCTGTGAGAGAGTGTGTGAGAGTCTGTGAGAGTGTCTGTGAGAGAGTGTCTGTGAGAGTGTCTGTGAGAGTGTCTGTGAGAGAGTGTCTGTGAGAGAGTGTCTGTGAGAGAGTGTGTGTGAGAGACTGTCTGTGAGAGACTGTCTGTGAGAGAGTATGAGTGTGTGAGAGAGTGTAAGAGTCTGTGAGAAAGTGTCTGTGAGAGTCTGAGAGAGTGTCTGTGAGAGAGTCTGTGAGAGAGAGTCTGTGAGAGAGTCTATGAGAGTCTGTGAGAGAGTCTCTGTGAGAGAGTGTCTGTGAGAGAGTGTCTGTGAGAGTGTCTGTGAGAGTCTGTCTATGAGAGTCTGTGGGAAGGAGTCTGTGAGAGAGAGTCTGTGAGGGAGTGTCTGTCAGACAGTCTGTGAGAGTGTCTGTGAGAGTGTGTCTGTGAGAGTGTCCATGAGTGTCTGTGAGAGGGAGTCTGTGAGAGAGTGTCAGAGTCTGTGAGAGAGAGTCTGTGAGAGAGTGTCTGTGAGAGAGTGTCTGTGAGAGAGTCTGTGAGAGAGTGCCTGTGAGAGAGTGTCTGTGAGAGAGTGTCTGCGAGAGAGAGTGTCTGTGAGAGTCTGTGAGAGAGTGCCTGAGAGAGTGTCTGTGAGAGAGTCTGTGAGAGTCTGTGAGAGAGTCTGTGAGTCTTTGAGAGAGTGTCTGTGAGAGTCTGTGAGTGTCTGTGAGAGTGTGTCTGTTAGAGTATGTCGGTGAGTGACAGAGAGTGTCAGTCAGTGAAAAGAGTCAGTCAGTGAGAGAGAGTCAGTCAGTGAGAGAGAGTCAGTCAGTGAGAGAGAGACAGTCATTGAGAGAGAGTGAGTCAGTCAGTCAGTGAGAGTGACTCACTCAGTGAGAGAGAGTGGGAGAATGAGTCTGTGAGAGTGAGTGAGAGTGAGTCTGTGAGAGGTAGTGAGAGAGTGTCTGTGAGAGTGTGAGAGAGTGTCTGTGAGAGAGTGTCTGTGAGAGTGTGAGAGAGTGTCTGTGAGAGAGTGTCTGTGAGAGTCTGTGGGAGAGTGTATGTGAGAGTCTGTGAGAGAGTATCTGTGAGAGTCTGTGAGAGAGTGTCTGTGAGAGTCGGTGAGAGAGTGTCTGTGAGAGTCTGTGTGAGAGAGTCTGTGAGAGAGTGTCTGTGAGAGTCTGTGAGAGTGTGTGAGAGAGTGTCTGTGAGAGAGTGTCTTTGAGAGTCTGTGAGAGTGTCTGCGAGAGAGTGTCTGTGAGAGTGTCTGTGAGAGTGTCTGTGAGAGTATCTGTAAGAGAGTGTCTGTGAGAGAGTGTCTGTGAGAGAGTGTGTGTGAGAGACTGTCTGTGAGAGACTGTCTGTGACAGTGTGAGTGTGAGAGAGTGTAAGAGTCTGTGAGAGAGTGTCTGTGAGAGAGTGTCTGTGAGAATGTCTGTGAGAGTCTGTGAGAGTCTGTCTGTGAGAGTCTATGAAAGTCTGTATGAGGGAGTCTGTGAGAGAGAGTCTGCGAGAGAGTGTCTGTGAGACAGTCTGTGAGAGTGTCTGTGAGAGTGTGTCTGTGAGAGAGTGTCCATGAGTGTCTGTGAGAGAGAGTCTGTGAGAGTCTGTGAGAGTGTCAGAGACTGTGAGAGAGAGTCTGTGAGAGAGTGTCTGAGAGAGAGTCTGTGAGAGAAACTGTGAGAGAGTGTCTGTGAGAGAGTGTCTGCGAGAGAGAGTGTCTGTGAGAGAGTGTCTGTGAGAGTCTGTGAGAGAGTGTCTGAGAGAGTGTCTGTGAGAGAGTCTGTGAGAGAGTCTGTAAAAGAGTCTGTGAGAGAGTCTGTGAGTCTTTGAGAGAGTGTCTGTGAGAGTCTGTGAGTGTCTGTGAGAGTGCGTCTGTGAGAGTATGTCTGTGAGAGAGAGTCTTTAAGTGAGAGTCAATCTTTTAGCGAGAGTCAGTCTGTTAGCGAGAGTCAGTGTTTTAGCGAAAGTCAGTCAGTGACAGAGAGTGTCAGTCAGTGAAAAGAGTCAGTCAGTGACAGAGAGTCAGTCAGTGAGAGAGTCAGTCAGTGAGAGAGAGACAGTTATTGAGAGAGAGTGAGTCAGTCAGTCAGTGAGAGTGACTCACTCAGTGAGAGAGAGTGGGAGAGTGAGTCTGTGAGAGTGGGTGTGAGAGTGAGTCTGTGAGAGGCAGTGAGAGAGTGTCTGTGAGAGTGTGAGAGAGTGTCTGTGAGAGAGTGTCTGTGAGAGTCTGTGAGAGACTGTCTGTGAGAGTCAGTGAGAGAGTGTCTGTGAGAGTCTGTGAGAGAGTGTCTGTGAGAGTGTTAGAGAGTGTCTGTTAGAGTGTCAGAGAGTGTCTGTGAGAGTGTGAGAGTCTGAGAGTGAGTGTCTGTGAGAGAGTGTCTGTGAGAGAGTGTCTATGAGAGAGCGTGGGTGAGCGAGTGTCTGTGAGCGAGTGTCTGTGAGCGAGTGTCAGTGAGAGTCTGTGAGAGAGTCCCTGTGAGAGTCTGTGAGAGAGTGTCTGTGAGCGAGTGTCTGTGAGAGAGAGTCTGTGAGAGAGAGTCTGTGAGAGAGTGTCTGTGAGAGAGTGTCTGAGATGAGAGTCTGTGAGAGAGTCTGTGAGAGAGAGTCTGTGAGAGAGTCTGCGAGAGAGAGTCTGTGAGAGAGTGTCTGTGAGATTGTCTGTGAGAGAGTGTCTGTGAGAGAGTGTCTGTGAGAGAGTGTCTGTGAGAGAGTGTCTGTGAGAGAGTCTGTGAGAGAGTGTCTGTGAGAGTGTGCCTGTGAGAGAGTGTCTGTGAGAGAGTGTCCATGAGTGTCTGCGAGAGAGAGTCTGTGAGAGAGTGTCAGAGTCTGTGAGAGAGAGTCTGTGAGAGAGTGTTCGTGAGTGTCTGTGAGAGAGAGTCTGTGAGAGTCTGTGAGAGAGTGTCAGAGTCTGTGAGAGAGTGTCTGAGAGAGTCTATGAGAGAGTGTGTGTGAGAGAGTGTCTGTGAGAGAGAGTCTTTGAGAGAGAAAGTCTGAGAGAGAGTCTGTGAGAGTCTGTGAGAGAGTGCCTGAGAGTCTGTGAGAGAGTGTCTGTGAGAGAGTGTCTGAGAGAGTGTCTGAGAGAGTGTCTGTGAGAGTCTGTGAGAGAGTGTCTGTGAGAGAGTGGCTGTGAGAGTGGCTGTGAGAATGTGAGAGAGAGTCCGTGAGAGTCTGTGAAAGAGTGTATGTGAGAGTCTATGAGAGAGTGTCTGTGAGTGAGTGTCTGTGAGAGAGTGTCAGTGAGAGTCTCTGAGAGTGTCTCTGAGAGTGTCTGTGAGAGTGTCTGTGAGAGTGTCTGTGAGAGAGTGTCTGTGAGAGAGTGTGTGTGAGAGACTGTCTGTGAGTGACTGTCTGTGAGAGAGTGTGAGTGTGTGAGAGAGTGAGAGTCTGTGAGAGAGTGTCTGTGAGAGAGCGTCTGTGAGAGTCTGTGAGAGAGTCTGTGAGAGAGAGTCTGTGAGAGAGTCTATGAGAGAGTCTGTGAGAGAGTCTCTTTGAGAGAGTGTCTGTGAGAGTGTCTGTGAGAGTATGTGAGAGTCTGTCTGTGAGAGGGAGTCTGTGAGAGAGAATCTGTGAGAGAGTCTGTGAGAGAGTGTCTGTGAGAGTGTGAGAGAGTGTCTGTGAGAGAGTGTCTGTGAGAGTCTGTGAGAGTGTCTGTGAGAGTCGGTGAGAGAGTGTCTGTGAGAGTCTGTGAGAGAGTATCTGTGAGAGTCTGTGAGAGAGTGTCTGTGAGAGTCTGTGAGAGAGTCCCTGTGAGAGTCTGTGAGAGTCTGTGAGAGAGTGTCTGTGAGAGAGTATCTGAGAGTCTGTGAGAGAGAGTCTGTGAGAGAGTGTCTGTGAGTGTCTGTGAGAGTGTCTGTGAGAGAGTGTCTGTGAGAGAGTGTCTGTGAGAGAGTGTCTGTGAGAGAGTGTGTGTGAGAGACTGTCTGTGAGAGACTGTCTGTGAGAGAGTATGAGTGTGTGAGAGAGTGTAAGAGTCTGTGAGAGTGTCTGTGAGAGTCTGAGAGAGTGTCTGAGAGAGAGTCTGTGAGAGAGAGTCTGTGAGAGAGTCTATGAGAGTCTGTGAGAGAGTCTCTGTGAGAGAGTGTCTGTGAGAGAGTGTCTGTGAGAGTGTCTGTGAGAGTGTGTCTGTGAGAGTGTCCATGAGTGTCTGTGAGAGGGAGTCTGTGAGAGAGTGTCAGAGTCTGTAAGAGAGAGTCTGTGAGAGAGTGTCTGTGAGAGAGTGTCTGTGAGAGAGTCTGTGAGAGAGTGCCTGTGAGAGAGTGCCTGTGAGAGAGTGTCTGTGAGAGAGTGTCTGCGAGAGGGAGTGTCTGTGAGAGTCTGTGAGAGAGTGCCTGAGAGAGTGTCTGTGAGAGAGTCTGTGAGAGTCTGTGAGAGAGTCTGTGAGTCTTTTAGAGAGTGTCTGTGAGAGTCTGTGAGTGTCTGTGAGAGTGCGTCTGTTAGAGTATGTCGGTGAGTGACAGAGAGTGTCAGTCAGTGAAAAGAGTCAGTCAGTGAGAGAGAGTCAGTCAGTGAGAGAGAGTCAGTCAGTGAGAGAGAGTCAGTCAGTGAGAGAGAGACAGTCATTGAGAGAGAGTGAGTCAGTCAGTCAGTGAGAGTGACTCACTCAGTGAGAGAGAGTGGGAGAGTGAGTCTGTGAGAGGTAGTGAGAGAGTGTCTGTGAGAGTGTGAGAGAGTGTCTGTGAGAGAGTGTCTGTGAGAGTGTGAGAGAGTGTCTGTGAGAGAGTGTCTGTGAGAGTGTGAGAGTGAGTCTGTGAGAGGTAGTGAGAGAGTGTCTGTGAGAGTGTCTGTGAGAGAGTGTCTGTGAGAGTGTGAGAGAGTGTCTGTGAGAGAGTGTCTGTGAGAATCTGTGGGAGAGTGTATGTGAGAGTCTGTGAGAGAGTATCTGTGAGAGAGTGTCTGTTAGAGTGTCAGAGAGTGTCTGTGAGAGTGTGAGAGTCTGTGATGGAGTGTCTGTGAGAGAGTGTCTGTGAGAGAGTGTCTATGAGAGAGCGTGGGTGAGCGAGTGTCTGTGAGCGAGTGTCTGTGAGCGAGTGTCAGTGAGAGTCTGTGAGAGAGTCCCTGTGAGAGTCTGTGAGAGAGTGTCTGTGAGCGAGTGTCTGTGAGCGAGTGTCTGTGAGAGAGAGTCTGTGAGAGAGTGTCTGTGAGAGAGTGTCTGAGATGAGAGTCTGTGAGAGAGTCTGTGAGAGAGAGTCTGTGAGAGAGTCTGCGAGAGAGAGTGTGATAGAGAGTCTGTGAGAGAGTGTCTGTGAGATTGTCTGTGAGAGTCTGTGAGAGAGTGTGTGAGAGAGTGTCTGTGAGAGTGTCTGTGAGAGAGTCTGTGAGAGAGTGTCTGTGAGAGTGTGCCTGTGAGAGAGTGTCTGTGAGAGAGTGTCCATGAGTGTCTGTGAGAGAGAGTCTGTGAGAGAGTGTCAGAGTCTGTGAGAGAGTCTGTGAGAGAGTGTTTGTGAGTGTCTGTGAGAGAGAGTCTGTGAGAGTCTGTGAGAGAGTGTCAGAGTCTGTGAGAGAGTGTCTGAGAGAGTCTATGAGAGAGTGTGTGTGAGAGAGTGTCTGTGAGAGAGTCTTTGAGAGAGAAAGTCTGAGAGAGAGTCTGTGAGAGTCTGTGAGA
The DNA here is from genome assembly GCF_964261635.1 of Lissotriton helveticus. Classification (NCBI taxonomy): domain Eukaryota; kingdom Metazoa; phylum Chordata; class Amphibia; order Caudata; family Salamandridae; genus Lissotriton; species Lissotriton helveticus. Next base: position 580,068,730 of record NC_136070.1, on the reverse strand, counting down.
GAGTGCCTGAGAGTCTGTGAGAGAGTGTCTGTGAGAGAGTGTCTGAGAGAGTGTCTGAGAGAGTGTCTGTGAGAGTCTGTGAGAGAGTGTCTGTGAGAGAGTGTCTGTGAGAGTGGCTGTGAGAATGTGAGAGAGAGTCCGTGAGAGTCTGTGAAAGAGTGTATGTGAGAGTCTATGAGAGAGTGTCTGTGAGTGAGTGTCTGTGAGAGAGTGTCAGTGAGAGTCTGTGAGAGTGTCTGTGAGAGAGTGTCTGTGAGAGTGTCTGTGAGAGTGTCTGTGAGAGAGTGTCTGTGAGAGAGTGTGTGTGAGAGACTGTCTGTGAGTGACTGTCTGTGAGAGAGTGTGAGTGTGTGAGAGAGTGTGAGAGTCTGTGAGAGAGTGTCTGCGAGAGAGTGTCTGTGAGAGTCTGTGAGAGAGTCTGTGAGAGAGTCTGTGAGAGAGAGTCTGTGAGAGAGTCTATGAGAGAGTTTGTGAGAGAGTCTCTTTGAGAGAGTGTCTGTGAGAGTGCCTGAGAGTATGTGAGAGTCTGTCTGTGAGAGTCTGTGTGAGGGAGTCTGTGAGAGAGAATCTGTGAGAGAGTCTGTGAGAGAGTGTCTGTGAGAGAGTGTCTGTAAGAGAGTGTCTGTGAGTGTCTGTGAGAGAGTGTCTGTGAGAGTCTGTGAGAGAGTGTCTGTGAGAGAGAGTCTGTGAGAGAGTCTGTGAGAGTGTCTCTGTGAGGGTGTCTGTGAGAGAGTGTCTGTGAGAGTGTCTGTGAGAGTCTGTCTGTGAGAGTCTGTGTGAGGGAGTCTGTGAGAGAGAATCTGTGAGAGAGTCTGTGAGAGAGTGTCTGTGAGTGTCTGTGAGAGAATGTCTGTGAGAATGTGTCTGTGAGAGAGTGTCTGTGAGACAGAGTGTCTGTGAGAGAGTGTCTGTGAGAGAATCTGTGAGTCTTTGAGATAGTGTCTGTGAGAGAGTGTCTGTGAGAGTCTGTGAGAGAGAGTCTGTGAGAGAGTCTATGAGAGAGTCTGTGAGAGAGTCTCTGTGAGAGTGTCTGTGAGAGAGTGTCTGTGAGAGTGTATGTGAGAGTCTGTGAGAGTCTGTCTGTGAGAGTCTGTGTGAGGGAGTCTGTGAGAGAGAATCTGTAAGAGAGTCTGTGAGAGAGTGTCTGTGAGAGAGTGTCTGTGAGTGTCTGTGGGAGTGTCTGTGAGAGTCTGTGAGAGAGTGTCTGTGAGAGAGAGTCTGTGAGAGAGTCTGTGAGAGTGTCTCTGTGAGCGAGTGTCTGTGAGAGTGTCTGTGAGTGTGAGAGTGTCTGTGAGAGAGTGTCTGTGAGAGAGTGTCTGCGAGAGAGAGTGTCTGTGAGAGAGTGTCTGTGAGAGAGTGTCTGTGAGAGAGTCTGTGAGTCTTTGAGAGAGTGTCTGTGAGAGTGTGTCTGTGAGAGAGTCTGTGAGAGAGAGTCTGTGAGAGAGAGTCTGTGAGAGAGTCTGTGAGAATGTCTTTGAGAGTGCGTCTGTGAGAGAGTCTGTGAGAGAGAGTCTGTGAGAGAGAGTCTGTGAGAGAGTCTGTGAGAGAGAGTCTGTGAGAGAGAGTCTGTGAGAGAGTATCTGTGAGAGAGTGTCTGTTAGAGTGTCAGAGAGTGTCTGTGAGAGTGTGAGAGTCTGTGATGGAGTGTCTGTGAGAGAGTGTCTGTGAGAGAGTGTCTATGAGAGAGCGTGGGTGAGCGAGTGTCTGTGAGCGAGTGTCTGTGAGCGAGTGTCAGTGAGAGTCTGTGAGAGAGTCCCTGTGAGAGTCTGTGAGAGAGTGTCTGTGAGCGAGTGTCTGTGAGCGAGTGTCTGTGAGAGAGAGTCTGTGAGAGAGTGTCTGTGAGAGAGTGTCTGAGATGAGAGTCTGTGAGAGAGTCTGTGAGAGAGAGTCTGTGAGAGAGTCTGCGAGAGAGAGTGTGATAGAGAGTCTGTGAGAGAGTGTCTGTGAGATTGTCTGTGAGAGTCTGTGAGAGAGTGTGTGAGAGAGTGTCTGTGAGAGTGTCTGTGAGAGAGTCTGTGAGAGAGTGTCTGTGAGAGTGTGCCTGTGAGAGAGTGTCTGTGAGAGAGTGTCCATGAGTGTCTGTGAGAGAGAGTCTGTGAGAGAGTGTCAGAGTCTGTGAGAGAGTGTCTGAGAGAGTCTATGAGAGAGTGTGTGTGAGAGAGTGTCTGTGAGAGAGTCTTTGAGAGAGAAAGTCTGAGAGAGAGTCTGTGAGAGTCTGTGAGAGAGTGCCTGAGAGTCTGTGAGAGAGTGTCTGTGAGAGAGTGTCTGAGAGAGTGTCTGAGAGAGTGTCTGTGAGAGTCTGTGAGAGAGTGTCTGTGAGAGAGTGTCTGTGAGAGTGGCTGTGAGAATGTGAGAGAGAGTCCGTGAGAGTCTGTGAAAGAGTGTATGTGAGAGTCTATGAGAGAGTGTCTGTGAGTGAGTGTCTGTGAGAGAGTGTCAGTGAGAGTCTGTGAGAGTGTCTGTGAGAGAGTGTCTGTGAGAGTGTCTGTGAGAGTGTCTGTGAGAGAGTGTCTGTGAGAGAGTGTGTGTGAGAGACTGTCTGTGAGTGACTGTCTGTGAGAGAGTGTGAGTGTGTGAGAGAGTGTGAGAGTCTGTGAGAGAGTGTCTGCGAGAGAGTGTCTGTGAGAGTCTGTGAGAGAGTCTGTGAGAGAGTCTGTGAGAGAGAGTCTGTGAGAGAGTCTATGAGAGAGTTTGTGAGAGAGTCTCTTTGAGAGAGTGTCTGTGAGAGTGTCTGAGAGTATGTGAGAGTCTGTCTGTGAGAGTCTGTGTGAGGGAGTCTGTGAGAGAGAATCTGTGAGAGAGTCTGTGAGAGAGTGTCTGTGAGAGAGTGTCTGTAAGAGAGTGTCTGTGAGTGTCTGTGAGAGAGTGTCTGTGAGAGTCTGTGAGAGAGTGTCTGTGAGAGAGAGTCTGTGAGAGAGTCTGTGAGAGTGTCTCTGTGAGGGTGTCTGTGAGAGAGTGTCTGTGAGAGTGTCTGTGAGAGTCTGTCTGTGAGAGTCTGTGTGAGGGAGTCTGTGAGAGAGAATCTGTGAGAGAGTCTGTGAGAGAGTGTCTGTGAGTGTCTGTGAGAGAATGTCTGTGAGAATGTGTCTGTGAGAGAGTGTCTGTGAGACAGAGTGTCTGTGAGAGAGTGTCTGTGAGAGAATCTGTGAGTCTTTGAGATAGTGTCTGTGAGAGAGTGTCTGTGAGAGTCTGTGAGAGAGAGTCTGTGAGAGAGTCTATGAGAGAGTCTGTGAGAGAGTCTCTGTGAGAGTGTCTGTGAGAGAGTGTCTGTGAGAGTGTATGTGAGAGTCTGTGAGAGTCTGTCTGTGAGAGTCTGTGTGAGGGAGTCTGTGAGAGAGAATCTGTAAGAGAGTCTGTGAGAGAGTGTCTGTGAGAGAGTGTCTGTGAGTGTCTGTGGGAGTGTCTGTGAGAGTCTGTGAGAGAGTGTCTGTGAGAGAGAGTCTGTGAGAGAGTCTGTGAGAGTGTCTCTGTGAGCGAGTGTCTGTGAGAGTGTCTGTGAGTGTGAGAGTGTCTGTGAGAGAGTGTCTGTGAGAGAGTGTCTGCGAGAGAGAGTGTCTGTGAGAGAGTGTCTGTGAGAGAGTGTCTGTGAGAGAGTCTGTGAGTCTTTGAGAGAGTGTCTGTGAGAGTGTGTCTGTGAGAGAGTCTGTGAGAGAGAGTCTGTGAGAGAGAGTCTGTGAGAGAGTCTGTGAGAATGTCTGTGAGAGTGTCTGAGAGAAAGTGTGGCTGTGAGAGTCTGTAAGAGAGTATCTGAGAGTCTATGAGAGTGTCTGTGAGAGTTTGTGAGAGTGTCTGTGAGAGTCTGTGAGAGTGTCTGTGAGAGTCTGTGAGAGAGTGTCTGTGAGAGTCCGTCTGTGAAAGAGTCTGAGAGAGAGTCTGAGAGAGAGGAGTCTGAGAGTGTCGGAGAGAGAGTGTCTGTGAGAGAGTCTGTGAGAGAGAGTCTGTGAGAGTGTCTGTGAGAGAGTGTTTGTGAGAGTGTCTGTGAGAGTGTCTATGAGAGTGTCTGTGAGAGAGTGCCTGTGAGAGAGAGTCCCTAAGAGAGTGTCTGTGAGAGAGAGTCGTTGAGAGAGTGTGTGTCAGAGACTGTGAGAGACTGTCTGTGAGAGAGTGTGAGAGTGTGTGAGAGAGTGTGAGAGAGTGTCTGTGAGAGTCTGAGAGAGTGTCTGTGAGAGAGTCTGTGAGAGAGAGTCTGTGAGAGAGTCTATGAGAGAGTCTGTGAGAGAGTCTCTGTGAGAGAGGGTCTGTGAGAGAGTGTCTGTGAGAGTGTCTGTGAGAGTCTGTGAGAGAGTGTCTGTGAGAGAGTGTCTGCGGGAGAGAGTGTCTGTGAGAGAGTTTGAGAGAGTCTGTGAGAGAGTGTCTGTGAGAGAGTGTCTGTGAGAGAGTCTGTGAGAGAGTCTGTTAAAGAGTCTGTGAGAGAGTCTGTGAGTCTTTGGGAGAGTGTCTGTGAGAGTCTGCGAGAGTGTCTGTGAGAGTGCTTCTGTGTGAGTGCGTCTGTGAGAGAGTCTGTGAGAGAGTCTGTGAGAGAGAGTCTGTGAGAGAGAGTCTGTGAGAGTGTCTGTGAGAGTCTGTGAGAGAGTGTTTGAGAGAGAGTGTGTCTGAGAGAGTGTCTGTTAGAGTGTGTCAGTGAGAGTCTGTGAGTGTGTCTGTGAGAGAGTGTCTGAGAGTCTGTGAGAGAGTGTCTGTGAGAGTCTGTGAGAGTGTCTGTGAAAGACTGTGAGAGTGTACGTGAGAGTCTGTGAGAGCATGTCTGTGAGAGTCTGTCTGTGAGAGAGTCTGTGAGAGAGTCTGAGAGAGAGTCGTCTGTGAGAGTGTCTGTGAGAGAGTGTCTGTGAGAGAGAGTCTGTGAGAGAGAGTCTGTAAGAGGGAGTCTTTGAGAGTGTCTGTGAGAGAGTGTTTGTGAGAGTGTCTGTGAGAGTGTCTATGAGAGGGTCTGTGAGAGAGTGCCTGTGAGAGAGTGTCTGTGAGAGAGAGTCTGTGAGAGAGTGTATGTGAGTGTGAGAGTCTGTGAGAGAGTATCTGGCCCCTTGGGCCAAACAGAACACTCTATTTTTTAAACTGGGTTCAAGGGAACCTCACGAGAGGCTCTCGAACCCAACCGTCCAAATATACAAATATTTTTGAGATTTAATAGCTCAAAAATGACTAAACGGATTAACAGCATGCTTTCTGGACCAAGATCTAGCTTCCTCTCAAATATGGTGTAATGACGTTCGTCAGTTTTATTGCGTTTTGGGAACCACCCTCTTTTTTGGCTCACTCTTGACGGGTCACACTGAAGCTTTCCATGTACAAATTAGCCAAACTAGACAATTCGATTCGATAAACTTTATTTGGCAAGTTTAAAAACAGCCGTAAAAGTACATGCAGTAAATATTCAGCATAAAAATACTAATACAAAATTACAGATGTTAAAAAACAACCCAATTTCGTTTCCTAATCCACCGCACCAGTCCCAATTCCTTCCTCTGAGACAGGGGGTCCCGCAAGGCTCCTCGCTGAGTCCCACGCTGTTCAATCTGTACGTGAGACCGCTGGCTGAGATCGTCAAGCAATGGGGCATGACTATGGTCTCATATGCTGACGATACTCAGCTAGCGGTTACTATCAGCGGGGATGCGGACCGGGATGCCCCCAGGTTTCAGAGTGGACTTAGGGCGGTGGCAAGCTGGATGAAGAACAACTGTCTCCAGCTCAACGCGAAGAAAACGGAGATCATGATCGTTGGCAGGAGGGCGGAGCTGTGGGGGGACAAGTGGTGGCCAGTTGAACTGGGGCCGGTCCCTCTCCCGGTCACTGAACTTAGGAACCTGGGGGTGTGGATGGATCCCGCTCTCAGTTACGAGGGCCATTCTAAGAAAATCGCGGCCTGCTGTTTTGGCATCTTGCGGTCGCTGAGGCCCATTCTTAAGTTCTTTGACCGTGGTACCAGGCAGCTGATAGTCCAGGCCACGGTATTATCTCGCCTGGACTATGCCAGCTCGCTTTTGGTAGGGACCAATGTGGCGGAGACTACCCGCCTCCAACGAGTGCAGAACGCCGCGGCGAGAGCCATTGTTGGCCTACCCCGAAGGAGCTCTGTTTCTGGAGTCTTGAGATCTTTGCATTGGCTCCCCATTAAACCACGCATTCAGTTTAAGGTGTTGTGCTGGGCGTTTAAGATCTTGAGGGGAGTAGGTCCGCCAATTCTTGCTGATCTTCTGTCGTGGTATGTTCCATCCCGCGCTCTGAGATCGGGAAGCCAGGCGCTCGCGGTGGTCCCCCGATACAGGTTGTGTCGGGTTGGTGGCCGCTCTTTTCGGGTGAGGGCGGCTGAACTCTGGAATTCCCTCCCAGTGGACTTACGGCTATTGGCTGATCTTTTGGCCTTTCGCAAAGCCCTGAAAACTTTTCTTTTTAAATAAATTCTTTTATCGGTGTTGTGTTTCTGCTACCTGTTGCACTTTGCCTGCCATGCGCCAGGACGCCCCTTGGCTGGGGCAGCTGTGCGCAATACAAAAGTGCATAACATAACACATAACATAACATAACATAACAAAAATAATTATAAAAAAAGACAGCCAGATTCCTCCCCTGATAATGTCTAACTCACAATAATGTTCCTGAGGTGTATAGCCCTCTTATAAAAAGAACAACGTTAAAACACACAAAATGGTCTCCAAGTGCAAATAGGTAGTTCAGTGCTTTTTGGTAGTCTCCAATATTCTGAGAAAGAAAAATTGGTTTAAGATAATAACACATGAAATTCTTATAAAAGTCACAGAACATAAAGTGCTGAGTGCTTTTAGACAGCATCACATGGGCAGAGCATCATGATTCATGTCTGAGGGATGAGTCTTTATATTAGGCAAAGCGAGCAAATGATGGACCGTACCAGCTTGTAGTTTGGTCAAGACATAATGGTGTTGGATGTTGTTTACACAAGACAGGTAATACTGACAACCCTCCGGGGGGTGGGGGGTAAGGGACATTTAAGAAGCAACAGTTGGTTTCTTCGGCTCGTCACACATTCTGCGTCCATGCCTATGTTTAAAGAAAGCTTCTTTAAATTAATTAGCTTCTTATTAAGATATAAGACTTAAAGTGCAGGGGCGGCTGGTTTGTACAGAGGGTGATGAGGCAGAGGACCCCCCAAAAATATAAATAGACTTGCCTTCCTAATTTCCAGCGCAACGTCCTCCTCCCTTGGGTGTCTTCTGGCAGCTCTGGATGCAGGAAAGTGCCCTACCCAATCCTGGTGTTGCTGTCACAGCATGAGAGCAGTGCCAGGAAAATTGAGTAGTGGGTACTGCGTGGATACCCCCTCCCACCCCCCCAAGCACAGGGTACCACTTTTTTATTTTCTTTTAAAGAGGAGGGGCCCACACAACCCCTCTCCCAGGCCGTTCTCGGCCCAGGAATCACCACTACCCTAGGGCAGCTTGTGCAAACAGAAGGAGGAGGGCCGCACGGACCCCCTCCTCCAGCCATTCATGGTCTTGGGGACCACCACCCCTCCAGGGCCAGCTCCTGCTATCTCCCGGGGTGCCCACCCCTTGGACAAAGCTGTTTGTTTTAGCTTGGTGGGAACTGTGACTGCTCCCACCAAGCCATAGCAAACCCTCTGGTTTCAGCGGGAGCTGTCAAAGTGGTCCCGCCCGCAGACCTGCGGGCAGGGAAAGAGTTGAAGCAGATCGCTCCTGCACAGAGGGAGTTGCCGTTCCAGCAGCTCCCTCTGTGCAGCAACAATACCAGCTCCTGCAGGAGGCAGGGCACCAGTTGGGACTGCTGGAGCCTTGAGGGTCCCCCCACGGTCCCAGGGGAAGAAAGGGGCCAAAAAAAGGTCAGAAAAAAGCAGAAAGAGGCAGAATAAAGGTCACAAGTGAGCAGAAAGAGGCAGAATAAAGGTCAGAAACTAGCAGAAAGAGGCAAGATAAACGTGAAAAACTAGCAGAAAGAGGCAAGATAAAGGTGAGAAACGAGCAGAAAGAGGAAGAATAAAGGTCAGAAACAAGCAGAAAGTGGCAGAATAAATATCAGTAATGAGGAGAAAGAGGGAGAACAAAGGTCAGTAACGAGCAGAAATAGGCAAAATAGAGATAAGAAACAGGCAGAAAGAGACAAAATAATGATCAGCAGCTAACATAAAGAGGCAAAATAAAGGTGAGAAAGGAGCAGAAAGAGGCAGAATAAAGGTCAGAAAGGAGCAGAAAGAGGAAGATTAAAGGTCAGAAAGGAGCAAAAGGAGGCAAAATTAAGGTCAGAAAGGAGCAGAAAGAGGCAAAATAAAGGTTAGGAGCGATCAGAAAGAAGAAAAATAATAGGCAGAATAAGCAGAAAGAGACACTCACACACACACTCACCCACCCACTCAGACTCATCATTCCACTTACAGACCTTCAAAGATTCTCATGCACCCACTCACAGACCCAGAGACTCACACATCGACTCACAGACCCACTCAAACACTCATGCACTCACTCACAGACTCACTCAAACACTCACACATCCAGTCATAGACCCACTCAGAGACTCATGCACTCACTCACAGACCCACTCAAAGACTCAAGAAATAACTCACAGAATCACTCACAGACCCACTCACACCACCACTCACAGTTCTACTCAGACATTCACACATCGTTAGACCTACTCAGACACTCTAACACCCACTCACAGACTTACTGAGGCACAATTTTTCTTTTTCTCCCACCATGCGGAGCCATCTATTCTTGGCTCATGTCTGGCTAGGAGCAGGTTTTTTTCAGTTCCAGCTGGCCAGGTGCAATGTACAGTGTCCCAAGGGGTGGGTTCCCTGGGATACTGTAATACATCAGCCCGAAGGATGGGGTCCTGGAGGCTGTTATATCGCGCGGGGAGGGGAGTCCACATCCCTTGCCCAAAAATGACATTTTCTCCAGCGCGATAGGGTACCTGGAGCCTTCAAATAACTCAGAAGGGGGGGCCGTGTGCCCACGTCCCCTTAAAAATTACTTTGGCTTGGGTAATGGCGTCCCTGGGCCTTCAAATGGCTCAAAGAGGAGAGGTTCATGACCCCTCTCCATAAAAGTAACATCAGCCCCAAGGGATGGGGTTCCAGGGGCCTTAAAATGGCTCAGGATGGGGAACTGTATGTCCCCGCCCCAAAAGATAAACTATGGGCTGACCCACAGGCTCAGGCCCACCCCAGGTTGGAGCCAAACCTTTAAACCGTTTACAGAGTATCTTCTACTGATCTGATGTAAATGTTAAAACAAAATACATTTTTTGCCCGAAAAGGAGTCCTTCTAGGACCCCCCCACAAGGCCATGTGGGTCAGGGTATCCCAAGCATGCCATCCCTCTATGTCTATATGTTTTTAAATTCTTTTTCGGGGCAGGGAACTGAGCCTCTGAGTCCTAAAATTACTGCCGCGATATATGTCTGTTTATGTTGATGGGAGCTAATCAGATATAATCTTTTGATCTGGTGGGACTGCGGATCCTCGGTAGTCTGAAATATACATACATTTTGAACCTTTATCAAAAACTGCTGAACAAATTTACACGAAATCACAAAAAACACAGTTTCTGGGTGAAGATCTAGATTTCTGCAAACTTGGTGTACTTTCGTTCAGCCATTTTTGATGTAACTGTGTCTAAATTTCCGATGGGAGCATTGCATAGGGAAAACGCAATTTGGGACCCCCACTTTTTCCCCCTGCTTGATTGATCAACCCAGAACTTTCCAGGAAGGTGTTGCGGTGGATGAGCCTTTTTTTGGAAAGTTTTGTGAAAATTCGTCAACGGAGCCAAAGTTATTCAAACCATTTTCCGTGGAAACATGGTCCTAACTCCTAACTATAACTACCCTGTGTCAACTACCACTGGGTTAATATATGCATATATATACACATATACATACAACCTAGTGGCAGACACCAAACCCAGTGATAGTTGACACAGGGTAGTTATAGTTAGGATTGAGTTTCCATAACAATGTATGTTTTTGTGTTGCTAATAACTTTGGGGAAGTTTGACGAATCTACATAAAACTTTCCCAAAAAGTGCAACATTTTTACTAGTTTGTGCTTGGAGAGTTTTGGAGTAAACCATCAAGCAGGGGCCAAGAAAAAGGGGGGGTTCCAAAACATTTTCTCCTTTCATTTTTTTCAGTATGAACATTAGACACTGCTACAGTCCAAATAGCTGAACTGATTTACACTAAATTTGACAGAAAGCAAGATGTTCGTCCAGAAGAGTGTTTTTTATAATGTGGTGTAAATCCATTTAGTAGTTTTTGAAAACTTAAGGTTACATTTTTTTTATATTTCACGCCACGGTGGGATCGCGGAGCTGATAGATCTCAAAGTGAGATCTGATTTGCTGCCACAACCTCAACCAGGATGTGGTGGCAGCCATCTTAGGACTTGTGACTCAGCCCTGAGTCCTAAAAGAAAGGTAAAAAAAAAGACACAAGGGGGCAGGTTAGGAATACCCTGACCCCCTAGGCCTAGTGGCGAGGTCCCAGAGAAACTCTGCCTGGGGCCAAAAACTTTTTTTTTAATGTTAATGTTGCCGTGAATTTGCGGACGGTCCATGGCAAAATGTTTTAAAAAAAGAAGTGTGGTGTCTTGCACTTCTTTTTAAACTTCCCAGGGTGGGCCAGGGTCTGGGAACGACGGTTTAAATTTGTTTTGGGGGGGAACACACGTGCATGGCCCTCCTCCTGAGGTCTTTTTCAGTCCCAGGGACCCCGGGCCGGAATTATATTTTAAGGGAAGGAGGTTGTCCGGTTGTCCGGCCCACTCCCTGAGCTGCTATGGGACCTGGGGCCCAAAGAATTTGTTAGGGGAGGGTGCCACCCGGCTCACCTCCCCATGCTGGATTTTGTCCCAACATCCCCATCCCCCAGGACCCACTTTATATTTTATGGGGAGGGAAGCTGTGTGGCAGAGCCATTAATGGTCCCAGTGACCCATCCCCCAGAGCCAGCTCACATGCTGTGTCCCGGGAAGCCCACCCTCAGGAGACAGCAGTTTCCCACTGTGTCCCGGGGATCCCACCTTGAGGAAACATCGGTTTCCCTGCCCGTACCAAAGTGGGCAGGGAAACTTGTGTCTCCTCCTGCGTGGTGGGAGATTTTCAAAACTTCCACCAAGCAGGAGCAAACAGAAAGTCTGCTCCCAGCCAGCAGAAACTTAAAAAATGCTCCAGCTGCCTGAGAGCAGACTTTTAATCAATCAATCATATCATTTGTAAAGCGCACTACTATCCCATGAGGGTCTCAAGGCGCTGGGGTGGGGAATACTGCTACTGCTCGAAAAGCCCGGTCTTGAGGAGTTTTCTGAAGGTCAGCAGTTGTCACTGCTGGCACTGATGCGAGTAGGGAAACAGATCAAAATATTGCTCCTGCCCTGAAGGAGCAGCATAAGCCACTTATCCCTGCGGATAGGGGTAATGCCGGCTCCTGCTGCATGCAGGTAGTCCGGTGTGGCAGCCTTGAGGCTCCCCTCGCGGCTCCCAACAAGTGTATGGTTCGTCCCCTGGGTGGGCACCAGGGCACCAGGGCACCCACCTCTAATGAATGGGGGCCCCAGGCGATGGGGTCCCCAGGGTCAATTAAAGCTTGGGGAGGGAGGTTGTGCGCCCCCACCCCCCTTTATTTTAAGTAGTGACCCTGGGGGATTGGGTTCCAAGAGCAAAATAAGGCTCAAGTAGGGTGGTCACGAATCCCCCCTCCCATTTAATTAAAAAAAAGCCCCTGGGGGTTGAAGTCTCCAGGGCCTAATAAGGCTCAGAGAGGTGAGCCAAGCAGCCCCCGCCTCTGATTTTCAAAAAATGCCTCTGGGGATAGGACCCCAGGGCCTAATAACGTTTGGGAAGAGGGGCCATGCAGCCCACCTCCTTTAAAATATATATGTGGAATGGGGTCCCCATGACCATAATAGATTCAGGGAGGGGTCCTATGCCGCCCCACTCTTTAAAATGGCACTGGGGGATGGGGTCCATAAGGCCAGGCCCAGTGTGAAGTTGGCTGCATGCGGGGGACGGTTGACTTCAGTTATCTCAATTAACTAGAACTCATGCCCTAAGGTAATTGTAACTCGCACCTTCTCCATGCTCTGCTAATTTCCCCACATATTACACCACTCATGATATCTTCTATGACATCACTGACACTATGACTACAACATTTGCATTGAAATTATTGATGAAAAAACTGCATGGTGGGGGCATGAGTTATAGTTACCCTAGGGCACGAATTATAGTTACCTGAGGTAACAATGACTACGCATTTCTATGGTTGTGTGTGTGTAAAATCTGAACCTAACTATAACGTCCCTATAAACTTTGTTTTTTTAGGGAATTTCTAAGATTTTATAAATCTATTTCCTAACCATAATCTCCCTGTAATCTTTGTTTTTTCCAGTGAATATATATATATATATATATATATATGTATATATATATACTCTTCAACAAAAAGTTAAAACATTTCTTGATCAAGAACCCTGTGTTTGAAACGCGTAGGTGGAGAGAAGGAGATCTAAAATAAATATTCTGCAACTACTACCGAGAAGTGTGCCGTGTTTTAACTTTTTGTTGAAGAATACTGCTGCGGGAGCTGGCCCTCTCCCGCCACGAGCACCAGCTGAGAGAGTGCTCCCCCGATGAAGGAACGTGTTGTTGAGAAATATACACACACACACACATATATATATATATATATATATATATATATATATATATATATAAAATCCAAACCTTCGTTATTTACAATGAAAAAGGCGCTGACACCGTGGGATTCGACAAAGAGGAATTTATTAACCTCTACGACGGCTGCTTACGCGTTTCGGCAGGACAACCGCCTTGCTCACAACAACTTAACAAGTGCAAATGAATGAAAATATATACACACACCCCCCGTTTCTTTCTCACATGGGTTTGTCACCGCCCCTAATTACGTCAGTCAGTTACTATAGTTACCCTCCCACCTCTCATGGAAATGGAAGAGATACATTAACAAACTGAAACATTTGTATCAGTGCTTACTCCGGGCATTGTTAGTGTCTAATTAAATACTTTCAATAGTTGTAATATGCATCGTTAGTATTTACACAACCACCAATTGATATCGATATTTTCTTAGATATATTAACACTCTAAATAGTTCATTGTGTAAAAACGCCCACATCCGTAACTGACTGAACGATAAAATAAGCAAAAACATTGTTATACAAAAACGTGCTGCACATTTAGTACCAAATAATATTCATACATCGTGACACATTCTAAAACTAATGTGATTACCCACAGTATCATGTCATTTCTCAAGCCATTAATATCTGACTACATGGTTCCACATGTGGCCCAAAAGTATCCATAGTGTCGAACATTTTTACAATGAATGTCTAGCCCCAGAGGGCCTACGATCACCTACGGGCTATCACGTGAATACCACTTGTCTCATAAAAATGTTGGCCTCCAAAAGCATTCATTTCATGTGTCATGCTGGGTTTCCTCAATACTGTGGTTTGTAACTTAATATATAACTAAACAGAAAAACTTTGTTGCCTAAAAGACAAACCCCAAAGTGTTCAATGGTGAAAATTAATAAAATCTAAAGTATAAATACTGTGATTTTCATATCTGTTTTGCAAAATTTCAGAGGAGCGGAGTACGCGGTATCTGCATGGAGTTTAACAGATATAAGTTATATATATATATATATATATATATATATATATATATGTATATTACCTACTGGCGGTCGCCAGTAGGTATATATAGTTAGGATTTTTTCTCTATGGGATTTTTGAAAATTCTATGTCTAATAACTTTGGCGTTTGTGGACGGAATTGGCTGAAATTTTCAGGAAAATGGAACATTTTGTTTCTGAGCAGCCCCTGAAAATTTGGGGGGGGGGTTCGTCAAGGGGGGGCCGAGAAAAAAGGGGGGTCCCAAAACGCATTTTTCCCATGTTAATTTCCATAGGGCGGTTGGCCTCACTTTTAGCCCGAACGGCGGAATGGATTTGCACGAAAATTGGCAAAATTGTAGGGACTCTTAGCCCGATGTGCCTTTGCTAGGTCTCAAATATGTGCTCCTGTGAATTTTGAGTAAATTAAGTTTAAAAAAAGATATATATCTAGAGCCGTGCCCCGGTACGCGTACCGAGGAGCGCTTAGGGCGCGCCACGCGACTTACGGACGGCAAGCTGATTGGTTCTCGGGTGTCTGTAAACATTCGAAACAGTCCGCAGCGGCCGCCATCTTGTGTCTCGGTAGGATTGAGACACAAGAGGTGGCAAAAATCAAAGGGGGAAATGAGAAAAAGGGGGCAGGGTACACCCCCCTGACCCCCTAGTTTTGATGTGGGGGCCATAAAAGGGTCCCGCGGGTAAAAAAAAAAAAAAAAAAAAATCGATTTTCGCGGGGGGCGCACCCGGTACGCGTACCGGGGAGCTTACTGGGGAGCGTACCATGGAGATAAAAAATGACAGATTTTTTTTCACAAAAACAATAGCATTTTTTTATAAATTTGAGGTAGTTCTGATTTTGTTGTTTTATATTTTTTTTAGACTTTTTAAAACAATTTTATAATTTTTTTGGATTTTTGTCAAGGGAAAAACAAAAAACAGGGATTCCAAAACTGCTCAACAGGAGCAAAAAAATTTGAAAATTTAGGGACTGTCAGGGCAGCGGTGTTGCTGTTTCTTTATGGCAATGAGTTCAACACTCTGCTCCCCATAGCAGAGCAGTTCGTCACACTCCGTGCACAGAAATTTGATGCCTGCAAACTCTGGCTGTATGTTAGGGACCATTCTTCTACGGGATGGTCCCGAAGGTGTTGCTCCACCAGTGGAGGTGCTGCCGCCATCTGTGGGTAATTTCCGTGCCAGCTCTCTGACACTCTCCCTCGCAAAGTTGTTTGGGTGTCTTCTTTTGACATGCCTGATTAAATTGGCATTTCCAAAACTATATTTTTTCAGAGGATTGCCTCTGGATAAAGTACTACCACATATTTTGCAGGTTACTTTGGGAGCGTTGACTTTTTTTTGTCCTTCAGGGATGTCATAAAATTTCCAGATGAAATGGGTTTTTTTCTTCTGCCTAGGAGGGTCCTCCTCTAAAAATGCCTCGGAATCACTGCTGGATGACTCTCTTGCAGCCATTGTTGTAGATCAGGAAAGTAGGAGATGAAGATAGTACACAGAACAGCTCTTGCTCTCTCCAAGTACAAAGCAATAGTGAGAGAAATGGGTGGGTTTCACACAATTTGGAAACAAAAAAGTTCTGAACCAATGAAAAGTGTTATTTTGAAGTCACATGGTTTGACGCGCTTACGCTACGCGACTCGGGGCGCGTCCAGGGGCGTGTTTCATAAGCGCATCGGGGCGTTTACGTTGCGCGATCGTATGCGCTTACGGGTGCGCTAACGCGGAGCGTCATAAGACGCATCTCGCGGCTACGCGATACGTGTCTTATGACGCAAGGCGTGGCGGCTACGCAAAACGTCACGATGTTGTTTTCGTTCGCGGCAATAGCGCTATCGGGACGCTCATCAGTACGCGCCCCGAGGCGCGCCGCAAGATTGCGGTTACCCGTGCGTTCACCGGTCCGCGCCCCAGGAGCGCACCGAAAAGAATTAAAAAAAAAATGACATAATTATACAATATAAAATTCGCTTTAAAATTTATTATTTTTTTAAAAATATAAAGATTTGCTATTAAAAAACCTATGAAATTCACTGAAAAAACCATAGGTTATAGACCATATATAGTTAGGAATTAGCATTTACAAAACCTTGAAAATTCACTGAAAAAACCATAGGTTATAGACCATATATAGTTAGGAATTAGCATTTACAAAACCTTATTTTACTCACACAAAACCATTGAAATTCCATATATAGTTAGTTGCACTAACTATATATCGCGCACCCGCAATCCACTGCTGATGATGTCACATATTACATCATTCATGACATGGTCAGTGACATCACTGATGACATCACTGATGACATCTCAAAGGACATCACTGATGACATCACTGATGACAACATCCAGTGACTGTATGTTTCTGTAAAGTTAAAATTTGTCTTACATATTGAAGAATGAGTGGATGTATAAGTGTCTGGATGAAGGATTTAGTAGGTGCATGACTGACGTATAAGTGAGTGATTAAATGTGTCTCACTGAGTGCATGGGTTAGTGACTAAACTGTTTTAAATTGTGCATCATTGTGTCTGCTGTTCTGTAATCTGATGCATGTGTTGATCATTAGCTATATGACTAACTATATGGGTTATTTATTGGTTGGCCAATTATTTGTATGGGAGACTGAGTGTGTGTGTGGGTGTCTGGGAGGTGTATGACTCTGTGCATAGATGTGTGAGCAGTTGATTCACTAGATGTATGGGTTCAAAAGTGCATGTGGAAACAGCTGTATGGGCGGTTGACTGTGTGCATGAGTGT
The DNA here is from genome assembly GCF_964261635.1 of Lissotriton helveticus. Taxonomy (NCBI): domain Eukaryota; kingdom Metazoa; phylum Chordata; class Amphibia; order Caudata; family Salamandridae; genus Lissotriton; species Lissotriton helveticus. The sequence goes on along the minus strand of NC_136070.1, from coordinate 580,052,299 downwards.
ATTGGTGAGTGAATGGATATCTCAGTGCTACATGTCAAAGTAAGTACATATGTAAAACACAGTACATGTGAGAGTTGACATATATAAATAACTGTGCATAAGAGCCAGTGAATGTGTGAGTGGCTGTATGGATCATTGTGAACTTGTATCAGGGATTGTATAACAGAGTAAATATGTGTTAGTATATGTTTCAATAAGTAAGGTGTGTATAAGTATATAGTTGAGGAAATGGAGGTGTGATTGATTCTCTGCAAGACTGACTAGGTGTGTGAGTAACTCCATGGATGTGTGACAGTCAGTGAGTGTCTGTTTACACTGAGTGTATCTAAGGTTATATTAGAGTCCGAAGAGGTTCATCGTATCATCACATGAATGATGTCATCAGTGATGTGATCAGTAATGTCAAATGAGATGTCATCAGTGATGTCATCAGTGATGTCCTTTGAGATGTCATCAGTGATGTCATCAGTGATGTCACTGACCATGTCATGAATGATGTAATATGTGACATCATCAGCAGTGGATTGCGGGTGCGCGATATATAGTTAGTGCAACGAACTATATATGGAATTTCAATGGTTTTGTGTGAGTAAAATAAGGTTTTGTAAATGCTAATTCCTAACTATATATGGTCTATAACCTATGGTTTTTTCAGTGAATATGTATATATGTATATATATATATACATATATATATATATATATATATATATATATATATATATATATATATATATATATATATATATATATATATATATATATATATATATATATATATATATATATATATATTCACTGAAAAAACCATAGGTTATAGACCATATATAGTTAGGAATTAGCATTTACAAAACCTTGAAAATTCACTGAAAAAACCATAGGTTATAGACCATATATAGTTAGGAATTAGCATTTACAAAACCTTGAAAATTCACTGCAAAAACCATAGTTTAGAGACCATATATAGTTAGCTGGACATTTTATTGACATAAAACCAATGAAATTCCATATATAGTTAGTTGCACTAACTATATATCGCGCACCCGCAATCCACTGCTGATGATGTCACATATTACATCATTCATGACATGGTCAGTGACATCACTGATGACATCACTGATGACAACATCCAGTGACTGTATGTTTCTGTAAAGTTAAAATGTGTCTTACATATTGAAGAATGAGTGGAAGTATAAGTGTCTGGACAAAGGATTTAGTAGGTGCATGACTGAATGTATGAGTGAGTGATTAAATGTGTCTCACTGAGTGCATGGGTTAGTGACTAAACTGTCTTAATTTGTGCATCATTATGTCTGTTGTTCTGTAAACTGCTGCATGTGTTGATCAGTAGCTATATGATTAACTATATGGGTTATTGATTGATTGCCCAAGTATTTGTATGGGAGACTGAGTGTGTGTGTGGCTAGCTGGGAGGTGTGTGACTCTGTGCAGATCAATCTGTACTTGTATCAATGATTGTATAAGAAGGTAAGTATGTGTTAGTATATGTTTGAAAATGTAAGGTGCTCTATGTTTAACTGTATAGACAAGAAAATGGAAGTCTCATTGATTCTTTACAGGACTGACTAGGTGTGTGAGTAACTCCATGGATGAGTGGCAGACTGTGAGTGTCTGTATAGGTGTATGAGTGCATATGATAGTGTTGTAAAGATAAGTGATTGTATGTATGAATGATTGTATGGGTGAATGAGTGAAGGTGTGTGTAGACGTAGCAATCAGTGACTGCGTATGTAGTAACTAGTATTGGTGTGTCAATGGTTTCAAAAATTATACTCTTTTTAACACTGGGTGAAACAGAGGTTATATTAAGATGTGAGGAGATGCATTGTATTGTCACATGAATGATATCATCAGTGATGTGGTCATTGATGTCAAATGAGATGTCATCAGTGATGTCATCAGTGATGTCATTTGAGATGTCATCAGTGATGTCATCAGTGATGTCACTGACCATGTCATGAATGATGTAATATGTGACATCATCAGCAGTGGATTGCGGGTGCGCGATATATAGTTAGTGCAACTAACTATATATGGAATTTCATTGGTTTTATGTCAATAAAATGTCCAGCTAACTATATATGGTCTCTAACCTATGGTTTTTGCAGTGAATTTCCAAGGTTTTGTAAATGCTAATTCCTAACTATATATGGTCTATAACCTATGGTTTTTTCAGTGAATTTTCAAGGTTTTGTAAATGCTAATTCCTAACTATATATGGTCTATAACCTATGGTTTTTTCAGTGAATTTCAATGGTTTTTTAATAGCAAATATCATAAGCTGTCGAATGTCAAGTACGTGGTAAGTAAAAACATTTTCGTGTTTATGCACACTGATCTGCTTTGAATGCTGCCCCCCACCCCTCATTTCTATTAGGAGTACTCTCTCTTTGCAGATAGTGAAGGGTAGTTAACGCAGCCCTTTGCCCCCTTTGTAATCCGTCGTGCCTGCTTCTCTCTCCATTTGATTGATTGTTCTCTTTGGTTCATTCTCTATTTACAAACAAGCACAGAGTCGCAATACTCTGTTTAGTCTTTGCAGATAGCGAAAAATCGTGTAAAAAAACAAAAGGAATCGAACAAAATCAGTAGGCCACTAATGGGATCTCTTTTTGACCTCGCTAAAATAGAAACATTAGGAACAACCTGTTGAAAATAGCAATGCGTATGTACATAAGCGGCGTTCATTTGTGTTCACAGTACCCCTTGTTGATTGTTTCAATCGAGCATTGAATTGTTCGAAGTTGGTTCTCTTAAGGATCTTCTCTGCCTGCAAACGAGGAAGAATAGGAATATTCTCTCTCCCTTTGCAGATAGTGAAGGGTAGGTAACGCAAGCCTTTAACACGTCGTACCTATTTCATTCCTCATTGATTGATTGATTGTCCGAACATTGACTGTTTGGGAATTAGTTCTTTTTGGAGGTATTCCCTGTTTGCAAATAAACGTAGGAAAATCTTTGCAAGTAGTGAAAGGGTACGTAATGCGGACCTTTCTCCCCCGTTGTAATCTGTCATGCCTATCTACTCCCCACTGATTGATGCACCTGTTTCACCCGGACCATTTACTAGAGATACGTCATCTGGCCCGACCAGAGAGCACCCCTAGTGAAAAGGACATATGCAATAATAACGAAGTGATCACAGTATCCTGTTAACAGAAACTTTAGCATGAAACAACCTGGAAAGAAAAGAATAGGAAAACGAAAATCAGTAGGCCACTGATGAACATGAACTTTTATTAAACAACGAACAAAGAAACGATAACATAACGTAATGATAAAACCTATTAATGTCCTAGAAACAAGAAAACGTTAAAATATGCCAGTGGTGAGAGACCAGAAAAACAGTAAGAGAAACCAAATCACCCCTCGCTGTCCCACCGCCTGCCACGCCAAAAAAATCGATAGACTAGGGAAAATGCAAGTCAGTAGAACATCCGCCCCCACTCTGGAAACTTCCAAGGTGGGGCAGGGTTGCGGCTACGCCCAGCCGGGAGCAGCCCATATAAGGCAGGTCCTGCTGCCACGCCTCGGCCAGGAGATCCTAACGTAGGGTGTAGCCGGAGGAGAGGCCGAGGCCAGCGGGACCCGGCCAGGGGATTGCCTTTACAACGCTGAACAGTTGCAGGGGGGGGAATGTCTCCTCGACCCTCCCCTCTCTCTCCCAGTCCGGCCGCGGTGGCCCTTGAGAGTTGCAGGTACTCCCGCCACATGCTCTTCCGGTCCGGCCACCAACGGTCGGGGGGCCGAGGACGACGGGATCCGGCTGCAGCCGATAAACCAAGAAACCCGTTCATGGGGCCAGAGCCAGGGGCGTCCGGCCGACATCTACCGGAAGCCCGGCCCGAAGACGGACGGGACACTTCTTCTTTCATGAATAATGGCTGCGACAACACTGGGGGGGGATGTCTTGCACATGCCTCCGACCCCCCCCCCCCTCGTCCTCATCGCCTGGTCCGGCCATAACAAATCTCAAGCGAGACGCCGTGGGGTGCACTGGGAGGGAGAGACGGTGCGAACAGGCCTCTCCCGCCTCCCCAGGTGGAGGCTTCCCAGCTGCACCCTCAGCGCTCCAGGCGCCCGGAAAAGGGTTCTTCCACTGTGGCCATGCTGCAACGTCTCGCCCGGCAGGGTGGAGCCCGTCCGCTCATTTGACCCCGCGATCGCCAGTAGCTACCGAACTCTCAAAATGGCGGTCGACCTGGCAAGAGCGGGCCCAGCATAAAGAAATGGCCCGGTCACTGCTTGACTCCACCACCGTAGTCCTCCACGACCTTGAAGATTCTAGAGGAGCCGCGGGAGTCTCCGACCCCCGATGGGGAATGACTGCCATGATCGCCCGTAGAGTGACGAAACTGTATCCGCGGGACGTCGGCGCTCCCATGCTGGCGCCAGCCTCACTTTGAATTACTAGAATCCTGCAGACCTCAGTTCCGGTGAAAGCACAGTGTGACCCGGTAGGAAAAATTGTTGCACCCCCTCCCCTTTTTCACTGATAGTTCAACCCACCGATCCTTTCCTTTGCCCTTTTAACGGAACTTTGGACTGCCTCCCCCTCTTTTACATTTTCTAGAGAAAACAAAACATTAACCACTACATTAGCATAGCAGTTGACACCAGAACTGTTTTCAAATTTAAAACCAACAACATCTTCAACAAAATCCTTTTTGTTTCTGCTGTGACCCTGCTACAGCACAGGCATTGTCCCCAGCAGTAATTCTGCGATGCCGGTAAGAATAGCTGTGGTGCCTACTGGACTCACTCACCCCGCGGCGCCCCACGCCGTTATTTGCTGGGCGGCAACTTACTAGACATCACTTTCGTGCCATCTAGATTTCAGCTGCCTTGGAACTATTCGCACAACAGACCGCTACTGACAAGAATATTTCATTATTGGTGCTGTCAATTTCAATAAATCTATTGGATAATTCAAAAGAAATTGCCACGGTCTCTTCGTAGTTTAAATGTTTTTACTGTTTTTGTTTTGTTGTATATATTTATATGTTATTAAAGTTTTATATTCCTACTACTTTGTTGGAGTGCTACATATTTTTAATGTGACACATAATTGTAAAAACTTTGATGTACCAAGAGTCATTCCTGGATTCTTCCGCTTCAGGCTCGGTCCCCTCCCCAATCACAATACAGGATGGTTTTCAGATAGTAGGAACACGTGTGGTGTGACGGATCTCATCGGGTGTGGGCCTTGATCTACTATAACTCCTTTGAAGAGGGGTGATTCTTTACAGCTGGGGCCATAAACTACATCTGCAGGGCTAGCTGATAGCCTGGACAATCGGACACAGAGGAAGAGGAGTGTCAGAGGGTGCGGTAGTGAATAGGGCGAAAGGGAGGTGTCGGGCGGGCACAGAGTGTGATTCTCAGGGAAGAGCAGCGCAGATGGGGGGAGGTTTATTGCCCATGCATAAGACAGAGAGCGGGGGTGACCAGTGCCTGGGGAAGATGCTTGCGAGGGTGAGGAGCCATGCTACGAATCGACAGCGTGCAGAGAGTGGGTCTGGTCAAGGCATCTAAAATGGCTGCCGTGCACGACAAAAGTGTGGCATTTCAAAAAAGGCAAGATGGCGCAAACAATGTTTTTCAACACTTCCTCATTTCCTTCGAATCGAACGTTAACAAACGTTGGGGCATATTACCAAAGTTAAGCGATATTTATCGCTAACGATGCTTACCAACGAATTTCTTACCCCTAAGCATCGTCAGAAATTATCGAAGATAAACCTTGCTATTATCAAGGTTTATCGCAAATGCGATAATAAACGGCCGCAATGCATCAATATCGCTAAAAACTCAGCGATATTCATGCATTACCGAGCTAATGCTCTTAGCCATGTTATCCACCTCCCATTGGATAACATGGCTAAGAACTGCTCAGGGCAGGTGTTACTTTTTGGAGATATTCGCGCTTAGCGCGAATATCTCCAAAAGGAGATAGATATCTTGCATGTTGTAATGCAAGTTATTGTGGTATATGGAACTCATACCATAATCTCTCAGGAAAGCAGAAACTGATCCTTTTGGGACCGCCTAAAAAGGCCTAGGGGGTGAGGAGTACTCTACTTTGCCACCTTTTCACGTTCCGAACTATTTTATTTTACTCTCTTCCGTAATTACACAAAATAGCAGCGATAAGATGCATCGGAGACACACAGGGGCATATTACCAACAACTAGCGAAAATTTTTGTCTCTAACTTGTTTAGAGACAAAAATTATCGCCGCACATCGGCGATTTTTATCGCAGATAAACCTTGCTATTAGCAAGGTTTATCGCAAATGCGATAAAAAACGGCCGCAATGCATGAATATCGCTGAAAAGTCAGCGATATTCATGCATTATCGAGCAAATGCTCTTAGCCATGTTATCCACCTCCCATTGGATAACATGGTGAAGAACTGCTCAGGGCAGGTGTTAGCTTTTGGAGATATTCGCGCTTAGCGCGAATATCTCCAAAAGTTGGTAATAGGAGATAGCGATGTTAGCGACTGTTTCCAGTCGCTAACATCTTGGCACGCCCACTTTGCATGTCATTAGTGATAAATATCACTGACATGCAAAGCGGGGCCCAAGATGGTCGCTATCTCCTATTAGCTGTCACTAACTGGTGTTAGCGACAGCTTGGTAATAGGGAGATAATTTTATCTCCGCTTTCTTGGCTTTTAAAGCCAAAAAAGCGGAGATAAACCCCCTTGATAATATGCCCCACAGTGAGAGAAAGGAGGCCAGAGATGAAGAAGAGATGTCAAATACACATTGGAGATAATATAGTGGCAGAAGGGAAGTAAATATGAGTAAACTTACCATGTAACATAAAAATGTTGCACTCTATACTATAAGTCTCATTTTATACTACAATCACTTCGCTACAACCTCATAAATTAAAAATAAAAATGAATAATGTCTCAAACAATTTTTGATTTCTAAATATAAATTTATTCTTCAGAATTTTCTAAATATGAAAGAACTAGTAACATGTCCTCATCAGCAATGTCCTCATGAAAAGTCTGCAATGATGATTCTTGTAACTCTATGGTCTCCAAACATTCGATAAATTCGCCATCAAGAGATTGATCAAAAAAATCATTCAAGTCATCTCCTCCTTGTGACAATATTTCATTATTGGTGCTGTCAATTTCAATCAATGCAGTGGAATCATTCAAGTCATCTCCTCGTGACAATATTTCATTATTGGTGCTCTCAATTTCAATCAATGTAGTGGAATCATTCAAGTCATCTCCTCCTTGTGACAATATTTCATTATTGGTGCTGTCCATTTCAATCAATCTAATGGAATCATACAAGTCATCTCCTCCTTGTGACAATATTTCATTATTGGTGCTCTCAATTTCAATCAATGTAGTGGAATCATTCAAGTCATCTCCTTGTGCCAATATTTCATTATTGGTGCTGTCCATTTCAATCAATCTAATGGAATCATACAAGTCATCTCCTCCTTGTGACAATATTTCATTATTGGTGCTCTCAATTTCAATCAATGTAGTGGACAATTCAAAAGAAATTGCCACGGTCTCTTCATTGTGAGCCATTTTATTTTGAAATTGCTTGCTGTAAATTGCAGAAAAAAATAATCACTTTCATTTATCGTTTTTAGTAATACATAATATAAAACTAACTTTATCAAGTATTTAGTATAACAGAAGGACTGCAAATAAATAACAGAAAACATTTTTCAAATTATCTTCAAGTGTACAACATAGTTCCCCTTACAAATTAACAACTCACCTTTTTAAAAGTAGGAGAAGTGTTAGTACTGTGTAAATCAAACACCAGAAATTCACCACCAAAAATTCCTCACAAATGTACCTCAGACAGTAGTATCACAAAATGGCTGTGGTTTCCTCTCATTTGAAATATATACATAACCAATTAACTTTCATCACACACAAATACAAAACCAAACTAACATTTTAATTGGTTCTAAATTTCAACACTTTCAAATGTGTTTTCCCCATGCAATTTTCCATAGGACATTTACATATGTCTACAGCCTGAATGGCTGAACGGAATTACACCAAACTTGGCAAAATGGTACATCAAACCTAAGAGGTCAGGAAGGATCTACTATGCCCCCTTATGGTCATTTCCCCCTTCGCTTTGGCCTCCTCTTGTCTCTCAATCCTACCGAGAGACAAGATGGCGGCCGCTACGGACTGTTTGGAATGTTGACAGACGCCGGAGAACCAATCAGCTTCGCAAAGCTCCGTAACGCGAAAAGTACGCGAAGCGGAGCGCTGTTACAGATATATATCTTTTTTTGAACGTTAATTTCTCAAAATCCACTGGAGCACATATATTGAGACCTAGCAAAGGCACATCGGGCTACCAGTCCCTAATATTTTGCCAAGTTTCGTGCAAATCCATTCAGCCGTTCGATTATTATTATTTTTTTTTTTTTTGCCCCGCGGGGCCCTTTTAAAACCTCCACATCAAACGTAGGGGGTCAGCGAGGATCTACTATTCCCCCTTATGGTCATTTGCCCCTTCCCTTTGGCCTCCTCTTGTCTCTCGATCCTACCGAGAGACAAGATGGCGGCCGCTACGGACTGTTTGGAATGTTGACAGACGCCGGAGAACCAATCAGCTTCGCTTCACAAAGCTCCGTTGCGCGAAAAGTACGCGTCCTGGAGCGCTGCCCGGTCCGCTGTTACAGATATATATCTTTTTTTAAACGTTAATTTCTCAAAATCCACTGTAGCACATATATTGAGACCTACAAAAGGCACATCGGGCTACCAGTCCCTACAATTTTGCCAAGTTTCGTGCAAATCCATTCAGCCGTTCGGGCTAAAAGTGAGGCCAACCGCCCTATGGAAAACTCAATGTTAAAAACACGTTTTGGGACCCCCCTTTTTTCTCAGCCCCCCCTTGACGAACCCCCCCCAAATTTTCAAGGGCTGCTCAGAAACAAAATGTGCCATTTTCCTGAAAATTTCAGCCAATTCCGTCCACAAACGCCAAAGTTATTAGACATAGAATTTTCAAAAATCCCATAGAGAAAAAATCCTAACTATATATACCTACTGGCGACCGCCAGTAGGTAATATATATATATATATATATATATATATACATACATATATATATATATATAATACGCACACCATGCAATATGATATTTATTATTATTCCATTGTTGAGTGTTGGTGGGTTTGACTCTCTAAACACAAACATTCTGCAGCAAGATGGGAGATTAAGCAACAGGCCTTTGGGATTCACAAATGGGGAAAAGAGTACACGGAACCACAGCAACTGGTAGAATACAGCAAAGCATTCCAGAAAGAGCCATGTACGGTAACCGAGCTCGACAACACAGCTCTCCTTTATCAAAAGAAAGCATCAGGTCACTTCACTGTTATGCTTGGTCAAGGCTCAGCTGAATAAAAAATACACTTGGGCCGCCACCCCTCCACCTCCAGCACTTATCCATCTTCACGTTGAAAAGACAGTAACCTGGGCAGTATGGAGGACGGTGAGACATTAAGAGTCAGGCCACACTTTTAGAGCTTACTTGAGTTAGTGAGAGGGTCAGATGATCCACAACCCAACTGTGCAAGACCCAGCAGAGACAACCCAACCATATACCAACTCCACATGGACCCGCTGCCCACTCTTCCCACCAGTCCCTTCCTTAGGGTAAACCCTACACTAATTCCACAACACACCTCATTGCCCATAGGTAGTACATAAGATCCGAAGCAAGTTACTGGTGAGCATATTCTATATGATAAAAGGGGGGGGACATAACACACTTAGAGTGTCAGCCGACAGGTACCAATGATTATGCTAGTACCAGTTCTCACTTTGGATTCTGTATGGATCCATTTAGGAGTTACTGCAGGCTCCGTGAAATGTGTCTATAGCAGATCTTGGATCCCCCACTACACTGCACACCCGGTAACTTGAGAGAGTGCCCACGTCACCTTTGGCAACTAGTAGCCACTTAGTTTTTGTAGTTCCAGATCCATTTTGCCATTGGGTGATGGGTTACTGTCTTTGTGCACTAAGCCAGACTCACAGAGCTATCCTCTATGAACCTTCGGGTTTAGAGACACTTATCACAGAGATCATAGCATCTCAGATACATGTCCCTGTCCATTGTTTACACTGATTATTGTGGGAGTGAGCCATGGGCTTAATGGAGGACAGAGAAGAACTGCTAAAGCCCTTATTGATCAGGATCAATATAAAGCATTTAACCCCTTTCGCTGTTACAGCTATTGCTGACAATTTAAATGTCATAGCGCTGCAGTAACTTCAGGGGTGGTATCTTGGCCACAGATCCAGCTAGGTGCATAGAGTTACTTGTAAGACCATTTTGCCAGGTTCTGGGACAGACAATTTATTTTATTTATTTATTTTGCGGTATTTATCGAGCGCAACACTCATCCCAAGGGATATCAAGGTGCTTATACCAGGGCAGAAGCTGCTGGGGACTGACACTAGGGGGACATTTAGGAGTTGGGGAAGAGGTGGGTTTTAAGTTTTTTCCGGAACAAGATGTAGTTAGTGGTGTGTCTTAGATCTGGGGGAAGCTCATTCCACTTCTTTGCTGCTAGGTGGGAGAATGAGCGGCCACCTGTCCTTACTTTATGAATACGTTTAGTCCTGGCCAGGGCACACTGGAGTGAGCGAAGGTTCCTTGTGAGGACGTAAAATTCAATCTTCCCTTGAAGAATAGTGGGGCCAGTCTTATTTAGAACCCTATGGGCATGACAGAGCAGTTTGAAGACCGCCCTCTGGCGCATTGGCAGCCAGTGCAGTTTCTTCAGGCATTCCGAGGCCGATTCGTACTTGCCTTTGTTACAGATGAGTTTAGCCGCCGAGTTCTGTAATATCTGTAGGCGTGAAAACAGGTGCTCATTCATACCCACAAATAGCGCGTTGCCATAATCCAGGTGACTAACCAATAAGGCTTGAGTAACTGAACGTCTACAGTCCAGGGGTATCCAGGGAAATAGTCTGGCAAGAAGCTTCAGGATGGCGAAGCCTTTACCGCAGAGGGATCGCACATGATCTTTCATGGACAGGGCATCATCCATAATGACGCCCAGTTTCCTTGCATGTAATTTAGGGATGGGGGCCATACCCAGCGAGGGTGGCCACCACGAGTCATCCCACACACGTTTGGCGCCGCCAAACAGAAGGATCTCAGATTTTCCGGCGTTCAGCTTCAGGCAGTGTGAATGTATCCACTGGGCCATTTCCGAGAGACAGTCATGTAATTTAGATTTAATAATATCGGGTCTCTCGTCCAAGGCCACCATCAGTTGTGTGTCATCCGCATAGGAGCAAATGCCAATGCCCCACTTCCTTCCAATGTCAGCAAGAGATGACATATAGACATTGAAACGGGTGGGGCTCAGTGAAGCTCCCTGGGGGACTCCACAACTGATGGGGCTAGGCTTGGAATGGAACTGTCCCATATGTACTGCCTGGGTGCGGTTGCTCAGAAAAGAGTGCAGCCAGCTTAATGCGGTGGATTGGACTCCTTTACTGTGAAGGATGTTCAACAAGCAGTTATGGGATACCGTGTCAAACGATGTCTGCTGAGCATTATTCAAGGTGGGAGCTGCTGTTTACCAATGGTTTCCCATGGTCTTAGATACTAATTCACTTCAACTGGGATGAGCATGTACTTCCACCCAGTACTTCTGATTCTCCAAAGTGGCCTGGACGAGCGGGCAGAGGCGGCGGAAGGTTTGAGCTTGCCCTCTTGAAGAAGGATAACTTCTTCTAGAAGCCACAATGTCTACCCTGGGAGAAATTCTATTTACAGAATCATGCCCATCGGAAAGTAGCAACACAAAGAACCAGCAGGAAAAGCCACTTAGGCATAAAACCCCATCTGGGTTTTATGCCTAAGTGTTATCGTTTAGTTAGTAAATTCTGGACCAAAATGGCAGAGTTGGAACTGGTTGCCAGATTATGTAATAGCTGGAAGGGAACGACATGAAGCCTGGTCTGCTCTTCGGGTCAGGTTTACTGAGTTAAAGCAATGACACCAAAAGCATCAACTTAGTGATACATAGGATCCAAGCGTGCAGCCGAAGATAACGAGTGGGAGTAAGATTAGGATGCAGGAAGAAGTAGAAGCGAAGAAACTGGTGGTTCAGAGATGGAGACCGGAGGGCATGGGCCAAATGAGCCCCAGCTTTAGAATGATCCACAGAAAAAACATGAAAGACCTTCAGTAATTGTTGGACTTGGCCGTCTGGCAGGTCCACCCCTGAAGTTTTGTGCTTATTATAGGTGTCCGGGGGATGGTGATTCCCCTCCTGAGTGTGTGTGTGGTGAGAGAGACCTGCCTCCCATAGGAATGCATGGGGGGATGTATGTGGCTCTGGTAGCTCCTGATGCGTGGGGCGTGCCGGGCCGTGTTTGGTATGTGTGCGCTCGTGAGGTTGAATGCTACAAGATGATGTATGCGGCATGCGTGTGGCTAGAAGGGAAGGGCCCCTTCTAGACCTTGGTGTGTGTGTGCAGTAGGTGTGCTGGCGTCTGATTGGCTGAAGCCGGCTGGGCCTTCCCCCACCAGGCTGGCCCCACCCCCGGGGGTGCGTCCAGTGTCCCTGGCCTGGCCAGCACCAAGAAATTCCTTATAACCAGTTCCAGCTGGTTCTCTCCCTGCCTGCCCCTTTTGGAGACAAAGGGGGCTCCTGTATAAAAGGAGGGTGGGCCCTTTTCTCTCTCTCTTCTTCTTCCTGCCTGGGACCCTGCCAGGGTCGTGCTGCTGCTTGGGCTCAGGGAAGGGCGTGCCTCCCTGGGCCCTGCCCTGCTCCTGAGCTATTGGGGTCCCGGTTTCCCTTCTGAGAGCTGATGTGCTCCCCCTGAACCACTGCTGTCCTGGACCCTACCAAGACTCTGCTGATTTCTGCTGCCCTAGCGCCGGGAGGCGCCTTGTTCCCCGTCTCTGGCCGTCCTAGCGCCGCGGGGTGCTTCACTCAGGCTTCCCGCGCTGGGGAGCGCTTCCTTGCTGCCCTAGCGCCTTGAGGCGCTGCCCCTATGCTCCTCGCGCTGGGAGCGTTCAATCTTTCCAGCCGGTGCCACCCGGCATTTGCCCGCTCGTGGGAGGGGGGCCCGAGCCCCCCCCGCGAGTGCCTACCTCGCGTGCCCCTTCATTGAGGCATGATCGAGGGAGCCTGAACCCTCGTCACTTTCCCCGAGCTCACTGCCGCCGCCCGGGACCCTCGTGACGTCATCCCCGGGCCGCGCTGGTATTGGGCGCCGGCCCGGGATTCCCCCGTCACGTGGTCCCCCAGGCCGCGCCGTGATTGGCTGCCGGCCCGAGGGAAGGAAGGAGGCCGGTCGATGGAGGGCTTCGAGGCAGGAGCCGCGGGAGCCTACTCCGCGCTCCTGCCCTGCCCCGAGAAGCTGCCGACACCCCCCCCGGGCTCCCGAGAGTGAGGGAGGGCCCGGGGAGCAACGAGAAGCCTGCACAGCTGCGGAGACCGGCGGCCCCAGACCGGTGAGTGCTGCGAAGGGGAGGGGCCGTCGGGGCACATTGCCGGTGCCCGGCCCTCCCCTCCAATGATCCTTCTCCTGAGCCCCGAGAGGCTCCCTCATGGCCCGTGGGGCCGCCATTGATGCCGGGTCCCCCGAGGGGGGCCCCGCCTGCCCCCAACGACGACCCTGAGCCCCGAGAGGCTCCCTCATGGCCCGTGGGGCCGCCATTGATGCCGGGTCCCCCGAGGGGTCCCCGCCTGCCCCCAACGACGACCCTGAGCCCCGAGAGGCTCCCTCATGGCCCGTGGGGCCGCCATTGATGCCGGGTCCCCCGAGGGGGGCCCCGCCTGCCCCCAACGACGACCCTGAGCCCCGTGAGGCTCCCTCATGGCCCGTGGGGCCACCATTGATGCCGGGTCCCCCGAGGGGGGCCCCGCCTGCCCGCAGCTTGACCCCTGAGCCCCGAGAGGCTCCCTCATGGCCCGTGGGGCCGCCATTGATGCCGGGTCCCCCGAGGGGGGCCCCGCCTGCCCGCAGTTTTGTCCTGAGCTGCGAGAGGCTCCACCATTGCCCCCCTGTCTCCCTGAGCCCCGAGAGGCTCTACCACGTGTCCCCGACCCTGCAGAGCCTGTGAGAGGCTCCACCATCGCCCCCCTGTCCCCCTGAGCCTGCAAGGCTCCGTCCAAGTCCCTCAGCGGCCCAGCACTTCGTGGGCCGCTGCCACGTTTAGGTTTGCCCCGGGCCCTTTCAGGCCACTTTGGACACCGAGACTCTAAGGCGCCCCTGCCCCAGGACGGTCATCTGGCCTAGGGGGTGCTACTGACTAATATCAATGTGATGCGGAGAATTATTATGTGTTGCCCTGCTGATGGGGGCCTCTGTTGTGTTATGTACCTTGCCTCATGTATGTCCATGCTGGTTAGAGTGAGTTCTATTGCTAGTCCTATGAGACCCCGGGGCGTGACGTATTCTAATGCTAAGCTCCTGGTGATTATGTGTTCTAGTCCTTGTCCGAGGAAGCTCCCAGTGTTATATGTTCTAAATGCCAGTTCCATCAGATGTGTACCACTGGCAGTGGTCCCTTGGCCCTGCCCTGTACCTTTTCCCTGGTAACCCCTGCCGTGCCTTGAGCCCATTGTAAAGTGTATGTTCCTATGTGTCCTGTCTAATACAAAGACTATGTTCATATATACTTCGTGTGGAGTTCCTTTTGTGGGAGGCCTGGGATGTTGCTGTTGGTGGGTGCGTGCGCAAATGCTTCACACATGTCCTCCGAGATAGGCCTGACTGCCCGCGCCGCGTTACCTAGAGGGCGAGCAGGGGTCGACTTTATATAGGAGTGGCGGTCTCTGACTGGCTGTGGCGCAAGCCCTGGCCGGCCGGGGGTCCCATTTCCTACAGTAATGGATATGCCGTTGCCAAACACAATATCTGACTCTAGCCTCAAATTCCTGTTCCATACAGACAAGTGGTTATAGGGTGATGCTGTTCCTGGTATACAAAAATCTATTCAACTGACTACCAAATCACATCAAATAATTGTATTGTACAATTACTTAAAATCAGTACAATCTTATTAAAAGCAATATAATTAATAAAGTTACGTCCCTTACACCGTAAACACCAACCACAATGTTCGACAGTAGTAGTGTAAATAGTTTGTAGTATGCTAAAATACCTGCAATGGGCCACCTTTGTATCTTCAATTTCTATTACTACCAAATGCTGAAGGGAAGTTGCGGGGGAGAGAGCTAATCATTTCAAAAACGTTCTTCCTAACCAATCCATAAAATACATTATTGTCTCAGAATGTGAATATTTCCTGATCAATTTCTCTTGATCTCCAACATCTATGGCTTCTTTCCTACTGATCACCAGACCTTTTCCACACAGTCCTACCATCAGTGCTAATTCCAGCCGGTGGTGTCCGGTGCTTGGCACTGGCACTTAATTGTCAGAACCGGCGCTTGGGACAGTCTGCCACAAGATGGCGCTGCCTGGCTAATGTAAAGGTGACCACAACCACATTTGATTATTAACTCAGTATACATTAACAAGCATTTACAATGCAATGGTCTCGGCATCATTAAAGGTAGAGCTATTGGCATTGCTCATGACATTTTTTTTTTCTTTATATCATAAATAAATGGCATTGTCATTTACATTGTCAATACACACCACTCTGCACTCAACTGCACTCACCTGCACTGCACTCAACTGCACTCACCAGCACTGCACTGCACTCACCTGCACTGCACTCAACTGCACTCACCTGCACTCAACTGCACTCACCTGCACTGCACTGCACTCAACTGCACTCACCTGCACTGCACTCAACTGCACTCACCTGCACTGCACTCACCTGCACTGCACTGCACTCACCTGCACTGCACTGCACTGCACTCACCTGCACTGCACTCACCTACACTGCACTCACCTGCGCTCACCTGCACTGCGCTCACCTGCACTGCACTCACCTGCACTGCACTCACCTGCACTGCACTCACCTGCACTGCACTCACCTGCACTGCACTCACCTGCACTGCACTGCACTCACCTGCACTGCACTCACCTGCACTGCACTCACCTGCACTGCACTGCACTGCACTCACCTGCACTGCACTGCACTCACCTGCACTGCACTCACCTGCACTGCACTCACCTGCACTGCACTGCACTGCACTACACTCACCTGCACTGCACTCACCTGCACTGCACTGTACTCACCTGCACTGCACTGCACTCACCTGCACTGCACTGCACTGCACTCACCTGCACTGCACTGCACTCACCTGCACTGCACTCACCTGCACTGCACTGCCCTGCACGCACTGCACTCGCCTGCACTGCACTCACCTGCACTGCACTCACCTGCACTGCACTCACCTGCACTGCACTGCACTCGCCTGCACTGCACTCACCTGCACTGCACTCACCTGCACTGCACTCACCTGCACTAAACTCACCTGCACTGCACTGCACTCACCTGCACTGCACTCACCTGCACTGCACTGCACTCACCTGCACTGCACTCACCTGCACTGACCTGCACTGCACTGCACTCACCTGCACTGCACTCACCTGCACTGCACTCACCTGCACTGCACTGCACTGCCCTGCACTGCACGCACTGCACTCGCCTGCACTGCACTCACCTGCACTGCACTGCACTGCACTCACCTGCACTGCACTGCACTCACCTGCACTGCACTCACCTGCACTGCACTCGCCTGCACTGCACTCACCTGCACTGCACTCACCTGCACTGCACTCACCTGCACTGCACTCACCTGCACTGCACTGCACTCACCTGCACTGCACTCACCTGCACTCACCTGCACTGCACTGCACTGCACTCACCTGCACTGCACTGCACTCACCTGCACTGCACTGCACTCACCTGCACTGCACTCACCTGCACTGCACTCACCTGCACTGCACTCACCTGCACTGCACTGCACTCACCTGCACTGCACTGCACTCACCTGCACTGCACCTGCACTGCACTCACCTGCACTGCACTACACTCACCTGCACTGCACTGCACTGCACTCACCTGCATTGCACTGCACTCACCTGCACTGCACACACCTGCACTGCACTCACCTGCACTGCACACACCTGCACTGCACTCGCCTGCACTGCACTCACCTGCACTGCACTCACCTGCACTGCACTCACCTGCACTGCACTGCACTCACCTGCACTGCACTGCACTCACCTGCACTGCACCTGCACTGCACTCACCTGCACTGCACTGCACTCACCTGCACTGCACTCACCTGCACTGCACTGCACTCACCTGCACTGCACTCACCTGCACTGCACTCACCTGCACTGCACTCACTGCACTGCACTCACCTGCACTGCACTGCACTCACCTGCACTGCACTGCACTCCACTGCACTGCACTCACCTGCACTGCACTGCACTCACCTGCACTGCACTCACCTGCACTGCACTCACCTGCACTGCACTCACCTGCACTCCACTGCACTGCACTCACCTGCACTGCACTGCACTCACCTGCACTGCACTCACCTGCACTGCACTGCACTGCACTCCACTGCACTCACCTGCACTGCACTGCACTGACCTGACCTGCACTGCACTGACCTGCACTGCACTGACCTGCACTGCACTCACCTGCACTGCACTCACCTGCACTGCACTCACCTGCACTGCACTGCACTCACCTGCACTGCACTGCACTCA
The DNA here is from genome assembly GCF_964261635.1 of Lissotriton helveticus. Classification (NCBI taxonomy): domain Eukaryota; kingdom Metazoa; phylum Chordata; class Amphibia; order Caudata; family Salamandridae; genus Lissotriton; species Lissotriton helveticus. The sequence continues at coordinate 580,034,580 of NC_136070.1, read as the reverse complement.
CCTGCACTGCACTCACCTGCACTACACTCACCTGCACGGCACTGCACTCACCTGCACTGCACTCACCTGCACTGCACTGCACTCACCTGCACTGCACTCACCTGCACTGCACTCACCTGCACTGCACTCACCTGCACTGCACACACCTGCACTGCACTCACCTGCCTTCCATCAAGCCTGCACCTGCACTGCACTCACCTGCACTGCACTCACCTGCACTGCACTCCACATGCACCTGCACTGCACTGCACTGCACTCACCTGCACTGCACTGCACTCACCTGCACTGCACTCACCTGCACTGCACTGCACTCACTTGCACTGCACTGCACTCACCTGCACTGCACTGCACTCACCTGCACTGCACTGCACTCACCTGCACTGCACTCACCTGCACTGCACTGCACTCACCTGCACTGCACTCACCTGCACTGCACTGACCTGCACTGCACTGCACTCACCTGCACTGCACTCACCTGCACTCACCTGCACTGCACTCACCTGCACTGCACTCACCTGCACTGCACTCACCTGCACTGCACTCACCTGCACTGCACTGACCTGCACTGCACTGCACTCACCTGCACTGCACTCACCTGCACTGACCTGCACTGCACTGACCTGCACTGCACTCACCTGCACTGCACTCACCTGCACTGCACTCACCTGCACTGCACTGCACTCCACTGCACTGCACTCACCTGCACTACACTCACCTGCACTGCACTGCACTCACCTGCACTGCACTCACCTGCACTGTACTGCACTCACCTGCACTGCACTGCACTCACCTGCACTGCACTCACCTGCACTGCACTGCACTCACCTGCACTGCACTGCACTCACCTGCACTGCACTGCACTCACCTGCACTGCACTGCACTCACCTGCACTGCACTCACCTGCACTGCACTCACCTGCACTGCACTCACCTGCATTGCACTGCACACACCAGCACTGCACTCACCTGCACTGCACTGCACTCACCTGCACTGCACTCACCTGCACTGCACTCACCTGCACTGCACTCACCTGCACTGCACACACCTGCACTGCACTCACCTGCACTGCACTCACCTGCACTGCACTCACCTGCACTGCACTCACCTGCACTCACCTGCACTGCACTCACCTGCACTGCACTCACCTGCACTGCACTCACCTGCACTGCACTCACCTGCACTGCACTCACCTGCACTCACCTGCACTCACCTGCACTGCACTCACCTGCACTGCACTGCACTCACCTGCACTCACTACTCTGCACTCACTAATCTGCACTCACTACTCTGCACTCACTACTCTGCACTCACTACTCTGCACTCACTACTCTGCACTCTGCACTCACTACTCACTACTCTGCACTCACTACTCACTACTCTGCACTCACTACTCACTACTCTGCACTCACTACTCACTACTCTGCACTCACTACTCACTACTCTGCACTCACTACTCTGCACTCACTACTCACTACTCTGCACTCACTACTCACTACTCTGCACTCACTACTCACTACTCTGCACTCACTACTCTGCACTCACTACTCTGCACTCACTACTCTGCACTCACTACTCACTACTCTGCACTCACTACTCACTACTCTGCACTCACTACTCACTACCCTGCACTCACTACTCACTACTCTGCACTCACTACTCACTACTCTGCACTCACTACTCTGCACTCACTACTCACTACTCTGCACTCACTACTCACTACTCTGCACTCACTACTCACTACTCTGCACTCACTACTCTGCACTCACTACTCTGCACTCACTACTCACTACTCTGCACTCACTACTCTGCACTCACTACTCTGCACTCACTACTCTGCACTCACTACTCTGCACTCACTACTCTGCACTCACTACTCACTACTCTGCACTCACTACTCTGCACTCACTACTCTGCACTCACTACTCTGCACTCACTACTCTGCACTCACTACTCACTACTCTGCACTCACTACTCTGCACTCACTACTCACTACTCTGCACTCACTACTCACTACTCTGCACTCACTACTCTGCACTCACTACTCTGCACTCACTACTCACTACTCTGCACTCACTACTCTGCACTCACTACTCTGCACTCACTACTCACTACTCTGCACTCACTACTCTGCACTCACTACTCTGCACTCACTACTCTGCACTCACTACTCTGCACTCACTACTCTGCACTCTGCACTCACTACTCTGCACTCACTACTCTGCACTCACTACTCTGCACTCACTACTCTGCACTCACTACTCTGCACTCACTACTCACTACTCTGCACTCACTACTCACTACTCTGCACTCACTACTCTGCACTCACTACTCACTACTCTGCACTCACTACTCACTACTCTGCACTCACTACTCACTACTCTGCACTCACTACTCTGCACTCTGCACTCACTACTCTGCACTCACTACTCTACACTCACTACTCTGCACTCACTACTCTGCACTCACTGCTCACTACTCTGCACTCACTACTCTGCACTCACTACTCACTACTCTGCACTCACTACTCTGCACTCACTACTCACTACTCTGCACTCACTACTCACTACTCTGCACTCACTACTCTGCACTCACTGCTCACTACTCTGCACTCACTACTCACTACTCTGCACTCACTACTCACTACTCTGCACTCACTACTCTGCACTCACTACTCACTACTCTGCACTCACTACTCACTACTCTGCACTCACTACTCTGCACTCACTACTTACTACTCTGCACTCACTACTCACTACTCTGCACTCACTACTCTGCATTCTGCACTCACTACTCTGCATTCTGCACTCACTACTCTGCACTCACTACTCTGCACTCTGCACTCACTACTCTGCACTCACTACTCTGCACTCACTACTCACTACTCTGCACTCACTACTCACTACTCTGCACTCACTACTCTGCACTCACTACTCTGCACTCACTACTCACTACTCTGCACTCACTACTCTGCACTCACTACTCTGCACTCACTACTCTGCACTCACTACTCAGCACTCACTACTCTGCACTCACTACTCTGCACTCACTACTCTGCGCACTCACTCCTCTGCACTCACTCCTCTGCACTCACTCCTCTGCACTCACTACTCTGCACACTCACTCTGCACTCACTACTCTGCACTCTCTGCACACTCTCTCTGCCCACTCACTCTGCACTCACACTCTGCCCACTCACTCTGCACTCACACTCTGCCCACTCACTCTGCACTCACACTCTGCACTCACACTCTGCACTCACACTCTGCACTCACTACTCTGCACTCACTACTCTGCACTCACTACTCTGCACTCACTACTCTGCACACTCACTCTGCACTCACTACTCTGCACTCTCTGCACACTCACTCTGCACTGTGCACACCACTGATATCATGGAATCTTCCACCACACTTTCTAAAACTCTATAGTCGGAAGCATAATAGGCACAGAACCAAAAGAAGGGTAGACATTGCTTAAAATAATCTTATTGTATTTATGAGAAGCAAAAGCGAGACTGTGAAATGTGCTGAATATCAGTTTGTTACGAATCAACAGAGTGGAGTTAGAGAACCAAGAAATAGTAATTTAGAATCCGGGTTAGAAGGAGTAGTAATCACAAGCTGAGGATCAATGGGCACGAAACAGCGTGGTGGGCGCGCAGGAGACGCAGCGTGAGCGTGCACATCAGCTGAAGATCGCCGGAGAAGACACCGAGCCTGCCTGCTGCCGTGACTGACCCACTGCAGAGGGAAAGAGCCCGGTGAGTGGGGGTAGGGGGGGGGGGCGGCAGAGAGGGAGTGGGCAGAGAGGGAGGGTGTGTGTGTGTGTGTGCGTGCGTGCGTGTGTCTGTCTGTGTGCGTGCGTGTGTCTGTCTGTGTGTGTCTGGTGTGTGCCTGCCTTTGTGTGTGCGCGTCCACAGACCCTGGTCGGCTCGTGCACCGCTCTGTACTCCCTTGCGAGCTTACTCGGCGACAATAGTTCTCGTTGCCGAGACCTAAAAATGACTATTACCTCCCGCCCAAGTCATTCTTATATCTCTGGGGACCTGAAATAGTCCAAACTGCCCCACTTGTAGGAGTGTGATAGTTAGTAGTTGTGTTGGTACCTTCATTGGCAGCATAGCAGGGGAAATGTGTTGTGCAAGCTGCAGTGGCCTCCTAAAGAGAGCACCGGCACTTATGTTTTTTAACAAATTAAGCACTGCCTACCATCAGAGATTCCACCGGACTGCATTTCTGCTATCATCTTAAAACATTGCAGCCACTGCATGCTGGGTGACTTCAGTGGGTGATTTGGCAAAGCTAAGGTGTACTATTATGCTCCCATCAGCCATAAATCGCATTTAAGTCCAACTTTTTTAGAGAATTATTGTGTAACAGTGTGCAGATGTTTCAGCTTGAGTGTAGCTGTACTAACATATGCACCAATATCATTTCCTGCACCAATATCAATGTCCGCATCTCAGTGAGAGTGAGCACAGCATCTGTGTGTCCTTCTGTAACAATGTACCCTGACATCTCAAGGTGAACACTAAAACAGCCAACCTTGCTCATGTAAGACAGGAAATGAGTTTTATTTGAAAGTACAGTCAAGGTCAGTGATTGTAAAATTTACTAAACATATTTCACCACAATATAAGGTTTTGGTGTGAAACCCAATTAAACATGAAGTCAAAAGTTTTTTCGCATAGGTTGGAGGCTTGCTTATGCAACATTATATGCAGCTGGTGGCTGTCTCGGTAATTACAGGAGTTGCCTGCAAACTATTTTCAGAGACAAACCCATGGCTGCAGGCTTGTCAGAAGTTATTGCAAAGCCTAGTGCCAGGGCAGCTCTTGATGTTTCATTCAATTTTAGGTCTCGCCTAGCGTTGCAGCGCATTCCCAGCTCGCTCTGCGAGACCTCTTGGAATCGAGGAGATTTTGGAAGTGGAATGGAAGCTCCGCCCATGCTTTTTATTGGCGCGCGTAATCCTTTATGGTAAACGTTGGCTTGTGATTCAGAACAAGGCTTTTTTATTACCGCCCTGTCTCCTTTTGGCTCCGCCCATCCAGACTCAATCGTCTGCTGGAGGCGTTACACTGTGTCCTTTATAACTCTGTGTGCCCTATGTTTTTCCAGTTAGTCCCATGTTCTCTCCGGACTTGCTATTCACTTTAAAAAGGGCGGCCCCTAACCCAGCTCTTGGGGGGACACAGCACGCCACACCGCTTCTCGGCGAGTCATTAATCCGTAACAGACTTCTAAATCCAGTGTGCTAGATTGGGTTTCCCGGCCTCGAGCAGTGCGCATGATTTTACTTCCAGCGTGATTTTATCCGGCGTGTTCACCTAACTGTACAAATTACCTTTTCCTATTTGTACTGCCCCTTAGCACTTTCATAATGTGTCTGTCAATGGTCAAATTAGTCTCAGGACCAAAACAGTAACAAAGGGTCTGCTTAACATTACAAATGATGGGGCATACACTGAAGTACTGGGTTTTTCAGAACCCAGCGGTGCCAGGGAACACACCCTAAGACTTCGAGTTCTTCCTGTTTCAGACTACAGAAACACAGAGTGTTCTTGGTGAAGTCAAAGATCGTATTTATTGGCTGCAGCCAGTAACAGGTATCCTAGAAGTACAACACGGTGTATATTCTCAGGAGACTGCTCAATCTTACAAAGCCAGCCTTCCCTTTTTATACAAAATATTATGCTCTAGGCAAACATTCCTTATTTTACAGTTGACCATTCACATATTTTCACTACAAAGAAAAAGCAGAATCATGATGACAAGCTTATTTTCAGTTTGTCCAGCCCACAATCAATTACCCGGCAAGGCCCAACATTTTTCATCAGATATCGACGGACCCCCAATAAAAACGGGCACCTCCTCCTCGTAAAGCAAGCCATAAAGAAAGAAACAGAGTCAGGTGTGTGTAAGATTAGGCATGGTTTGTATGCGATGAAAGGTTTATGGTATGCTGTGCCTAGATACTAATCTCAATCGGCCACTGGGAAAGGAACTGGCCGAACAGGTTTGGCTTCAGGCAGTGGAGTCAGCTTGCCCAGGTCACACAGAAGTCAGCAAAGGTGTACGTGTCCTTAAGACTCGTTTTTGGCCTTAGTCATCGGCCTATGTGAGGGCAATCCATAAAATGGCTGCCGTACACAAAATGGAACCCGAGGGTTCAGAACGGAATCTTTGATTTCATGGTGGTTTCGTCACTCGAATATGACGAAAATGCTTGTGTATAGTATATTAGTCATTCTCGGTTTGCTGATATCAAAATCGTCATGATACGACGAACTTTATGATACGGGTCCAGAATTTTCAGTACCACACCACCATCATGATGCCAATTGTCTGGTGCTGTCTGAGCGTGGACATCAAACAAGCGGCAGCGCAGTTCACTTGAGAACGGTTCCTAACAGGTCACAGATGCGAAGCACCGCGTTCCTCCGTGACTAAATTACCAGCGGTCGAACGGCTCCCAGTTGTGAAAAGGCAGGTCATGGCAACATGGCCTCTCTGTGCTGATTTCCTTGTTTTCCGCCATGTTTTCAATCTTGGGTCTGATATCGGCCTGCTCCTTGTGAGCCGCTCCTCTAATCTCCAATGCCACAGTGTCTCTAGTATGACTTTCATCATTCACTCACTTTTGTTTTTCCCTTTTGAAATGACAAAGTGCAGTCTGAAACTTTACTGCTATCTTAGTCGTGGAGGTTGGCACAATACTATTTTGTTGTCACTTAAATATGTATGCCAAAAACAGAAGCTCAAATGCAAAGAAAACTGTCACTGTTGAGCTGTCGGGGGGACCCAGTATGCCACGCGCTTCTCGGGGGGGCATGCCGCTTTCACTTTAAGAAGGGCTGCCCCCACCGCTTTCACTTTAAGAACGGGCTGCTCCCCCCCAGCACTTGTGGGACGTCGGCTTCGGCGGCCGCTTCTTCTTTTCAATGGGCTTTTTATTTGTTGCTTTGCACCCAGGTATCTATATATAAAGCAGTGTTGTCCATAAACTGTTTTTTGGAGCTTCAAATAACACTCTTGTGTGTGACCGCATTGTATTTGTGGGAAGTAAAAGGGCACAAAAGCATATGTGCGCATTTGAAACCTTTTCTCCCACCTCCTCCTTCCCGTATAGCTTACTCTGGCCACAAATCACTCCCTCCCCGTCATTTGCTTGATATCCCCACTGAAATACGTTTCGTGAGGATGCCGATGCTGCCCTGTTTCATGTATTTTCATTCCTGATCAAGTCACTCCCAGGACACACTGCCTCCGCCTTTCCCCTACCTCCTCAATCAATCAATCAATCAATCAATCATAACACTTGTATAGCGCGCTACTCACCCGGAAGGGTCTCAAGGCGCTTGGGGGAAGGGGGCCGCTACTGCTCGAACAGCCAGGTCTTGAGTTGTCTCCTGAAGGCGAGGTGGTCCTGGGTCAGCCGAAGGTGGATGGGGAGGGAGTTCCATGTCTTGGCCGCCAGGTAGGAGAAGGATCTGCCTCCGGCGGTGGCTCTTCGGATGCGTGGTACGGCGGCGAGGGCGAGGCTAGCGGACCGTAGCTGGCGGGTGGGCGTGTGGAAGGTCAGGCGGTCGTTGAGGTACTTGGGGCCCAGGTCGTGGAGAGACTTGTGTGCGTGGGTGAGGAGCCTGAACGTGATCCTCTTGTTGACGGGGAGCCAGTGCAGGTTCCTCAGGTGGTCGGAGATGTGGCTGCGTCGAGGGATGTCCAGGATGAGTCGGGCGGAGGCGTTCTGGATGCGTTGTAGTCTTTGATGTAGCTTGGCTGTGCTTCCGGCGTAGAGGGTGTTTCCGTAGTCCAGCCGGCTGGTGACGAGGGCCTGGGTGACCGTCTTCCTGGTTTCGATCGGGATCCATCGGAAGATCTTGCGGAGCATGCGGAGGGTGTGACAGCATGAAGAGGAGACGGCGTTGACTTGTCTGGTCATCGAGAGGGAGGAGTCCAGGATGAAGCCCAGGTTGCGTGCGTGGTCTGTCGGCTTGGGGGCGGTGCCCAGGGCTGGGGGCCACCAGGAGTCGTCCCAGGCGGAGGGTGATGGTCCAAGGATGAGGACTTCCGTCTTGTCTGAGTTCAGTTTCAGGCGGCTGTTCTTCATCCACTCGGCGACGTTTTTCATCCTTTCGTGGAGGCTGGTTCTGGCGGTGTCGGGGTCTCTGGTGAGGGAGAGGATCAGCTGGTGTCGTCGGCGTAGGAGATGATGTTGAGGTTGTGTTGGCGTGCGATGGCTGCAAGAGGTCTCATGTAGACGTTGAAGAGGGTGGGGCTGAGTGATGATCCTTGCGGGACGCCGCAGATGACTTCTGTGGCCTCGGAGCGAAACGGGGGGAGGCGGACTCTCTGTGTTCTTCCAGCGAGGAACGAGATGATCCACTTCAATGCCTTCTCTTGGATGCCGGTGTTGCTGAGGCGTTGGACTAGGGTGCGGTGGCAGACCGTGTCAAACGCGGCGGAGAGGTCCAGGAGGATGAGTGCCGCTGTTTCCCCGTTGTCGGGAAGGGCTCGGATGTCGTCGGTGGCTGCGATGAGGGCGGTCTCGGTGCTGTGGTTGGTTCTGAAGCCGGACTGCGAGGGGTAGAGGGATCCATTCGTCTCGAGGAAGGCGGCAAGCTGTCTGTTGGCGATCTTCTCGATGGCTTTGGCAGGAAAAGGGAGGAGCGAGATGAGGCGGAGGTTTTTGAGGTCGGTGGGGTCCGCTGTTGGTTTCTTCAGTAGGGCACTGAGCTCGGCATGCTTCCAGCTCTCCGGGAAGGCGGCGGTGTCGAAGGATGTGTTGATGACGTCTCGGAGTTGGGGTGCGATGGTGGAGTCGGCTTTGTTGAAGACGTGGTGGGGGCAGGGGGCAGTCGTAGATCCGGAGTGGATGGTGTTCATCGTGCGGGCTGTGTCTTCGGTGGTCACTGCGGTCCAGGTGCGGAGGGTGGCGGTGGGGTGCGTTGGTTCGATGGTTGGGTGCGAGGAAGGTGCGCCGAAGCTGTTGTGGATGTCGGCAATCTTGCGGTGGAAGAATGAGGCGAGGGAGTCGCAGAGATCTTGCGACGGGGTGATGTCGTTGTTGCCGGTGCTGGGGTTGGAGAACTCCTTGACGATGCTGAAGAGTTCCTTGCTGTCGTGGGCGTTGTTGTCCAGTCGATCCTTCAGTGATTTCTTCTTGGTGGTGCGGATGAGCTGGTGGTGCTTGCGGGTCACGTGTTTGAGGGCGGTCATGTTGTCAGTGGTCCGGTCGAGGAGCCAAGCTTTCTCGAGGGTGCGGCAGGTCTTTTTGGAGTCCTTGAGTTCGTCGGTGAACCAGGGGGCCTTCTTGCTTCTGGTTTTGCTGGGAGGGTTCTTCAGTGGTGCGAAGTCGTCGGCGCAGGCGGTCATGTGAAGTTGCGGGCTGCTTCGTTGGGGTCCGGTGTGCTGGCAGGTGGGTTCTGGCTGAGGGAGGTGGTGAGCTGGTCGGTGGTGATCTTGCTCCAGCTTCTGTGAGGAACCTGTTGCGGGTGGTGGTGGGTAGTGGTTTTTCTGAAGCTGAAGTGGACGCAGCTGTGGTCGGTCCAGTGAAGTCCGGTGGAGTGGCTGAAGGCGATGTGCTTGCTGGCTGAGAAGATGGGGTCAAGCGTGTGGCCGGCGTAGTGGGTGGGGGTGTTGACCAGTTGCTTGAGTCCGAGGTTGACGAGGTTGTCCAGCAGGGCGGCGGTGTTGCGGTCCTTGATGTTCTCCAGGTGGACGTTGAGGTCCCCTAGGAGGATGTAGTCGGCGGAGGGGAGGGCGTGTGGGCTGATGAAGTCTGTGATGTCTTTGCTGAATTGTGTGCGTGGTCCCGGGGGTCTGTAGATGAGGGTGCCTCTGAGGGTCGTCTTTGGGTCGGTGTGAATCTGGAAGTGGAGGTGTTCGGCGGCGGTGAAGGTGTCGTCGGCGTCGGTCGTGATGCGGATGGTGTTCTTGTGGACGATGGCGATGCCTCCCCCAGTCTGGTTGACGCGGTCCCTCCTGATGATCTTGTATCCATTCGGGATGGCGATGGCGATGTCGGGGGCTGAGGAGGCGTTCATCCATGTTTCCGTGAGGAACGCGACGTCTGGTGATGTAGTGTCGAGCAGGTTCCAGAGTTCGACGGCGTGTCTGTGGACGGAGCCGGTGTTGAGCAGGATGCACTTGAGGTCGCTGCTGGGGTTTGGCTTGGCGGGCGCGGTGCATGTTCGGAGGCAGGTGAACTTGCAGGTTGTGCAGATGAAGGGCCGTGGAAGCGTTTCGGGGCGGCCCGGCAGCAGGCGGGGTTCCGGCCGGCATTGAGTGCGTTGAGGGCGGCGGCGTCGTAGGTCTGTCGGGTCGTCTTGCGTCGGTGGGGGGCAGGGGTCCTGGCGCTGGGCGCGGTCCAGGCGCGGACGGGCGCAGACGGGCTTACCTTTGGTGCGCCTTCGGCGCACAATCGGCGCGCCAGCTGCGCGTGACCGCTGCGCGTGCGCACGGTCGCCATTATGGCGAAGTGGGAGGGAGGGAGGAGCAGCTGGGAGGCGGGAGCGGGGAGGGCACAGAACGAAAAGGGGGCGTGGCCGCTCCTCCCTCACAGATGCCTTCCCGAGTCTCCAGGGGGAGGAGGGGAAACAAAAAAGGTAAAGAAGCGCTCCAGCTTCCCTTTTGTCCCTCCCTCCCAGTCAGGTACTATCCTCTAACCGTGTTGTAAATACACCGATGGCCTTCTGTCCGACCGCAGGGGTCAGATTTTCCACATCCCCCATGGCTCATCCCGTCATTTGGTGCTGCTTGTTTTATTCTGCTTTTCCCCTTTTGTTGCTCGCTTATGGGTTTGCTCTTTCTGATTGGCTGGGGCTGTTATGTTATGTTATGTTAGATTATATTTGTAGAGCACCAATCACCAAAAGGTCTCTAGGCACTTGCAGCACATGGACCAAAAGCCCCGAAATCCCTTAATCCTGATGATACTCAGCACACAGTAAGGTGGATTTATCCAAATGCCTCTGTAAACAAGATGGTTTTGAGTTTCCTCCTGATCAGAAGTTGGGTGGTTTCCCTGCGCATACTATCCAGTAGCTTGTTCTAGATCTGTGGAATCACAACTGAGAGAGCCTGCCCCCCCAATGTAGCTCTGTTAAAGCGCGGGCAGGTCAGCAAGCTAGCCTCAGATGACCGGAGACAACGTCCGGGCACGTAGGGCTTTAAGCGATCTTTAATGTAATTGGGTGCTACTTCATACTGTGCTTTATGTGCAATGCATAGACCCTTGAACCTGACCCTCTGCTTGATAAGGAGCCAGTGTAGCTGTTGTAGCAAGGGAGTAGCATGTGCTCTTCTTGGCAGTTTAAAACCACCTGAAGTTTCCCCAGGAGTTTCTCAGGAAGCCCTGTGTATACTGCGTTACCGTAGTCCAGGCGTGACAAGATTAGTACTGTCACGACGGTACGCATGGTGGAAAGTGACAGCAGGGTCTTGAGCTTCCAGAGTTGCCGCATCAGTCCTGTACAGCTCCCCACTACAGCAGACACCTGATTGTTTAAAGTTAACTTGGTGTTCAGCTTGATACCCAGACTCTTCACAGCTGGCACCGGTGTTGGGGTGGTGCCATGCTCTTCGGGCCAGAAGAGACTGGACCAGGGCGAAGCCCCTGTAGTAAGAGCAAGCACCTCTGTCTAATCCGGATTTACCTTAAGTGAGTTAGAAGTCATCCAGTTCATAGTGAGCCGGAGGATATTCTGAACATTACGCTGTGCCTGAGGAGAACTATCAACTTGTACAATTAACTAGGTGTCGTCCACGTAATTAAACACCTGACAATCTAATTTTGCCAGTGCTTCTACCAATGGCTGGAGGTAGATATTAAATAACGGGGGGACAACGCAGAGCCCTGCGGAACCCCCAACGCAAGACTTTCTGCCTGGACCTACATTCTTCTATTTGGACCTTTTGAGACCCATCGTCCAGGAAAGAGGTAATCCATTGGAGGACTGTCCCAGTGACTCCCAGCCATCGGACAGGGGCCAACAACTGAGCGTGGTTCACCGTGTCAAACGTGGCTAAGCGGTCTAATAGTATCAATGCTGAGGGATTCTTCTTCTCAGCTGCAAGCCTCAATTCATCCAGCACCGAGAGAATCACCAACTCAGTGCTGTTATGGGCCCTAAATCCTGCTTTCCATGTATGCAACAGCTGATGTTCTTCCAAGAAGGACGAGAGAAGTCTAAGCACATGTTGCTCGAGAACTTTGGCCAGGAAAGGAAATCGGGAAATGGGTCGGAAGTTTTTCAGATTATTGATGTCCGCCCCAACTTTTTTCAGCAATGGAATCACCATGGCTTCCTTACCTTCCCTGTAGCCAAGGAGAGATTTAATATAGAGAAAACTTCTGGCTCTACCGCCGGAATGACCCTTTTAAACACCATAGGAGGGCAGGGATCTTCTGGTGACCCGGATTTTACTCTGGCCACAATATGGGCTAGACCATTTGAATCAAGTGCAGGAAAGGTTGAGTGAAACCCGCCCTGAAACTCAGGCGAGTTCACCACTGATAGAGGACAGGAAGTTATACGAGTATTCCCTATTTCTGTAATGTCTTTGACCTTAGCTAGAAAGAAATTCTGTACCCTTTCACAGTCAGACTGATTAGCGACCGTCCTTTGTTCTTTCATGCAACTCAACTACTTGAGTATGTTAAAGGTCTCTTTCTGAATATCTGTAGCCTCAATAATCCTCACTTCATAGTACGCAGATTTGGATCTGATGATTGATGCTTTATAGAGGGCTAGTTTTGCCTTATACGTCTACTGGGATTCTATGTCGAATGATTTCCGCCAGTGCCTTTCGCATTGATGGAGAGCCTATTTTTCCCCTCTTAGTTTTTGCGTGTACCATGGGGCACCCTTCATACTGCTTGTTATCCTTTCCCTTCGGGCAGGAACCACCAAATCAAAGGCTATCCTTAACCCGTGAAGAACCAGTTAAACCCACTTACTCGGTCTCGGCGGCGGGGGAACCGCCCAAGTCTTCCATACCTTCCATAGTTAGTAAAAAGGAGACACAGGAGCCTTCGTCTGAAGGAGGAACCCAGATTTATTCAATAGCCCGGGCTATGGAACAGAGTCCCAAGCTAGTCAGAGACAAGACAGAGGAGGCTGCTACTTCACTCTGTAGCTTACAAGCCTTTTATACTTTTTCATTCCTGTCTGTTGGCTGTTAGTTCATTGTTTAATCAGGGCAGTGTTTGCAGTTGATAACCAGATCCAGACGATGTTTGTAGATGGTGACCTGGTCAAGGCTTGGTACACAAATCATTGTTCACTCGGCTTTGATCAAGGCTCAGTCTTGTCAAGTCATTGTTCAATTTCCTTAATCAAAGCCCGGTCTTTCAAGTCATTTTTTAATCATCCTGATCAAGGTCCAGCAGTCAGACCATTGTCCAGATAACCTGATCACGGTGTCAAGGATGTTTACCAGGCTGGTAGCAGGAGATGGAAAACAAATTATTTCATCAGGGTGTGAGTGTCTCGTGGCTTTTAGTTGAACTGCAAAGAACGGGGGGGTTGGGTGTGTGACAGTTCTTGGGCAGAAATGCAGGCTGCAAGATCGTTTTTGTTGTGTCAGTTAGAATTTCCTCAGGCATCTGCAGAAATGACCAGGTGGGTCGTGTGGAAGTGTTTGACACGAGATAGCAATGAAAAAGCAATGGAGTCCTGGTACAAATGATGCCGATCAGAAGAATACTTTTCCTCAGCCCCTCCTTTTGCCATTGAGTGGCAAATACTTTAAGAAATGTCAATGTTCATAAGGCCATCGGTTTCTTGTTGGAGCATCATCATCATATTGGTATTGTGAATGTTAGGGGATGGAGGCTTGATGGTCTGGACACACATTGTACAGAGCACTGGCAGACACTGAAAGCACAAACAGCAGGAGACCAGGACAGTTACTCCCAAGGCAAGGAAGATGGGGATATTCCACCCCCACTGGGAAAGGAGGCCCCAGATCCAGCCTGTGAGGGACAGTTGCCTTCATCCAGATGAATTTCGGAAGAAAGGTGATGCAGACGTTGGATGGCATCGTACACTGTAGGTGCGTTGTCTGGGATGTACATGCAGCAGCTGGAGCTGATCAATTTACACACACCACCACGATCAGCAAGGATGATGTCTAGAACCATTCTGTTCTGAAGCGTATGAGGCGGTCCGCCTGTAGCTCTGCAGTGATGTTGGAGAGGGCACCAGCTGTTACTGTGATGGTGGCTTCAAGGACCCTGGTCAGTCCTCGTATAGCCCGACTGTTGGCCATGGGGCCCCAGAAAGGAATAAAACCTTTAAAGAAGTCCCCGGTTTCCTGGCCTGCGGTATCCTCGGCTGATATGTCACCCCTTCATTGACAGGTGGTAAACTCCATGGGTGGAATAAGTTGGTGGAAGGAGGAAGGCCAGATAGCAGGTACCAGACCAGTTACGGGGGAGCCAAGTGTAGGCGGCAGTGCCACAGATGAAATAGGTGTTGGGGGATGCCACCAGCTTCGGAGGAGATGTAGGGTTTAAAGTTTTTGTGACATCACACGTACTGGTACCAACTTTCTTAGTCCCTAGGCCATGAATGCAGAGACGGCCTTGCACATTTACGACATTCACAGTGTCTCGTTCATCAGACACTATTCTTCGTGTGCGGAATCTGGAAAATGTTCGTCGATTAGTTGAGTTGAAGACTACCATCTCACCGAGTTCATCTGCTGATAGTAGCGTTGTGGATGAGTTGGTCGGGCAAAAAGGAGCATTAGCATGGCCAGATCTGTTCCGCCAGAAGTCATCCTGAAATGTTCCAAGGGCAGAATTGGCAGTACCATTGACAGTGCAGGCCTCCTGCGTCAACATCCACCATGCAAGACAAGACCCAGAGATGGAAAAGGGGTAGGGAAAGAATGGGACAGGGTGTATCACGGCATCAGTCCACACACCCAGCAGTTGGAAGTGTTCATGATCAGCTGGTGATGATGCAACATTTGGATGAAGGTGTTGTTGAAGAATACTGCACGGCGGGGTAACTCGTGGGCTGGTAACGTGTAATATTGGTGTTCTGCAGGAGTCGGGGTAGGAGTTGGTGAGGTAACAGGATGGTAGATTAGTAACAGCCAACCAAGGATAGACAGGATGAGGGAGACAAACAGCGTCACCACGGTGTTTTGGACGGCGACCATTGTGCTAAGCCAGGGACCTCTAGTGGCTGTCTGTGATAGGTGGTTGCTTCACTGGGCGCAGGTGCCAAGGGCCCTTATGGCTCACCTTAGTCTGACACACCAGCACTACTCTCTCTCAGCCGGGGAAGATCACAACCTTACAGCCTATAGGTACTTGGCGAAGTCAAGGGCAAGCCTTTCCTCGGGGGCGCAAGTTGTATCGGTCAGAAGTAGGGACAGTATGGTCGGGAAACAATTGTTCTTGGTGCTGAGCAGAGTTAAGGGAGGGTTCCACCCTTCCTTTCAGTATGCAGTCACTCTCTACTTCCGTAGATGTAGAATGCAGCCTGCCATTGCTGAATGGGACAAACGTCGGGACTGTTTCTGTTTCTGAGTCTTCTAGTCCTTCCCTCACCCACTGATCATAGGGGAGGGGCAGAGGCACATGCCTGCAGTGTGATGAATGCACCCAATTATTCCGACCTTCTACATTCACGGCGGTGCAGGTGGCTAGTAACACCTGACGGGGTTGTGTCTAGTGGGGCTCGAGGCTCTTAGTGCGTTGAAAATTCCGGATCAGGACCCAGTCACCAGGTTGGATAACGTGTCCTGGGCCCTCGCTTTTGTCAGGTATGTCCTCATGCACCTGGTGATAAAGAGTGCGAAAGATATTAGTCAGACTGTATAGATAATCAGTTAACACAGGGTATTCAACGTCAGACAGTTTCTTAGGCCGCGAGACACTCTATACATTGGCAGGCCTCCCGAACACAATCTCATGGGGAGACAGCCCTATCCTGGTGTGGGCTGTTGTTCTTGTGGACAGTAGGGCATCAACCCAAGTGACACCTGTCTCGGCTACTATTTTGACCATTTTAGTTTTTAGGATGCCATTGTACACCTCCACTAGACCTGCTGACTGGGGGTGGTTAGCTGCATGAAATTTTTGTTTTATGCCCAATGCTGCACATACATATGCCATAATTTGAGCCGTAAAGTGAGTCCCGTTGTCACTCCAAACCAAGCGGGGCAAACCGAAGCATGGGTGGTACTTTTAATAGTACTTTGGCGGTAGTGATAGTGGTGCAGTCTTTGACGGGGTAGGCCTCCACCCATCGGCTGAAGGTACAGACCACCACTAGGACATACTTTAAATTGTTACATCGGCCCATCTGGATGTAATTAAGTGTGGGCCAAAAATCCGTTCCGCTCGCGGAATTTGCGGATTTTCGGCAATTTCGCGATCCGCGAATCTTGCGAAATTGCCATAAAATCCGCAAATTTGCTCGTGGGGGGATTTTTTTTTGGCCCACAGGAAGCACTTACATTTAAGGCAGGTGCTCGAGTTGGAGCTAACTTTGTAACCATTTTAGAATGGCGCCAGCAAGCTGCCAGAGTTGAAGTTGCAACTTCAACTCTGGCAGCTTGCCGGCGCCATTCTAAAATGGTTACAAAGTTAGCTTCAACTCAGGCACCTGCCTTAACTCTGTAAGTGCTTCCTGTGGGCCAAAAATTAAACCCCAACAGGAAGCACTTACCAATATAAATAAAGCAGGTGCCCGAGTTGAAGCTCAAATTTGGTAACGTTTTAATCAGCCAAAACATTAGTGAGCACGGTTGAGGCTGGGCAAGTGTGCTTTAACCCCATATTTGCCATAGAAAATTAGCTGTAATACTTGAGGGAGGTCTTTGCATCCATGAGTTTCTCGAGCGCAACCCCCGTGTAGTTCCTGTGACCAGGAGGCTGCTTTCTCCTCATCTGCTGCCCTGCTTGCTCTCTGACCCTTTATACACAAGAGGCATGTTGACACGCATAGAAGCCCCACACCACACACTAGCGGTATCTAACGTCTTCCCGCCCTTTCCCAACTATGATGGACAGCTCACTCAAGTGACCTCGGCGCCTTTTGGCACAGTGGCAAAGTTACAGGCACACAGGGTCACTGGAGGCAAATCTTCTGGCCCTTTACGCAGCTGCAGTGTAGGAAAAGCACTATACATTTACCCAACGAGGTAGCACTTACTGATTAGCCAGTAGAAAGTACTCCAGTTGAGTAGAGGTATTGCACAAAACGGTGGCATCTTCGTGGATAACTATGCAGGGCAGGATTCATTCTGGCACGAGGCTCCTGTCTCAAAAATTAAACCTCAACAGGAAGCACTTACAGATATAAAGCAGGTGCCTGAGTTGAAGCTCAAATTAAGTAACATTTTAATCAGCCCAAAACATTAGTGAGCACGGTAGAGGCTGGGCAAGTGTGCTTTAACCCCATATCTGCTGTCGAAAATTAGCTGTAATACTCAAGGGAGGTCTTTGCATCCATGAGTTTCTCGAGCGCAATTCCCGTGTAGTTCCTGTGACCGGGAGGCTGCTTTCTCCTCACCTGCTGCCCTGCTCGCTCTCTGACCCTTTATACACAAAAGGGATGTTGACACGCATAGAAGCCCCGCACCACACACTAGCGCTATCAAACGTCTTCCCGCCCTTTCCCAACTATGATGGACAGCTCACTCAAGGGACCTCGGCGCCTTTTGGCGCGGTGGCAAAGTTACAGGCACACATGGTCAGTGGAGACAAATCTTCTGGCCCTTTACGCAGCTGCAGTGTAGGAAAAGCACTATACATTTACCCAATGAGGTAGCACTTACTGATTAGCCAGTAGAGTACTCCAGTTGAGTAGAGTGCAAATCGCAAAAGAATCTGCACGTTCACGGGAAAATCTGCGAATTCGCTGATTTCTTTCTGCGATTTCGTGCAAATTTTGTGGATTGCAGATCCGCAAAATTCGCCCATTTTTAGATGTAATCCATTTGGAGGACTTCAAAAGGGAAGGTAGGAGGAGAGAATGCTCCCTTAGGGGTAACTGTGCCTTTTCCTGGGTTATACATTAGGCATATCATGCATGTTTTAAACCAGTTTGTCAGCATATGCTGGTATCTTAAGAGTTGTACCAGGTAGGTTCCAACAGTTTACATATCCCTTTTGCACTGATGTGAGCAGGACCATGGGCCATTGTAACTACTGGTAGCACGTGACTGTCAGGTAACATCCATTGTCTTTCCATAGTCGTACGGACCCAACAACCATCAATTCCCTCCTTTGCTAATTGCTCCTTCCACACCCTTAGTTCCTCAGGAGTAGTATGGGACTGAATATCAATCACACTCTGTACTGTGTTTTCAACCATGCCCTCGCCTGCCATCCACCTAGCAGGACCTCCTACATACATTCCTTCCCTTTTTCTAAGAGCTGTTAGTCTGGCTGTCTGGTCAGCCAGGGCATTGCCTTTCCCAACATCATCTGTCACTTTCTTATGGGCCTTACATTTCATAATGGCCACCTTTCTGGGGAGTGTCAAGGAGTCTAACAATCAGTGAATTAGGGAGCCATGTTGAATCCTGGTCCCATGGGAAGTAAGGAAATTCCTTTCTTTCCATAACCTCCCGAAGTTGTGGGCCACCCCGAAGGAATATTGGCTGTCAGTATAAATACTTACCATCATCCCTTTGCTTAACTCACAAGCTCTAGTGAGGGCCACTAATTCTGCTGCTTGAGCAGAGCACTGCGGAATCTGAGCTGTTTCTACTACTCGCCCTAAGGTCGTGAGAGCGTAGGCAGCTGAGGTGTTACCATCTGGCCCTCTGAGACATGATCCGTCTACATACAGTGTACCTTCTGGTTCTGCTATCGGTGTATCCTGTAAGTCAACCCGTCCCTTCGTCTCTTCCTCTGTCCTTAATATGCAGTCATGTGGGTCTAAGCGTGCATCCTAAGTATCCAGTGGGAGTAATGTGGCGGGGTTTAGTACAGTGCATCTTTTGATGTTGATGTTGATGTGGCTGGCAAAGAGTGTCAGTTCATATCCTGTGAGTCGTGCCCTAGTGAGGTACTGTGTCTTGGTGTTATTAAGGAGGGTATCTACAGAATGGGGGACCATCAGAGTTAGGGGGGAGTTCATGACGATCCCTGCACTCTGACGGACCATGAGGGCGGCCGCAGCGGTCGCCCGTAGGCATCCTGGGAGAGCCCGTGCAACAGGATCTAAGGTGGCTGAAAAATAGGCACATGGCCGATGGTGACCTCCGAACATCTGGGTCAAGACAGCACATGCACAGTCGTCTGTTTCATGTACAAAAAGAAAAAATAGTTTGTTATAATCAGGAGTACCGAGGACTGGGGCAGTACACAGAGCCTTTTTTAAATCTTGGAAGGCCTGTGCATGCTCTGTAGTCCATGGAAAGGAACTGTCTGATGTGTCTTTAGTGGTGAGGGCAAGAAGAGGTTTGACCATGGCCAAAAAATTGGAAATCCACTGTCTACAGTATGAGGTTAGGCCTATGAAGGCTCGCACCTGCTTTTGTGTTCGTGGGGCCGTCATAGCATTGATAATGGCTACACGATCAGCGGTGAGCTGCCGTCCCTCCTTCGAGAGGAGATGACCTAAATAGGTTACCTTCTCTTGACAAAACTGAAGCTTTTTCCAAGAGACTTTGTGATTATGGAGGGCAAAGTGGCGTAACAAACAGAGAGTAGCTTCTTTACCTGCTGGGGCAGAATTTGACTATAGATACTGGGGCTCTCGGTAAAACCTTGAGGGGTGCGGCAAAATCTAAAGCTCCGCCCACCAAGGGAGAAACCCAAAAAATGTCTGCTGTCAGTAGGTATAGAAATGCTGAAAAAAGCATTCTTCAGGGTTATGACAGAGAAGTGCGTTGCTTCAGAAGGGACCATCGTTAAGAGGGCTGTAATGTCGGGGACAACAGGATATTGGGAGATTGTTATTTTGTTAAGGGCTCTAAGGTCAATTACAAATCTGTATATTTTCGGGGGGAGAGCATCTCCATTGGTCTTTTTAAGAATGGGAATAATGGGACTCTTACAGATATTGCCACGTGTCTCCTCCACTACGCCCTTGTCCATTCATTCAGATATTATTGTTAAAAGGGCCATTTCTCCTTCTGCGGGCAGTCGATACTGCCGGAGGCGGGGGAGAAGTTCATCTGGCTGGATGCGTACCACATGAGGGAATATGTTGAGACACCCTACATCAGTGTCTGATGATGCTCAAAGGGAGGAAGGTAAAGACTGCAACTCTGGTGGGAGGGGACCAGACAGATACATATAGGAAGCTGCGTTGGGGGAAATGGTTAGGGATACACCTTGGGGACTACATGATATGGTCGCATACAGAGCTTTCAGTAAATCCATGCCTAAAAGGTTTTCACTGCAACCTGTAGTAAGGACCAAGGGAGCGTCAACATGTGCAGGGCCAATATCGAGAGGGAGGGGTTCAGAGACAGGGCTGGTCACAGGTATTCCTGCAAAACCCACGGAGACATTCATATTGCCAGAAAGGGGTGCCTCTGGGACTGACAGACGTGCAATAGAAGACCTGGTGGCCCCAGTATGCAAAAGAAAATTCTGATATTTAAACATACGGGCCCCTTTGATCCACTGGAATTTGCACTCTGGTAATAAACCTTTCCTTGCTGTCCTATGCTTGGTAGGACCCTGTCTCATCAACTTCATCATAATCATCAGTCTAATAAGTGCGTGTTGCTTCATACCCATCAAACCTAATGGCCGGGCGCTGCTGGATGGGAGCATCAGCCCTGGGCCTACGTTCTTTATCCTGTGGATGGGGAAGACCATGGTCCCTAGTCGGCCTCCACTCCCGGGGAGCGCGAGGCCGAGTCTTCCCTGATCGGATGTTTTCAGCTAACACAGGACACTCATCTATCCATGGGCCGTACCCCTTACAATAAGCATACTGATCTGTTTGGAGGGCTCCCGTACGTTGAGGGCTGGAGGGGGTAGACTGGGGAGCCCTCAGAGGGGGTTGGGGTCGAGGTCTGAAATTCCCGCAGGCATTGGGACCTCGGGAAGGGTAAGTCTGCTGCAGATGTGCCTTAGTCTTAAGATCCCTAACCTTCTTACTCTCCTTGTCTCTATCATCATTCTCCCTATTCTCGTGATATTGTGCCATAGCCAAGATACCAGTCATAGTTTGGACAGACCGCGTACTTTCAACCTTCTTAAGCCTGGCGGAAATCTCAGGAAGCAGGTTGCTGACAAACTTATCGACAAACACTGGGCCAGAACCTGGGGTCCGGGGATCTTAACCCTCTATGGGCCCGATGTAGGAGCCCTAATACCGGTCGGAAACGGCCGATTTCGGCCGTTTGCGACCGGTATTAGGGTTTTCTAATGTAGGAGCATGCTTCACAGAATCGGTATTTTACCGAATCTGTATTTACAGATTCGGTAAAATTACCGAATCGGTAAATACAGACTCGGTAAAAATACCGATTCTGTAAAAGCACATGTAGGTAGCACATCTTTGAGTGCCGCAGGCCTTTCAGATTTGGTATTTTACCACCCAATCCAATTGGGTGGTAAAATACCGAATCCAGGTGTGCATGCACATCTGTGCATGCACACCTATGCCATGTGACAGACAGACATGCCCTTAGGGCATGTCTGTGTGCCACATGGCACACATGCCTGTATTTGGGGTGCTAGAGGGTGTCAAAGTGACACCCCCTGCACCCTTGCAGGAATCAGTAATTACCGAATCGGTAAATACCAATTCGGTATTCACCATTGATTCCTATGGGCTTCAAGGCCCAGAGGAATCAATGGGGGATACCGATTCTGTATTTACCGAATCGGTAAATACCGAATCTTACAGATTCGGTATTTACCGATTCTGAAATACCTACATGTGCCCCCTTCTATTTTACCACTTCTTAAATACCGAATCGGTAAAATTCGGTATTTTAGAAGTGGTAAAATAGAATTACCTACATATAGCCCTATGTCCCTTGTATCCTGTCTAAAAACGGGTAAAGAAGTCAGCCACATTCCCATCTTTTCGCTGCCTATATGCGTTTATTTTATCCCAGTTAATGACAGTTTCCGGTAAAAGTGTTTTCATAAACGTCATTATTTTACCGAGCAAAGTCAGGATGGCAGCTTCTGTTTTAGTCCCCACTACCTTTGCTTCTTCCATAGCCTCTAGGTCAGCCCATTTACCTCCCAACCCCACTTCATGGTCAGTATGTTGAATTCTGTCCCAAATTTCAGTGGGGACCACTGTACCAAAAAGTAAATCTATATCCTCAAGAACAAGAGTACCTGCAGATATAATCTGATCTAATTCTCTGTAAAAGGCAGCCGGATTCCCCCGGGGATCTGGTAATTGTCCTTTTAACTGCATTACTTTGGACCTTTTCCAAGGAACATGAACCCAAAGCCTGCGCCAATGTGCCTCAACAGCCCCTCGGCCACTATTTTGGGCATCGGTAAGTGTGTTAACAAAGACAGGGGCCGCCTCTCTCATTGGCATAGCTGTTTCTAGAGGGTTGTTGGGAAAAGCGGTCAAGTTCAAGTTCAAGTTCAGGCATTTATAAAGCGCACTACTCACCCAGAGGGTCTCAAGGCGCTATAACGATAAGCCATTAAAGCAGACATAGTGCCAAACATCCCTCTCCCTGAACATCGCCTCTTTTTATTTGCGACCTAAGGTCCATTAATCGGGTGGGTATCTGCATAAGCGCATTCTCAAATCTTTGCATGACCAGGGTACACATGTATTCAGCCCAGGTGGTCTGCTCCATAATCGTCCACTGGGAAAAGGAGGACCATATTTCTTTAAAGGCATAAATATTTCCGTTATTTATCCAACATTCACACTGTTGCTTCTGTAGGTCATTTTCTCGAAAGGACGAAAAGCTGACTGCAGAGCGCAAGGAGGCCAGTCGGGGGGAATTCAACAATTTATATAAATCCTGCTTAACTGTAGACCACGGGGAAGCAAGAAAAGGGAGTGTAGGGGTAATGCCGCAGGGGTTGAGCGGATGTAAACTTGTTGTCATTCCCGCAGCGAGGACAGGGTTAGCGGGCGTGTTCTGTGTCATAGGAAAAATCGGGAGGGTTGGTGTGACAGGGGGAACAGTAAGAGGGGCAGTGGGGGCAGGAGTGGGCGGTGGGACATGCGGGGTGTGAGGCGTCACTGCAGGGTACATCGGGGCATATGCAGGAGGGTTTTCTAGCATGGAATCAAGCAAGGAATCACCTTCTTCTCCCCCTTCCATATGGCCCCTTCCTTTCTCCTCACGAGCTGGATAACATTTTTGTACCAGGGCCCCATTTTTCCTATCGGCTATTTCTACTGACTTTGTCATTTGATTTTGTAAATTTTCTCTGGCGTGGTCGGCCATTGACACACGTTCCTGTTTTCTTTCTTCAGCCTGGTGCTTTCTAGCTCTCTGCTCTATCTCTTTCCTCCAAAATCGAACAGATTCAAACATAGACGGGCAAGTTTTTCTTTTCATTAATTTTTCCTCTAAGTTGGCGAGAACTTGGGAATTAAGGGAGCCATAAAGTGGCCACTGTAATTCCGCATTACTTTGTCTAGTATATTTTACCCAGAATGGGGAAAACATTATGGCAGAAGGGCCATGTTTAACATACATCGTATGGCATGGGGTCCCTTCTGGAGGAAGCAAACAAGCCGCCTCCAGCTGGGAGTCCTGTGTACACATACAACATAATCTCTTGAAATTACTACTGACTGACATGCTTAAAAACAGATAACAGACACCAGCGGGTTTTAAAACTCACCTCGCTTGCTTGGCTTTTGCAAAAGTCAATAACAGCAGAATCATACAGAACAGACACCAGCGGTTTTTTTTTAAATTCACCTTGTTTGCTTGGCTTTGGCAAAAGTCAATAACAGCTTGGCTTTTGCGAAAGTCAATAACAGAATCATACAGACTTGGTGGATGATCAGTCCACCCTTACCGTACAGGGGTAGTTCTCTTCTGCAGACGTAGGGCTGTGTCCTGCTCCAGAAATTATTTGCTAGGGGACTCCAGCGAGAACGCAGTCAAGTGGCCCAGACCGGGTGGGGAGGAACAGCGGGCGAGTCGTTCGGCTTACCGGATTGCAAGAATCCCTCGGGTAGTGTACCTCCGTCGCAGTCTCTCCGTGCACCCCCTCGACATCCACCGGGCCTGACCTTCGTGCTCCTGGAGTCCCTGTTCAGGCGCCATTTGAAGAACCGGTTAAACCCACTTACTGGGTCTCGGTGGCGGGGGAACCGCCCAAGTCTTCCATACCTTCCATACTTAGTAAAAGGAGACACAGGAGCCTTCGCCTGCCGGAGGAGCCCAGATCTATTCAATAGCCCGGGCTATGGAACAGAGTCCCAAGCTAATCAGAGACAAGACAGAGGAGGTTGCTACTTCACTCTGTAGCTTACAAGCCTTTTATACTTTTTCATCCCAGTCTGTTGGCTGTTAGTTCTTTGTTTATTCAGGGCAGTGTTTGCAGTTGAACACCAGATCCAGACAACGTTTGTAGATGGTGACCTGGTCAAGGCTTGGTACACAAATCATTGTTCACTCGGCTTTGATCAAGGCTCAGTCTTTTCAAGTCATTGTTCAATTGCCTTGATCAAAGCCCGGTCTTTCAAGTCATTGTGTAATCATCCTGATCAAGGTCCAGCAGTCAGACCATTGTCCAGATAACCTGATAACGGTGTCAAGGATGTTTACCAGGCTGGGAGCAGGAGATGGAAAACAAATTATTTACTCAGGGTGTGAGTGTCTCGTGGCTTTTAGTTGAACTGTAAAGAACAGGGGGGTTGGGCGTGTGACAGTTCCTGGGCAGAAGTGAAGGCTGCAAGATGGTTTTTGTCATGTCAGTTAGAATTTTTTCAGGCATCAGCAGAAATGACCAGGTGGGTCGTGTGGAAGTGTTTGACACGAGATGGCAATGAAAAAGCAATGGAGTCCCGGTCCAAATGATGCCGATCAGAAGAACACTTTTCCTCACCCGGATGAGAATTTCTCATACACCAGGTCCGGATCCCCAGACTGTGATCCCTAATGTACTGCCTCATTTAGTGCTTCCATCAGCTTGGGGTCCTCTATCTTGCACAATGCTAATGGGGAAGGGTCCCCGTCAGCCCCACCCCCCAATGGACATCACGACCCATTGTAGCGCAGGTTGTGTTATGGTAGTACACAATTGTGTCGTGCTATGGTAGATTATTTCCACATATTAGATAGGCAGATGCTGTGCTTGCCCACTTCTGGCCGGTTTTCGTTAGCATCTGTGAAGTAAAGCGTTTCTGAGACTGAACTCCTGCCTGTGAAGATAACATACAGTGCGTTGAAGACAAGCATCTGTCTCGAGCAGAGCTGGATGGCCTATTACAATGAACTTGTGTGTGCTTCTCTGTGATCGTGCGAAGGAAGGTCTGCAAGGATGAACATGCGTGCATAGAAGCGAACGTTGTGCATCTCTGATGATGAACTGGTGTGTCTACAAAGGTGAATATACGAGAGAAAAACTGTAGGTGTGTGGTAGCAAACACTGTGCATGTGATGATTATATACTACGACAACAGGGATGAATTTGTGCACTTGTATTAATTACTTATTGTGTCTGTTAGGATGCACGTGTGTATCTATGGATGCACATACTGGCCTGTGAGGATGCACTTGTGTGTCTGTGAGGATGCACTTGCATGTGTGTGAGGATGCACTTGTGTGTCTGTGAAGATTAACTGATTTGCTTGGGATGAGGAATCTACAGCATCTGTGTTGTGTTAGTAAGGATGTGTTTACTATTTCGTAAAGATGAACTCATCTATGAGACGAAAGTGTGTGTGTGTGTGTCAATTACATTTTCTGTTGGTGAGAAGAACCAGTGTGTGACTGAGTGAACTTGTCTGATCGCTACAATGTTTTTTTTTATTACTGACAGACACGTTTTCTGTCTGCGGGATGAATTTCTGTGACTGAATAAAAAGAGGTCGTTGAAGTGCACCATGTGCCCTCCTCCTCCCTCATTTGACTGTTCCCTGCCCTGCAGTGAGTGCCACCCTCACATCAGGCAGATAGTGCACTTCTCGGCACATCAGTGAATGGCGGCCCTCGTATCCAACAGATTGCGCACGTGCCCCTACACTGTAGTGAGCGTCCTGTCCAAAAGTGCACACTTTACCCAATGTTACAATGCACATTACCCACATTTCAAGTAAACTATTATCCCGCCCCACCATACAGTCCACCCCACTCTCTTATCATATTTTTCCAGTTCTGTCTTGTTACCACTGTCTGCACAAATTATGTTTGTTCTTTTTATTTTTCAAGATTCCTTGGGCCTCATTTATGAAAAGTGATGCATCGCTGCGTGAAAACAGCGATGCGTCACTTTTCATTGTGCCCTCCTTGCGACACCAATGATGCGTCATATTTACAGTATGACGCATCATGGCGCAAGGAGTTACAGATACGTCAGTATTTCTGACGTATCTGTATGGCGCAAAACTGACGCATTGCTGGAGTGTGTCACAAAAGTGACGCAACTCCAGCAATGTGTCCTTTCACATAGGGCAAACACTATGTGAAAGGGCCTGCGTCAGTCTTACACCAGCTGTGAGGCAGACATAAGACATTGACGCATTTGCGTCCTAGAAGTGGTGCAGTGAAATCTTATAGATTTCACTGCGTCACTTCTTTCACCCTTTCTTGCGTCAGAACGCCCCCCTGCATACATTATACCTGGCGCAGGTATAATGTAGCGTAGGAGTTTACAAAGTGACACATCTACAGAGATGCGTGTCTTTGTAAATATGGTGCAACAAGGCACATTTTTTACGCTGCTGGTGCGTCACAAAAAGTGACGCACCAGCAGCATAAAAGTGACGCACAGCCTCATAAATGAGGCCCCTTGTCTTTCCTGCCGTGTTATTCCCCATGTTCTTTTTTTTTTTCTTTTGCTATTTTACTGCCTCTTGTGCATTAGTTGCAGAGGGCGTCCAGACACTTTGATAAGGCAGCTGGGCATTATTTGTGTTGGCTACGGGAAGGGTAGAGGTTTCCAGCTTTACTGTAGAACCAAGGGCAGCAGCTCGTGTGTTGTGCAGTAGAGCTTAGAATGTGCAGTTTTACAGTAGGGCGCAGCTTGTTGAACACCGTCGGACAGTGCTTAATTTGTAAAAACAACAACGGCCAGGGCCCTCATCAGGAGGCCACTGCAGATTGCACCACCTATTGCCCCTGCCAGCGCTGCCAATAAAAGCACCAGCACAACTGTGTGAAGAGCACTGCTGTTTGTGCGTTTTATTACCAACTCTTGTTTCTTCCATTGAGATTAAATACTGCCAGTGCACGGGTCCCTTCATTTTGTGACAAACAATGTCTGCTTTATGGTGAAGTTGCTGTCTGTTCACTATTCTGAGGTGCCTTCATCTGCGCCAGTTAGGGTGTTTTCTCTTTGACCTGAAAATATCTGACGCGCCCTTTCTGTTGGTATAGTTTAAGCTATTAGTATTGTAAATAACAATGCCTTGTTTTATGTTTTAAAACCCAAAACATAAACAAAAGGCATTGTCATTACAATGCCAATAGCTCTAAATCGCGTGAGTGCGAGACCTATTGCATTGCAAATGCTTGTTGCAAGGTGCCATAAGTAACTTAAGTGTTGTGTGCACTGCATCACCAAATACGATGCAGTGCGCGCAACGAATTTCGTTTTATTTATTTATATGTTTACTCACCTGTTAAAGTCCGTAATCCATACATTACTACCCCCCACCCTGCCCCTCCCCCTCCCCACGTCACCGCCCTGCAGTTACACCTACTACGGGCCGTGGCTGCTTAAATACATTCTACTGAAGAACCTCCGACATCTGGAAAGCGTGGGGTCTGGGACATAATATACCACGTCAGCCACCCCCTCCTTCACACCCCCACCCCAAACCCCTCTCCCCTTGTGACGGCCCTCCATGGCTGACCTGCCCACACCCGAGCTTGTGTCAAAATCTGAAGCCTTGGGCAGCAGGAGGCACCAAGGTCTGGTCGTCAACCACTGGAAAAATCAAAAAAAGTGTTTTCAAAAGCCAGTATCAGTTTATCCAGAATCATCATATACGAGCAGGACATCTCCCATAATACGGTGCTTTTGTATACTGGCAAGCGCTGGTCTAGAAACAACATTTCCCACAATGCAGACAGCGGTGGCCGGCACAGGTAAGAAAAGTGGGCGGGGCAGGGCACGACAGGGGTGGGGAAATCGACAGACGATGTAATAGGTATTATTTATTCATTTAATTATACCTATTACGTCGTCTGTCGATGCGGCCCACCGCGTTTACCTGTGCCTCCCGCCGCTAAATGCAGACTTCCTTGAAGACATGGAATATTCACATTGGGCCTCATTTATGAAAAGTGTTGCATCGTTGATTGAAAACAGCAATGCAACATTTTTCATTGCGCCCTCCTTGCAACACCTTGGATGCGCCATATTTACAGTACGGCGTACCATGTCGCAAGGAATGACCAGATGACTTATCTAGTTGCGCAGTAATGACGCATTGCTGGAGTGTGTCGCAAAACAGACGCAACTCCAGCAATGGGTCATTACACATGGGCGAGTCCCTTGTAAAAGGGCCTGCGGCAGTCCTTATGCCTGCTGTGAAGCAGGCGTAAGGATTTGAAGCCGTGAGATTGAAGAAGTGGTGCAGTGAAATCTCAAAGATTTCACTGCACCAATTCTACAAGCCTTTTTTACGGGAGAAGGCCCCCCCTGCATACATTCTACCTGACACAGGTATAATGTGGCACAAGGCTTTACAAAGTGACACATCTGCCTAGATGCGTTACTTTGTAAATATGGCGCAGTGTGGCCACATTTGTTACGCCGCAGCAGCATCACAAAAACAACGGCATAAGCCCTTCATAAATAATGGCCTTTCTTTTTTGCAGTTTTATAGCGCAAACTCTACCCGCAGGAATCGGGGCACTTTTTTCACGAGCACCAGTTGCATTACAGACAGACACATTAATTTTTAAGCTCAGAGAGATTAAGACCAGGGCTTTAAGTGGGCCGGGTCTCACCAGTGCTGAGCACCGGCAATTTTTTGAAGGGGGCCTCAAAACGGGGCTCTATCGGGCTCTGTGTTGTGCCCTGGCACAGGTGGTCAATTTTTTTCTGGTCTGCAGTGACTGCAGGCACATCAAAGTGCACGTGCTCACACTGCTCACTTCTTACTATTGGAGAAATTACGGCAGGTTGTCATGCCAGATGAGCGTTGATGGGGAAGGGAAATCTTTTAAAGAGAGTCATTTTCTCTCTGGATTTCCATTCTCTTTTTTGAATCTCAGGAGCAGCAACATAGTCGTGGTGTCACCTGGGCTTTAAGTGGAAGCTGTTTCAATAATATATACCAGCAATAGTTGCTGCTTATTTATCTTATGCAACTAACAAACATTGACAAAGCCAATTGTGCTGACTTAATGTAAGTATGATGTTACTTGTTGTATCATATATCTGGATGCAATGACAAAAACAGCAAAATACAAGGCGGGCGGTACACTATGCTAAGCACAGATTTGTCGCTTATGTTTTTTTAAGCCACGCCCTTAAATACATTGGCCACGCCCCTTTGAGAGACCCGCCAGTTTTTTGATCCCACTTAAAGCCCTGATTAAGACCCTTATTTAAGAAGGGCTCACACCTCCGTTGCGTTACTTTTTGTGTAGGCGTTCCACTGTTAAAAAGGCTTGTAGAAGTGGCGCAGTGAAATCTACTGCGCCACTTCTATAGGTTCACTGCGTCAAACCCTTACGCCTGCTTCACAGCAGGCATAAGGACCGATGCAGGCCTTTTTTCATCGGACTCGCCCATGTGTAATGACACATTGCTGGAGTTGCGTCTGTTTTGCGACACACTCCAGCAAATGAGGCCCTAAGTGACATGTCCAGAATCACAGGATGTTGAGAGTCATGCCAAGACGAGAACCCCGGGGGCTTATTTACAAGTCCCTTGTGAAAAGCAACGCACCGACAGCGCAAGGGGCTTGTAAATAAGCCCCCCCCCCCCCCCCGGTTCTTTAACTATACAGTTGGCTGTTACGCCTCATCCTCATCATGCTCTTCTGTTTCCCTGATGCTGTAATCACGCAGAACGAAACTGAAGTTTCTGTGGTGCGTAGGTCAGGACCTTGTTTTCCCATAAACTAGACTGTCAGCGATAGGCTGAGGCAGAAACCAAAACCAATCAAAAACAGACACGCGCCAGTTCCTGCCTCTACGATAAAAGACAGGTGTTCATAGGTGGCTCCTTAAAAGTGAGTGAATTTGGAGCAGGTGTTAAAAAGGCGTGTGAGGTGTTTCGAGTGTTGCAAAACTACAGATAGAAAGCAAAGAATAAAATTCGGGATGCTTCTCCATAAAACGTAGTTTTGAACAAACACTCTTCTACCAGGCTTGTTACTGCTTCAAGACCGGATGCTGAATTATGGCTGTCCTACAGGTTTCAGCCTAGTTTCCCCTCTTACATACTCAAGTGGTCTCCAGCTTTACCACACACCAATCCGTGCTATGGTACCCCAATACCTGTAAAGCCCTTGGAAGGGTTGGGGCCCCCTTGGCCTTCACCAGGTGTCAAGATGGACCTGGTAACAGACCTGGGGCGCTCAGGGCATGTTTCCTCTATTTGAGGCCACATTTCCGCCCGCCCCTGGGATAATGCCGGATGCCAGACCCTGCACTCCCACGGGAAATGCCTCCAGCTGGAGGGCTGCAGACCCGTGCAGAGAGAGCGGGACGGAGATACTGGGATCGTCGGCCATCTGCGCCAGCTCTGGGCCGCTTTCCAAGCCCCACCCCACCATCTGGGACCTGCTCCACCCACAGGCCTCCTCGCGAGGAGGCAGGCAGGATAACAACATGACACCAGCTGTTTGGCAGGCTCGCCTGGCCCTGCCAACCCTTTCAGAAGAGCACATCTGTAAATAGCCCTGCCTGGAGAGGCCCAGTCTGAAGCCCTGGACACTGGTTCTGGAGATCGAGTCTTTTTAGGTCTGGCTGGTTAATGCAACTGTTGCCATACCTTATGTGGTCAACCTAAAAGAGACCTTTCAGCAGTGCTACAGAGAGGGGCGTTTGCTCCGCCCACATGTTGATGGGCAGGAATTGGAAAGCAAGTTTGGATTGGGCAGAAGTTGTGTTCTGCAGCAGAAAACGTGCTCACTCTCCAAGACGAGCTCTAATAATTTGTTTATTAAGCTGTCTGAGCCAGATCTCTTTGTCAACTCCAGCTATTGGGTTACAACAGGGCTTGATCTTTCCGTTTAACAGTGTTAAACGTAAAGAAGAAACTATAGGAAATATATATCATTGCAGAGGGGTGTGTTAAATTAACACATGCCCCTGCAATGATATATATTTCCTTATGTAGGAAATATATATCACTGCAGGGCATGTGGTAAACGTTATTTACTTACTTTAATTAGATTATTCATCTCAGATAACAGCAGCACAGATGGGAGAAGGGCAGTCAGTAGGAATATGGTGCTGTACTGTAGTTCCAGCCACTCCCCCTGTCCTCTTCAATCATCAAATTCAGAGACCCCTTAACATGACACTCCTTCAGGGAACAGTGTTTTTTCTTTCAAATTTTATTGGTTGGAGAGTCTTCTCTTTAACCTCCTCAGCGCCCCAAAAGCGAATTTAACTATTAATGTTAACTTATCATTTAATGTTTTTAAATTACACTACTAACATTATATTAAAAGTACTTCAAATCTTAAAACCTCCTTAATGCCATTTAACTCTACAATTCTGTGAAACTTAAAAACCTTTGATGACCCTTAATGCTACACATCCCTGAATTCTAAAAATCCCTTACAAGCCTGTAATGCTATCTTTTTATGAACTCTGAAAACGTCTTACAAACCATAACACTACTCAACTGTACACCCTAAAAAATGTTCTCTATACAATAAAAACTCCTTATTACAATACAACTATATCCTTCCATGAACCCTAACCCCCCCTGCTATCCTTTGATGCAAACGTTCACTGAACCCTAAAAATTAATACCTAATAATGCTACAAATCCCTAAAAAACCTGTACTACCCATTAACGTTACCTTTCCGGCAACCCTACACACCCTTACAACTGCTTAACACGACCCTTCACTGAACCCTAAAAACAGCTTTGTGCAACTTAATACTACACTTCCATGACCCCTAAAAACCCATTTCCAACTCTGGCTGCCACCCTTCCATAAACCCTACAAACTGTTTAACCACTTGGATGCTAAGGCCCTGGAAAGATTTACTACCAATTTCCATTGAAATCAATGGAAACTCCATGACGAGCTGAGCTCGTCATGAGCGTCGAAGGGGTGTAATACCCCATAATGCTACTTATCCCTGACCCCTAAAACAAGCATTTGCAATGCAATAGGTCTCGCATCAGGAAAGTTTGAGCTATTGGTATTGTAAATGACAAATTTTTTATTTATGTGTTGGTTTTGAAAAGAGCGAAATTAATAGCTTTGTCATTTACAATGCCAATAGTTTTAACTTTCGCAAATGTGACGCCTATAGCATTTATAATGCAATAAGTGTTGTATTTACGTGAATTAGATCTATTGATATTACAAATAACAATGGCTTTTATTTTACTTTTAATAATTAATACTTAAATAAAAGCTATTGTAATTTATAATGGCAATAGCTTAAACTTTTGTAAATAACTTTTGTGAAGATTATGTTTAGTGTATTTTATTGTGACGAAAATACAAGAACCGAAGTAAAATATTAACATCTTTTTGTGACATTTGTAATAAAGCTTGAAACATTGAGAGAACATATTTGAACCAGTTGTTGTTGAATGGTTGCACAGATTGATGCTGTGGTGGCGCTGAGTGATGTTGTGGTGGCGACGAGTGAGGCTGTGGCGTTCAGTGTTGCTGTGCTAGCGCATAGTGATTTTGTGGTGCCCCTGAGGGATGCTGTGGCGGTGCTGAGTGATGCTGTGGTGATGCGATAGATAGATAGAGTGAGTGCGATAGATAGATAGAGTGAGGGCGATAGATAGATAGAGGGAGGGCGATAGATAGAGGGAGGGAGATAGATAGAGTGAGGGCGATAGATAGATAGAGTGAGGGCGATAGATAGATAGAGTGATGGCGATAGAGTGAGCGCGATAGATAGGCAGATAGAGTGAGGGCGATAGATAGACAGATAGAGTGAGGGCGATAGATTAAGTGAGGCCGATAGATAGATAGATAGATAGAGAGATAGATAGAGGGAGGGCGATAGATAAAGGGCGATAGATAGAGGGAGGGCGACAGATAGAGTGAGGGCGACAGATAGATAGAGTGAAGGCGACAGATAGAGTGAGGGCGACAGATAGATAGAGTGAGGGCGACAGATAGATAGAGTGAGGGTGATAGATAGAAAGAGTGAGGGCGATAGATAGATAGAGTGAGGGCGATAGATAGATAGATAGATAGAGTGAGGTGGCCTCGTGGTGGACGTGGTGGTGGATGTGGTGGTGGTGGACGTGGAGGTGGGTGTGGTGGTAGACTTGGTGGTGGTGGAGGATGTGATGGTGCTGGACATGGTGGTGGTGGACGTAGTGGTGGTGGATGTGGTGGTGGTGGACGTGGTGGTGGAGGTGGTGGTGTTGGTGGTTGACATGGTGGTGGTGGTGGTGGTGGACGTGGTGGTGGTGGACGTGGTGGTGGTGGTGGACGTGGTGGTGGTGGATGTGGTGGTGGACGTGGTGGTGGTGGTGGACTTGGTGGTGGATGTGGTGGTGATGGATGTGGTGGTGGTGGTGGTGGACAGGTGGTGGTGGACGTTGTGGTGGTGGACGTGAAGGTGGATGTGGTGGTGGTGGACGTGGTGGTGGTGGACTTGGTGGTGGCGGATGTGGTGGTGGTGGGTGTAGTGGTGGATGTGGTGGTGGACTTGGTGGTGGACGTGGTGGTGGACGTGGTGGTGGTAGTGGATGTGGTGGTGGTGGAGGTAGATGTGGGGGTGGTGGACGTGGTAGTGGCCTCATGGTTGCTGTGGTGGTGGCCGTCATGGTGGACATGGTGGTGGACATGGTGGTGGTGGACATGGTGGTGGATGTGGTGGACATGGTGGTGGTGGACGTGGTGGCGGTGGAGGTGGGTGTGGTGGTGGTGGTGGACGTGGCAGTGGTGGACGAAGTGGTGGTGGATGTGGTGGTGGTGGTGGATGTGGACGTGATGGTGGTGGATGTGGTGGTGGTGGTGGTGCACATGGTGGTGGGTGGACGTGGTGCTGGTGGTGGACATGGTGGTGAGTGGACGTGGTGGTGGTGGAGGTGGGTTTGGTGGTGGACATGGTGGTGGTGGACATGGTGGTGGTGGATGTAGTGGTGGTGGATGTAGTGGTGGTGGTGGGCGTGGTGGTGGTGGAGGTGGTGGTTGTGGATGTGGTGGTGGTGGAGGTGGTGGTTGTGGACGTGGTGGTTGTGGATGTGGTGGTGGTGGATGTGGTGGTGGATTTGGTGGTGGTGGTGGACGTGGTGGTGGACGTGGTGGTGGAGGTGGATGTGGTGGTGATGGATGTGGTGGTGGTGGACGTGGTGGTGGTGGTGGACGGGTGGTGGTGGACATTGTGGTGGTGGACGTGAATGTGGATGTGGTGGACATGGTGGTGGTGGACATGGTGGTGGTGGACGTGGTGGTGGTGGAGGTGGGTGTGGTGGTGGACGTGGTGGTGGTGGACGTAGTGGTGGTGGATGTGGTGGCGGTGGTGGTTGTGGATGTGATGGTGGTGGATGTGGTGGTGGTGGACGTGGTGGTGGTGCACATGGTGGTGGGTGGACGTGGTGGTGGTGGACATGGTGGTGGGTGGACATGGTGGTGGTGGTCTTGGAGGTGGGTTTGGTGGTGGATGTGGTGGCAGTGGACATGGTGGTGGTGGACATGGTGGTGGATGTGGTGGACATGGTGGTGGTGGACGTGGTGGTGGACGTGGTGGCGGTGGAGGTGGGTGTGGCTGTGGTGGTGGACGTGGTGGTGGTGGATGTAGTGGTGGTGGATGTGGTGGTGGTTGTGGTCGTGATGGTGGTGGATGTGGTGGTGGTGGACGTGGTGGTGGTGGTGGTGCACATGGTGGTGGGTGGACATGGTGGTGGTGGTGGTGGACATGGTGGTGGGTGGACGTGGTGGTGGTGGTGGTGGAGGTGGGTTTGGTGGTGGACGTGGTGGTGGTGGACATGGTGGTGGTGGATGTATTGGTGGTGGATGTGGTGGATGTGGTGGTGGTGGGCGTGGTGGTGCTGGAGGTGGTGGTTGTGGATGTGGTGGTGGTGGTGGAGGTGGTGGTTGTGGACGTGGTGGTTGTGGATGTGGTGGTGGTGGACGTGGTGGTGGATGTGGTGGTGGTGGTGGACTTGGTGGTGGACGTGGTGGTGGACGTGGTGGTTGAGGTGGATGTGGTGGTGATGGATGTGGTGGTGGTGGACGTGGTGGTGGTGGTGGACGGGTGGTGGTGGATGTTGTGGTGGTGGACGTGAAGGTGGATGTGGTGGTGTTGGATGTGGTGGTGGTGGACTTGGTGGTGGTGGATGTGGGGGTGGTGGATGTAGTGGTGGATGTGGTGGTGGACTTGGTGGTGGACTTGGTGGTGGACGTGGTAGTGGGCGGGTATGCAGCGTTTAGAACGCAAGCATTACCACGGAATACCTTTACAACGCGGGCGTAACAACGAAAGTTGTTACCACGCATTGCACTGGGGGGCGCTCAAGGATAGTAAATTATTTAATTTACTATCCCAACACCTTCCCTACTATCCACGGGGACTGGTGTTGGAATAGTATATTAAATCAATCAATTTTGCGCCCCCCAGCGCAATGCGTGGTAACAACTTTCGTTGTTACGAACGCGTTGTAAAGGTACGCGTTGTCAATGTATGCGTTCTAACGTCATACATCCTAGTGGGCGTGGTGGTGGTAGTGGATGTGGTGGTGGTGGAGGTAGACGTGGCGGTGGTGGACATGGTAGTGGCCTCGTGGTGGCTGTGGTGGTGGCCGTGGTAGTGGTGGTGGACATGGTGGTGGTCATGGTGGTGGTGGACGTGGTGGTGGATGTGGTGGACATGGTGGTGGTGGACGTGGTGGTGGTGGACGTAGTGGCGGGTGTGGTGGTGGATGTGGTGGTGGTGGACGTAGTGGTGGTGGATGTGGTGGTGGTGGTGGTTGTGGACATGATGGTGGTGGATGTGGTGGTGGTGGACTTGGTGGTGGTGGTGGTGCACATGGTGGTGGGTGGACGTGGTGTTGGTGGTGGTGGATATGGTGGTGGGTGGACGTGGTGGTGGTGGTGGTGGAGGTGGGTGTGGTGGATGTGGTGGTGGTGGACATGGTGGTGGTGGACGTAGTGGTGGTGAATGTGGTGGATGTGGTTGTGGTGGGCGTGGTGGTGGTGGAGGTGGTGGTTGTGGACGTAGTGGTTGTGGATGTGGAGGACGTGGTGGTGGTGAATGTGGTGGTGGTCATGGTGGTGGTGGTCATGGTGGTGGTGGATGTGGTGGTGGACGTGCTGTTGGTGGATGTGGTGGTGGTGGACGTGGTGGTGGACATGGTGGTGGTGGATGTGGTGGTGGACTTGGTGGTGGACTTGGTGGTGTACATGTTGGTGGACATAGTGGTGGTAGTGGATGTGGTGGTGTTGGAGGTAGATGTGGTGGTGGTGGACGTGGTAGTGTCCTCGTGATGGACGTGGTGGTGGCTGTGATGGTGGTGGTGGACATGGTGGTGGTGGACGTGGTGGTGGATGTGGTGGACATGGTGGCAGTGGACGTGGTGGTGGTGGTGGATGTAGTGGTGGTGGAGGTGGGTGTGGTGGACGTGGTGGTGGTGGACATGGTGGTGGTGGATGTAGTGGTGGTGGATGTGGTGGTGGTGGACATGGTGGTGGTGGACGTAGTGGTGGTGGATGTGGTGGATGTGGTGGTGGTGGATGTGGTGGTGGTGGATGTGGTGGTGGACGTGGTGGTGGACTTGGTGGTGGTGGACGTGGTGGTGGTGGACCTGGTGATTGTGGACATGGTAGTGATGGACCTGGTGGTGGAAGGATGTGGTGGTGGATGTTGTAGTGGTGGTGGTGGGCATGGTGGTATGGAGTGCTGAATACGAGAGGCAGTGAGAGAAAAAAAGGAGAGAGAAAAGGGAGTGAGAAGCGAAGCAGGAAGTAGAGAGGGAGAGAGCAGCGGATAGGGAAGTTGTGGAAAGCAGGGGGTGGCGTAGAGGGCAGGCGGAGAAGACAAGATGAAGAGGGGTGGATACAGTAAATGCAAGAGAGTCAAGATGAGAGGAAAGTGGACAGGATGGGGAGAGGTGGCCTGGTGGTGGAAGGGAGATGGCAAAGCAGAGGAGGGACAAGAGAAGAAAGGTGTATAAGAGAGGGGGCTAGTCGGAACAAGGATATTGTGCTGGATAACTAAACACTTATAAGGTCCCGTAGGCGAGACCTATTGGCTATGCCAATGCTTGTTTTGTTATGGCGGGGGCATAAATAACAGGAGGCTGAAGCTTGGAAATAGTATACCTGTGTAACAGTTAGTATGATAGTGAGTAAGTTAGTTTGTTAATGAGAGAGTTAGTTAGTTAGTGAGAGAGTGAGAAAGTTAGTAAGTGAGTGAGTGAGAGGAGAGAGAGAGAGTTAGT
This sequence comes from Lissotriton helveticus, assembly GCF_964261635.1. Taxonomy (NCBI): domain Eukaryota; kingdom Metazoa; phylum Chordata; class Amphibia; order Caudata; family Salamandridae; genus Lissotriton; species Lissotriton helveticus. The sequence goes on along the minus strand of NC_136070.1, from coordinate 579,996,906 downwards.
GAGTTAGGTATTGAGAGAGAGAGAGTCTATGAGAGAGAGAGTTAGAGAGTTACTTTGGAGAGAGTCTGTGAGAGAGAGATAGCTTGAATTAGTGTTTTTAAAGAGAGTTAGTGAGAGGGATTGAGATAGTTAGTGAAAGAGTAAGTTAGTGAGAGAGTGAGAGAGAGAGAAAATAATCAGGCAGAAGGAGAGGAGGGTGCAGTGCATCAGTGCAGCAGGACAGGGGGAGAACAGGGGAGCAAGGCAGGAGAAGAGGGATCTGAGGACATAGCAACATCGGGGCAGATGGGGAGGGATCTTAGGGGCAGTTTACCAGGGGAGAGGACAGTGAAGAGCAGAAGTAGGGCAGGAGTGGAGAGGGCATGGTAGCAGTGGGGTAGAAGAGAAGAGTCAGAAGAAGATGGAGGAGGAAGGGGAGGGGTAAGGGAGGAGGAGGAGGAGGAGGAGAGGGAGAAGGAGAAGAGGAGAGAGGAGATGAGAGGAAAGGAGCAGTATTTAGGAGGTATGACAGTGGAACAGGGCAGCAAGAGGATGTGGTAGGAGCAAACAATCGGGGTGGTAAAGCAGGGAAGGAGAGAGCGAAGGAGATGGAAAGGGTGGCTAATGGGGAGGGGAAAATGAAGTGGGGGGTCAATGGAACACGAACAACTATTTAAATGGGTGCAAGCATCCTTCTGAGATCACTGCAAGGCACATACCAGCGGGTGTGAATGATGTGCATTATTCAAGCGCCAAGAGGGCGGTGAGCGCTATAACAATGGGCAGTTTTGTCAGTGTTATAACTCACTTTCATTGTGTACTCTTGTCAATATTAGGATGTGATTTTGGACTACAATATTTCATCGGGGAGATGTTGCACCGACCCTGGAGACCTCTGAAGTTTGAGGGAGGGTTTTACTTTAGCGAGGAGTTCACTCATGGCCTCGAGCTCCACAGACAATAAGCATTTAAATGTGCCTGCGCGGGGAGGGGCGTGAATTCCAAGCAGGGGCTGGTGCGATGAATTACTCAGGCGTTTGGTTGGCCAGGGGGTCAGATTTGTATGTGTGAAGGGTAATTAACAGGTTTTCCAGTGGGGCTAGAGGGCTGGGATGAAGGCAAGCGCGTCCGGAAGTCCATGCACAGCGGCAGGCGTGATACTTACATTAGATCTCCAGTGGGGGAGGAAAGGAGCTGCAGTCTGAAGAGGACTGGCAGGCTGGTAAGAATATCTAGGACTGGACCGCAGCATCGTGCTCACAAGCTTGGATTTCTGTACTGTAGCAAGTTACTGTGCTGCAGCCTTTGCGGCACTGAGCACCAGAGGCTCAGAGTACTGGTGCTGCACACATTGGTTACAACAGTGAAATGTGCTGCGAAAAACACAGTTAAACATGGCCACGTCGGCATTCACTCTGCGAGAACCCTCGCAGTCTTTCTGTGGTTTTAACAGCAACAAAGTGTGCGTTCATAGAGCCCCTGCTGCCGCACAACTTGCCATTGTTGCAGTCCTGCTAACAAAGGATTTTTTCTATTGTAAAATCTAACGACTCATATCATCAACTTCCAAAGGATGAAAGTCTAAGTTGGCCCTGTCTATATTCAAATCTTAGCCCTGTAGGTTACTCAGATCTCTGTAGCAGGCACTCGACCCACTGAGTTGTCCAACTTCTATTGTAGCATTCTGGTACCCTTTCCCGGCCTCCTGATAAACTCACAAAGCTCTACCTTGAGGGATGATTTAAATTGTGGGAATCTGAAATGTCCTTGCAAGAGCACCGTATGCAAATAGGAATGCAAAGACAGGCCCATCCGCAGGCACGTATTTACATGTGTTATATGACAGCGAGGGGGGGAGTGGGTGGCACTGTGGCAGCGTACATCCTTCCCTGCCCTGAGACGTCGGCTAAGTGAGCCCGGGTCCCTACTGAGTGAACTCACGGGCAGAGACATGTAAAGTAGCCAATTCTGAGCGCGGGAGACTTACATCTGGGATGGGGGCGCTGTGGGGGTGCTGGAGGGGGCGCTAGCCACAGCTGCCAATGTAACGGCCCAGTTCCATATATGCCGCTTAACACGGGTATACGGTTTGCTTCTAAGCGCTCCCACCTTTGCCAGAGAACGGGGACAAAGGAGGGGTGTGCGATGTGTCCAGGATCACACAGTTTGAACGTGTGATGATCAATACAAGCGTTTTGGGGCACAAGGCTATGGTGAGGTGTGAAGGGAGCACTGCGAATTGAGGGAGAGGTAAAAACAAAAAATAGCTATTTTCCACGCATCTGATACACACGATTGGCACCAAAGATAAAAGCAAAATCGGTAAAGATGAAAGAAGGAATGGATAAGAAATTAGACCTAAAGGAGAATGGGAAACAAACGAAAGGGAAATGCAAAGGGACGAGAGGAAAATAAGGAAGGGTAAAGATTAAAGAAGGAACGCGCGATAAAAACAGAAAGGAGGAAGTAAACATTGATAACTATGGAAAGATAAAAGAGTAGAAGGTGATAATGAGAGAACGACAGGAGGAGAGACATGGAAGCAGGCACACAAGATAACAAGCGATGCGCGCTCTGTGCTGGGGAGGGCCATTAGCCTCGGAGAACTCCCGGCAAAATCAAAGGAAGGGTGGTAGGGACATTGACGAGCAAGGGGTGAGGGGGTGTGCAGCCTGGTGAATGCGTGTGGCAGCAGAGGAGGAGCGCAGCACGCGCGCACAAAGTGTCTGGTAGCAAATTGAATGCGCGTGATTGTGCTCACATGCACTGAACCCGATCCGCAATTTGGGTACACTTTGGAAAGCCTTACTATAATCTTCCCAACAAGCATTGCTAAAGCAATGCCTTAGGCTCGACCTAAAAACCTTAATATTGCTTACAGCTACAATTCTTTGAACCTTAAAAACCGCATTCTACAGTAATGCTACCTTTCCCTAAATTAGAAAACCTTACTACTCCTTACCGCTCCCTATCCCTGAACCTAAACAATCTCTTACTATTCCTTAACACTAATCTTTCCTGAACTATAAAACTTCCAACTGCCCCTTAATGCAACCCTTCCACGAACTCTAAAAAACGCTACCACTGCTTAACACCTCCTCACTACCCCAAAATGCTACCCATCTCTAAACCCCGAAACCACTTACTACCCAGTAGCACTACCCTTCTACGAATCATAAAAACATTACTATTGCTTAAAGCTACGCTTCCCTAAATCCTAAAAACGCCTTACTACAACTTTAAGCGACACTTCCCTGTACCCTAAAAATTGCATACTACCTCTTAACGCTACCCTTTCCTGAACTGGAAAACCTTACTACTCTCTAATGCTACCCATCCCTGAACCCTAAAAACTCTTTACTACCCATGAACACTACCCTGCTATGAACCCTACTTACTACTGCTTAAAGCAGCTGTCACTGAACCCTAAAAGCGCCTTACTGTAACTTACACTCTCCCTGTATGAACTCTAAAAATCAATTTCTATCCTTTGATGCTACTCATCCCTGAACCCTAAAAACCCTTAATACCCTTTACAGCTAGCCTTCCTTTAATCCTAAAAATTACTTACTACCCCTTAAGGAAACCCTTTCCTGTACTGCTAAACCATATAACTTGATCACACTACCATCACTAAATCCTAAAAAACCCTTACTGCATCTTGCAGTTGCCCTTCCCTCAAACAGAAAACCTTACTACTACCCCTTAATGCTACCTATAACTTAACCCTAAAGATTCATTATTACTCCTTAACCCTACCTCTACATTGTATTGTATTGTATTGTATTGTAATTGCATTTATATAGTGCTTACTACCCCTGATGAGGCATCAAAGAGCTTTTTCGGTGAGTAGTACACTACTCCAGAACCCATAAAGTGAACCCTTAAAACTCATTACTACTGCTTAATGGCACCCTTTTCTGAACTCTAAAAAACCTTATTAACCATTAATGCTATCAATCCCTGAACCCTAAAAAACATTGCTATTCCTTTACACTACCCTTCCCTGAACACTAAAAACTCCTTGCTCCCTCTCCTGTACCAGAAAATGTTTATTACTTGATAACACCGCCCATGCCAGAACCCTAAAAAACATGACTATACCTTACATCTACCCTTCCTTCAAACAGAAAACCCTACTACCCCTTAATGCTACCTATTCCTGAGCCCATAAAAAACATTAATATTAATTTACACTACCCTTCCTTGAACACTAAAAACTCCTTGCTACTTCTAAACGCTACCCTTTCCTGAACCGTACTAACCCATATTAAACTTTAATGCTAACCATTTGGGGCCCATTACTACACCTTATCACTACTGTCCATGACTCCTAAAAAAGCTTACTATATCTTAATACTACCCTTTCCTGAACCTTAGAAACTCATTGCTACCCTTAATATTACGCTTCCCTGAACCGTAAAACCCTTTACTACTCATTAACGCTACCCTTCCCTAAACCCCCAAAACCCCTTGATGCCACTTAACACTGCTCTACAAACCCTTACTACCCCTTAATGATATTCTTCCCTGAACCCTAAAAATCTCTAAACGCTACCCTGCTATAAACCCTATAAACCCCTTACTTCCCTTTAACCATGGATGTCTTTAATGATATCACAGAAAGTGATATAATATGACCTGAACTTTCCCAGAAAGTGATGTCACATGGCCTGACTTCACAATATTTGGCACTGCTGTCAGATAACAACTGAATGTTTACTGTAACAACACAATACAGACAAAAATCTATTTTAGATACCACCGACATTAAGGTGCTAACATGATCGTTGAAAGGGTGGGGTGTAATAACTGCCCTGATTTGTAGCAAATGAGCAAAGCAAGTGAACCTGACCTTGTAGAGGGACTTGAGGAGGTTCCCCTCAAGAACATTTGAAAGATAAAAGAGGGTCTAATGTCACATATTAAAGCACTATGTTTCATACATATTTACTTAAAATCCATGTGCTTTGTAAGGGAACTCATTAACTATTTAAGTCATTTCTTGCTGTCCCGGGAGTTAAACTCATGTTTTCCAAAATGTGCTCTGGGTGCCATAACCAGCATTTTGTTATGGGTGCCCCTCATATACACAATGTACCAAAAAACATCAGAATTTTTCCACAGGTGCCCTGTATGGCAAGAATTATCTCTAGTATGCCAGTACCTTTTTAGGTCTCGCCTGAGACAGTGCATGCGCTGTCTCTTTGAGACATTTAGTAAGTGGCTTTTAAAAGTGGCACCAGAGGGTTTTGCTGGCCTACAGCTTGCGTTCACAAGCTCGTGCACGTGCACAGCTGCCATCTGTGTTTTTTATTGCTGTAATCAGGCTCCTCTGCTTGCACTACCCCCCTCCTTTTTCCCCCTCCCTTCTGGTCAGCTTCATTTGTGTCTTCTAGCTGTGGACCATGCTCCTCTGCTCGCACTCCCCCTCCCTTCTCCCCCTCCTCTTCATCAGTTTAATTTGTGTCTTCTATCACTGTGAATGCTCCTGCTTCCACCAAGCACACACACCATCAGTCGTCAGTGCACGCTTTCACCAGGCACACACACCACCAGCCGTCAGTGCACGCTTCCACCAGGCACACACACTACCAGCCGTCAGTGCACGCTTCCTTCAGGCACACACACCACCAGCCGTCAGTAAACACTTCCACCAGGCACACACACTACCAGCCGTCAGTGTACGCTTCCACGAGGCACACACACCACCAGCCGTCAGTGCACACTTCCACCAGGCACACACACCACCAGCCGTCCATGCACCCTTCCACCAGGCACACACACCACCAGCTGTCAGTGCACGCCTCCACCAGGCACACACACCACCAGCCGTCAGTGCCCGCTTCCACCAGGCACACACACCACCAGCCGTCAGTGCACACTTCCACCAGGCACACACACCATCAGCCGTCAGTGCACGCTTCTACCAGGCATACACACCACCAGCCTCAGTTCATGCTTCCACCAGGCACACACACCACCAGCCGTCAGTGCACACTTCCATCAGGCACACACACCACCAGCCATCAGTGCACACTTTCACCAGGCACACACACTACCAGCCGTCACACACCACCAGCTATCAGTGCACGCTTTCACCGGACACACACACCATCAGCCGTTACTGCACACTTCCACCCGGCGCACACACCACCAGCCGTCAGTGCACGCTTCCACCAGGCACACACACCACCAGCCGTCAATGCACGCTTCCACCAGGCACACACACCACCAGCTGTCAGTGCACGCTTTCACCAGGCACACACACAACCAGTCGTCAGTGCACGCTTCCACCGGGCACACACACCATCAGCCGTCAGTGCATGCTTCCACCAGGCACACACACCACCAGCCGTCAGTGCACGCTTCCACCAGGCACACACACCACAAGCCGTCAGTGCACGCTTTCGCCGGGCACACACACCACCAGCTGTCAGTGCACACTTTCACCAGGCACACACACCACCAGCCATCAGTGCACGCTTTCACCAGGCACACACACCACCAGCCGTCAGTGCAGCAGGGAAGCTCTTCTCAGAGTTTCTTGGTAATATGTGTTCAATACCTGGGAAGGAGTGGGTCGACTTTCCTGAAACCATGCTGAGTATGCAGGTCCAGTGCATGAACTCCTGTGTGAGTGAGTCATGCTGCCTGGGGCTCACTCACTACACACTTGTAAATTGTGCCTGCACCAGACTTTTTCTCATTTGCAAAGTTCGGTGCATGCGCACAGCTAGACAGCCCCCACACCCCCGTGAATGACTGCTTCCTACAACCAGAATGGAAACAACATTCAGAGCAATGAAAACAAGTTCATTTGATGCAAAGAACTGTTAACAAAAGCCATGTCCAGCTATTGTAGATCTGGCAATTTAAACAAAACAGCGACAAAAAACAAACAAGCATTGGCATAGCCAATAGGTCTTGCTTTTTGGACCCTATAAGTATTTAGTTATGCAGCAGAATATCCTTGGTGCAAAAACACCAGGGGGCCGATTCCGATTCTGGAAAAAAAGCGTCCGTCCGAATCGTATCCGGAGCCCTCTCCGTACGAATCGTACACGTCTGTCGAATTGCGTAGTACGATCCGTATCTCGTCAATCCGTCCGAATCGTCGCGAACCGAACGAATTGCAAGGCTTAAACCGTACGACACGGACCCTCACAGTGAACCGTATGATTCATAATCATGCCGTACGACTCGACGAGTACGATCCGGACCAGGGTATGAGGACGGGATTCGTATGGTCCACGTCAGGTAAGGGCGATTCGTACGGACAACCACAAAATCACATACACACTGTACGGTGCATACACCCCATTATCGCAGGGGTATGGTGCGTACCCCTGCGATCATGGGGTGTATGCACTGTACCCCATGATCGCAGGGTGTAAGCACCCTATACCCTGGGATCATGGGGTACAGTGCGTACACCCATGACCGTGGGGTACGGTGGGTACACCCCATGATCGCAGGGGTACGCACCGTACCCCTGCGATCATGGGGTGTACATAGCCTACCTGGGGTGGGCTGTTCCGTACCTGTTTTCGAGGCGTACTCTGCTTCTCCGGACGGTTTGGGCTCCTGTAAAAAAAGCATCATACGGTGCGTACCCGACACGAATGGTACTTACTGGGTCGGGAAAACCTGCTTTGAACCGTACGGATGTCGCGTACAGCGGGTTCGGAGGGAGAATCGTGCGGAGATTAGAGTCCTACGGTCTTTGTACGATTCATACAGAGTCCTGCTCCTGGTACGAATCGTACTTCATCGTACGTACGGGGAGGTGTCAGGGTACGATTCGTACAGGAAAAACACTCCGTACGGCTATTCGGAGTGGTTTTTCCCGAATCGGAATCGGCCCCCAACTGTTGCATGGCTAAACACTTATAAGGTCCCAAATGCGAGACCTATTGGCTATGCCAATGCTTGTTTTATTTTGGGTGCCCATTATGGAGAGTATTACCTTTAGTATGTCAGTGCTAGTATTTTGTCACAGGTGCCTGTCATGTTTAGAATGGCCTCCGGTGTACTGTGCCAGTATTTTACCAGGGGTGCCTCAATAAGCCAACAATTACCTTCAGCCAATGGCAGACTCACAAGCAGAGCTCCACATTCTTAATTGCACTCACATCCACTCATTCTTATTCATTCTCACATACTCTCATTTGCACTTACTTATGCCCATTCACTCTCTTGCACTCACTCTCTTGCACTCAATCTTACTCTACTCACTCATTCTCACTCTCTCCCATATTCTTACTCTGACTCACTCATACCTTCTTCCTCACTTCCCCTCACTCACATGTACTCACACTCACTAATCTGCTCATGCTGTCATTTTCCCTCATTCATTCTCACTCACTCACTCATGTTCACTCCTCCTTTTGCTCAGACTTTACTCTCACTTGTGCTCGCTATCACTCATTCTCACTGACTTTGATTCACTCAATCTCACTCAATTACACCCACTCACTCTCACTCATACGCTCCAACACTCCCTCACACTCATTCTTACTCATCATTTCTCACTCATCCACTCTCACTCAACTGCAGCCACTCTTCCTCTCACTCACCCACTCTTACTCACTCATAATTACTTACTGACATTCAGTCTGTCCTTCTCACTCACTTTAACTGACACATACATGCTTACACAGACAAGTTACATGCACCCAAATTGAATTGTCACCCAAAGTACACACATAACATACATTTTTTAAGTTCAAAAAGAATTTTATTAGTCAGAAAAACCAAGGTGTCAGTGCCAAGTACATAGTTAATACAGGAGAAAAAAAGAAAAAGAAAACAATAACAGTCAGTTAAAGCAATACAGCAAAATCAATGACAAAACCTAGTCACTCACGGGCTATAAAGCTAAATAAAGGAGATGCAATTGTTAAAAATATGGTCATACGGGGAAAAGATATATACAAGATAATAGTGAAGAAGAGAAGAAATGCAAAGGGTATTTAAGGGGGTTTGGAAACTTCCTGCTGAGCGGGCTGCGGGCGGAATGAAGTATTGGCGCATGTATCGAGGTACAGCGTGATAGGAAGCCACAAGTCCGTACGTTTCGCTGCCATAAGGATAGGAAAAACAGAAGCAGTGTCCAACCTGTGATTATGACAAACATTGTACCACCACACATAACATACATTTAAAAGCATTTTTTACCTACCTCAGCTTACAGCAAAAGTCTTGGTCCAGCTTCTCTTGCTCCTTTTTAAGAACACTAATAGTGAATAACAGACCATTATTCACTATTATTGTACCTTAAAAAAGGGGCAGAAAACAATGAAAGCAGAACCCCACGCAATGGTTCACTGACAAAATATCAATGAAAAAATATAGAATGCAAAAATATCGACTCCCTATACTTAAACAGGTAAGTACAAACATATCGGGGGAAAAATGTTATGTAAAAAATATAGTTGTGCAAAATATCAAATTTTATACATATATATATATATATATATATATATATATACATAGATATATATATATATATATATATATATATATGTAAAATAATTTTATTTTATATATATATATACATATATATATATAATAAAATAAGAAATATTCAATATGTTAAATAATAAAAATAATATAAAAAATAAAGCCGATTTAATGTACGTTTCAAAAAACATAATCCATAAAAATTAATTTAACCAAAAAAAACATAATGCATAAACGTAAATAAAAAGGTTAAACACACATACATAATAATTCATATATATTTACTTCAAAAAAATAATAACAGAACATCTAATTTAAAAAACATTATACTATAAATTAAAACATTAAACTATTTAAAAATCTTCAAACTTACATTTCGCACTCCAGTGCAACAGTAGGGAAATTGTTGGATAGGGGGAGGTGGGGGGTAAAAATGACTATTCCCACTCCAGTGAGTGTAACAGTAGGGAAAGTGTTGGATAGCGGAGGGGTAAAAATTACAATTCCTACTCCATTGAGTGTAACAGTAAGAAAAATGTTGGATAACGAATAGGTAAACATTACTATTACCTCTCTAGTGAGTGTAACAGTAGAGAAAGTGTTGGATAACAGAGGGGTAAACATTACTATTCCCACTCCAGTGAGTGCAACAGAAGGGAAAGTGTTGGATAGTGGAAGGGTAAAAATTAATATTCCCACTCCAGTGAGTGCAACAGTCGGGAAAGTGTAGGATAGCGGAGCGGTAAAAATGACTATTCCCACTCCAGTGAGTGCAACAGTAGGGAAGATGTTGGATACTGTTGGGATAACAGTTACTATTCCTACTCCAATCAGTGCAATAGTAGGGATAGTGTTGGATAGCCGAGGGGTAAAAAATACTATTACCACACCAGTCAGGTCAACAGTAGGGAAAGAGTTGGATACCGGATGGGTAAAAATTGCTATTCCAACTCCAATAATTGTAAAAGTAGGGAAAGTGTTGGATAGTAGAGGGGTATAAATTACTATTTTTACTCCATTGAGTGCAACAGTAGGGAACATGTTGGGTTGCAGAGGAGTAACAATTATTATTCTCACTCCAGTCAGTTCAAAATTAAAACCAAACAAAATATGAACAACAGTATTAAAAAAGCTAACTACGTAGAAAGAAAATATATATCTATTAAAAATTAAAATACAAATATATTTAATAGTAACATTTAAAAAAACATATTATAATACTAAATACATATGACAAATACTTACAAATATTATATTAAATAAAAAAAATATTTCTATACAAATAAATATTTTTAATTAGAAATTATTTAGTAACAAAAACATTAATTAGTACATACATTTACTTCTTTATTTCCTACCCTATAACACCACACAATTCACAACCCACATCTAAATAAAAGAAAATCCTTAATTAACATATTGAATGACCTATTAAAGAAATATTATTAATTAAAAAGCAAATTAAAATTCATAAAAATGATTTAACTTCCCAAACCCCTATAATCCCCACAACCGACAGCTAAAATTAAACGGTAAAAAAATTACACAATTAAAATTTATTTTTAATTAGAAAACTAATAGTATTTAACAACTAATTAGAAAGTAAATAAAATTAATTTACTCTCCACACTGTACTCCTATAAAAATAAAACCCACACACTAAAAAATATAAACAAATACCTTAATTAAATATACATTATTTAATATTAATGATCAACTAATTTTAATTAATTAAACATAAAATACTTCCCACCCTTTACCCCATAAACCCCACAACCCACACCTAAAATTAATTACACAAATTCCATATTTAATTTTCAATTAATTGATTAATATTAACAACTAATTATTAATTAATCAAACATAAATTACTTCCCACCCTTTGCCACATAATCCCCACAACTAAAAGAAATCACACAATTACCATAATTAATTATCAATCGATTCATTAATATAAATTAACAATTTTTTTATTAATTTAACATAAATTACTTCCCACCCTTTACCCCATAAACCCTACAACCCACACCTAAAAAATCACACAATTATCATAATTAATTATCAATTAATTTGTTAATATAAATTAACAACTAATTATTAAGTAATTAAACATGAATTACTTCCCACCCTTTACCCCTATAAACCCCACAACCCGCACCTAAAATTAATTACACAATTTCCATAATTAATTTTCAATCAATTAATGAATATACATTATCAACAAATTATTAATTAATAAAAATAAATGACTTCCCGCCCCTTACCCCTATAAACCCCACAACCAGTGCCTAAAATAAAATTACACAATTACCATAATTATTTACTATTAATTAATAACCAATTAATAATTATTTACAAATAAATTACTTCCCACAATTAACACTATAAAATCTAAATTAAATAAATAAAAAATAATAATTAATCTATTATAATTCAATTACTTCCCACCCTATTCCTTAATAAATCCACAACCTGCTATGGAACTAAACAATGCAACATTTAATTAAAATAAAATTCAGAACTACAAAAAATGTAACACATATGTTAAAAAACATAAACAATACTGATACAAAAAAATACATCACATACATTAAAAATATAAACTAAAATATATAACACAAAAAAAAACATATTTTAAACAACTATATTTTTACAAACATTATTAATGACTTCTATAAAAAAATTATATTTCTTACCTTAAATTCAATATTCTTGACCACGATATTCTTGCTGACGATATTTCTGAAACACGAAATTTCCAACTTGATATTATGTCTCAAAACTCCACGTACATAAAACCAAGCTGGCCTGTGTTCTTGGAACTGATTTTGGCACCTTTGAGGCCAAGGGTCTGACAAGTGGTGCCAATAGTTGCAAGGGTCAACCCAGAAGTTGCTGCTGTTACCCATGGCTGCCCTTAAATGACATTCATGCCCTTAATGATAACATATTTTGAACCGTGACCAACTAGCCCGTAATAATACCCATCCTCGAACCTTAAAAACTCTTACTACTAGTTAGTGCTACCCTTCCTTTAACCCAGAAAGCTCATACTACACCTTAAGGTGCCCTTCCCTGAACCCTAAAATACTACTCTCTCCTGAACCCTACAAACTCCTTACTACGCCTTAACACTCACTCTGGGATTCTTCCTGCTGAAAGCCGGGGAAGCCTAACGGGAAATACTGGGAAGAGTTAGGAATTGAATGACTGATTCCTGTTGTAATTCCTCATTTCTAAGGCGACCCTTAGGATCTCACTTGTAATCCCTGTTATTTCTATCACCACTTCCTTTCCCACAGTTGTCAATGCCCACCATAACTGGAACTCTGGGGAGCAGTTACTGGGTAATGTTGTTATAAGGCCCTTAGTGGCACCAAGCAACACAAAAAAGCTGCTTTGCCATTGTGAAAAATTAGCACCTCCCCACTAATACAATAATGTACAGAATGTCAAATATTATGCTGTTATTCCACCATTTGGTAATATCACTACCACAACCAGTTATTACCGCAAGCATAGTTTTTGTCTCTTTTTCCTTAGTTATTTGCATAGAATTTGCACCAGCGGTTTGCTTGTACTCTGGTACTTATAGGCACAGATTGCAGAACTTTCCCTTAATGAAAAATAGTGTCAAATGCGCTGAAAACCACTTTCCTCACATTTCACTTGATTTATTTACAGCTTCCCATATATTCTAAATGACTCCCAAGTAATATGTCCATGAATAATAAAATATACCAAATATTAGAGCATGAATATTAATATTTTTTGTGATAATGGCCTATCTAGGTAAGGTAAACTTCAATTTTTAGTTGTTGCCTATACATCCCATGCGCTGTCTGTTAGAAATCATTTGTTTTCTATCTGTGTGCTTAAAGTCCACCGAGTGCTTTACACTGGATGGCTTGACTGTCACTCTCATTTGCTAACTTTTTATTGGTCAGAGTCCATAGGCTTTCTTCTTCTTCATGAGCTTGTCCTTCCACTGGAGCGGGGTGCTTTACTTGTGTCTTTCCACTGCTCATTTTTTAGGAGCTATACTCCCTATACTCCCTCCCTCGCCCTTGTTGCTTGGCCCCATCTGCCCATTCTTTCCATTGCTGCCCATATTGTTGCTGTACCTCACCCATGTGCCCGCCCGGCTTCAGTCATTGTTGGTGTTGTTGATTGCCCCCACCCACAGGTGCCTTTGTGCTTGCTTCAAGCACCTCCCTCCCACCCTTTGCTCTCCATGATGCCCCCTCACTGGCCACTCCTCACTCCTGTGTTGCCTTTCGCCACCCTCCATGTTGCCTCCCACTCCCAAATTAACAAAAAAAGCACTATTACTCGTTCAGCAGCAGCCACATAATAGTCCTTTTTATGTCTATGACTACCAGACAGTACAGCTGTCTGGTTTGCTAACTACTTCTTTTGGGCATTCTGAAAGGTTTCCTGGGAATGCATTCCACCCATTGCTGATAATTTGCTTTGTGGTTGGTAGCTCACATTTGCTTGTTTTCTATTTGCTGGCTTTATTTGTTTTAGGCTATCAAGCTTGAGTTTGTCTATCTTGTAGAGCAATGCCTGTTCATTGTCTCCTTACGAGCGGCTTGTTTTCTGTAAACAGTCCTTTAAATCTTGATCTTATCTTGTCACATTTGCTGTGCATTCAAAGACAGAGGTTAGATGTCAGGCTCTGTCTTCGCAGGGAGCTTGGTGTTTACTTTCCTTTGTCTGACTTCGAAGTGAGAACATTTATGTGGCAATATTGCTGTGAAACAAAAGTTCTTTTTATAGCACACAACAAAAATAACCTATGCTGATATTTCAGAATATTTCAGAAATAGGAAAGTACAAATTAAGCTTATTTTTTTTAATTCTGAAGTGTGGTGGAAACAAATATTTGAATACGATCAAAACACATCAATACATTTCCACACATTATCGTTTGTGCCCAGTAAAACTGTATGTCTGTGCAAATGTAATGGTCATTTCAATTGAAAATGTGTTATCTGTAATGGCACTGTGCTAACACACCATACATACTCCACACTATACCACTCCACTCTACAATACTCTACTCCACTCTATGCCACTCCACTGTACGCTCCTCCACTCTAAGACACTCTACGACACAACACACCACTTAGCTCAACCCTACGCCACTCCATTCTACTCTACTCCTCAACACTCTATTCTATGCCCTACCACTCTATGCTCCTCGACTACACTCTTGCCCAATTTACCCACTCCAGTCTACCATAATCTACTCCAATCTACCCCAATCCACTTCACTTCAATCGAGTCTACCCCAATCTTCCTCTCTTCACTACAGTCTACCACAGTCTTACCCAATTCCACTTAAATCTTCCCCACTCCAGTCTACACCCACTGACCCAACCCCTCTCTAATATACCCCACTCCACTCTATCCCACTCCAATCTGCTCTGCTCCACTCCAATATACCCCACAGCACTCCACTCAAATCCACTCAATCTGCGACAATCTACCCCTCTCCACTCCAATTAAACCAAACCCACCCCAGTCTAATCTACCCCACCCAATACACCCTGCTACATCCTAATCTAACCCACTTCCCTCCAAACTACCCCATTTTATTCCACTCCACTTCAATCTACCACACTCTAATCTACACAACTTCAGTACAATCTACCCCACTCCACTCCAATCTGCCCTACTCCAATCTACCCCATTCCACTCCAATCGTGTCTCCACTCCAATCTGCCTTACTTTACTCCAATGTACACCACTCTAGTCAGCAACAATCTACCCACTCCACTCCAATGTATCCCAATCGACCCCACTGCAATCCACCCTGTATATCCTACTCCACTTCAATCTACCCCACTCCACTCTACAACAATCCACACCAATCTATACCACTCCAATCTACCCCACCCTACCCCACCCCAATCACCCCCAGTCTTCCCCACTTCACTCCAGTCTATCCCACTCCACTCGAATCTACCCCAGTCTACCCCACTCAAATCTACCCCAATCCACTCCAATCCAATCCAATCTACCCAATCTCTACAATCCAATCTACCCCATCCTAACCTATACCACTCCACCCCAATCTACTCCTCTCCACTCAGTCTACTCCCATCCACCCTACTCTACCCCACTTCACTCCAATCAACCCCGCCCCACTCCAGTCTTCTCCAATCTACTCCAATCCACTCTAATCTGTTCCAATCTACCCCACTCCAATCTATCCCACTCCACTTCACTCTAATCTACCCCACTCCAGTCCACTCCACTCTACCCCATTCTACCTGATCCCAGTCCAATCTACCCCACACCACCCCAATCTACCTCACTCCACCCCAATCTGATCTACCCCACTCCACTCCAATTTACTTTGTTCCACTCCAATCTAACCCACTTCTGTTCAGTGTACCCAAATCTACCCCACTTCAACCCTTTACAATAACTCCACTCCAACCTACTCCATTCCACTCTAATCTACTTGCCTCCCTTCCATTCTAACCCACTCCACTCTACTGTACTTGACTTCAATAACTCCATTCCACTCCAATCTCCAGCAATCCTATGTACCAGAATCTACTCCACTCCACTCAACAACAATCTGCCCCACTCCACTCCAATCCCCCCACTCCAATCTACCCCAAACTACCCCACTCCAATCTACCACAATATACTCCACTCTACTCTATCCCACTCCACCACAATCTACCTCAATCCACTCCAATCTATCCCAGCATACCCTATTCTACTCTACACCAATCTAACTCATTCCAATCCATCTCAACCCACTCCAGTCTACCCTAATCTGCCTCACTCTGCCCCAGTCTATACCAGTCCAGTCTACCCCAAACTAACCCACTCCAATCTGCTTGAATGCACCCCACTCAAATCTACCCCACCCCTTTTCCTCCACTTGACTCCACCCCACTCCAATCTACCCCACGCAACTCCAACCTACTCCACTCTACTCCCCTCCAATCTACCCCACTTCAATCTACCCCACTCTACTCCACTACAATCTACCCCACTCTAACCCAATCTACCCCACTCCAATCTACCTCAATCTACCAACTCCAAACACCCTCCACCTCAGCCCACACCACTAACGTTTAGCCATGCTGGACAGTAGCCACACTGGTGTACAACATGGCTTAAATATAATGCCAAAGCCAATCAATAGGTGTCGCATAGGCGAGGCCTATAGGCTTTGCCAATGTTTTTTTTTTTTTACCTTTAGCCATGCTTCAAACCAGCAGGGCTGAGGTACAAAGTGCCTATAAAACATTGACAAACCCAATAGCTCTTTCGTAGGTGAGAACTACTCGTTTGTCAGTGCTTAATTTTTAATGAAGACCGGAGTTGTGCTGTATCAACCAGCAGTATGATACAGGAAAGGCACAGAGGGAGCAGTGTTCTGCACTGTTGCAACACAGAGTTTCTTTTAACTATAGCTCTAAGAAATAATTCAGGATGCAGGCTCAGACCGAAATATACACATGGCCATAAAACTCGAGATCGCAGTGATGAGAATAAGAAGGTGGAGTACAGCCCTCAAAGTCAAGGCCAGATTCTCATTCAATAAACCCAGAAATTAGCTAATGTGCCTGAAATCTCAGTAGAAGTCTTTGTAGGGGGTTCAACAATAGGAGGCAGCTTTTACTCAACAGGAGCTCAGGGTCCATGCCCCAATCTCAGCCCAGGATGAGCTGCTCTAAACTTGGGGCCATGTGTATCAAAAATCCATTTTGCATTCCTTAAATAGTGAATTTTAGGTAATCTCTATTTATGGAATGCAAATTGATATGTAATGAAATAGTGATTATCAAATAGCGATTCCTAAAGATTCATCAACGCAATTAGGTAATCGCTATTAGGTAATCGTACTCTATTTGTTTCTATGGGCTTAAAGGCCCATAGGTGCGAATGGTTTTGCAGTACCTCATTTGTGATTACCTAATTGGTAATCGCAAATTAGGTAATGCAATACCAAAGGTGCCCGGGGGCCTAAAGCCCCCCTTGAAGCACCAAAAAAAGGTGCACTAGTAAAGCGCTCACATGCTCTAGGGGCATGTGTGCGATACATGGCACGTTGAAAAATGCATTTTTGTGCATTTTTCAAAATTTGCAGATGGTTACCAGCCATTGACTTGGAGTTGATGGTAATAGCATTTCCTAATTGGACAGTCTGCATTTAGGGAATGCTGGTACATGTGCAAAGGAAATCGCAAATTGCGAGACTTGACGTCCACAATCCTCAGGCAAACAGAGCTGTGTGTCAGGCGCAATATTATTAGCATAAGAGCAGTGTAAGTAGGGCCTGTAGCATATCAGTGGCGTAACACAAAATTATGGCCCTCACCCGCAGAATGTGAAGAGGGACCCCTGAGTCTGACATAATTGACAGATATTCTTGGGCTGTGGGCTGAATGGGCCCCTCTTGAAGTTTTAGGGATCCTCTGAAGGATTGTACCCCCTGTACCAGCTTTATGCCCCTGCAGCATATGTATAACACACCTTGGCGATGTCCCATAAGCCCATTTTTGCTTTCGGGTGTACCGGAGACCTCTGATGTGCCTCAAAGAAGGGCATGTTGTATATCAGTTCTATGCACGTTGTAATTGCAGTGTGATCACTGTGAGTGCAGGGTAAACATGAAAGTGAAGGGTGAGCAGTGAGAATGAGGAGAGAGTTGTCTGAATGCAGGATGTATTCTCAAACAACTGGAGTAACTCAGTATTGTATTAACGGCTGGTGTAGGGTTTCACATATAAGTCAAACTGCTGCTATTATGGCATCAATCAGGGATGGAGGGTGGAGGAAATAAATAGTATACTAGTCCTGCAACAAGCTTTTAGTCTCCTGATTAGGGTTGCTAGCTGATCAGATTTATTCCGGCACCACCGGTATTTTGATGTTCAAGCCAGTACAAAAATAAGCAAAATCACCTAAAGCCGGTATTTTTAGCACTTATTTGTGCATACTTCAATCAGCACATATAAATAGCCCTTTTAAATGTGTTCTAGGACTGCATTAATGATCTATGTCTAAAAATTAAAGGAAACAAAAACAGAAAAGTAATGTTACAAATGAATACATACCATTTTATTTACAGCCCGATTTAGGGGTCGATTCCGATTAGGGAAAAACCGCTCTGAATAGCCGTACGAAGCGTTTTTCCCATACGAATCGTACCCTGCAACGTCCCCCGTACGAACGACGAAGTACGATTTGTACCAGGAGCTGGACTCCGTACGAGTCATACAGAGACCGTACAAATCAAATCCCCGTACGAATCCCCCTCGGAATCCGCTCTACGCGATATCCGTACGGTTCGCGGCTGCTTTTCCCGACCGGGCAAGTACGATTTGTGTGGGGTATGCACCGTACGATGCTTTTTCTACGGGAGCCGAAAACGTCCGGAGAAGCAGAGTTCGCCTCGAAACAGGTACGGGATGCCCCCCCCTGGGTAGGGTGCATACACCCCAAGATCGCAGGGGTACGGTGCGTACCCCTGCGATCATGGGGTGTACGCACCGTACGGTGTGTCTGTGATTGTGTGCTTTTCCGTACGAATCGCCCTTACCTAACGTGGACGGTACGGATCACGTCCTCATACCTCGGTCTGGATCATACTCGTCGGATCGTACGGCATGTGTACGAGTCGTACTGTTCACGGTGTCAGCCTTGCAATACGTACGGATCGCGACGATTCAGTCGGATTCACGAAATACGGATCGTACTACACGACTCGGACGGACGGGTAAGATTTGTACGGAGAGGGCTCCGGATGCGAATCGTACGGACTTTTTTTCCAGGATCTGAATCGGCCCCTTAGTGTCAAGGTGTGGCCTTTGCAGACTCTTTAAACAACAACAAATGGTCATTATTTGTCTCTAGGAAAGGTGGCAAACCTACTCATGCGATGCCTCTTCACGAAATGCATTCTCCCACTGCGGCAGTAAAAATAAAATACAAATGTAAGGAATAGGCACCCAGGAAGTACTGGAACTAGTGATAAAACACAAAGCCTTGTCAACAAGTTCACAAAGGCATGTAAATGGTCTTTTAAAAACCTGTGTAAAACTCGGATGTGGCAGAGATAAGACTCCAGACAGTGCCCAGCCGAGCCCACAGCAGCACAAGCTGCAGCAGCCGAGACTGAGGCACACAACGAGGGGGGCTAAGGCCCTTTTAGCCTCATTGGCATTGTGCGCCGAATGCTGCCAGTGTATGACAATTGACAAGACTCTGACTGCTCTATTATATCGCTCTTTGTTACCTAACTCAAGGAATATTTGAAACAGGTAAGGACAGAAACAATTTTGAAACACAAGGAGCTCACGGGTATTCTATGTGCTCCCTTCGTCCTTTAGTGTGAGTCTGCCCTGCATCTGTCCGAGCGCCATCTAAGTGCACTCATCAGAAATAATGACATTATTAGGTCTCGCCTATAATTCCTATTCGAGATCCTTTCTTTTTCCATCAAAGTGCTTAGAGTCCGCCTGTTGCCTACCATTGGTTGACTTCATTGTCACTCTCATTTACTTGCTATTTTATTGGTCGGCTTCCTTCCTCTTCGTGTGTTTGCCCCGCCATTGGAGCATGGATGCATTACTTGTGTCCTTCCACTGCTTTTTATGGCTTTACTTTTTCTTTGTGCTTAAGCACTCTACCAGAGTGCTTCTTTTTCAGCAGACGCCCACGTGTACTTCTCCTCCTCCATGTTCATCCCTCCCTCATCTGAGTTGCTTGCCCATATATGTCCCACTCCTTCCATTGTTGTCTGCGTTGTTGCTTGTCCCTACCCACTCACTTGTTTTCCATTGTTGCCCATGCTGTTGCTTGCCCCCTCCCTCCTTCAGTTATTGTCTGTGTTTTTGCTGCCGGTGTCATAGCAATTTTGTCCCACCCCTCCATTGCCCATGTTCCCACCCCACACAGCTTCCCCTACCCTGCCAGCAATAAAAAGAAGCATTTGCATAGCTAATAGGTCTCCCTTTTTGGACCTTATAAGTGTTTAGCTATGCAGCACATTATCCTGGGTGCTGTACTGCCAGGGCTTGAAGAGCTATGCAATTACTACACACTGGGTCATGCAGTCTGATTCAGGAATACATGCTTGCCTCAGTTAACATTTTTGGACACATTCCAAGGCTTTTTAACACACAATCAGAAAGACAAGGACCTTGATGCAAGTCAACAGCACTGTAACAATCTGTGTGTGACTGCATCACTAGAGTATTGAACAGCCTGAAGAATTAGCGTCAGGGGCAAGTTATGCTAAACACAATAAGATGACAGATTTAACACACCTCCCGCTGTAAACTATGCACTGAATTTACAAAAGCCAAATTGTTTGAGCAATGCATGAACCTTGCTATATGTGAGTTCAGGCTGTCTCCAAGGCATCAGCCCAGTAGTGACCTGTTCATGGATAACTATTCAGGAAGAAATGTAATGTTTGGAACTTTGCTTCACAGGCCCAAAGTCACTTGAAATTTCAATTATGCCAACAATCCTTAGTTCTGAGCACTGATATATTAAATAACTGGCACAAAGCTAGAGCAGTCTCACATGGTACCATGAAGTTAACCCTGGGGCAGGAATTGCAAAGTACAGGTTCAACACATAATCTGTGGAAAAGAGTCTGAATGTTACTTCTGAGCTTAGAACTGCTGTAGGATGAAATGGTCTCCTATTCTTTATTTAAGGTAGTAATTGAAAATGAATGCAAACAAAATCGTATGAGGGCGATTGGAAACTTGCAACAATTGTACAGTTTGTTTATCAATCATTTACTGCCCTAAGAGGTCAAGTGAGCCTTATTGGACATCTGAGGTTGCATACAAAACAAGCTCCAAGCTTTGAAGGACAACCTAATACACGCTGGGAAAAGCAGTGTGTTTGCTTCCACTGAGTCAATGAGAGAGCAGCAACAATCACACTGGCATTTATTTTAAAAGGTTTTCCTCAAGTAAACACAATTATATGTAAAGTGGCTAAACTGAAAGCCCCGCTCATCTTTGTTTTTTTTTATTGACGGCGTAGGCTCAACATCCTGTGATTCTGGGCAAATCACTTAATCTCCCTGTGCCTTCAAAAAATAATGCGTCCTTATGTAATGTATGGAGTTGGTGTTCATGTAAAGCACTCCAACAGCATCGAGGTGAGTTCCCGCTATAAAAACTACAAAAAAAAACACAATAAAAAATGGTAGCCACTGTAAAAATTAAACAAATGGCACTTGTGCAGCCATAGAAGTATATTAGATGTGGTTTCTTCTACAGGAACTCTTCCAAACGTTCACAGGACGTGAACACTGTTCATGGATGAAAAGGTGCAACCTCAGTAATTATAACAAATGGCACCTGTGCAGCCACAGTAGTAAGCAGTTCCTGTGCAGAACGGGAGTTAGCGGGACCTGTGCAGATGCAGTAATAATAATACGGAAGCAGTGCCTGTACATCTGCTGTGTGTCAAAGATAAATACGCCAGATACCTTATGATCAGATTGTGGAAAAGTAAATTTTACCATGTCATATGTGCCTACGTGTTCCCCATCTTATGTCATATGTGCATGATCGATATGCATGTATTCCCTTTCTGATCGATTAAAGACGCAATTACAGTTGTGTCCATCTCTAGTATGCCAGTTTCCAGTCCTCGTGAAAACAACGAATATTAGGCCTATGTAAACCTACGTTGCCACGTTTTACAGTGTGCACGTTAATTCATTGAATTATCCCCGTTTCTAGGCCTCAAAAGGGCCCGGACTCAGATTCAGCTCCTGTCTCCTGAACACTCTCCGAGGAGCGATACAGCCCCCACCTGTATCCCTGACCCTTAGCTTACTTCTTGCCATGCAGTGCCCGGCCCGGCCTGGCTCTGCCTCCCAGTCTGCCAAGAGTATGTTATGTTTCTAGTTATCAGTCCAGCCCTCCTTCTCTGCATTCCTAAGTTACTGAATCGCATCAATAGTTTCCGTCATGGTCTAGCCTTTATGTCTCCATGTAAGAGAAATACTGTATTAATATTCATAGAATATTCCTCGCACACGCACTACATATAGAATAATGCATGCACCAGTCTTAGTGTCTGTTAGCCTTTGCCCTGATAACTTTTGGATCCTATCAACATGTTCTCTAAACATTAGATACTAGATAGGCTTTAGGTACATGTCGCTCTGCCCTCCAGACTTTCGTCTCCTCTTCTAGTGCAGAAGTCATAGCCCCCAGTTCTCCCTAGTAACACGTCATTGCCAGTTTACGCGCACCACTAGGTTAGAGGTCCCAGCTGCTCAGGTAGCCCCCTCCATGTTTCCGCCCCGTTTATGACATATTCTGTTACGTTTGCATCACATGTCTATGTATACGCCCTGTACACGCCTTCTTGTTACATCATTTTGCCCTTATCTTTCGCGACTGCTACAAACTCCGCCTACTGCTACGCCTACTGTATTGAATGCAATGTATTTTGTTTAACTATAAATATTGTGCACTGTTATTAAAAGCTAGCCAATTCCCAGATCCTGCCCCCGGCAGCTGCCATCCTATTCCCATGCAGGCTGTCCTGTTCCTGTCCTTTTATGCCTGATTAAAGCCTGTATACTTCAGCTACCTCGAATCTTGACTCTTATTTATTGAGCTATCTGTTATTAGAGTATCCTGAAAAATATAACCGGTAATTAATTATTTATTTACCACATAATGGCGCCCGAATAGGGACTTGCCCTTTCCCCACGCGCCGGAGAAGCCACGCAGGCCCCCTGATCCTCTGCAGCCGTGACGGAACCATACCGGCCACGTGCAGATATTTCTGCTTCAAGTATCCCTCAGGCCCACGGAGGAGACGGAGGTTGCGGTCCAGCGTCCAGACGAGGCGGTGGAGGAACGCGGCGAGTCCCGACCAGAGCCCAAGCCGAGAGTCCAAGGTCCGAGGTATCCGGAGGCCCACCTGTAATGTAACTGAAGTCCGAAGTTCGTCCGTCCGTCGTCGTAGCAGTCCAGTTCAGTCCGAGGCCTTCCGTTCTTGCTGCCCGGTGAGTACCATTGCTGGGGTAGTATCTAGACAGGGTCAATTAATTTGTCTCTGGTCCGTGGGTTTGGGTACACAGATCCAACACGAAGTGTCCACCTAGGTGGATGCGGGTCCTGACGTGTCTCTTTATGAGACCGGTAAGTTTCGTACTGTTTTAGCAGTGCATCTAGTCATTCCAGTAAGTTCTGTTCTGTTCTCGAGAAATTCATGTGTTTCTGTTTTCAGTATTCCAGGTAGTATTCTGTCCGAACTGTTATTTTAAATGTTATTTCATGTGTTTTCAATGTTGTGGTATGAGTGATTTGTTTTCAAGTTATTATTGTGTTTATCGTGTATTGTATTTGTGTCCAGATTCCAGTCTAAGTCATGCCTCTGTTCTCGAAGTTACGTCAGTTAGAAACCAGAAAAGGTCTGCTCGAAGAAGCAGTTCCTGTCCCGCCTAGGGACAGTCCAGGTCATTTTATGTATCATAAACATGGCATAAGTGCCATATTATATCTAGACTTATGGGTCGAGTATACTAAAGATCTAGAAGAGAAATATAGATGGCCTGTATCAGGTACATGGGATGCCGAGTGCATCATGCGAGTAGAAGAAGCATTATGGAAAAAGAAATCCAGACAGTCCCAGAAAGATGCCATCGAGTTATGGCGCAAAGAATCTCATAAAAGAACCGAAAAAGAAATCAGAAAGTCAGAATTAAGTAGGGAATCCTCAGAAAGAGCCCAAGAAAGGGAATTAATCGAAATAGGTGAACGAGTTAAAGCCGAACAGTCAGACAGACAGAGAAATGCCCTTATTAAGGGTATGTATCCTCTTCTTGCCGAGGGCTTGCCAAAAGCAACCCCGGAAGCACCATGTAATTTTCCGCCGCCATTGGTTCCGATTAAGCTACGTCACAAACCGACCGCAGCTGATATTTTTCTCTCGTCCTATTTGGACGACACAGTCCCAGAATATGCAAATCCTGTTCCGCCAGCTCCTGTAAATAATGTAATTCCTGTTCCTCCAGCCACCGGGGCACCTGTTACAGCACCTGTTACGGTACCCCCGGTCCAGCCCGTAGTACAAGTTCCCGCTACATCGGTCACTCTGCCAGCACGAAGAGTATCAGTCGACGATTCTAGTATAGGGGCCGCGGGGGGAGGTCCTCCTGGAACCCCGCCGCCACACAAACGTGTAACGTTAGTCGAGTTACATGAACGTGCGTTACAGCGTACGCCCAAATATCAGTCCGTTGCAGATATCAGACGAGCTCTAACCGAATGCCGTTATGATCCAGTCCCAGGCGATGATAATATGGTTATATATTCATTGCGTGTAAGACGGGTGACCGAGTATTTGGACACCCTACCGAATATGAAAGAAGATCTAGACAGAATATATCGTTTCATCCGTACAGGAGAAGATCCAGAAAGTATTGGCGAAATCATGTCTCTAAGGAAAGCTGAGACCCAGCTCATGCTATTAAAATTTCTAATCAATTGTTTAGTAAGGGAACAAGATTGTCCGACTAAAGATCCGATCGAAATGAGAATTCTGACAAAGTGGAGTGATCATATAGCCGAGGGAAGACACAAGACACTCAGTAGTATAGAGAATATGTACAAGAAAATTCGTAAGGAAATAATAAGGTTACACGAGAAACGCAAAGCAGCACAAGTAAGCGAGAAAGAAGACAACACTGATACTGAAGAGGTAGAAGACGAGAATACCGCCAGAATAGCGTATGTAGGTAAATCTAGATTTCTAGACCGACATTCACGTCCAGAACACAAGAAAGTTTTTCACCTTCCAGCACTAGAACAAGAGAATCTAGAACAAGTATTTCAAGCTACCGATCACATTCTGAAATCACGTATCGGTTATAGTGAACTTAGTACCATGCATGAACTAGAACTAGCCCGATCAGCAGTCCGATGGACTACTGATTCTACCACTTTTCCAGATGAAATAGTGGCACAAATGTTTCTGAAACTGCCCCCAGCCGAGCAGCGACTGGTGGGTATGTATATGATCCAGCACCTCATTACACTGTATGAGGGACAACATTCTGATCCAGGTCCGTTACATGATGTTCTGAACGAGTTACTCCAATATAGATGGAGAGGTCTAGGTACCGATTTAATTAGTGTCATTCTAGAACAGCGCCACAAATATAGAACGTTTTTGAACCCGCATTTTGTTCACGTCTCACCTCCAGAAAGTAAACCATTTTACATAGATAGACAGCATCCGTTACGAGAAGTACACCCAGTTAGGACAGCGGGTGGTGAAATGCAACGAGTATTTGTTTACACCCCTATCACAAAGATGGAACTCTTAGAGATGAAAAAATTAATTCCCTGTCACGACAAAGATCCAGCAGGGTTCCATCGAGAATTAAAAGACATGCTCCGTATGGGAGAATACACGTATCCAGATGTCATTAAAATGTTAAAGGTCCTGTTGCCCGCAGGGGTATATGAAAAACTCAAGGAAAAAGAATGGGAGGTGGGAGAGAAAAAGATTGATTGGACAGCTCTAGAAGCTGAAGATAAAATACGAGTACCAGGTACCGGTCTTGGGGACAAATGTAAAGAATTGCCCGAGTTATTGATACAAGTTTTGCCAAGGTTATTATCCACGAAAAAGGAAGATTGGGATGCAATCTCAGCATGTAAACAGAAACAGGATGAAGACACTAGTGATTTCTATTCTAGATTTGAAAAATGTTTTATTATTAACAGTGGTTTGAAGACAGGTAGCGAGTCATACCCTCATCTTTTTGTTACTAAACAAGTCGAGAATTCAAGTCCACAAGTTAAAAATCGAGTTTTGAAAGTCGAAAGTACCTGGCAAGCTAGTACCCCGTCACAAATGCTTCAAATGCTCCAGTATCACCAGAACAGAATCAGGGAAGAGCAAGAACACGAAAAGAGACGTATGAAAGACACAAAAATGAAAGTACTAGTTGCACAATCTGTTCCACAAGACAGTCAGAAGAGGGGTCCGAGTCAAGCCAGTCATCCTGCAGCTCCCGTTAAAGGGACATGCAATTATTGTAAACAGCCAGGTCATTTTATAAACGAGTGTGCAGTTCTGAAACACAATATAGCAACTGGTAAGACTAAAGAAAGACCACGTCCGCCTAGACAAGAACAAGTTTCACAGACTTCTCAGTCACCACAGAATGCACAACAGACAGTTCCAGCACCGCAGCCTATCGCTGCAACACAGCATGTTACACAGCAAATGTACCAGTATGCTCAGACAGAGTATCCAGAGTACCAACAGTATTCATGAAACAGCCTAGAGAGGGAGGTAGGCTTGCCTCTCATCGAGATATCTGTAGATCAAGAGGGTCCCTATGTGCACAGTCAAGTATTAGGGAAAGACAGAAAGTTTTTGATTGATACAGGGGCAAGTAGGACTACTATCAGTCATGACGAGGTTCCAGGGGCTCCGCTCTCAGGCTCTAGAAATGTTTCCCTTGGATTTTCAGGAAAGCCAATTGTTAACGAGATTTCAAAACCAGTTTCCCTAGAAGTTGGTCCATTGTCCCGAACTACTGATTTATTACTTACGAAATCATGTCCAGAAAAATTGTTAGGTATTAAAACATTGAAAGAATTAGGTGCAGTAATTTGCTGCTCTCCAGAAGGAGTCCGATTGTTTTTACGTCACTTTAAAGGTCACTATGTATTACGCGATTTTGATCCAAGATTATCCAATGTACCGCAGCATTTATGGGCGCAAGGTCCGACTGATGTAGGTTTTATGCAAATCACGCCCCATCGTGTGACTCTCAAGCAAGGTATAGTCTTGCCACGAATCAGACAGTACAGATTGCCACCTGAGGCTGTAGCAGCCTTATCCAAAATTATTGATGAGCTCATTGCTCAAGGAGTGGTTGTAGAAACTGACTCCAATGTATGTAATTCTCCTATCATTCCAGTCATGAAACGTACTGATCCAAATGCACCTCCAGTATATCGATTAGTGATTGACCTTCGAGAACTTAATAAATGTATCATACCCCAGTACCCAGTAGTCCCAGATATTTCATCCCTATTGACAGCTATTGATTCTGAAGCTACATTTTTCACCGTTATCGACCTCAAGAATGCATTTTTCAGTGTTCCGATTCATCCAGACAGCCAGTACCTTTTCGGATTCTGTTTAAATGGAAGGAGCTATAAATTCACACGAGCTCCTCAAGGTTTCACAGAAAGTCCTAGTATTTACAGTCAAGCACTTAAAAGACAACTAGACAATATCCACATGCCAACTGACACTGCCCTGCTCCAGTATGTCGATGATCTACTGATCACAGCCCGTTCTGAACGTGACTGCGAACGAGCGTCACTTACAGTTCTGTATTTTCTGGCCGAGATGGGGCACAAGGTGTCCCCTTCAAAGCTCCAGTTCTGTGTCCAGCAAGTGATCTACCTAGGCCACTTACTGTCCAAGTGGGGTAGGCAGTTGACACCAGACCGTATCCAGTTGATAGCGAGTCTTCCACAGCCCAAGACACAGAAGGAGGTACGTGCTTTTATTGGCCTCACTTCTTACTGCAGACAATGGATTCCTCAGTATGCATTTCTAGCCAAGCCACTGATACAGTTAACGACACAGGAGGCAGCCGTATCGACTGTCCTCCCTTGGACATCTGAACATACACTTAGTTTTAATGAATTAAAGAAAGCCTTATGCCAAGCACCTGTTCTAGCAACACCGAACTACAGTAAGCCTTTTACACTTTTTGTCACAGAACGTGATGGTACTGCATTATCTGTTCTCACACAAGATCAAGCAGGACAGTACAAGCCTTGTGCTTATTTTTCGAGCACATTAGATCCAGTAGCCCAGGCTTTGCCTGCGTGCCTCAAGTCAGTTGCAGCCACAGCTCTAGCAATCAGACAAAGTGATTCCATAGTATTAGGACACTCCTTGACAGTACAAGTTCCACACTCCGTGGAAGTTCTTTTAAACCGAACACAGACACATCACTTGACCATTGCACGTTTAACAGGTTATGAACTGACACTGTTCCAGCCACACATAGAAATCAGACGCTGCAACGTTCTAAATCCTGCTACCCTGTTACCATCAGTTACTTCAAATCCTGCCACACATGACTGTGTGGAAGTCATTAATACTATGACTAAGCCAAGACAAGATCTGACAGACATTGCATTACCTAACCCCGACCTGACACTTTATGTGGACGGTTCATGTATGAGAACTAGTACAGGAGAACTAGCAGCCGCGTACGCAGTGACTACTGAAACTGAAGTTATTGAAACACACCGTATTGACATCCTGTCTGCTCAAGCAGCAGAGCTAGTTGCTCTGACCCAAGCCTGCATACGTGCCAAGAACCTGAAAGTAAACATATATACAGATTCACGTTACGCATTCGGAGTTGTACACGACTTCGGAGTACTCTGGCAGGAGAGAGGTTTCATGACTTCTCATGGAACCAAGATTCAGCATGGTCTCCTCATTCAAGCTCTGTTAGATGCAATACATTTACCGACAGCTATCGCTATCATGAAGTGCAAGGCACATACGAAAGTTACTGACATCATTTCCCAAGGTAATGATCTAGCAGATCGAACAGCCAAGCTTACAGCTCAGACACCAGACATTCCAGTTAACAAGACACAGACATCCACTCCAGATCCGACTACATGTATGACAGTTAAGGACCCTACACAAGATATCATAGACATACAGTTACATGCTACTCCTGAAGAAATCAAGAAATGGTCCGAACAAGGAGGGGTCCAGACAGATCAGGGATGGTTGACGAAGGGAAAAGCCACATGGTTTCTCCCCGACTCAATGGTTCAAGTCATTATCAATACCGCACATAGTCCAGCACACCTAGGAGAAAAAGCCATGTTAGACAGTATTCAGAACCTTTGGTTTAACAAGCACTTACGAGCTGCAGCCAAGCAGAAAGTCCGTACTTGTATGATATGTTGTCAATTCAATCCAGGTAAAAGTGTCCCGGTGGAACAAGGTGGATTCCAGCCCCCTGACCACCCTTTTGAAGTCCTCCAGATGGATTATATTCAGATGGAGCGATGTCGAGGTTTCAAGTAAGCATGGGCGGATTTTGCGGATTGGCAATCCGCGAACTTGCGTATTTACGGATTCGCAATCCGCGAAGATCCGCGAACTCTAGCGGACTTGCGGATTTTTCCGTTTTTTGTGTTGGCGCGTGTTCGCGCCGATTTTGGGACAAGTTCGCAATTGCGAACTTACTTTTCGGCTTGCAACGGCCGCGACTATGTTGTTTCTACGTCTGGTTTATCATCACAGGTTCACAGCACCCTCTGTTTCACCACTGCCACCCTCTGGGACACCCATGCCACCCTCTAGTACATCCTCACAGGCACCTATTAGGTTTATTTATTACTGTAGATTATGGTGGTTGAAAAAAGCTAGCACACCTGCCCTTCTTCAACTGCCATCAATTAATTTGTGTTTCATTAATGTGTCAGTAATTTTGAAAGTTCCAGTCTGGCTGGCACCTGCTTCCTTCCTTATCTGTAATTTGCTTTTTGTTGCAGTGAAATTTTTTTTTTACAGGACCTTTATGGTGCTATTCTATGAGCCTGCTGTTTGGGTCATAGCAGGGTCATAGAATTGTTGCAAACTCTGGAGGGGCCCATCAGGAAGCACTACCTTGAATGTTACTAATGTTAAGTTTGAACTTTTGCACCTGCTCATTGCTTTCATTTTAGCTAAAATCGTTTTTTTTGCAATTTCGCGCGTTATTTGGGGCGCGAATCCGTGCGAGATCGATTTCGGAAGCCGCGAATACGTGCGAATACAAAATTGTTTTTGTTGCGACGTGTATGTTCGCGTGATCTTGCGCGTGTTCGCGAGGCGCTTCTAGCTATTCGTTTGCCAAGTTACCCTATCGGTCGTACACGGGCGCGGCCATCTTGTTGGCGTGACGTAATTCCGTTTCCGCCCGCTATGTGTAATCTCGCAAAGTGTGCTGCTCGCGAGTACAAGTTCGCGCGTACTCGCAAGGAAAATCTCGCGCGAACTTACCCACGCGGTCGTGAACGGGCGCGGCCATCTTGTTTCTCATTCATTGCTATGGTTCTGGGCATGCTTTCTCTATCCTCTCTCAATCTCTGCCATCCTTTGCTTGTTTGAAGTTTTTTTGATCTAATTTTACTTATTATCTAACCCTCTATTTTTCTAGCTCTATATTTTTGTGTTTTCTGCAGCTTTTAGTTACTTTTAAACTACTTTTTTAAACTCTTTTATTTTCTTCTTCACTATTCTATTTCTTCTTTATCATTTAAGTTTATTTCTGCCCAGACCATGGTAAAGGGAGCCGGGAAGCACCCTGAGAAGGGGAAGGGTCCCGCACCCCGTGCCCGGCTCCCGTGCGGGCGTTTAAGGGGGGAGCAAGTGGTCCCGAGGGAGATCTTTAGCGCGGAGGAAGTGGCGGCACTGATCTTCCATGTCCAGCGCCGCCTCCCCAAGACGATCCTGGGAGGCGGCAAGATCGCGACCGGCTATGGCATCCGGGAGCGCCGCCAGCGGTGGGAGAAGGTGTGCCGGGCCATGTACAAGATCTCTGGGGTCCGGCGCACATATAACCAGGCCACCCACCGCTGGACCGATGTCATGGACCGGGAGCGGGACTTGCTGGACGCGCTCGGCGTAGAGGTCCCCGGGCTTGGTGAGTAGTAGTAGTAGTACATTTACTACTCTGTTTTATCCTGCTCTGTTATTTGCAAATCTTTGTTCTTTACCAAGAGCAATAATGCTGCCGATTACATTGAGGTAAATTATATTTCAAAATCTTCTATGCATTTCATTTTCAGGTGCACTGCTCTCCTTCTCAGTAGCCTTGCTTGCTACTATGCTTCTTTGTTTTGTATGTTGTGTTCAGAAGCATTTCATTGGCCTGAGAAATTATGTATCAGTGTACTGTAAAGAAAAGAACTGCGTAATGCTAGACAGTAAGGGTCATATTTTCAATTACCGGCGCATCCCTGCAAAGTAGCAGGGATGCGGCAGTAATTGTGTGCCATGCCACCACCACCCATTGGCCCAAAACGTCACAGAAGCCTTACGCATCTGTGCCGTAAAGGCAGCGCATTGCTGGAGTTGCGTGCCAACGATGGCGCAGCTCCAGCAATGCTCTGGGGTACCCTATCTCCCCAATGCTGCATCAAGCCGTACGTCGGCTTCAAGCGCGCAGGGTTTGAGTCATGCATCATTGTCATAAAAATGACTGATTGACATCTTGTAGATTTCCCTCAGCCACTTTTAGGATTCGTTCCTGCGCAGGTACGCCCTCCCTTGCGCCGGAACGCCCCCTGATGGCGCAGGGCTTTACAACGTGATGCATCGCCCATATGCCCATATGTGTTTGTTTTTTTAATATATACGCCGCACCAACACCATGGCGAGTCTTTTGTTCTGCCGCTGCGTCAGAAAAGGCACGCAACAATGGAGGAAAATCAGCCGCAACTTCCGCAAGGGACTTATAAATCAGCCCCAACAGACTGAAGTCCAGTGTCCTTCCTTTAGACAGTCACATGGCTATCAGAAGAAATAGTGGCGGTGGTGGCGGGTGGATTGATAGTTTGAGTATTCACTGATCTGCAAGCAGGATGGACTTTGTCTGTCACGTGTTGTGCACTACTGCCTGCAGTGCCAGGCCTAGGCAAACCTCTTTAGTAGTCTGTTTATTGAGTTACATAGGAACTTTCTAAGTCAACGTTCCGCAAATCAGGCAATACGAATAACGTAGTATACCACATGAGATAGATCCCGTGGAATAGTTGTCTATCTATTTGCTATTTTTCCAAAATATGTTGTTATTGTTCTTTTGAAATGTTTGATTTGGTTGAAAAATCTCATCCATGTTTTATGGTTTTTCTTTCTTTCATGTTGTACATCAGCTCCCCCCAAGGGCAAGAGGACACAGGAGGAGGGTGCTGAGGATGCAGGCCAGGATCGGGCAGGCGAGGGCTCCTTTGCTGGCCCCAGTAAGTTTACATTTTACTAAACAGTACCTATTTTTTCCTAGCGTTCCTCATTCGATTTTTTCTAAATCGTCTTTGATCTTCTTGTAGACTGGATATAAATTCTTATCCTGCCTCGAATATGATGACTCCCTGTGGTATTACTAGACTATTCTTATTAGTCTGTCTGTGTAGCTAACTAAGATTGGACATTTGGCAATTCCATTGGACTCCCATTATATTCAGCAATACCTCTATGCACTGTCTCCTTACTGACTAGATAGTGTGGCAGAGTCATTCAGCTCCCGAAGTCACCGATTATAGATCCCCAATGATCTCTAGATTATCGTACGCAGGACAAGAGAGTAGTACGGAGTCACAGCACAGTCAAGAAGTGTCAGAGGCACTCATGCTTGCAAAAATTCCAAAACCTTTAGCTCATCCACTCTAGTCTAGAGGAACAAAAACCACAGAGTCTATTTAAGTGTAAAAGCTTTATTAAAAGTAAACACATTTATTGAAATCTACTTTGTCATAAAACTATTTAACTGTAAACGGAAAAGTGGTTAGTGCTGACGATTAATTGGACACATTTCTTGTGGTCGAGCCGAACTCTCACCTACTTTGAACTTGATCCTGGTCGTGTTCTTAGGACTCAGGAGTCAAGCTTCTGTCTGTTAGGAGAAAAAGTGGTGCGTGTTAAAAATCAAAAGCAAGCATTCATCAGTTGTGCATAAAAGTGCAGCAAGACAACAGCCTTCCCTGGAAAATGGGACATTTTTACTATGGAGTAGACAGTCACAAATTATTACATTGTATTCTGTTTTTTTAACATTTCTCCTAGACCAAATATTATATAGTAGTGAGTGGTGTATTCTAACTTTCTTAAATGTACTTTGTAGGTGTAACATCTGGTGACGGGGCCAGCGCGGAGGTGGCTGATGTGTTGGACTTGGACTCGGAGGCCTCTGGGGAGGATGCGGCGGTAGAAGAGCTGGTGGCCGTTCCTGTGGGGGATCAAACGGTGGTGGCGGAAACAGGTAAGCTATATATTCCTTACTTATTGAGATTGAAGACTGCATAGTGTGCTTTCTGCACGGGTGTATTACAATTACAAATCAACCAGGTAGTAGCCTCCTCGAAATGTACTTCGACTTAGCTGTGAAGTTTTTGGTGAGAAGAATCCCAATAAGTTCTTAGACGAACGTGATGGATGGGATGAACGAAAAGCGAAAGAAGGGTGTAAGTAAGTGGGACGCGAACTTGTATGATGGCTGGCAAAGAAGAACGATATGTGTTTGCTTGGACCCAGAGGTGGCTGGGAAGGAAAGAATATGGTATGGTGCATGGCTGGGTCAATGATGAAGCAAGGATGGGTGGAAGGACAGCAGCCTGGGTGGGTGAAACAGAAACTGTATGTGTGCGTATACTTTGAATGAATGGATGCCTGGAGCATGGTATTCTCTGACTCTTACATAGCAAATGTGTATCTAGAGAGAGTAGATGGTCGCCAGGTGAAGTAAGTGTTACCTTGAAGAGCATGTACCACCGCACCCGCACGTCCGTCCCAGTGCAGGGAAGGCAAGGAAAAGAAATTGTAAATGTGTCCAATACTTCCATGAATAGTAGCAGTACTTTGTATTGCGTTTGCATTCACAGCATATATCTGGTTATTACGGTGGACACTCCGTACCTCTCTTAATAACTTTAGTTTACTTGTAGTACGTCATTCATGTGTGGGTGTATCACTGTGTTCACTCAATATTAAGCAAAGCACCTAAAGTCATCTCATCTGTCATTAAATACGTCCCATGTGAAGTGATAGATAATCAAATTAGTTAGCTTCTTCAGTTTCCTTTTCTAGTACTCATTTGCACTGTAGGGTGAAAGGTAAATTAATTAAGCAGTAGCCCTTGTAACAGAGTATTCTCAGTGCCACCCGTAATAGAAAAGTAATAGCTTCACCACCTGCATGTACTGGACCGGTACAGTAACGCAAGTCTGTCTCCATCATCATGGTGTGCAACTTTTTTTCTCGGGTGCAACTTCACTGTGCTGTGTCCATGTCATTCTGCCGGCTTGCATAAGATAACGTACCCATTTCCCTAAACAAGAGAGAAGAAGAAGAATAAGACTGGTGTACTGTCATAGTCGACTGTAATGGAAGTCCATAGTGGTCGTAGAATTAGTTCATTAAACTACCACTACTGTTAGAGCAAGGATGCAGAAGTGGGAGGGTTACATAGATACTGTCCTCAATAGTTATGTACTGTGCTTTCAATTTGCTACTTGTACTCTGTGACCCAACTTTCGGCTCAATCACTTTGTGTTATTAATAAGGAGCATTGGTTACAGACTATGTCTTTCTTTCTTCATATAGTTGCTCCTTCTTCCAAATCAACAACAAGGAGGGAGCAGGCTAGATTGGCCCGGCAACGGAGGCTGGAGGCCACAGTCGCCGAGTATCGGCGGCTGGTGGCCCTGGAGGAGGAGGAGGACACGCAGTCGAGCGGGGCAACATCTTCGACTGCATCCTCCTCCGTGACTAAACCAGCGGGACCGAGCCGGGCTAAGAAAGCCGACCGCCACCGCCAAGCACCGGAAACACCAGCTGCCCCCCACAGGAGCTGCAAGGAACGCCAACACCGCCTACGAGTCCGCATGTCCAACCTGGAGCAGGAGGTCCTGAGGTATAAGACCTTGGTTAAGGGCCTCCGCTCCGAGCTTGCCACCCTCCGCAAGGAGTATGATGCCCATGCCGCATCATGCACCAGCACCAGCACCCTCCAGTAGTGGAGTGTCCCTTGCCCTTTTTTATAGACTTTTGGGGGGTGGGATTTGGGAGTTGGGATCGTTTTGGGACGTTTCAGAGACAATCGTTGGGGTTAGGGTGGGTGAGGGAGATTATTTTGTTAGGGATAAATAAATATATTTTTCAACTACTTTATCTGACCATACCTGTTTTTTACTGCTTTTCAGTCTGGTGGGTGGGGGGCGGGGGTGTAACAGTAACTTTGTTTTCCTGAACAGTCGTAGGACTTTAGTAGTACAACCGTCAAACTCTTGTCTACTCCGAAATAATACTCCATTATACTACCTCCCACCAAACGCTTATCTTACCTGTAATTTGTGTTAGAAATTAGGGCTAGGCCCAGGGCTGGCTCCAGGTGAAATGGGGATTAACGTTGTCATTCCTGGGCGGGTGACATTTCCTCATTGCGGTGTTACTAGTGGTGTGACACAGTGGCAGTTGCATGCCTATGGAAAAAAAGAAAACGAAACCTTGTTTGTACTCCTTACTGTAGCATTACAACGGTTACGGTACGATCGAGAAAATAGCAGGTGACAGTACACTAGAACAGTGCCATAATGTAGCCTAACAAATGGTAAAGTATTGCAAGTATAACTAGTACTTGCGTTGAATTTATTTGACATTGGCTACTACTACTAGAAGATATAGTACTGAAGCTGAGTAAGTCTAGAAGATATCCTCGTATTCCTTCACCAGCCTGTTGCTGCTATCACCTTATCCTCCCCAGCAAGTGTGTGGAATTATTGATGTCATTTTAGTCAGACATCAAGCAAAACAACACAGCCCGGGGGAAGAGGGTTAGGGTTTGTAAAATGGATGGGAATGGGGGTTTCTTTTTGGGTAGGTTTTGTTGAGAGAAGAAAAAAAAAGCAGAGCATGGACAAACAATAATTGAAGATACAGAGTTTACAGACAATCTTTGGTTACAAAGTAAAGGTAAGCACATGCAGTCACACTCATAGAATAAAAGACAACAATGGATACTGTATCTGTATTGCGTATGTTGTTGGAGTTGTCCTGTTGAAATTGGTAAGTAAGTTGCATGCAGCAAACAATTCCTCTTATTGGCGGCACTCCTCCATTCCAGCTGACGCTTCGTCCATCAATGTGGTGGTGACCACTGACAGAAGAGACACCCTGTCCACTGCCTGCCTGGCGGATGTTGACTGAAACCCGGCCTGTAATTATTGAACGGAAAACAGGAAGTGCTATTACAATACCACTGATAAATAAATAAAAGGTATGTACGCTGTGTGGTTCAAAAAGTCACACTTTGATGATGCCTAGCAGAAAAATGGTTACAAAACGTACTTTGAAAGTAACAGTAGACCCAAATACAGACCGTGGATTGTATTCAAACCACTTGCCTGCAAGCAAAAGTATCCATAGCCAGCATCGCTCCAACAGTGCTCTACAACAACAGAACCGCGTTGCAATAGAACCCCCCTAAACACATGCAATCCTGCTGCTAGGGCTAACCCTAACGAACCCTAACTTACAAAGTGCCAAAACTGGTGTTTCCTTATGGATTTTGTCCAACTAACTTCTAGCCGGTATTAGACCTTCCCAGGAATGCCCCAGGCAAGACCCGCCAACCCACCCGCAAAAAAACACCCGACACAACACCACCAAACAGCGAAAAAGCTAAATCTCATACTTACAATGTCTCTCGGCCTTCGGTCCAAACGCGGCGCTGTGCAGCTAGGTTGTCATCATCATCATCAATCATCATAACTCCTGTTTTCCACCACGGATTTCCTGAAAAGCAAATGCAATCAAGATTAGACTGTCGCAGCAGTGCTTCGACAGAGACCCCGGCCGCAACCCACCCACGAACAGCAGGAAGCCCCCCAAAACGCTACATTGAGCAAGATGTCTGAAGAAATGGCAAAAAAAAGGCTGTTCCTTATGGATTTTGTCCAAAACACTTGTATCCGGTATTAGACCTTCCCAGGAAAGCCCCAGGCAAGACCCGCCGGCGCCAACCCACCCGCAAAAAAACACGCGACACAACACCACCAAACAGCGAAAAAGCTAAATCTCATACTTACAATGTCTCTCGGCCTTCGGTCCAAACGCGGCGCTGTGCAGCTAGGTCGTCATCATCATCAATCATCATAACTCCTGTTTTCCACCACGGATTTCCTGAAAAGCAAATGCAATCAAGATTAGACTGTCGCAGCAGTGCTTCGACAGAGACCCCGGCCGCAACCCACCCACGAACAGCAGGAAGCCCCCCAAAAGCTACATTGAGCAAGATGTCTGAAGAAATGGCAAAAAAAAGGCTGTTCCTTATGGATTTTGTCCAAAATACTTGTATCCGGTATTAGACCTTCCCAGGAATGCCCCAGGCAAGACCCGCCGGCGCCAACCCACCCGCAAAAAAACACCCGACAACACCCCCAAACAGCGAAAAAGCTAAATCTCATACTTACAATATCTCTCGGCCTTCGGTCCAAAGTAACGCGCTGTGCAGCTAGGTCATCATCAATCATCATAACTCCTGTTTTCCACCACGGATTTCCTGAAAAGCAAATGCAATCAAGATTAGACTGTCGCAGCAGTGCTTCGACAGACACCAAAAATTACACACAAACCCCCGGAACCCCGCCAAAGAGCACCTCAAAGGCAAGCAAGTCAGCAAAAACGGCAAGAAATTTTCACCTCATATTTGGTCCAAAACACTTTTGTCCATTATTAGAGCTTCACAGCAATGGGCCCAAAACCGTCAACTCACCCGCAAAGAAGTACAACACCCCCACAAGTGCTGAGTCTTTCTTCATTGTGCGTAATCCAGCACTCTGCTTGGAGGGAAATCGCAGTCTGGAGGAGGAGGATAGAGGAGCATGTTCTTCAGAACTTGTGAACCTGAGGAATGTAGACTGCGGCACCTTCAAATCAATAAGCAAACAAGTGAAGACAGTTCTGATGATGGTCTTCTTTTTGGGATTAGGTGATTAAAGTTTGAATTAAATTAACTGTGCAAAACAAAGAAAGAGAGACACAAAGCACACAGGAATAAAAGTGAATAAGGACGAAAAAGAAAGTTCTTGATTGATTGTCTCATTTTCAGGGCTCGGTGTCAGGGAATAAGAACAAGATTTCGTCATCATACTCTGCGAATTCAGGCTGGATGAGGTCAGTGGCACCGAACAGAGAAAAAATCCCCTCATCTACGTTGCTGTCCTCATCGTCTTCATGTGGCGTGCTTTCTCGCACTTTGTAATCTGGTGGTATGAGGTGCTGATTCATCTTGATCATTGTCAGCCGCTCCACATTTTTGGGCGATAGGCGGCTCCGTTTGGCAGTTACAATGCCACCAGCAGCACTGAAAACACGTTCAGAAGACACACTTGCGAGTGGGCAAGACAAATAGTTTATAGCCAGGTTGTAGAGCTGTGGCCACAATTGTTTTTTGCCATGCCAATACTGCAATGGCTCCTCATTAAGAAAGACCACTGTTGAGTCATTCAGATAGTCCTGCACCATCGACTCAAGGTCATCAACTGTTCCTCCACTTTGCTTACTTTTTGCTGTGCCTGTGACATTTTTTAGAGAACCATACCCCATCAAACTTAGCCAATCCTCCTCCCCAGCCACTGTTAGTGTTGTCATTGTGTGTGGTGCAGATGATCCAGTTGCCGGTGTCTTTAACGGCTGAGAGGTCACTTGTGCCCCAGCCACAGGTGCAGAAGTGGATTCTTGTGACTGCGGATGGCCTGCTGATGCTGATGCTGATGTACTGGCTTCTCCTTCAATAACCTGCCGTTCTTTTTCAAACCTCTTGGCTGACCAGGCTAACCAATGTTTGTACTTTTGAACATCTGCATCAGCGAAAGGAAAGAATGCGTTGTCTGCCAGCGCCTTTTTGTAGCGTGGATCCAGAATAGTAGCACAAATGTAATGCTGATCTGAGTTGATGTTTTTAAGACGTTCATCACCACGTAGGCGATGTAATAATTTCTCAGACAAAATGAAATGGTTTTTTTTTTTTTCATCTTTTTCAAACTCAGAAGAAACCGCCATCAGTTGGTGCTCCAGTATGCACAACAATGGGATAGCTTTTCCCAAATTACAGTCCTCCTGGCTGACTGCACGCGTGAAGAACTCAAAAGGACGAAGCATGTCTGTCAGGCTTTTAACTATGGCCCATTGCGCCTTACTCATCCGCAGGTCCTCCTTCTGAGATGTAGCCTCTGTCAAGAAATAGTGATCGAGTACCGTATACTGCTCATGCAGACGCTCAAGCATGTAGAAGGTTGAGTTCCAACGTGTTGCCACCTCCTGGATGAGTGCTTTCACTGGCATTCCACGTTGAAGTAGCAGTCTCCGCAGATGCTTCCGGGCCTTAAAAGAATGGCTGAAATGGTTGCACATTTTGCGGCAGGTGGCCATTACCTCGAACGCTGGACTCTCTTTATCACTCAAGAATTTTTGAACTACCAGGTTGATACAGTGCGCCAAACACGGCACTCTAACATGGTGACCCTGTGACATGGCCTTAACTACATTGGCGCCATTATCCGTGGAAACATAACCAATCTTGCGTTTTAGGGGGGATAGCATTGACAACACCTTTTTGTCAAACTCTTCCAAAAGGTTTTCTGCTGTGTGACTTTTCTCCAAGGCAAACATGGCTAGTGTTGCATGTTTCCGAGCAGCTTTGAAAACTTGGTCCGGGTCAACACCTGCGTTTAGCTTTGCTATAACACCTGAAAAAGAGACCCAGTGTGCAGTGATGCACATGTAATCATCGCCTGGGCCACTGGTCCACATGTCTGTTGTCAGATGTATTGTGTGAACAGCACTCTTCTGCAAAGCTGCCCCAATCGCCTGCAGCACATCTTCATGTAGTGCTGGAACCGCAACTCTGGCAAAATAGAACCGGCTCGGAACCTTCCATTTAGGGCAGAGCGTTGCAACTAATTCAAGAAAACCTACCGCTTCTACAAAAGAAAAAGGTAGAAGGTCCACAGCTAGCATTTTAGCCAGCTTAGTGTTATACAGACGCGTCAGTGGGTGGTTGCGTTCATATGGCACGTCTGAAGTAAGCATTGTTCTAATGTTGGCCTGGACCAAGCATTTACGGGCTGATAATGACTTCGTTGACCCAATTTTGCTCGCTGGTGAACTTTTGTGCGTTGGTGTCTCACTCGCTCCAACACTCTTAGTGTGCCTCACATTGGGTGTGCTGCTGAGAGGGGTACTGGGTGTAAGGGAAGTGTTTGACACGTCTTCTTCCTGCTCGTCAACATCAGATGAAACATCAACGTTTCCTTGATTTTGGCCTTTCTTGATCGCAGCTAGGTGCGCAAACCATTGGACACCGTGCTTTCTGTCAAGATGACCACTCTGGCCGCCGGTACCATAGTTGCTACCTGGCTTACCACGACTAACTGCAAGCTTACAAAGGGTACAAATGGCAAACCTTGGATTTTTGGGACAAACAGTAAAGAAGTCCCAAACTGGGGACTTGAAGTGTCTGTGGGACCTGGAGGAGGCGGCGATACTGGTGGTGGTGGTGGTCATGAAGCTAATGCCAGATGAAGTGGAGGATCTGGATTGGCCAACTTTTGTACGTTTTCCACTTTCACCGCCACTAATTAAGGTCGAGGTTGACGCAGGTCTCTTCTTGCCAGAAAGAAATATGGAAGCGGGACGAGTTGGTGTACTACTTAACTCCAATGATTGTGGTGTTTCCACTGCCTCCTCATCGACAACATCATCATCATCATCATCACGCGCAGCAGCTCTTCGGGCTAGGGTCAAAATGTCTGTTTGCTGCATGCCCGCTGGGGCTGCAGTGACCTTTATGATGACTGGGTCGTCGTTGGCAGAGTCTTCATCAGCAGCAGTATCCGCCACTTCTTGTTGAGCCTCATCACACTCCATAAGTCTGAGACTTTGGACGAGCTTCCTTTTACGCTTAAGTACCTTTGTTGGATCATGGTGTGCCTCACTCTCAGACGGCTGTGGTGCTGGTTCCCAAGTTTGATCCGTATCATCAGAAGGAGGTGTGCTTGAAGAGGATGTAGACACCACCCGTGATCTCTTCCTTGCTAGGGTTGTGGAAGACAATGAAGGATCATCAGGAGGAGTGGCTTCCTCAAATGATACCTCGCCTTGATTGTCGATTTCCTGATGTGCCCCTACTTCGGGAGGAACAACTATTGTGGGCACTTGTTGTGACCCTCCATGCACCTCTGCATGCGCATCTCCTTGCGCTGCCTCTCCTTCCACATGTACTTGGGCTTGTACTTGCACATGTGATTGTTGTTGCCGCTGTGGTTGTTCAACACTCGTCAGATGAGCTACAACAACCTGTGTTGATTGAGGGACATTGCTGCTGCTTTCTTGCGATGAGCCAACATCACTGGTCGATGGTGATTGAAGAAGTATACTGGCTGCCTCTGCAGCACTCAAGGGCTTGGACTTAAGTTGGCGTGGTGGTGGTGGTGGCACTGAGCCCAATGGAGCGGGGGTGCTGCTGCCAGCTTGGTCCCCAGCAGATCCCGCTGCAGCTGCTGCAGGCATACTTTTTTTTTTACTCACAAAAAAAGGGGCGGGCGGCACACCAGTGTCCTTGGTAACTTGCTTCTTCTGCTCCTTACTGGCACCTTTCTTGCTAGAGGAGCTACGGGTTACTTTTTTTGGGGCCATCTTCTTCAGAGCAGGTCAGCAGGCAGCAGTTGCACGAGTTGCAGAGGGTTCTGTGTCCAGACGTGACGTCGCGTGACGTTATGCTGCACACACCGCTGCAGGACTTCTTCCTGGCACTGGTGGTTCTATTGAGTCTTCTTGTGCACCTAAAAGCAATGGAAGACAGAGGAACATCAGTTCAGTTATACACCCCAAAAAATCGACAAAACACAGAAAAATGAGCACAATCCCATGCCATCCATGATGTTTACATTGAAGACACCCCACAGAAAGACTAGGGACATGCAAGTATGCAACACTCACTACCCCTGGGCATAAGGGATGAAAAGTAGGCAAAATAAGTGCAGGCCTCAGACACTGCCTCTCCTCAAAATGGCCCCCTTACACCCCAAGCACATGTTGCTGCCTGTACCAGCCAGCACTCAAGATGGCCACCACCACCACCCACATGGCCAGTCCACATCAACAGTACACCCCCAAAAAACAGAAAAACAGCCAGAAATCACCACAATCCAATGCCATCCATGATGTTTACATCAAAGAGAGTGAGACAACACCACAGGCACACTCAGTCCATGCACCACCACCACCCCTGGGCAAGCAAAAGGCCACACCAGCAGCCCCCCAAAAACGACAAAAAAAAAATAAAATAAGCACAATCCCAGCCCATCCATGGCCTCAATTATGTTTAAATTCAAGAAGACACCCCACAGAAAGACTAGGCCCATGCAACACTCACCACCCCTGGGCAAAGGGCCACACCAGCAGGCCCAAAAAAACGACAAAAAACAATAAAATCTGCACAATCCCAGCCCATCCATGGCCTCAATGGTGTTTAAATTCAAGAAGACACCCCACAGAAAGACTAGGCCCATGCAACACTCACCACCCCTGGGCAAAGGGCCACACCAGCAGGCCCAAAAAAACGACAAAAACCAATAAAATCTGCACATTCCCAGTCCATCCATGACCTCAATGGTGTTTAAATTCAAGAAGACACCCCTCAGAAACACTAGGCCCATGCAACACTCACTACCCCTGGGCATAAGGGATGAAAAGTAGGCAAAATAAGTGCAGGCCTCAGACACTGCCTCTCCTCAAAATGGCCCCCTTACACCCCAAGCACATGTTGCCTGTACCAGCCAGCACTCAAGATGGCCACCACCACCACCCACATGGCCAGTCCACATCAACAGTACACCCCCAAAAAACAGAAAAACAGCCAGAAATCACCACAATCCAATGCCATCCATGATGTTTACATCAAAAAGAGTGAGACAACACCACAGGCACACTCAGTCCATGCAACACTCACCACCCCTGGGCAAAGGGCCACACCAGCAGGCCCAAAAAAACGACAAAAAACAATAAAATCTGCACAATCCCAGCCCATCCATGGCCTCAATGGTGTTTAAATTCAAGAAGACACCCCACAGAAAGACTAGGCCCATGCAACACTCACCACCCCTGGGCAAAGGGCCACACCAGCAGGCCCAAAAAAACGACAAAAAACAATAAAATCTGCACAATCCCAGCCCATCCATGGCCTCAATGGTGTTTAAATTCAAGAAGACACCCCTCAGAAACACTAGGCCCATGCAACACTCACTACCCCTGGGCATAAGGGATGAAAAGTAGGCAAAATAAGTGCAGGCCTCAGACACTGCCTCTCCTCAAAATGGCCCCCTTACACCCCAAGCACATGTTGCCTGTACCAGCCAGCACTCAAGATGGCCACCACCACCACCCACATGGCCAGACC
Source organism: Lissotriton helveticus (assembly GCF_964261635.1). Classification (NCBI taxonomy): domain Eukaryota; kingdom Metazoa; phylum Chordata; class Amphibia; order Caudata; family Salamandridae; genus Lissotriton; species Lissotriton helveticus. The sequence goes on along the minus strand of NC_136070.1, from coordinate 579,953,207 downwards.
ACATCAACAGTACACCCCCAAAAAACAGAAAAACAGCCAGAAATCACCACAATCCAATGCCATCCATGATGTTTACATCAAAGAGAGTGAGACAACACCACAGGCACACTCAGTCCATGCACCACCACCACCCCTGGGCAAGCAAAAGGCCACACCAGCAGCCCCCCAAAAACGACAAAAAACAATAAAATAAGCACAATCCCAGCCCATCCATGGCCTCAATTATGTTTAAATTCAAGAAGACACCCCACAGAAACACTAGGCCCATGCAACACTCACTACCCCTGGGCATAAGGGATGAAAAGTAGGCAAAATAAGTGCAGGCCTCAGACACTGCCTCTCCTCAAAATGGCCCCCTTACACCCCAAGCACATGTTGCCTGTACCAGCCAGCACTCAAGATGGCCACCACCACCACCCACATGGCCAGACCACATCAACAGTACACCCCCAAAAAACAGAAAAACAGCCAGAAATCACCACAATCCAATGCCATCCATGATGTTTACATCAAAGAGAGTGAGACAACACCACAGGCACACTCAGTCCATGCACCACCACCACCCCTGGGCAAGCAAAAGGCCACACCAGCAGCCCCCCAAAAACGACAAAAAACAATAAAATAAGCACAATCCCAGCCCATCCATGGCCTCAATTATGTTTAAATTCAAGAAGACACCCCACAGAAACACTAGGCCCATGCAACACTCACTACCCCTGGGCATAAGGGATGAAAAGTAGGCAAAATAAGTGCAGGCCTCAGACACTGCCTCTCCTCAAAATGGCCCCCTTACACCCCAAGCACATGTTGCCTGTACCAGCCAGCACTCAAGATGGCCACCACCACCACCCACATGGCCAGACCACATCAACAGTACACCCCCAAAAAACAGAAAAACAGCCAGAAATCACCACAATCCAATGCCATCCATGATGTTTACATCAAAGAGAGTGAGACAACACCACAGGCACACTCAGTCCATGCACCACCACCACCCCTGGGCAAGCAAAAGGCCACACCAGCAGCCCCCCAAAAACGACAAAAAACAATAAAATAAGCACAATCCCAGCCCATCCATGGCCTCAATTATGTTTAAATTCAAGAAGACACCCCACAGAAAGACTAGGCCCATGCAACACTCACCACCCCTGGGCAAAGGGCCACACCAGCAGGCCCAAAAAAACGACAAAAAACAATAAAATCTGCACAATCCCAGCCCATCCATGGCCTCAATGGTGTTTAAATTCAACAAAACAGTTGTATCATGCACCCATAACCAACCCTGGTCCTACTGGATACTGTGGCTACCCACAATATAATTTATTTAATTTTCTGAAAAAGTTCCAAAATTGTACTTGCAGCAACTGTAATGCCCCAAACAAACTTACTTGTGAAAGTTGATTTCTAATCCAAAAGTGATCCAAAGACAGTCAAAAAGGCCTCAAATCCAAATATCCAGCAGCACCCACAAAAAGTAATCCTTCCAGCTCCAGATCCAAATGAAAGTGACCAGGAGATGGACAAAGCACTGGGAGGAGCCTGCTGGACAGGAACAGGAAGTTGGAGACTGTGGGGCACTTCCTTCCTCCCCCCCCCCCAAAATGGACTCCTTGCAAAAAAAAAGGCCATGCAAATGTCAACCTGAGGAGTGATTCTGATAAAAATCATAATTTTCTGAAGGTTTATCCTGTTTGCTGGTGATTTTCTTGTGCGAAATTGCAAAATCTCTATTTCGCAAGTGCGAGATTGTTCCTTTCCGCCGCAACTACATGTTCGCAATTGCGAACTCTCGCGAGGTGTGCTGTGCAAGGTGGCAAGCCGCGAGTACGTATTCGCGGGCGACAAACTCCCGCGGGAACACGCAGCAAGATCTAAAATGGCGCGTCACTCGCAAAGAAAAACAACTCGGCAAACGCTAAAATGACGGAAAGTGAACGCCGTGCACCACGCCGCGCGCCGCAACCAAGCAAAAAATCCGCCGCGAGCGGATTCACGGATTTTCGACAAATTCGCGAGCGTTCGCGGATTGCGGATTTGCCGAAAATCCGAAAAATCCGCGAGCGGAGCGGATTTTACGCCCATGCTTAGTTTCAAGTATGTCCTTGTAGTTGTATGCGCTTTGTCCAGGTGGACAGAAGCATATCCAGTTCCAGATTACACAGCAGCGACCACTGCCAAGCAGTTGGTTCGTGAATTCTTTCCCCGTTATGGACTCCCTAGGGTCGTGTATTCTGATAAGGGCCAGCCATTCTCATCTGAGCTAATGAACCACGCTTCTCTCTTGTTAGGGTACCAGTGGAAGTTCCATTGTGTACGCCATCCTGAAGCAGCCGGTCTCGTAGAGAGACATAATCAGACCCTGAAAATCCGTATTGCTAAGACATGTAAAGAGAAAGGTGTAGACTGGCTAGTTGCCCTGCCAGTTGCTTTATTCTACATGAGAATGGTCGCACATTCCAGATCAGGTCTGTCCCCTTATGAGGTCGTATTCGGCCGCCCCCCAAACATGTGGGGTACACCTAGACCCCGCAGTATTACAGATGTTTCCAGCAATATGTTGACAGATTACCTAGCTTCCTTGATGTCTGCCCTACACTCTTGTCGTTCACAGGTTGCCGCCGCATTTCCAGACAATACTGAAGTGAAACCGCACGAGGTCCTTCCAGGGGATCTGGTACTCATACGGAATTTTGATCGTTCAAGTCCGCTGGAACCTCGCTGGAAAGAACCGAAACTAGTCCTTCTGACCACCCGTACGGCCGTGAAGTTGGAAGGCCGCAAGGGTTGGGTGCATCTGTCGCATGTCAAGAAATTCCATGGACTCCGTGATAAAACTTTTGCCAAGAACATTTCCAAGGACTGTTCCTTTTCTAAAGACTGCCTGAAACCAGACTCTAAATCAGACATTAATACAAACCCCGAACTGAAAGTTCCTCTGTTAGAGAAAACTCCGCAGCAGGAGTATAAATTAAAACTCCGGTCTAGTAAAATAAGTCAGCCAGTTTAATTGTCTAAGTCCCCCTCGGGTGAAACGGTTAGACAGGTATCTGACATGTATGAGATAGACCCCCATAGTGAGAGAGTTAGTCAAAACTCTATCCGATGTATCGTTTTTCTAAGTTTTCTATTGTTTCTAAGTTTGATGGTTACCTGCACAAGTTATGCATTTCATTTATGTTTTCCAATTTCTCATGTAAATACGTTTTCTAATGCTACAGTAGAGCACACATTTAGTGATCTGCCTCCTCACGAGTTATCCTATCGTCTTGCTATGCGTAATAATACATTCATCCGAATGTTACACTATTCACACCAGACCAGCAATGCCACTAATTGTTGGGTGTGTGGTCGACTCCCCCCTTTCCAGACACCGAAGGGAGTTCTGCCACTCTTTCCTTATCCGTTTTCACATAATGGTTCGTGTGGGGCATGGTCCACGTTAACGTCATCTTCAAATGATATGTCCCTTCTGAATAGAACATGTTTTCCAGACAAGCAAGGTCTCCCCCATAGAACAGGGTTAGATCTAGAAAATGAAGTATATAATTTAGGTAATTATTCTTCAAATTTTATGGTATTGAATGTTCAGTCTGATACTACTCCAGACTTACCTGCTATTTCAGTACTACCAGTCAAAGGCGAATTATGTGTCAGAAAGAATGGTTCCACACATGTAGGACATAGTGATTGTACTACTACTGTCAAGTATAGTGACAGTGGGAAATCTATTTTCAAAGCCTCACGTCATTCTTATTTTGTTTGTGGTCAGACCGCATATGTTCGTCTGCCCCTCGATTGGGATGGAACATGTTACATTGCCTTCCTACTGCCACCAGTTTTTCTAGCCCCATCTGATTATCATAGAAACACACATCTAGTACACGTCAGACATAGAAGGGAGATTGAGTCCCCAATTGTCGATCAAACTGAAACTACTCTAGAACAATATCAAGATTTCAATAAAGGTTTCTTCTTCTTTATAGGCCCTGTCCAGAATAGTAAGTTAATACGTAGACTAACCAGAACCCTTGAAGCAGTAGTGAATGAGACTACTTCTGCTCTAGGTAACTTTACCGAAGAGCAATCTGCTATGAGATTTGTCGTGCTCCAAAATCGTCTCGTTCTTGACGTCATACTGGCCGATAGAGGAGGAGCATGTAGAGTCATCGGATCTAGTTGCTGCATTTTCATTCCTAATAACGCGCCGTCTGTTTATTCAGCTATAACCAGACTTCATAAAATTGCCCATCAGTTACACCAGAATCCAGGCACCTGGACATGGTCCGGTTGGCTCTGGAGTATCATATCTGCCTGGGGATGGAAAGTATTGCCATTTCTAGGTATTGCAGTAATGATCCTATTCAGTTGCTGCCTCTGTATACAATGTGGCCCTGCGATTTGCGGCATTTGTGCTACCTCTTGTATTCCTAGTCCTAAGTCCCGTTCCAAGACAATTCGAGACGAGCAAATGATGCTATATGAAATGATAGATGGTATCATGAATATAGATGTTTCCTGATGGAAACGTAGGGCACAAGGAGGGAATGTGGAAAAGTAAATTTTACCATGTCATATGTGCCTACGTGTTCCCCATCTTATGTCATATGTGCATGATCGATATGCATGTATTCCCTTTCTGATCGATTAAAGACGCAATTACAGTTGTGTCCATCTCTAGTATGCCAGTTTCCAGTCCTCGTGAAAACAACGAATATTAGGCCTATGTAAACCTACGTTGCCACGTTTTACAGTGTGCACGTTAATTCATTGAATTATCCCCGTTTCTAGGCCTCAAAAGGGCCCGGACTCAGATTCAGCTCCTGTCTCCTGAACACTCTCCGAGGAGCGATACAGCCCCCACCTGTATCCCTGACCCTTAGCTTACTTCTTGCCATGCAGTGCCCGGCCCGGCCTGGCTCTGCCTCCCAGTCTGCCAAGAGTATGTTATGTTTCTAGTTATCAGTCCAGCCCTCCTTCTCTGCATTCCTAAGTTACTGAATCGCATCAATAGTTTCCGTCATGGTCTAGCCTTTATGTCTCCATGTAAGAGAAATACTGTATTAATATTCATAGAATATTCCTCGCACACGCACTACATATAGAATAATGCATGCACCAGTCTTAGTGTCTGTTAGCCTTTGCCCTGATAACTTTTGGATCCTATCAACATGTTCTCTAAACATTAGATACTAGATAGGCTTTAGGTACATGTCGCTCTGCCCTCCAGACTTTCGTCTCCTCTTCTAGTGCAGAAGTCATAGCCCCCAGTTCTCCCTAGTAACACGTCATTGCCAGTTTACGCGCACCACTAGGTTAGAGGTCCCAGCTGCTCAGGTAGCCCCCTCCATGTTTCCGCCCCGTTTATGACATATTCTGTTACGTTTGCATCACATGTCTATGTATACGCCCTGTACACGCCTTCTTGTTACATCATTTTGCCCTTATCTTTCGCGACTGCTACAAACTCCGCCTACTGCTACGCCTACTGTATTGAATGCAATGTATTTTGTTTAACTATAAATATTGTGCACTGTTATTAAAAGCTAGCCAATTCCCAGATCCTGCCCCCGGCAGCTGCCATCCTATTCCCATGCAGGCTGTCCTGTTCCTGTCCTTTTATGCCTGATTAAAGCCTGTATACTTCAGCTACCTCGAATCTTGACTCTTATTTATTGAGCTATCTGTTATTAGAGTATCCTGAAAAATAGAACCGGTAATTAATTATTTATTTACCACAAGATAGATGAATTTATTAAGGAGTACCGCCAAAGAGGTCACCAATCCAGCTGACCAACTCTTAACTGACTCTAACAGAACTCCAGTGTAGAATCCAGAATGCGCACAAGCATTCTGGAAGTATAAGCATAAAAGAAAGATAACACATTGACAACATAATGCTAGAAAGCAACGTCCCGGTATAAAGTGGCCTGAGAGCAGCCAGGTAGCAAGCGGCACCTGAGCAACCACAGAAAAAACAAGGGGACAGATATACAAGCCCCTTGCGCAACCCGTACATAACTTTTCCCATGTTAAAAATGACGCAAAAGTGGCGCAACATGCTTGTAAATAAGCCCCAAGGGCCACCTGAGCAGTAGTAATAAGGACTAAGCTGCATCCAAGAACTCTAATTGCAGAATCAGGACCAAGGGCATGCAAGCAGCCTCAGTGAGAAGAAAACAAGCCGCGCCTGTGCAGCCCCAGTTAGAAGAGAAGAAGCGGCGCTTGTGTAGCCACGAATGAAAGTGGTGCTAGAGCAGCAATGGTAGGAGGCAGCAGCAAACAACATCTGTAGCAACAAAAATAATAAATAAGTAACACATGGGCCGAATAAGCAACAGCACTTGTACAGTCCAGATATGACAGCACAATTGCCCTACTAATAAACAAGGAATGCTTACACTCCGCTCTAATTAAATTGAAATCCCCCATATGACACTAGAAGCCATCACAAGAGAACAAAAGGAAGACTAACTCTTTTCAACAAAACATGCTCCTGACAGATAATAAATGGAGCGTTCTTACCTTGGAAGAAGAATTCAACAGGAGGGCCCCCGCACCTCCTAAAAACAAAAGGAGTTGCCACTGCAAACTCCCCACAGACTTCAGGAAGAGACTAGGGCACACAAAACAAGCAACACATAGAAAAAATATAGCTGATTATAAAATAAAGAACAGGGGGGCGTGGCTCGGAGCCTGCGGAGTATGGCTGTTCCCGAGTAGAGCTCTCGGGTGAGCCCGGCGGACTCCGTGACGTCCGACGCATCTTTGTTCTGCTGGAGATGGATTCCGGGTTCTGAAGGTTGTGGGGTCATTCGGATACCCTTAGCGACATCTTTCACACCGTCTTAAGGGAGATATATGGCAAAGTAAGTCAAGTCACGGCTCCGTTTTTGCCGCGACCGCCATTTTGTTTTCTTCACTCGACGCACTTCTCACTGAAAGCAGTTCGGAAAAAGCTTTCTATTCATGGAATTTACCCGCTTGCCTCATAACATTGCTCACGATTACGCCCTAGATGCCTTTCACGCTGGGGATATCATTTTTTTTGAGGATTGATGTACTGTCTGACTGTCTGACATCTACTGAGGAATGCGAATTGTATCTTGGGAGGCTGCCATTTTATGCTTTACGAGTGCCCTGGAAGTGTTTTCTATTTGCTGTTGTTGCTCTGTTTGCCTCAACAACACAGCTCCTGCTTCTCTATGCTTCAGCATTTTCAGACCTAAGAATTTTTTATATTTTAGTATGGTGTTTCACTGACTGAAGTGGAATATTAACTGCTGACTTCTATTTCTGCATACATATTCTTCCTATCGTGCAGCACAATAAAGACACTTCTATTATTTAATTCACACGGCATGCAGCTTAAATTATTTCCGCTTTTTTTTGCTTTGAAGAGTGGACTTAACACGCCTCGATATTTGCTGTGCCTTAATGACTATTTCAATTCTTGTGCTCGCATACAGGCAACTTTTCATCTGTTGTTGACTTCACTGTTTCTTATAGGGTTACTCAGCTTCCTGTGTTATTTTTGTACTCGAGAGCTGTATTTTCTGTGTATTGGTTGGAAGAAAGTGTTATGTAGGCAACTTATGGGCAGAATCAAAGCAGCGCACTCTTTATCCTCTAAACCAAAGCACATTTTTATAAAAAATTCCAAGATATTTTCTGTGTTTTCCAAATTAGAAGACTCAAACATCTTTCCTTCAGCAGTAGGAGTTGAGAATGGAGTCCTCTTCTGGGTCCCAAGGAAAACCCAACAACAAACGGCTAAAAACGAACCCTCCCTCTCCACCTAAATCAACCTCATCAGTATCTATGGAGCTTTTGCTGGAGGAAATTAGGGCTCTATGACCCTTTATGGAAGAAACCAACGCCAAATTGCAAATTCTAACAGACAACTGGTCTCAACTTGACACAAGGGTTTCCTCCGTGGAACAAAGTGTTTCCTCCTTAACTGAAACCTGCGCCACTGTTTCTCATCTACATTCACATGTCTCTTCGCTCCAAAGGCAAGTGGAGGAACTTGAAAACCGTAACAGACGGAACAATCTTTGCATTTACGGCCTGGGGGAGGGCATTGAAGGGGCTGACCCTCTTGCTTTTTTTAAGTCGTTTCTCCCCAAGTTACTACACATGCCGGAAGGCACGATGCTCAACATCCAACGCGCGCATAGATTAGGCCGAGTCCCTTCTCAATCCTCAACTTTGCAAAGACCGAGAGGAGTCATCTTATATTTCTTAAAATACACAGACTTATTGAAGGTATTATCAGCGGTCAAGGCTTCTCCGCGGATCACATGGTCGGGCTCATCTTTCTTCTTTGCACAGGATTATGCCAAGGCCACTGCAAATCGTCGTAAAGCTTTCCTGAACATGAGGGCTGATCTTAGGTCAATAGGAGCCAGATATGGCCTTTTTCATCCATGCCTGTTCAAGGTCACTTACAACAATAGAACAACGACGTATGAAGATCCTCTGCGTCTCCGAAGATTCATAAACTCTTGCAGCACGTCTACTATAGATTCTTCAGATCCTTCATCCGCATCCAACACTTGAGATTGTACCTTCCTTTGCATGAATTCCTCTAGAGTTTTTTCCTTTTCCTAATGGTTGTTACTCCATGATTTGTAGCTTCTAGTTGATCAAATAGTTATCTCATTTTTCAATGTTATTAAAGTGTATTTGTCGCTGCAAACATGTTTAACGTTATTGTGGTTTAGTCTCATCATTGTTCTTTCCAGTAGATCCTTTTAACCTCATTACTTTTATCTCCACAGATTGTTTATTCCTGTCTCGTGATGTCCTCCTGGTTCCTCGTTCGGCTCACCCTGGATGTGTTGCCTACTTCATGTGGTTCCATCCTCCTCCTCGTGTCTTCCTGATTGTGTTCCCTTGGTTTCTCCTTCTGTAGGTATGTTTTTCTTCTGTATGTTTATCACGCTTATGCTTCTAACTGTTATCCTACTACCAATCCGGAGAAACGCTGCTGCTGGCCAGATAAGTGGGAGACCTGTGGAGTGACCTCATTTGCCGCTGCTTGCCCTCCCGCCTCCCGCCTCGCGTTGCCCGACTCCACTGCCATCCGGGAGTTCGAGGTGGCCGAGAGGAGTGCGGTCGAGGGAAACTACATTTCCCAGGAGGCCAAGCGGCGCACGCGGCGTCACCAGCGTCATCATCGCGCCTGGAGGCGCTCAAATACCGCATCACCCCGGTCGAGGGGGCGAACGCTTTCCGGAGAAACGCTGCTGCTGGCCAGATAAGTGGGAGACCTGTGGAGTGACCTCATTTGCCGCTGCTTGCCCTCCCGCCTCCCGCCTCGCGTTGCCCGACTCCACTGCCATCCGGGAGTTCGAGGTGGCCGAGAGGAGTGCGGTCGAGGGAAACTACATTTCCCAGGAGGCCAAGCGGCGCACGCCGCGTCACCAGCGTCATCACCGCGCCTGGAGGCGCTCAAATACCGCATCACCCCGGTCGAGGGGGCGAACGCTTTCCGGAGAAACGCTGCTGCTGGCCAGATAAGTGGGAGACCTGTGGAGTGACCTCATTTGCCGCTGCTTGCCCTCCCGCCTCCCGCCTCGCGTTGCCCGACTCCACTGCCATCCGGGAGTTCGAGGTGGCCGAGAGGAGTGCGGTCGAGGGAAACTACATTTCCCAGGAGGCCAAGCGGCGCACGCCGCGTCACCAGCATCATCACCGCGCCTGGAGGCGCTCAAATACCGCATCACCCCGGTCGAGGGGGCGAACGCTTTCCGGAGAAACGCTGCTGCTGGCCAGATAAGTGGGAGACCTGTGGAGTGACCTCATTTGCCGCTGCTTGCCCTCCCGCCTCCCGCCTCGCGTTGCCCGACTCCACTGCCATCCGGGAGTTCGAGGTGGCCGAGAGGAGTGCGGTCGAGGGAAACTACATTTCCCAGGAGGCCAAGCGGCGCACGCCGCGTCACCAGCGTCATCACCGCGCCTGGAGGCGCTCAAATACCGCATCACCCCCGTCTCGCGGGACGCGAGCGGGACGCCGGGCTAAGCCCGGGCAAAAGGCGGGCCCTCTGTGGCCCTCAGTGGCCGAGGTAGGCCGGGCTGGGCCCTGTTATTTTAATTGTTTCATCCATATGTTATTTTATTCGGTCCGGATGATGTACGTTCTCTAGTTGAGAGGGACTGCACCTTTCCGTTACCCAGAGTACCTGAACACTGACTGCATTGAGTTAATTTTATATTTTACTTCGTGTTTATTAACTTTTACGTATTATTCTATTTGTAATACCACCATCTCGCAAAGCCGGGGAGTGGGAAGCTTGCAGTAAAAGATGACAAAAAAACTTCGCTCTGGGAGAATGGTGGGAGGAAGATCATGCGCCAAAACAAAATCAAATCCCTTGCGCAATAAGTCTGTGAATAACCAGCTGTTAAAGGGCCAATGTCAGCTCTTTGAACTGTGGGAAAAACCAGTGGAAAATTACTCAATGGCTGTTGTAAAATGTAACACTGCCCTAGACATCCAAGCGAATGATACTCACATTGTAGATACCAACGCTCCTTCTGTGCCTCCTGAGCCACCACAAGTGTCATGTATGGACACCCTCTGCATTGTGCATTCGGAGGAGGACAAGGCTAATATTCTTCCTACCCTCCCACTGAATGATTCGCTAGTGAATAATTCCATGCCACTTTTGGAGTCACCCTTGAACAGCATGGAGGCTCAAGCCTCACCGCCTCTCTCTATTGACCTTGAACTCTGTGGCCGCTATGTGAAGCCGATCAGCCCGTCTGCCCCGGAAGCTAACAATCTTTTAGGAGGGGCGACTCCGTCCGGGCTGCTACTCTATAGTAGTACCCCGTCTGCGAATAGCCAATGTATGTCTGATGTATTAAGTCCTTCCAGGAGTCCATTTTTTAATTTATCCGGCAATTGTCCTACAGTCGGGGCAGGAGATAAACCTTTATCAGAATCCCTGATTGCACTGGAACATCTGTTAGCCTCTATTTTGTTCCTATTGGGAAAATTTGTAGGCAGCTCGGACTGTATTCTGGACTCTGTTACTCAAATCTTGGAAAATCTATTGCAAAAAGCACCGGAAATGAGGAATACCCCCCTTTTCTCACAGGGTTCTAAACTAAATAAGGGGGAAGCTGAGGTGCATACAGAAAACTCCAAGATAAAGGTCCCTGAACCAGTGCCAGTTGCACTACACGATAACATTGCTAAGGGTTTGTCCGTAACTGCTGCACCGAACTGTATCATGAAGGCGGATCTGGGGATAACGGAAGAAATTATGCCTAGCCCTGACCGTCAAGTACCACAAGAACTTTTTCCAATATTCTGCTCGGAAAATAAAAAAGCTACTTCCGAGGTCAATCAAGAAGGAAGGGAAAAAAATGGAAATTGTAAAAAACATAAAGGAAATAAAAGGAAACTGGTGCGTAAGCATAAGAAGAATAGACAGGCGGATAATTTTTCAAGACTCTATAATTCTAACTGATAAGGAAGATAAAGCCACTGAACTTATTCCATCTACCGCAACGGTGATTTCGGAAGCTAATCCTCCCTATCGTGCCTCAGAGACTCTTGGAAACTCTCCACTCATGATTAGGGAGGTTTTAACACAAAAGGATGGCTTGGGCTTAAAATCTTCCTTTGAATCGAACTTAAAGAGTCCTAATCCAGCTATATCTGAGCTACTTAATCCACTGGCCTCTCCTTTTACTTTTACAGTTGGGACAGGGGAACCGTTACTTCCCACTCTTGAACGAAAAGAGGCCACGTCTTATGTGGACACTTATGTGTTGGACTTTCTTCCGCTATTTGAGGTTGACTTACCATTAAATAGATCATGGCTACTCAAACGCTTTAGTGAAATGGATAAGTTACTTCACATTCAAACAAGCGATATTGAGTTAGTCTCTCTGCTAGGGGGAAATAGTGTTACTAGTATAAGGGTCAAATTTTACTCTAAAATAATTGTAAATTTGGTTTTGCAACAGGCAGAGAGTTTCCAACGCACTGGTATCGATGTTGTACCTATAGTGAATTTTGGTTATAAAGACGTTGCCTATGGGATGTCCCAAAAGGATGATAGACAATCTGGGGCTACTTCACCATTTAAAGATATAAAGATTTGGGTTGCAAAAGGAAAACGCGTGGTTTCTCAGGTGAATCCACCTCCTCTGATTCAAAAGCCCTCGCAAATAGAGGACTCTAATCGGTGGAATTGGTTGCATAACGCTTTATCATCTAAATCCACAGATAACCCCAAACTGTTTCAGCACCTTTAACAACCAATTGAAAATCATCTCATGGAACGCTGCCGGGATACACAGTAGTCCAGAGAAATTCGAGTTTCTATTCTCGTTGGGTGCAAATGTGATCTGCATTCAAGAAACTTGGTGTATTAATAGAATTGATGTTAGAAAGGATTATTTTGTGTTGGAGGTCCCGGCGGTTGCTTCTAAGAAAGGGCATGCTAAGGGGGGTATTGCGTGCATGTTATCAAATAAATGGAATTGGAAATTCTCTCAGTATACTGACCCAAGTAACCTTTTCCAAGCCATAACTATAGCTAATCTTCCTACCCCCTCAAAGATGGTGTCTGTTATAATTATTAATGTTTATATCCCTCCGGAAGAGGGTTTTAACGCTGTGTTGAAGCAGGTTTTTCAATATATTGCCCAGGTTAAAAAAATATCACCTTTTTTAGAAGTTATACTTGTGGGTGACTTAAATTGTAAAATATCTAACTCTAGTATGAACCTTTTTAGAAATAAAGCCAAAGAAGAGGCGCATTTTATTCCTCAATCCCTTTTCCCTGACAAAATAATAACTAATAAAAGAGGGAAGATCCTGTTGGAGGAACTTTCTGCAGTCGAGGGGCTTATCTTAAATGGGAGATTCCCCTCTGACGTACCTGCAAAATTTACGCATAAATCTCACAGTAAGTCCTCTATAATTGATTATGCGATATCGGACTTTAATATGTTTTCACGTATCCTGGATTTGATGATAGTCCCCACGACATTGAGTGATCATAATATAATACTCCTGACTATCTCCCTAAAACCTCCTAGTACGGCTTCATGGGCGATTAATAGCAAAGATATAGCCTTTCATGCATCCTCTGGTAGATGTTTTTGGAATCCATCTCTAATTTCTGGGGTGCATGTTATTCTATGTAAAACCATAGCAGACTTGAACGCTTGGTATGGCTCGGAAATTGCTAGTTTTGAGATCTTTATGCGGAACATCATCTTGGATGTAAAAAAGGTTAGAGGTCCCCCGAAGCGGGTATACATGCCCAGTGCCTTGTGCACACTGAATAAAGAAATAAATAAATTAGTCCGAGCCCAATTTTTATGCAGATCTGGGGAACGGGGAAAAGAACTTTTGAGGTTAAAAAGAAAGAGAGTTAGATTAAAAGCGAAATTAAAAAAGGAAAAGGAAGATTTAGTTTGGATCAATCTAAGGGAAGCAGTAGCGCATGGTAAGATCCGCAAATTTTGGTCCATAATCGGGATGGGATGTGGCAATAGATTAACTCCTTGCCCAATCCCTATTACCGAAGATGTTTGGTCTGCCTATATTTGGGATCTTTATGGGGGGTATGGTACTTTAGTGGATACTAGCCTCCCCGATGTATTCACCGATGGAGAAATTAAGTATCCATCAGAGGAAACAATAGTTGCGGCTATAAAGAACATGCGCTCGTCCGGTGCAATGGGGCCGGACGAACTCCCCATGACGGTTCTGAAGCAGGAGCCCTCCCTCTGGAGTAAAATACTTTATCCTCTATTTAAATCCTGTTTTGATTCGAAGAAGGTTCCAGCATCCTGGAGGGGTAGTATCTTGGTTCCTATCTTTAAGAAGGGCTCAAGGGATATCCCTGGCAATTATCGTCTGATTGCTCTCCTCCACTCAGTCGGTAAGATCTTTGCGAAGTGTCTTTTAAATCTACTTTCGGATTGGGTGGAGGAGAATAATATTTTACCACGCGAACAAACGGGATTCCGTAGGGAGCACGGCACTCTAGACAATCTGACCACCCTTCATGTGATATTGGACAAGTATACGCAGGTGAGAGGAGGAGTTGTGTATGCAGCTTTTATCGATTTCTCCACAGCGTTCGATAGAGTGGATCGCAGAACACTGTGGAGAAAATTATCAACCCTTGGAGTACCCCCATACTTGTTAGAACTTGTTCGCACATTACATACGGATACCTGGTGTAGGGTGTTGCAGGGGGGAGAAAGGGGTCTTTCCGACCGTATCCCTTCCTTAAACGGCCTGAAACAGGGTTGCCTTTTGGCGCCTCTGCTATTCTCCCTATATACGCAGGATTTACCTGCAGCCGTATCTGTCTGTGAGGGCATTGCCCCAGTGATAGGGGGGGCCTCCATTTCCTGCCTGATGTATGCCGACGACATTCTTGTTTTGGACTTAACACCTAAAGGTTTGGCAAATAGGTTGCAAGCACTCCATGCCTTTGCAGTTTCCCACTCTATGAAGATTAATATATCTAAAAGCAAAATCATGTGCCTAGGGGGGAAAAAGTTGTGCCGTTCGGAAAATTTTGGGTGGACCATTGGCGGTCAAAAGTTGGAGGTAGTCAAAACTTACACCTTCTTGGGAAAAATTATTGCGGCCAACCTGAGCGAGAGGCCTCATATTGATCATTGTTCTCGAAAAGCCCTCGCACATGGTAAAGGCATAAATTCACTATACGTAGCAACCGGTAAAAGACATTTCTCTTGTATGCTTGAGGTTTATAGGGCTAAGATCCCCGCTACCCTTCTTTATGGTATTGAACTCGTTGAGTTAAAACTCTGGGATTTCTGCCACAAAACTGAAGGGAAACTCTTAAGATCCTTGGCTTCATTAAACACCAATTGCTCTTTGGCAGTTTGCAGACTTGAGTTTGGGCTAAGGAGCAGTTGGGTGCAGGGATTATGTGCTCTGGTACGTTGGGTGGCTTCACTTGCCAGAGCAGAACCGGGGACGATGAGAGCTCTACTTAAAAGCGAATTATTAGGCAACTTTAAAGAGTTTTCACAACTTGTAAAGAATTTCAGAAAAGCGGTGACTCTTCTGAAACTAGATGAAAGTACTCTGTTCCAGCTCTCTCGAGCGCAACTAAAAATCCTGCTAAAACAGGCATCTTGGGAACTAGGCTTTCAATTAGATAAGAATGAAATACAAAGAAAAGGGGGTTGTGATCTTCTTATTAACTCATATGTTGCCAAGAAAGCCCAAGCCTACGTATTATGGAATATACCTCATGGCATTAGAAGGTTGTGGTTCCTCATTCGTCATGACCTATTACCATTAAATGTACTTCTATCCAAATGGTATGGAACATCTAAAATGTGCAATTTTTGTAACCTAAGTATACAGGATCGTATGCATGTTTTGTTGATTTGTCCGGCACTTCGCACTTTGCGCCTTAAATGGCTAAAACCAATTTGCATCCGCTTGGGTATTTCCAATGTAAATATCTTCCTACAATCTTTATACTCGCCCTTAAATGAAATGTTCTGCTTCTACATTTTTAAATTTTTTAAAGGATTTTTAGATATTTATGAATATGTTATCTAATTTAACTTGTGTCAGCCTCTTGTGGTACTCTTGTTAATGGATGATTCATGGACTTGTATAACATATGTTTATGGAATATTATGCTTGAATTTGTAGTTATTCTTGAACATGTTATAAGTGTTTTCCTTTTTCTTTTATGTGGCCCTCTACGAGAGCCAAAACATAAATAAATAAACTTTGAAAACTTACTACCAATCCTATACTTTCTTCTTTGTTCAGCTTTAGGTGTCGTTGTCTTCTTACTTTTTTTATAGATGTCCTTCTATTGTAGGTCTTTTCCTTTCCCGCCTGTCTACCTTTCCTTCCCTTCTGTTCTTTATCTTCTTTTTTCTTGTGCTTACCCTTCTTTTTCATTATTTAGATGCCATTGATACTTTCTTTTTATTTGATTCTTTTCAGTTTATAATTAATAGTGTCTTTACTCTATTCTTACTGTTCATAATATGTTACTTTTCTCATGCTTCATCTCGTAGTCCAATTTTTCAAACAGATTTTGGTATGTTTTTGATATCCTTTACTTTTTCTAACCTATCGTGTCATAAAATCTAGTTTCATGGAATGTTAGAGGACTCAACTCTCCTATAAAAAGGCAGAGAGTACTAACTCATCTGGCTAAGTTGAATTTAGACATAGTATTCCTACAAGAAACTCATCTTACAGAAGAGGAGTCATTAAAATTAAAAAAAAGGATGGGTGGGAGAGGTATTTTATTCTAGCGGAGATGGTAAACGTAATGGAGTTAGGATGTTGAGTCATAGATCTCTTAATTTTAAATTCATTTCACAAGCTTCTGATACCGATGGCCATTGGCTTAATGTTAAATTGATGCTCAAGGATGTTCCAGTCTCTTTTTTCATTGTCTATGCCCCAACAGGCGGCGATGCCTCCTTTTGGAACTCAGTGGCCAAGCAGATCCTCTTCACATGGAAAACAACTTTATTTTGGCGGGAGATGGTAATCAGGTCTTTGATCCTTTTATAGATCGGAACTCTAAAGTGTCATTTATTCCTAACAAAACACATAAATCCTTTATTCACACGGTCACACAACATAAACTTTTGGATGCCTGGAGATTATGCAATCCTACTACAAGGGAATACACTTTGTATTCCCCGGTGCATCATTCCCAATCACGACTTGATTACTTTTTTGTATCGCACAACATCTCACAAGCACTTACACATGCGGAAATAGGCCCTATTTTATTATCTGGCCATGCTCCGGTTTTGATCGTTGTGTACATTTTACCCAAATCCAATTGTCCCAGCAGATGGCGTTTTAATAATACCCTGCTTTTGGACCCAGATTTTTCTTCTTAATTTAAAACCTTCTTTAATTAATACTTTCTCCTGAATCATACTGATTCCATGCGTTTTTCAACTATCTGGGATGCTTTTAAAGCCTCTGCTAGGGATTTTGTTACATCCTATGTGTCAAGGAAACGTGTTATTGCTCGCAATCGTACGCGTTCTTTGTTTCAAGACATTAAGAGACTGGAGCATTCTTTTTATACTTCCAACTCTAGAGATGTTCTTAATGCCCTTATTAAAGCAAAGTTACAGTTTAATAAGAAATCAACAGATAATGCCTCATTATATTTATTAAAATATAGCGCAAACTTTTATTGTGGCAGAAATGAGGCAGGAAAACTCTTAGCGAACTATTTAAAAACGAAACAGAACAAAGTGAATATTGACGCTATTTTTGATGATGATTCTGTCTTAAAGTTTAAGGACTTGGAAATTTTGGATGAGTTTGCTTTATTTTATAAAAATGTATATTCATCTGAAACAAACTCCACAGACCATTCACTCTCACAGTTCTTCTCACTCATATAGAAACCCCAACAGTCTTCTATTGATCTCTCACTACTGGAAACTCCGATTATGCAACAAAAACTCCTAAATGCACTTCAACATCTGAAAAAAGACAAGGCCCCTGGACCAGAGGGATTTACTGTTGAGTTTTTTCTTCATTTCTCCAATTTATTATTGCCCAAAATACACCTTTTAATTGAATCTTTTCAATCCTTGGGACAGTCTGGCGGTACTTTTTCAGATGGCCACATTTGTTTGATTCCTAAGGAAGGAAAAGATCCGAAGTATTGCAAAAATTTTAGACCAATTTCACTTGTTAATATTGATTATAAGATTTTTTCCAAATCACTAGCCCTTCGCCTAGACCCTTATCTCCCCAAGATTTTAGGCAAGGAACAGTCTGGCTTCGTGAAAGGTCGTGTCATACAGGATAACACCAGACTTGTTTTCAATATTTTATCCAAGGCTACGCATTTGCAACATCCTCCTGCAGCTATAGCACTAGATGCTGAAAAACCATTTGATAGAGTAGAATGGCGTTATTTATTTTACGCCCTTAAGTGGTTTGGATTCGGTCCCAATTTCATTACCTTAATCTCCCTATTATATTCAAATCCACATGTGTGTGCTAATGGGTTAATTTCCCCCTTTTTTAACCTTGGTAGGGGGGGCGTCAGGGATGTCCCTTATCCCCTTTTCTCTTTAATTTGGCCCTCAAACCCTTTCTCTCAAGAATCCTTCAAAATGTACACATACAAGGTTTTCAAACCCCTACTACTAATATTAAACTTGCAGCGTATGCTGATGATATTTTGCTTTTTATCTCAAATCCTACTGAGTCGATCCCAGCCTTTTTAGACGAAGTTCATTCTTTCTCATTAATATCCGGTTATAAATTGAATAGTGATAAATGTGAAATATTGCCCTTGACTAAGTATACCTTTAAAGCTGATTTTATTTCCACTAATTTTACTTGGAAGCCGTCCTCCATTAAATATTTAGGCTTAAATTTTACACCGACATTAAAAGAGACTGTCACATTGTGCTTGAATAACTGCATCCAAAAACTCACAGAGCTTACCAATAAATGGCATCCTCTTTATTTAATGAATCAATGAGAGAGCAAGGGTATAAGGGGCTCATCCTGTTCCCCGCGTACGTAATATGTGTAAACAATGTGGACTGGCCCACTATGTGAGAGTAATTTATTTAGTCACTGTTTATGTGGCCCGAAATAAGACCGCCTAGGTGCTATTAAAAAAACCCTCACACACCAACCTGGTTGGTGTCATGCTTCATCATCGGGGTCCCAACCAGGCGGCCGAATGCCACCTGGTTGTGCTGCGACGCCTGATTACAGCGGAGCGGGTGTGGGTGCAACAATGTGATGTGAATGTACGACAGTTAAAAATACCTCTGGGAATCCTTGCCTTTGTATTTTAATGTTGGCGGCCCAGGGTATCGTTTTAAAATATGTGTGGTGCAACTACTAAAGGAGTAACTTTCCTATGAGTTGGCTTATGTGTGGCGGTCTACATGTTTCAGCCCCCTCTGTATGATTGATAGGGCTTTCTTCAGGACCAGAATTGTGAAAAGTGAGTGGCGAAAGGTGAAATTTGCCACGTGGAAAAACCAATGTAGTTCCTCAACACTCGCTAAGGTGTGTGGAAAAGAAAAATGTCGGCGTACTCACTGACACTGTGGAGTAGCAAAAAATTCCTGTGGGGAACAAGAGACAATACAAAACATATATGGTTTTGCAACATAAAATGCAGTCTTAGACATTTATAACAGCGTCATGCAATTGTCGTCTTGGCAGGCCAAGGGGGTGACTAAAATCGGACTCATGCGGAAAGGCATGCATGGGTCCTGTGTAGCAAGCATATACCGATGAAGCATGGAATGGTGGCTACGCTTTCTTACTTGGAGCTGTGGTAATGCCAGTGGAGCGCTGTGTGTCAATGACTGTGCACTATGGCTGCGTAGTCAATACAGCCAGAAAGGCAGTGTCAGTGGTGCACCGTGTGTGTACCTGGAGGTTGTGGCACAGGTGCGTGCTGAAGGGTTGCTGGGGAGGAGACCCAGCAGTCCGTGGCGCACTGCGTGCAGTTATTAATGGCATGCTTTTGAGTGACAGAATTAAACACCCAAAACAACTGCCCCGAACATTCTCGTTTGAAACCGCCATAGTTGCGGTATGAGTGATTGTGCTACCTGAAGGGTAAAGGAAAATTAAAAATGTAAAAGCACCAATATTTACAATGCTACAAGGTATTGAGCAGAAAACAGGGGTCGGAGGAGAGGCACATCCAGTGTCCAATCTGGAATGAAAATAAGAGCACTGCTGTGAGCTTCATCGTAGCGATAAGTTCACTGGCGTTGCAGCGTCAGATCTAACACAAGGCCTTACTTGGGAATAATGTGTCCTCTGCAGAAACCTAACTGTGGTCCCTCGTGGTCCCAGCTGGTGTCCGGGTGGTGAGAGTTTGCTGTTGAAATGGCAAAAGGTTTCCGATCATGTACGTGCGCTTGGGCACTTCCAGGAATGACTGTAGTTCCCGAAAGGGCGCGCATGCGCGGACATGCGCGGTTCGTCCGGGATCTGGGGTTTAGTAAGGCGGCCATATTAGAAAGGTGTCAGGGGTTATTGGACCGCAAGGACTGACTGGAGAAAGCCGTTTGGCTGGATGCAGAAGGCAGATAGTATGTGTTCTAAAATGGAAGGTCAAAAGACGCTCTGACTAAAAAGGGAACATAGTAATTCCCAATGGCTTGTGTCAGTATTGTAAACGGTGTGTCGGGCAATAGTCCTTTTGTGTCTTGCAACAATAAGTTGGATATCAGTGTAACTGAGCAGTGGGCTCACCAGTCCAGTACACAGAGGTGGAGTGCAGGGGAACTATCCAGGTGCTTGGTAGGGCATTATGCTCTATGTATATGTCGCGTTACTGTGGTGGTAAGGCGAGCGGCGAGGGGAGGGGGACCACGGTGACATGTTAGTGTTGTGGCACTTGAGAAGGTGTAGGTTTATCCTGGTGGGGTCGCCTAGATACTATCAAGAAGATGCTTTCCCCAATAGTTTTATATACTATATCTAACATCCCAGTTTCCATCTCTACTAAATTATTTAAATCCATTAATTCAATGTTATGCTCTTTTTTATGGAACAAAAAAAAACATGTATGTCTATACCAAAGTTATCACTTCCTAAAGCTGAAGGTGGAGTTAACTTTCCGAACTTTACCGCTTATCACAAAGCTTTTCTTTTGCGACAAGCTTCATACTGGCTGCTTGACTCTGTGGAGGATCATCCTCTTTGGACGTCAGTGGAACTTCTGTTCCTTTCTCCTTTTCATTTCAAGGATACCTCTCTTTTTCCCGCAAGCCCCAAACACTTTCTACACCATTTATCAAGTTCACTTCAAATTTATTGAGCCCTATAGTTCCTTTACTTTATGATAATTCCGAATCCTTTATGAATTCACCCATATGGCATAATAAATCATTATTAATACGTAACAGACCTTTTTATTGGAAATCCTGGAGACAACGTGGTTTAATTTGGATCCATCAGTTGTTCTCAAATAAATAATTTATTCCGTTCTCCTCGCTTAAACAGTTATATGCCCTACCTGCCTCCTTCATTTCCAAATTTCAGATGCTTCGTAAAGCTGTCCTTAATGTCTATACACCGTTATCCAATATTACTAATACCACTCCCACCACTCATACACATAATGATCTCTTCGATCTGCTACAAACTCAGTCCAAGGCATCTAAATTATACCTTTTCCTGCAATCTTCCAGCACATTGAGACAGAAAACAAGTACTGAAGAGGCGTGGGAAAAAGATTTTAATACGGAATGGTCTCTTATTTTGTGGAATCATTTAAGGACTAAAATGCGAAAATCCTCCAGATCAGCTAGTTTAACGCAAACACTGTTTTACGTGCATAATAGACTTTTGTTATCTCCGCAATTTTTACATAAAAGATTCCCTTCTACTCCGGATACTTGCTGGACATGTACATCTCCATATGCAGATTTATTCCATTTGCTATTCTCATGTCCACCAGTATATCATTTTTGGGAAAAAAGGTCTGGTCTCAAATGAATTTAATTTTTGGCACGCATCTCCTGTTTTCTATGACACATATCTTCTTAGGCAGCCTTTCTTCGGTGTGGGATAATAATGCAACTAATTTCAAAATAATTGATCTATTAATAGCTGTCGCTTTCAAACAAATGACAAGAAATTGGAAAGATTTTACGAAAATTTCATATAAGGCCTGGTGGTATGATGTGTGCCACAACCATAGACTGGATACCTTTTCCAATTTATCTTCACCCATTGCTTTCAAAAGACTTCAGTCATGGCTACCAGTTACAATATTTTTCGACACATGTGCCAAGGAACACTCCTCATTACTGCCCTCACAGCAAGAAATACTCAAACCTCCATAGTTTCTCTAACTTCCTTTTCTTTCTTTTGTAACTCATTAATTATCTCTTTCCTGTTTACCTATTATGGATACTATTGTTTTTGTTTGTATTTAAGTATTCATGCTGGACTACGATTGTATTACAATGTTTTTTGCTCAAACCTTGTTGCTTAAATGCATTTCTTGTACAATGACACACCTATATCCTTATATAAAATTCTTTTTGAAACTTATAAAATATAGAATAAAGTTAACAAATTGGATGCTGCCACAGCAAACGTTCCGGCGTGTTTATAAAATATACAACAAAGGAAACAAAATGGATGCTGCCTTGGAAAATGTTATGTACAGTCAAAACGTATTTACAAGCAACACATATATAAACTACAGTGGCAAACGTTCCGGCATGTACATCAGGGCCGGCGCTAGGCATGGGCAGGATGGGCATCTGCCCAGGGCCTCGCTCTCACCGCACCAGCATGGGGCCCGCACCAGTGCAACACACCACCATACCTTTGTGCCCCTGCCGATCTCATTGAAGAAAGGTACCTGTTTGCAATTGGGCTTACAGGAGAGGATCCCCTCCCTGGGCCTCTCAGGGATGGTATGTGGAGGCGTAGGGGAGGGGGACACTTCATCTTGTGCCAGTTGCAAGGAGATGCATTTTGCAGGTGTGTCCTGTAATTAGGCCTCCTGCCTGGCTGTCCAATGAGAGACACTGCGGGACACCCATTGTCAGCACTTTACAGTCTGCCCTGTTTTAAATTTCAGCCCCAAGCTATTCTCACACCTTCAACTCGATATGAGCTGTGAAAGAGGTGCTTGTAGATGGCAAAGAGGGGAGCTGCAGCTTAGGTAAAGTCTTCACAAAGCAGCTTCCGTAGCCCTGAAGGTGTCACTTATGTAAATTAACGGGGCTTTGTACATTCCCCTTTTCCCAGGGCCCTAAAAATCTTAGAACTGGCCCTGATGTACATTTATATTATACTTTAGGGCATGTTATCGCGTTGTGCAGCCGAAACCTATTAAGAAGCTATACATATGTAAAATAAAGCGGGAAACATTACGGCGCGCTTTAGTGCTGTGCAGCCGAAACCTATTTACAAGCGGCAAACATTATGCCGTGTTATAGCGCTGTGCAGCCAAAACCTATTAACGAGCCTCACATATATAAAATACAGCCGATTATAAAATACACAACAAAGAAAACAAAATGCAGTAGTCAATTTATGGATGCCATACCTTTTATTCTTAGGATGCATGATTCACTGCTAACTTTCAGCAAAGTTCTGAAAACTTGACAATTTCCCAAGCAACTGGATTCTGTTTTTCTTTTGGGTTAGGTAATGCCAGGACACCATTTAGATATCAGAGGCATTATAAGTTGCAACTAACCCCTTCCGTGCGGCGCACGTTCAGCGGACATCGCGTGCACTACCTCGATAGTGCTGCGCACGTCCGCTGAACGTTCCGGCCTCTCCCGCGCAATAGAACGTTCCACACCAGGAACGTTCGGCGCAGCGGAGGGGTTAAATTACATAACATTTACGGTACAATGGTCTTATAATGGGAATGAAAATGGACCTGTAAGCAAGATTACATTCTTATAATTTTAGAACGGGGTGTTCTTGTAAAATTGTTCCGCAGAAAGGAAATATTCTTATAACAATGACTCCTTGAAGAGCTATGTTCTTAGAACAGTGGCTTTTAGAGGGAAATGGTCTTTTAACTGAGGGGCATATGTATGAAACGATTTTTTATGCGCAAACGCTGCGATTCGCACAAAAACAGCGCTTGCAAATAGAAAATCGCAAAACGCAATGTATGAGACATTCTCGCATTGCATTATTAAGGAATCGCTAATTTTGCGATTCTCAATTGTGCATAAGCATTTAGGGAATCGCAAATTGCGATTCCTTAAATGCTCTGTAACAAGCACCCAAGTTGTGCGATTTCTCCTTAAGAAATCGCAAATTACCACCAACTTCAAGTTGGTGGTAATTTGCGATTTCTTTCAAAAATGCACTTTTTGGCATTTTTCAAGGTGCCATGTGACGCACATACATGCCCTTAGGGCATGTATGTGCGCCATATGCACACACATGCTCATTTCAGGGGTGCATCAGGGTGTCCTTATGACACTCTTGCACCCTTGAAATTATTCTTAATTTGCGAATCTCAAATTGAGAATCGCAAATTGAGAATGACTTCCCATTCATTCCTGTGGGCCTCTTGGCCCATAGGAATGAATGGGAAGGTATTCCTTAATTGCGATTTCGCAATTTGCTAATTGCAATGAAGGAATACTAAAAAATCGTAAAATATTTGTGAATTTTTAAATACATCCCGTTTTGCGATTCTCAAATAGCGATTCTCAAAAAAAATCACTATTTGAGAATCGCAAATACAGATTTTGGGGGCATATGTATAAAAATCCGTAATTGCGATTCTCAAATAGTGATTTTTTGAGAATCGCTATTTGAGAATCGCAAAACGGGATGTATTTAAAAATTCGCTAATATTGTGCGATTTCTTAGTATTCCTTAATTGCGATTAGCAAATTGCGAAATCGCAATTAAGGAATACTTTCCCATTCATTCCTATGGGCCAGGAGGCCCATAGGAATGAATGAGAAGTCATTCTTAATTTGAGATTCGCAATTTGAGAATCGCAAATTGAGAATAATTTCAAGGGTTCAAGGGTGTCATAAGCACACCCAGATGCACCCCTGAAATGTGCACGTGTGCGCATATGGCGCACATACATGCCCTAAGGGTAAGTATGTGCGCTCCATGGCACCTTGAAAAATGCCAAAAAGTGCATTTTTGAAAGAAATCGCAATTTACCACCAACTTGAAGTTGGTGGTAATTTGCAATTTCTTAAGGAGAAATCACACAAACTTGGGTGCTTGTTACATAGCATTTTAAGGAATCGCAATTTGCGATTCCTTAAATGCTTAGGCAAAATTGAGAATCGCAAAATTAGCGACTCCTTAATAATGCGATGCGAGAATGTCTCATACATCGCGTTTTGTGATTTTTTATTCACAAACGCTGTTTTTTTGCGAATTGCAGTGTTTGCGAATAAAAAATCATTTCATACATATGCCCCTTTATACATATGCTCCCTAGTCTCTTACAAAAGGAATCCTGTGATAACAGAGACTAAAAATGGAAATTTCTTATAGCATTGGTCCTTAATACAATACAATAAGGATTTATAAAGCGCGCAGCTACATCCAAAGAGGCGTCCTGGCACAATCGGCTTTAAGGTGCATTAATGATGATGTTGAATCACAACCGATGCCGGGTGCCTAATTATCAAACAAGTATGTCTTCAGCAGTTTACAGAAGACTGATTCAGAGGGCGTGAAGGAGAGGATTAAAGGCAAAGAGTTCCATAGTTTGGCGGTTAAGGCCTCTTCCTGCCTTACTGACCATCGGAACATGTATGCGTTTGTGTCCATTGGAGCGAAGTGCTCTCTCCTGATGGTAGGGAAGCAATCTTTTTCTCAGATATCCGGGACTTTTTGCTCACATGCTCCGTAGGCAAATGTAAGGGCTTTAAATTTAATGCGGCTGACATTAGACAGCCAATGAAGACTACGCAAGGGAGCCGTGACAGAGGCGCGAGCTGGTAACTTCAGAATCAGCCGGGCTGCCGCATTCTGACTGATCTGCAGGCGATGAAGCAGAAAGGATGGTAAACCCAAGTACAGGCTATTCGCATAATCTAGATTTGATGTTATCAGAGAGTGAATGACAGATTTACGGCTCTCCTCTGGGATCAAGTAGATCATCTTCCTGGCTGATTTCAGCATGCGAAAACAGCTGGCAGACACAGGTCTAACCTGAGGTTCAAAGGAGAGATTGAAGTCAAATTTAAGAAGAGAATGTTCTTAAAACACTGATGTTTAAAGGGATTTTTTTTTAAATTGTCTCCTACAAAGGAAACATTCTTATAACCGGGGTTCTTACCTTACAAAGAATTCAAGGAAAGGGACTATTTTAATTGTAAATGTTATTAGAATAGAGCGTTCTTATATCAGTGAAGACAAATGTTCTTTTAGCAGGGATTCTTGGAATGGATTACTAACGTACTTTGGATTGTTAGCCCTTTAGAAGAACAATGTACTACTGACATAGACTAATACAATGGACTGTTGTTATTATTAATATTATTACTAGTGCTTACCACAAAACATCACTGAGTGTTATGGAATGTTGTTAGAATAGGGGCCCTTGAAAGGGATTACGTTTATAACTTTTGCTTTTGAGAATAGGTTTCCTAAACATGTAGCTTGTAGAAGGGGCTGTCCTGATAGCAGGGTATCATAGAAACAAAATTCTCTGAAATATGGGCTCTTAAAACAGGGGCTTTTAAAATGGGAATGTTTTATAATGGTTCCTAGAAGGGAATGTCTTCTAGCAGCTCTTAGAATGGAATGTTCCTAGTTATAAGGAAAATG
Organism: Lissotriton helveticus; assembly: GCF_964261635.1. Classification (NCBI taxonomy): domain Eukaryota; kingdom Metazoa; phylum Chordata; class Amphibia; order Caudata; family Salamandridae; genus Lissotriton; species Lissotriton helveticus. Next base: position 579,926,896 of record NC_136070.1, on the reverse strand, counting down.
TTAGCATGAAAGGGGTTCTTATAAATATAATGATTTTGAATCATCACCTTTTAGATGTGATAAAGTCCACATTTGTAAAGCGCACAATCACCCGTAAGGGTCTCTAGGCGCTGGGGGCCATCAGGAAGATTAAGCAAGCTATTGCCCAGAGTCACATGGTGCTGGGCTATCCTGCCGCCGGAGCCGGGGATCGAACCGTGGTCCCCAGATTCCAGCGTCAGTCGCCCTGGCCGCGGCGCCACACCTCTTCCACAAGGGAATGTTCAGTCAACAGGCTCTTTAAACAAGCATTTACAATACAATTGTTTCGCTTTTGGAAAAGTTAGAGCTATTGGCATTGTAAATGACAAAATTTGTATTTATGTGTTGGTTTTGAAAACAGATAAATAATGGCATTGTCATTTACATTGCCATTAGCTTAAAGAAATGAAAAGAAATGGGCAACAAGAAAAAAACATGGCAGTAGGTCTGTCCTGCTTAATTTGTTACACAGCTTGCATTTTAAAATATCTTATGGTGTTCAGGCACCTGCTGCAGAGATCTTTGTGTGCCTAGTAAATCTCACGGACTAATAATAATGATAAAATAAATCTGGAGGTTATCGCTTTTTGTCTAGTCCTAGATTTGAATCAAAGGAGTATAGAAGGTTAATCTGTCCCCTGCAAAACACATCATGTAACATGCAGATGACAGGTTTTTATGTTATGTATATAGGTAAGTGGGTTAATGCTTCTAACACAGAGTTCCTTATATTACTTGCAGTTCATAAGTTTTAATCGGTCTACTATAGCACGGTGGGCTATGAAGGACATGTGAATCCTACACCTTGTAACCATCACAGTCTTATGCAACACATCTTGTATACTGATTTACACATGTACATGATTTATTGACAATGCATCATATATGTTATGAAAAGCTCTCTGGCACCCTGCACTAAGATGGGTAGCACTATAAAAGAAATAAAATAGTGGTATTTAAAATATTTATGTAAATATTGGGGCAGACCAACACATCTGACATTCTTACAGTGCATGGACATCTCTTATATACAGGAAATGAACAAAGCCAAAAGCATGTCACTCTTAAGTACAAGCTGTGTGCCTTTTGCATTTGTATCTAAGTGTGAGGGCCCAGACCAGGCTCAGCCAGGATCATATTGGAACAAAAGGAGACCTGATTGCCCCTTATCTTCTGACTTTATCTTTGGAACATATGGAGGTGAAAATAAAAAATCCACCCTCCCTGCATGTTGCTGCTAGGAATTAAAAGCAGACAATGTGCAGGCGTTGCTAAACTTCGCCCGGAGAGTGAAAATTACACCTGGGCAAGTACAGCATATTTCAGTGGGGCTCAACTTCTTGGTAGGGTGAACAGCATCTACCATAGAAGTCGAGTGACCAAAATGCCTGGGGCAGCAAAAGTGACATCACACACCCTTACACCTTGATGACATCACAGGAAGTGGCATCACATGATCTTTGAATGTAAATGTCCCCAGAAAGTGGTGTCACATCAACTTAACTGTAAAGCTATCTGAATACCTGACCACTTAAGTTCTGTAATAACTTCCTGATGAGTGTAACACAACACAGACACATTTTTAGAAAACCATTTTAGAAACCACCTTCTTAAGGTGCTTACATGATCTATGAAAGTGGTAGAATGTAATACTTACCCTGAATTGTAGTTTAGTTTTTAAATGGGATCAAATAGTGTATTAAAAAGCACAATTTTCACATGAATTTGCTAAAAAGCCACAGGCATTCAAAGGTGTCCCTAGCTAATGAAACCTAATGCTCTAGGGGAGCTCACTCCATTGTTTGCAATGTGTTATGGATGCCCCCTTACGTCAAAAATCACCTCCTTTGTGCATGGTAAGGATTTTGTCACTGGTGTCCCTCACATGCCATGGGTGACCCCATATGCCACAAATTACTTACAATATGCCAGTGTCATAATTTTGTAATTAACGTTATCATATACATTGGGTTACACTTATCTCAAATTACCTCTACTACATCAGGGCCATTATTTGGCTATGGTTACCTCCCCCCGACCCCCATTATGTCATGGCTTTCCTCCCTTATACGGAGAAGTATCTCCAATTAGCTGGTGAAAGCATTTTGCCATGGACAACCCCTATGTAGGGTGACCAGAAGTCCTGGCTTTCCCTGGACAGTCTTGGTTGTCTGAGGGCTGTCCCAGCGTCCCAACACTTTTCTTAATTTTCAATACATGTTCTGGCCCCGTTTGAGTCTGAAATAATGTATCTGTTTCTTTTGTGCAGTGCAGGTCAGCTGCATGAGTCCAGCAGAGAGGAGACTGATTGGGGAGGTGGGCCGGGGGGCTCAGAGTGGTAGCATTGTAAATGTGTGTGTGTGTGTGTATGTAAATATATACACACACACATATCTGTATACATATATGTATGTACATATGTATGTATGTAGGCACACATTTACAGGGCTACGCATAAATCAGGACAGGCCTTTGGTAAGACTAAAGGCTTTAGTCCTAGTTTTATTTCCAGCCTGTCCTGGTTTTTGCTTTTCAAAATCTGGGTACCCTACCCCTATGCCAACAATTTTCCTAAGTCTGCCAGCATTTTTCCATGCGTGACCGTCATGCCAAGAATTACCTACGGCATGTAATTAGCAGTATTCTCACAGGTGCCTGTCAGTCTAACAATTTTTTCCAGTATACCAGCAGCAGTATTTTACCATTGATGCCTCTATAAAGCCAATAATATACCTTCAATATGCCAGGGCCAATGGCGGACTAGCAAGCACAACACTACATACTCACTCACTTACACTCATTCTCTATCCTTCATTCATAACACTCATATTCACTCTCTCATACTTTTTGACTCACTGGCACTCACTCTTTTTGCCACTCATTCAAACCAACTGACACTCAATCTTAACTTATTCTCACTCACTACCTATGACTGACTCTTACTCACTACGTGCCTCTGACTCACTCATTAACACAATATGCTCACACACATACTCACAAACACCCAACACATTTTAAAACTCTTTTTACTTACATCTGCCACTGGATGTCTTGTTTTTAGCTCCTGGTGCTCCGTTCCGTTTTTGTATCACACCAATAGTGAACATTAAACTTTGATTCACTATTAGTGTAATAAACAAATGGGCAAAAATCAAGGTAAAGCACTGCGCTCAAAAAGGTAATCCACCTCTATCTACTTGCCACTGATTTTGCAGTGTCAGTGGTGACAGCTGCGACCCGTAAATGACTTGTTCCACGGCTTCTACCCTGTGAAAACAGTGGGTGGACACGTCTACCCGCGTACACCGCTGACTTATGGCAGCAGCAGAATGCGAAGGCGGGGAGGCAGTCACAGAATAGAAGGGAACCAAAAGGGTGCGAATCATACCGGCGGCACATGAACGGAATATCCACTGTACTCTAAATGCTAAACGTGCAACACATCCTGCAGAGAGCTACCGCTTTAAATGCTGCAAACAACTCGGTCGTCATCCAATCAGGAGCCGCTCCGTCTGTGTAGTCTTCCCTCACACCCCTATAGTTCCTTTCTCCCAATCACAGGGTTGCTGCACCAGTTTGGAGTGGGCAAGGAGCAGACCTGTGGCAGCACGGCTCAACGTTAGTAACTGATTCACCTTAGATAGTCTAACATCCCAATTCAGTTTGCTCCAAACTTCGGCATGGACAGTGTTTGTATTTTGCAATCGCAGGTGCGAGTTCCACGGCCAACGAGTCCCTTAGAATTCTCTGCAGAAACTAGGATTGGTCAGTAGGCCGCCAGTGCTCCAATCACAGAAAACCTTGCATCTTTTGAGCCCCTCCTACTGCCAGATTACGTCCTGCCATACAATTGGATGTTTTGCGAGCCGGAAATAACAAGTTTACCGAGCGACATTTTTTTTCGCTCCGGAGTCCCTGCTATGAATCTTGTTTCAGCCATGTGTTGTCGCAGCGAATGAAAATTTACCCCTAAGGCAATTTTGTATCTTTAGCAGCACTTTATAGTATGTTCCCAAGTATGCCTAGCCATACCCGCTTTCACTGATACTCGTACATTGAGGGGTCAGCAGGAGTGGCCTTACTGTTGAGCCAAGGGGAGGGGGGGCGGGTACGGACAGTGGGAGGGCGGGGCGGGAACGGACAGCCACAGAAGAGCAGCGAGGGCGCAGCACTCCACTTCGGCCAAAGGCTTTTCCAAAATGAGGAAAACATCACGGGACAAAAAAAAAAAAAAAGTACACGCCCACAGCCACATGACGTCAGAAGTGGGTGGAGAGGGAAACAAAATGCAGGAACGCCCACGAATCTGGTCCGGCCATGACGGACAGATCTCTGTTCCAATGGCTAGCCTCCATTTATGGAGCTAGCCAATGGAACAGAGGGCGGAGAGGGCGGATTCAAGTGTCCCTTATACTGAAGACTACAGATTTCTCTGGAGGTGGAGCTAAAAGCTCCGTGCTCCAGCGAAACCTAAAAAGGTGTTATTATAGAAGTGGCTTCTACAAAGGAACGTTCTTATAACAAGGAGATTATAGACAGTGGATGTTTTCATAACAGAGGTGCTTACAAGGGAATGTTTTAATGAAAGGGGTTCTTAAAAGGGCCATATTATTAAAACACAGATTCATGCATCAGAATATTCTGATATATTTGGGCTCTTAGAAGGGCACGTTCATGCAACACAGTTTTTCGGAAAAGGGCTTTTCCCGTAACATGGTCTCCTAGAAGATAATGTTCATGTCATGAGTTCCAAGAAGTGGAATGTTATTATAACAGGAGATTTTGAAGGAGGTGCTCCTTTAAACAGGATTTATTGGGGTGTTATAAAAGGATTTTTTTATAGGGAAAGTACTTAACAAATGAGCTCCTTAAGTGGGCAGTCCCTAAAACAGGAGTTCTTAGAAAGTTGTTTACAGATCATGGGCTCTGCCAGGAGCAATGTTTCTCTGGAAGGGGCCTTTAGAGAAGGATTGCTGCGGTATGCTCTGAGAGGGGAATTTTCTTAGAACTGGAGCGCTTTGGTTTTGGGGGTCTGGAGATTGGTGCTGTTTTTAGGTCTCAGCCAGACAGAGCATGTTATGTCTCAAAGAGACGTGTTGTGTTCTATCTGTGGGCTTACCATCTCCTACCATTGGTAAACATCAGTGTCACTCTCATTTTCCTTGATGCCAATCATCATGGCATGTGGGTGTCATGCCCTCTTCATGTGTTTGGCCCTCCCATAGCACATGGACCAAGTAGATGTCTCCTTACACTGCTCCGAGTTTATGATGCTAAGTTTTTCTTTTTAGGTCTCGCCTAGCGTATTGCGTAAGCAATCGCTATGCGAGAAATATAGAGAGGTGCTCCAGGAAAGCTTACCAAGAGGGCTTTTGAATGCGGTGTATGGACAGTGCATGTGCTCCGTGAGCGCGCTCGCCATTTGCTCCCCCGCCCCCCTATCACACTCAAAATGTCCTATTATTATGTAGCTCAAACAAATTGCGTTTATACCCTATATTTCAGGCACCCAAACATGCTTATTCCAAATCCTACTTCACATAACCCAGTCTCCTCTTACCGTGTATGCGTCCCTCGCAGCGTGTGCAGCCCTCGTGCCGATCCCTCGAGTAGGAGGACGATTGCCGGGAATCCGGCATTCTTAACCTTTCACTCATGGTCACGTGACTCCTGTGTCAATCCGTAAATCCTCAATGTTCATGTTTTGCAAAGAAATATTTACATAAAACCGATCTCCAGTTCACATAAGTTGATGCTGCGTCACTCAATATTTATGTGCCTGTATTATCCAGGCAAACTCCACCTTCATAATTTTAAATCAGACATCCGCGAAGTACCAAAAATTACCATATCGAAAGATAAACTCGTACATATGTGTAATTCCTAAATATGAAAATTATTACAATCATTCGAAATTCATCCTCTTTTTAAATTGCTGGAATGTGCTAGAGAAGTCTACCTCTTCACATATTTATAGTATTACGACGTATAAAAAGTGATGCCATCTTGGATCATAGTAAAATACTTCGACCAAGCACAGCACTTCTGGGCTGCTGCAGACGTTGCATTGGCTGCCGATCCGTAAACGGATTATGTTTAAAGCCCTCACGCTGGTGCACAAAGCTCTGTTTGGCTCAGGTGCGGGATATCTACAGAAGAGATTGGTGTTTTATCGTCCCGCCCGCTCTCTTCGCTCTGAATCCCTCTTTACTGTTGTGGTCCCACGGGTGAGGAAGGCTCGTACGGGGGGGGGCGTTCTTTTAGCCTTAAGGCCTCCCAGTTGTGGAACTCGCTCCCACTGGTACTTCGCAGCACTCCCAATTTGCTTCAATTTAGAAGGAATCTGAAAACTTGGCTTTTTAATCTTTCTGTTTAGGTGGATTTTCTTTTTCCTGCTTTTGGGATCTGTTCTCTGTGTTATGTTTTACACTGTAGCTGTTGTGGAAAGCGCCGGGACACTCTTTTAGAGTAGCCGTGCGCTATATAAACGCATTTTAACATAACATAACATAACAGGTCATAATAGCACTCACATCTCCAGTGTATATTATCTCAAGTAGTTGTGCGCGGTTATTTCCAAACCATTTTCCCATACTCACCAATACCAGCCAAGGTAGGACATTTATGTGTAGTGTAATATATCCATTTGAAAATCAATCAGTTGTACCTTGACCCCCATTATGATTTGTATTCTGAATTCGTGTAACCTTTATCTGATACCCAGGGTGTGGTTTCATCATATGAAAAAGACCAAATGAGCTTAAAGTGTAATTCACATTACTACCACATATCTGGTTATTCTTGAAGCTGTGGCTACAAGTTATTCATTGCAGATTCATAAACCAATCTAGTAATGTTACTAAAACAAAAAGTAATACAAAATACAGTCTTCAATGCAAGTTATATTCTACCTTCATTACGTTCAGATTCCACAATATACTCCAACTCCACCCTCCAATTCCAACTCCACCCTCCATTCCAACTCCACCCTCCAACTCCAACTCCACCCTCCTACTCCAACTCCACCCTCCTACTCCAGCTCCACCCTTCAACTTCACCCTCCAACTCCACCCTCCACCCTCCAACTCCACCTTCCATCTCCACCCTACAACTCCAACTCCACCCTCCAACTCCAACTCCACCCTCCAACTCCACCCTCCAACTCCACCCTCCAACTCCAACTCCACCCTCCAACTCCACCCTCTACCCTCCAACTCCACCCTCCAACTCCAACTCCACCCTCCAACTCCACCCTCCAACTCCACCCTCCAACTCCACCCTCCAACTCCAACTACACCCTCCAAATCCAACGCCGCCCTCCAACTCCACCCTCCAACTCCAACTCCACCCTCCAACTCCACCCTCCACCTCCACCCTCAAACTCCACCCTCCACCCTCCAACTCCACCCTCCAATTCCACACTCCAACTCCACCCTCTAATTCCACCCTCCAACTCCACCTCCACCCTCCAACTCCAACTCCACCCTCCAACTCCACCCTCCAACTCCACCCTCCAACTCCACCTCCACCCTCCAACTTCACCCTCCAACTCCACCCTCCAACTCCACCTCCACCCTCCAACTCCACCCTCCAACTCCACCTCCACCCTCCAACTCCAACTCCACCCTCCAACTCCACCCTCCAGCTAAAACTCCACCCTCCAACTCCACCCTCCAACTCCACCCTCCAACTCCACCCTCCAATTCCACCCTCCAACTCCACCTCCACCCTCCAACTCCACCCTCCAACTCCACCTCCACCCTCCAACTCCAACTCCACCCTCCAACTCCACCCTCCAGCTCCAACTCCACCCTCCAACTCCACCCTCCAATTCCACACTCCAACTCCACCCTCCAATTCCACCCTCCAACTCCACCTCCACCCTCCAACCCCAACCCCAACTCCACCCTCCAACTCCACCCTCCAACTTCACCCTCCAACTCCACCCTCCAACTCCACCTCCACCCTCCAACTTCACCCTCCAACTCCACCCTCCAACTCCACCCTCCAACTCCACCTCCACCCTCCAACTCCAACTCCACCCTCCAGCTCCAACTCCACCCTCCAACTCCACCCTCCAACTCTAACTCCACCCTCCAACTCCACCTTCCAACTCCACCCTCCAACTCCACCCTCCATCACTCAGGGGCACCACCACATCACTCGGGGACACCACCACATCACTCGAAGACACCACCCATCACTCGGGGACACCACCACATCACTCGGGGACACCACCACATCACTGGGGGACACCACCACATCACTCGGGGAAACCACCACATCACTCTGGGAAACCACCACATCTCTCTGGGAAACCACCACATCACTCTGGGACACCACAACATCACTCAGGATCACCACCACATCACTCAGGGGTACCACCACATCACTAAGGGGCACCACCACATCACTCAGGGGCACCACCACATCATCACTCAGCACCACAACAGCACTGTCCTTGCTTGCTACCAACAAGCATTGCCCTAGCCATTAGGACTCGCATTAGGAAAGTGTAAGCTATTGGCTTTGTGAATAACAATGCTATTCATTTATATGTTTTCAAAGCCAACACATATTTAAAAAAGTGTCATTTACAATACCAATATCTCACACTTTCCTAATGCAAGACCTATTGCCTTGCAAATGCTTGGTTTTCAAGCACTCCATAGAAGTACTTGTGCTTTCAGGCCGTCTTCCTTGTACACATACACAAATACCACCAAAATGCATGTCCCATAACATAAACAAATGCATCTCTTAAAAAGTTGTTAAAACACAAATAGCATTTTAAAAAAAATCACAATCCGATGGTATGGGAGCGGTCGCTCCGTGCCCCGTCTTGCCATAGCGGGAACACAAGTTAATGGTATTGGAGTGCTTCCTACCGCCCTCTCCCTCCGCTGCTTGCCCATCTCCCCATCCTCTCCTGCTTTCCTGCTTGACCTGTCCTCCCACTACCTCCCTCGTCGCTACTGCTTTCATTTATTTATTTCTTTATTTTCGGACTATCCGATGGTTTTGGAGTGCCTGTTCCATCCTCCATCTTGCCATAGTGCTAACACCAGACGATAGTATTGGAGCGCTTTACGGGCTCAGCAGGTACATTACACAACACATTAATTTTCGTATGCCGGGGAAGCATAAGTGATTTGCTCAGAATCACAAACTGTTCAGCCGACCCGAGATTCCAAACTGGCTCCCCAGTATTCCTGTTGGCAGCTCTGGCCGTTATGCCACATCAACCCTTCACTTCAAAGCTTCCTCAGCTGTTTCTCACTATCAGTCAATCAATCAATCAATCAGGGTTTTGTGGACACACTACTCACCAGGTCATGAGGTCCTTCCACATTTGCAATACCTCGTTAACACCGAACAAGCATTGGCAATAGATCTCAGCAATGCCCGAGATATTGGCCTTGTCAATGCGAATGTCTTTTAGCCATGTTGTCTAGCAGCACATCTGCTGCTAAGCATGGCTGAAAGTCGCTAAACAAGCATTGAAAATGCAATAGGTCTCGCAATAGAAGAGTTTCACATTTTTCGTTTTGCAAATGGATGAGTGGCGTTGCGTGGATGAGTGGCGTTGCGTGGATGAGTGGCGTTGCGTGGGTGAGTGGCGTTGCGTGGGTGAGTGGCGTTGCGTGGGTGAGTGGCGTTGCGTGGGTGAGTGGCGTTGCGTGTGTGGCGTTGCATGTGTGAGTGGCGTTGCATGTGTGAGTGGCGTTGCATGTGTGTGTGGCGTTGCGTGTGTGTGTGGCGTTGCGTGGGTGAGTGGCGTTGCGTGGCGTTGCATGTGTGAGTGGCGTTGCATGTGTGAGTGGCGTTGCATGTGTGAGTGGCGTTGCATGTGTGTGTGGCGTTGCGTGGGTGAGTGGCGTTGCGTGGGTGAGTGGCGTTGCGTGGGTGAGTGGCGTTGCGTGGGTGAGTGGCGTTGCGTGGGTGAGTGGCGTTGCGTGGGTGAATGGCGTTGCGTGGGTGAGTGGCGTTGCGTGGGTGAGTGGCGTTGCGTGGGTGAGTGGCGTTGCGTGTGTGAGTGGCGTTGCGTGTGTGAGTGGCGTTGCGTGTGTGAGTGGCGTTGCATGTGTGAGTGGCGTTGCGTGTGTGAGTGGCGTTGCGTGTGTGAGTGGCGTTGCGTGTGTGAGTGGCGTTGCGTGTGTGTGTGGCGTTGCGTGTGTGTGTGGCGTTGCGTGTGTGTGTGGCGTTGCGTGTGTGTGTGGCGTTGCGTGTGTGTGGCGTTGCGTGTGTGTGTGGCGTTGCGTGTGTGTGTGGCGTTGCGTGTGTGAGTGGCGTTGCGTGTGTGAGTGGCGTTGCGTGTGTGAGTGGCGTTGCGTGTGTGAGTGGCGTTGCGTGTGTGAGTGGCGTTGCGTGTGTGAGTGGCGTTGCGTGGCTGAGTGGCGTTGCGTGGCTGAGTGGCGTTGCGTGGCTGAGTGGCGTTGCGTGGCTGAGTGGCGTTGCGTGGCTGAGTGGCGTTGCGTGGGTGAGTGGCGTTGCGTGGGTGAGTGGCGTTGCGTGGGTGAGTGGCGTTGCGTGGGTGAGTGGCGTTGCGTGGGTGAGTGGCGTTGCGTGGTTGAGTGGCGTTGCGTGTGTGAGTGGCGTTGCATGTGTGAGTGGCGTTGCATGTGTGAGTGGCGTTGCGTGTGTGAGTGGCGTTGCATGTGTGAGTGGCGTTGCATGTGTGTGTGGCGTTGCGTGTGTGTGGCGTTGCGTGTGTGGCGTTGCGTGTGTGTGTGGCGTTGCGTGTGTGAGTGGCGTTGCGTGTGTGAGTGGCGTTGCGTGTGTGTGTGGCGTTGCGTGGGTGAGTGGCGTTGCGTGGGTGAGTGGCGTTGCGTGGGTGAGTGGCGTTGCGTGGGTGAGTGGCGTTGCGTGGGTGAGTGGCGTTGCGTGGGTGAGTGGCGTTGCGTGGCTGAGTGGCGTTGCGTGGGTGAGTGGCGTTGCGTGGGTGAGTGGCGTTGCGTGGTTGAGTGGCGTTGCGTGGTTGAGTGGCGTTGCATGTGTGAGTGGCGTTGCATGTGTGAGTGGCGTTGCGTGTGTGAGTGGCGTTGCATGTGTGAGTGGCGTTGCGTGTGTGTGTGGCGTTGCGTGTGTGTGTGGCGTTGCGTGTGTGTGTGGCGTTGCGTGTGTGTGTGGCGTTGCGTGTGTGTGTGGCGTTGCGTGTGTGTGTGGCGTTGCGTGTGTGAGTGGCGTTGCGTGTGTGAGTGGCGTTGCGTGTGTGAGTGGCGTTGCGTGTGTGAGTGGCGTTGCGTGTGTGAGTGGCATTGCGTGTGTGAGTGGCGTTGCGTGGCTGAGTGGCGTTGCGTGGCTGAGTGGCGTTGCGTGGCTGAGTGGCGTTGCGTGGCTGAGTGGCGTTGCGTGGGTGAGTGGCGTTGCGTGGGTGAGTGGCGTTGCGTGGGTGAGTGGCGTTGCGTGGGTGAGTGGCGTTGCGTGGGTGAGTGGCGTTGCGTGGGTGAGTGGCGTTGCGTGGGTGAGTGGCGTTGCGTGGTTGAGTGGCGTTGCGTGTGTGAGTGGCGTTGCATGTGTGAGTGGCGTTGCGTGTGTGAGTGGCGTTGCGTGTGTGAGTGGCGTTGCATGTGTGAGTGGCGTTGCATGTGTGTGTGGCGTTGCGTGTGTGTGGCGTTGCGTGTGTGGCGTTGCGTGTGTGTGTGGCGTTGCGTGTGTGGCGTTGCGTGTGTGTGTGGCGTTGCGTGTGTGTGTGGCGTTGCGTGTGTGAGTGGCGTTGCGTGTGTGAGTGGCGTTGCGTGTGTGAGTGGCGTTGCGTGTGTGAGTGGCGTTGCGTGTGTGAGTGGCGTTGCGTGGCTGAGTGGCGTTGCGTGGCTGAGTGGCGTTGCGTGGCTGAGTGGCGTTGCGTGGGTGAGTGGCGTTGCGTGGTTGAGTGGCATTGCGTGTGTGAGTGGCGTTGCGTGGTTGAGTGGCGTTGCATGTGTGAGTGGCGTTGCATGTGTGAGTGGCGTTGCATGTGTGAGTGGCGTTGCATGTGTGTGTGGCGTTGCATGTGTGTGTGGCGTTGCGTGTGTGTGTGGCGTTGCGTGTGTGGCGTTGCGTGTGTGTGGCGTTGCGTGTGTGTGTGGCGTTGCGTGTGTGAGTGGCGTTGCGTGTGTGAGTGGCGTTGCGTGTGTGAGTGGCGTTGCGTGGGTGAGTGGCGTTGCGTGGGTGAGTGGCGTTGCGTGGGTGAGTGGCGTTGCGTGGGTGAGTGGCGTTGCGTGGGTGAGTGAATGGTTAGCTGTTGCTTATGCGACGTATAGCACTTAATACTAAAGTAGGCAGACCTTCTTAGCCTTTGTGAGAATAATAGCAAAATAAAAATAAAAACCAGATCAAGTCAAGGACGCAAACGGCACCATGCTATTGTTTATTTACTCAGATGATTTGCATAAAAATGTAACTTGTGAGCACGTTTCTCTAACTCTCCAATAATCCCATTACAGCACTTTGTACAAATGAGATTGGGACTCATCCTTCCGAAGTCGAGAAAAATGTGCAACGCTGTGTTGTAGTTAATTTTTTTAATTAACAAAATGCAAATAATGTGGAGAGATTTCAAGTGATTCAGGAATGGGCGCCCTTGTAAAGAGAAAGTACGGCCGGCCTGGGCAGTGATAGGGGAGGAGGGAGGAGAAATGCGAGTCACGGCAGCAGCAGCCTTTGATGTGCCTGCCGGCCGGCCGTGAATAATTAGGGGGTGAGAAATGCGCTCGGAGGGCTGCCTTTGATGTGGTAATGCGAGGCAGGCAGGCAGGCGGCTGGTGGCATTGTGCACGCGCTTTTTAGGGCTTGCGCAAGCGCAATGACCTAAAAAGCACATGCACTTGAAGGAATCGCCAGTGGAATCGCCAGTGGTGGATAAACACTGGATAAGCCCCTATAGAGCTTCGCCAGCTATGCGCTGAAGCGCATCAGCAGGCGAGCCCTAAAAAAGCACTATGATGCTGCCAGCACTGGCCACGTCACAGCGCCTTTTTTGTGTTAGGAGGGGCAGGACAATAAACTCAACATGGGGGGTAAAGAGACTTGGCATCCTCTCAACAACCTGTGATTCTGAGCTTTCAGCCATACTGAACAGCAGATGTGCTGCTAGTCAGCATGGCTAAACGACATTCACATTGACAAGGCCAATAGCTCGGGCATTGCCGAAATCTATTGGCTTTGCCAATGCTTGTTGGTGTGAGGATTCGGTTTCATGGTCTCCATCGCGATGCTGGCGCAGGCCACCCCCTCTTTGTTGTCCCTCTTTGTTGCCCCCGTCTGTTGCTCTCTCGCTCTGTGTCCTTCGGCCCCCGTCCAGCCCCTCCCCCCTCGGCCCCATTCCTACAGTTCAAGAGGCTGTGAGATGGCGGGCTTTTTTGTGCCAGCTGCTGACAGACTCCCAGCCGTGGCGCACATGCCATCTGCTCCCTGGGGCCCCCGCCTCTCCCCACAATAGAAATCCACCTCATTGTTTCAGCACAGAGCAGGTCCCTCTGGGAGAGGGAGGGGTGGGGGGGATACGCCATTAATCTGAATAGTCTGTGGGTTGAAGAATAACCAGAATTTCAGATTAACGGTTTGCCAGGTTTGTCCTGCGTGCCGACCCGTACATTTTCCTGCGTGTTCAGAAGCCTTTCCTGCAAAGGGTGTTTTTTTTGCAGTCCTCTGTTACTAGTGCTGTACATAAGGCATACATGAGTGAATAGCATAGTATAAAATGTGTCGTCGCTGTCCAAGGGCTCAGTAGACAGAGACCGATCTATTTATATTTACACATAGCGAAAAAGAATCCACATTTCACACGTGCTCATTTGAAAATGGCCAGGACCTTTCACAGGCGGGCATTGCACAGTGCCAGCAGACCCAAATGCAAGCAGTGATCACGTGCCCCACCCTGTGCGATGGTGCAGAACTCCCCTCACACCCTTGGCCCTGGTGCCTCTGCACCTGTTGCACTATCTATGTCCCTCCATCCACCGACGCTGGGGCATTAAAATACATTCATACCTGGGGTGGGATGTACGTTGTTACAACGCATGCTTTTACCACGCATGCTTTTACAACGCAGGTTTTTCAACGCAAGTCGTTACAACGACTTGCGTTGGGGGGTGCTGGATAGTGAATAGTTTAATTTACTATTCCAACTCCAGTCCCCGTGGATAGTAGGGAAGGTGTTGGATAGTAAATTAAACTATTACCTATCCTAGAGCGCCCCCCAGCGCAATTCGTTGTAATGACTTGCATTGAAAAACCTGCGTTGTAAAGGCACTGCGTGGTAAAAGTTGCGTCGTAAAGGATGTTTTCCCCTGGGGTGTGGTGGGATCCACAGACCTGGACTCTGGTGCCACTGCACCTGCTTCTCTTATGCGAGTTATGCTCCTGTGGAGCAGTCATACTTACCTTCCGGGTTACAGGGGGGGCCTGTGCATCGAAGCTGGGTTCACCAGAGAAAGCTTTACTGAGGGATGTGCCTTATGCGACTGAGCCTCCTGCAGGGCTGAAGATTGCACAGCATCACCTACAACTGACCTGCAAGCTCTGAAGAGGGGAGACCCATAAGGAGTTTATATCACTTTACTACCTCGAGAAGCATGAGCCCAGTGAGAGGGAGCAGTCGTGCTCCTCGGGCCATAGTGAGCATGGACTAGCAACAGACTCTGAAGCTTCCCAGGTCCTTGTTTATTTATTTTATTTATTTATAAAGTTTTATATAGCGCTAGCTAGACCCGGGGGTATCAGAGCGCTTTACATACACAAGAAAAGAAGAAGTTGCATTACATCGTAGAGCATGAGGAATCATAAAATATATAAGCAAATACATCACACTTAAATATGCGTTGGGGGAGTGAAGAACGCAGGTGGTTGAATCAGTCAGATGACTCCCCCTCCTAGAAAAAGTCAGGGTGAGAGGGGAGACCAGGGCTTTAAGTGGGCCGGGTCACAAGGGGTCTGAGCACCCGCAGTTTTTTTCAGGGGGCCTCGAAACGGGGGCAACATCTCGTGGTATCATCAGGGCTTTAAGTAGAAGCTTTTTCAATATTATATGTAACAAGTCATAGTTGCAACTTATTTATCTTATGCAACTAATAACCATTGACAAAGGCAATAGTCCTGACTTGTTGTAGGTATGATGTTACTTGTTGTATCTTATATCTGGATGCAACGACAGAAACAGCAAAATACATGTTGGGCGGCACACTATGCTAAGCACAGATTTTGAACATAAGTGTTTTAAAGCCACGCCCCTAATTACACTGACCGCGCCCCTTTGAGAGACCCCCCAGTTTTTCATCCCACTTAAAGCCCTGGGGGTGACCATTAGTCTATTGATGTCTAGGTTGGTTGACTTGGTCAGGGAAGTATTGGTTGAGGAGCAGTAGTTTCAGGTCCTTTTTGAAGCAAGGGAATGAGGGGTTGCATCTGAGGTCAGTAGGGAGTGTGTTCCTAGGGGAGAGGTGTGGCGCCGCGGCCAGGGCGACTGACGCTGGAATCTGGGGATCAGGGTTCGATCCCCGGCTCCGGCGGCAGGCTAGCCCAGCACCATGTGACTCTGGGCAATAGCTCGCTTAATCTTCCCGACGGCCCCCAGCGCCTAGAGACCCTTACGGGTGATTGTGCGCTTTACGAATGTGGATTATTATTATTATTCCATATCCTCGGAACATTACCAGAGAAGGAACGGCACTGGGTCGCTTTTCTTTTCAGTTTCGGGGGGATGGGAAGAAGTGAGTTGGTGCTTCTCGGAGTTCTTGATTTTCCTCCTTTAATGGCAGGTTTCAGCTTTGCATTCTGGGTCTTGTAGTCCTGATATTATAATGGCGATGCCAGGACTATGTTATAAGATACCAGGCAGGCAACTAGAGCCAAATTGCGGGGGGGGGGGCTGAAAAAGATTTTGGAGGGGGTAATTCTTCCATCCGTCACCAGAGTGGCCGTAAGAAGGTGGGAACACACAACAAAAGCCTCCCTTACAAGTAAACAGTCTTTTAAAGACCTGTTAAGTACTCGGGTGCGGCTGCAATGAATGCTCGCCAGCCCAAAAAGCTGTGTCAGCCCGGGCTGACACACACGACGGGGGGGGGGGGCTGAAGCCCCGTGAGTCCAATGGGTGTTGCGCGCCTGTAAGATACTCACATGTGGACATGGCAAACGAGAGCTCTGCGTCAAGTGGCTTGGAAATGACCTGAGAATGACAAACGTCAATGCCTCCTTGGGAGCAGGGACACAGCTATCAATAGTGCAGACGCGGCAGTGGTACTTGAGTTCAAGGGCCTGCATTTTAAGACTTAACTAGCAACTAAGGAACATGGCCAGACTTTGAACTCAAAGCAGCCCCGGCAATTTCGGCGAACCAGCAAGGGCAGGGGGATTCTGGCGCGAGTGGGAAGCACTGCTGCTTTTGTTACAGGGGGCCAATATTGCAGTACCGCTGAAACCCATATCCGTTGCAAAACCGCCCCCACCCTACCAACCTCCCGGGGATATGCCCGATGCCTGGTATGGCGAGTCCAGCCCCGGTAAGTAAGTAATGTGCGTTACTTAAATTAGGCCCACTGCACCTTTGAAGCGCCACAGCTTGAGGGCCTCATCCCGACCTATGAGAAGTCCCAACCTTCATCTGTGTTCAGACTGCAAAGCACAGAGCTGCTGCTCCAGGCCGGTTCCCTGGTTCTGAAGCCTCTCGGTGCTCAACGTATATTGCGGTATTCCTCTGGGAGAAAAGCTCCCACTTCTGTTTTTTGGATACCCTGGTGTGTGCCTGTTTAGGCATCTTTCTTTAGAGACTATGGTGGTTTTCTATAGAGCCTGCCTGAAAACCCCCTGAGCGAATCTGGGCTGTATAACTGAACAGATATATAACATTTGGCGTTCAGTGCCCTCACCTGTAATGTGGGGCAACATAATGTTATCAGGATCCTTCCATTCCTGCCTAGTAACATCCAACACAAACTGCTGAATGGGCAGTTCCCCATTAGAAGGCTGCTGGAATTGCCTCAGGAGTGATTATCAGAGGTACCTGTCCTTTCCAGCGCAGGAATGTGCATATTATCCCTAATGTGAAGATGCAAATCTAACAACATCTCTTCAATGATGTAATTGCCCGTTAAGTCCACAGAAGATGGAGCCTCCTCAGATGTATCCTAACACCCTGTACAAAAAGCTGTCTCCGACGTCTTCTTTGGTGCAGGAACAGAAGTATCCTCTTTAAAATCTGCCAAAGTCTGAAGGACAGTTCTCTCAAACCTCTCCTCCTCACTAGCTTCTCTTCTGCGATTTGGAGAAGACCCAGACGAAATTGAAGAAGATGAAGGAGAAGTGTGCGTTCTTTTTGACGCATGTTTGCCCATCCTCCAAAGATGGAAGCAAGTTAGCTGCTGCCAAAAGATTTTCAAATTGCCAAAAATCACCAAAGTTGCTGAAATCACTCATGCCACAAGAAACGCTTACGTGAGCCTTGTATTTATATGTTAAAAAGGGTGTGCTGAACTCGGCGCTCAGACAAAAGTCCTTAACAGCCTTCCACGCATGCGTGAACACTAGCGAGTCTTCAGACAGTGGCAGCAAGCTCCCTCCACACACCACAGGATGAGGAAGGAGAAAATAAGAGCAATTTCCCCCTGTTCCTCACAACGATGAGGGAATAAACCAGTCGCTCTTCCAAGAGGCGGACCACCATCAGAAAACACTCTGCAGGGAATGCCTCTCCAGTGTTGAAGGTATGTAACCAGCCCCAGCAAGAAAAGGTAATAAAGCCCTAAAAGGAACAAGCCAGGCATGGACCTTCTCCATCCTTGCTCCAGCTATGCAAGAAAAAAACCCAGGAGGAAACAGGAGTGCCAGCCCCTTTCCTGGTACCCAGGCGGGGCGAGTTGGGCTAACTTTCAAGGTTACTCCTGCTTTGTTCCTATTGTAATGTGACATCACCTCATTTCTTATGACTGGGATGAGGATGAGGGGTGTATGGGTATTTGCAGGTTCCATGTGCGGCGTATGGACCCTCCCTATTCAGGAAATTTACAGGCTCTGTGTATTCAATCACCTATTGTGAAAACAGCGCCATATTTTCGTTCATCTTATCTACCTTGGTTACCAGAAGCGCATCTTCGACCAAGATAGCTGTTCATGTCACTTTTGTGTCTATGAAAAAGTTTTGGATCCCTATTCACTCGTTTCAGTTATGAACTAGACTATTCTTCTTGGTTTAGGGTGGCTCTAGCGTTTGTCACACGATGCCTAATCGTGTCTTGAACTTAAGTAGTCAATGCGTGGAGGCAGGATAACCTTTCACATAAACGTGCGCTCAAATTGACATAAAACAATAAAGTTTCTTCTCAAGGTATTGCGATTTCTTCCAACTGAAAAACTGAATACTTTACAACCCACAGGAATGAATGATCGTATTGAATATTCATGCTTCCTATAGACAGCATGATTTAAGGACTATTCCCCCCCTCTTCCAATTGACAACAGTACATACATTTTATTTCTCATTCATTTATCATTGAAATTTTCAAAGCGATGATATTGATGATTGAAAATGTATACATTGGTCTGCTTTTGACCATGCTATAGTAATTTGATCATAATTATCAATAGTTATGATATGTTTATATCTGAAAATTTAAATACTCGTATGAATTTTCAACACTTTCACTCTGATTATAATCATTATCGGATAACCCTGTGCTCATATTGTACTTCACGTACAGTATGTCTTTTATTTCCATTGAAGTCATCTCACTCAGATCACGTGACCGCGGAGTCTGTTTTGAACTAGGAGAAGTTTAATGTTCATATGATTTATTAACTCTGACAGTTCACAATATTCCTTATATTGCACATGCTTCCTTTCCGATTTCGAATGTTTTTTAGTAGCATTACATCTACATCACGCTTTACGCACAGTCTGTCCTTTATTTCTATTGAAGTCAGAATACTCATATCACGTGACCGCGGAGTTCGTCTCTAACCCACTCCATACTTTCACGCATTTGGCAACTGTAAACACTCTACGTGAACCTTCACGCCGACTCTCAGTAAGTTTTCCATTCATCCTGTCGCGCACGCTGTCTCTTCGCTTTTTTAATTAACAGCACTATTTTATGCACGTTGTTGTCCCTCGTAAACATCACGAAGCACCACTTGCTGTCCCACTGTATCGCGCACGCCGCCTCTTCATTTTTCTAATCAACAGCACCTCTAGATGCACATTTTTGTCCATCGTAAACATCACATAGCACCATTTGCTCGCATCCACCTTTACTATCATATCGATAACGTGTTATTTATAATTTTTAGAACACTAACCATCCCGTTCACCTTCTTTAACTAATGTTTACTTTAGGACCTTTAACACTCATCTGATATCTTTGCTTGTATCAATCAAACACTCTTGTAAATATAGTTGTAAATATCATGACCCCTGTTGTTTGCTAAGGTCCTGTATTGATTCATTTTTAGGCCCCTGACGAAGGGTCTCACCTATCGACCCGAAATGCATTGGGCGGAGGAGTAATGTTCAAAAAAGGATTGCTTGAAAAATAATTTGTTCACCCTTATGAAATAAAATAAGGAAAGAAAATGATCAGCAATAAAAATTGAAATGATTTCATGATACACTTTGGATTTCACATTATTGGAAGAAATCGCAATACCTTGAGAAGAAACTTTATTGTTTTATGTCAATTTGAGCGCACGTTTATGTGAAAGGTTATCCTGCCTCCACGCATTGGCTACTTTTGTGTCTATCCCATTCAGATGAATATCAAGAAGATTAGGACCTAGTTTAACCCAGTGCCCACTAGGCGACTCATCGTGTCCATAACTGCTGACCGAAGAAAGTTCACCAGAAGTTACAACTGATAAGCGGTTGGGAACATTCTAAAGTGGTTCCAGGCTTTTTTCATCAGCCAAAGGTCCACCTTTAGACCACAAGCCTAGGAATGATATGCCCCCTGACTGCTCTTCCCAGCCCATGGTTTGCTCGCATATATCCAAAGGTCCTGAAGCTCCAGAGACCAGATTTACAAAGATGCGCACTGCAGCTTTGCGTAAACAGCAGCAGCGCTCTGTATCGTAAATCTAAAACAATTACGTAGCGCAATATTTAGTAAGAGTTGCATGCTGATGATTGGCCGCTCTCACACTAAAACGTTGCTTTAGTGCAACACTAAGCATTGCGCTATGGCATTCCGGTCAGACACTGCTGCCTTAAGTAAGATTTGCACTTGAAGTACAACCTTCAGTACAAACTTTGTTGCAAGAGCATCCGGCCAAGAGTAAACTGTAAAATGTGCAATTTTCATTAATGTTACGTATATGAATAATTTCAAAATTTACCTTCTTTTGCACCTGGTTTAATTTGGCAAAGCCGGAGCGTTATTTAGTAGATCTGGCTATACATTAAAAAGTTTGGGTGCTGCCGCTGTTGCCGCCTCACTACACAAAGTTATTTTGCAGCACCACTCACACTAACTTTCAGGGCAAAATAGTTTCTGAATGCAAAACTTGATGGGTGCTGCCACATGCACTTCTTTGAAACACCTTGCATTGCTCAAGTAAGCACACTAACGAATAGTAAATATGGGCCCAGTTGTGCCTTTTAAGAACACAGTGCTGATATGGCTTCGCTGTTGGATTAAGGTGGTGAAGGCACAGGTTAGTTTGATTAAGAGCAGAACCATCATTCAAGTTTTCACTTTCAATTTAAAGTTAGGTTGATGAGAGGCGTGACCCATACCAAACCGGATACACATCCTGGCAAATCGCCTTTGCGGCATCAATAGATGACACATTGACCTTGCACCATTCCCTATGTGGACCAGTCCTTTGGGGTTTGGGTGGAACCATGCTCCAGCAATGGGCAATTATCTCACATGGCCTAGACCTTCTTCAGTTGTCCCTTCACATAAAAGGGCTAATGAACCTAAGTGTCCATCAGGCTTAGACCTTTCCGTAGGTTTACAATTGTAAAGACGTGTACCATTACTTGGATGAAAACATAGCTCTTCGCACAGATATCAGTAGGTTGGAAATGGGCTCTGTGACCTGTTTCCAAGACCTCTGTTGTATGACAGCTGATCTCTTTGGAAGCATGGCTTTGCGTTTTATTGGCAAGCTTTCGAAGAGGATTAGGCCAGATTCACCCTAGTGATACAGCATCATTGATGACGTGCAAAATAATTGCTCAGTAGCCAGTAAATCTGCTCAGCAGCCACATGGATTACTCTTCCAGCTCTCAGAAAACACTACTCTGGATGATACGCCTTCGTGTGGCAGGCACCCAGAGTAGCCGAGCTGTTCCCCGCAATCTGTTTGCCTCAAGTTTGCCAGTAATCTCTTCGTCCTTGAGCCTCCTGAACTGTATGTCTTCTGAAAATATAAGTCAGTCTGAACAAGAAGGGCCCATAATACAAAGGACATAATTAGATTTTCCCTGTGGTGATTGTGCAAGGATTCTGCTCAGGAACAGAACTATGCTTGGGACCATAAAACATTGGCATGTAGGGATCAAGCCACCATACCACTTAGGTATCTATGAGCCAGAGCCCGACAAGCTATAGTGCTTCACTTGCCCTCCCAACCTTACCAGAGAAACAATTTAATTGGCACCCGAGAACACAACACTCTCGGCCCTCTCAGGGATCGCGGTAACAGGACACACCCTTTTGCTCTCTCACTCGCACTCGTCCACAATAAGATAAACCAAAGGCACAAAGGAAGTTTAGAATATTTATTAAAATTATTGTGTCCTACAATGCAGTATTCATGCCATAATTCGAAAGTCAATACAAATCAGATACACTGTTGGCATGGCTATTGAACCATATACTATAAAAAGCCCTGCCATGGTATAAAACAGATTAGCCTACACCCCCCTTTCTACAGAAGCTAAATGATTATACATCAAAAATCTCTGGGATTGGTAGCGGACCCTGTACCTTAACATACACAGATGGATGCTCTACATCTGACTGTGGCAATGATCTTGTCTCAGAACTCTCGCTCCATGTGTTTTCTTACTCTCTTGCACTCAGTTATTTGGCGAGACGGGTGCTTACAAACAACAGCGGAATTCTTGTTTTGTGTCTAGGTGCTAGTGTCTGACCAGAGAGAATAATAAGGGGCATTGTTGTTTGAACTTGTCTAGTATGTTCAGACTAAATCCCAGGAAAAGAACAAAACCTGAAAATATATGCAGGTTCCATGTGAAAGTACAGTTTAGCACACAGCAAGTTTGTTTATATAGTTAGTAAGTGGTGCAAATGAAAATGCAGCAAACAGCGTGCACAATTAGTCTAATTTAGGGAAAACTACAATGGGACATGCAGGAAACACATGACAGTGGAAGGTGGTGCTTTTAACTTACGAGAGTCCCTCACGATGGTCCTAAGGCCATGTTAGGTGGTTTCAAGGTCCCTATCCCTCCTTACTGCTCCTGCTCTTTTCGCACTCACTTGATTGTGATTCTCTTTCTTCTTCTCCGTATTACTTGTCTCCTACTTCCACTCTCGGCATGTGGCTGCATCTCTCCACACTCCATGCTCCCCTGCCTTGACCTCTGGCGTAGGGCAGAAGTTTGCCTCATCTGCTGCATATTCCCTCTTGTGCTGACATACCTGTGATACACCTTAAGTGATGGACCAGCTTCTCCATGCTTCTTAAGACAGGGGTCTCCAATGTTTTCAGTAGTAAAAGCTATGTATGCTCTACATGAGTAATGCATAACAACCAGAGCTGCAATGCTCATGGCTCCAAGGTAACAATATTAGTAATAATTGTCCACAACGCAGCACGATTTATCACTTTATGTTTTGGAAATTATGAGTTCTGAAAATACACACATTTGTATCTCAAATACACGTTTAAATTTTGGTGTGCATATATTATTTTCAACAAAGCAAAAGCTTTTAATTTAGTAGGTGATGGCACACTGGACAGCTT
This sequence comes from Lissotriton helveticus, assembly GCF_964261635.1. Taxonomy (NCBI): domain Eukaryota; kingdom Metazoa; phylum Chordata; class Amphibia; order Caudata; family Salamandridae; genus Lissotriton; species Lissotriton helveticus. Next base: position 579,903,967 of record NC_136070.1, on the reverse strand, counting down.
CAACCAGTCAGCTGGAAAGCTATGAGTAGCTCACAACCTATTTGTTGGAGAAGCCTATTTTAACCCCTTGCATGCTGTGCACATTTTTGCTCTGTGCGTGCGATTTAAATAGTGGGAGGAATTCGGACGGCCCACGGCCGTCCTCCGCACACGTCCACCGTGACGTCTGACGGCCGGGGGCCATCCAAACATGCAAGGGGTTAAGGCCTTTGCCTTCCAGACAAAACCAGTACCTCTCTGTTGAGTCTGTAAGCTGCGGTCTTGCTTCTCCTGGCACACAAAACACCCGGGGGCTCATTTACAGGCCCATTGTGCTGGCGTTGCGTCACTTTTTTTGAGGCACCGGCGGCACAATGGGCTTGCCCATATTTACAAGGGCATGTAAAGTCACCCTGAATGACTTTTCATGGCCCTGTAAATATGGGCCCTTTACACACATTATTCTGTGTGAATGTGGTCTTCCATGGGTCTTGCAGTGGGTGCTCCCACGCAACATCCATGGAACTTGCATTCCCAGATTTACAACATTTTGTAAAACTGGGAATGCATCAGAATCCTACGCCTTCCCTGGGGCGATATAGAAGTGGCGCAATGAGGAGAAATACTTTTATTTCTTGTTTTTTCCTCTTTCTACGCGTGCTGGAAAATCCCATTCATGATTGTTTTTGTGCAGGAAGGTGTCCCTTCCTGCACTAAAACAATAATCCCCGCAGTGCAGGTACCCTTGCAAAATGAAGCAAGGGTGCCTACCCTGGCGCATGGCAGCCAATTGTGTGCCAGCGCAGGGGAAAGCACAGGAATGTGTTGTATTGTTGTTAATAAGAGACATCCCTGTGCTTTGAAAATGACGCAGCACGGCGCAGCTAAATGACTTGTGGCTCCGCGCTGTGTACTTTCCTTGTAGATTAGGCCCGCAGTTTCCACCATGGTGCCCATGAGGCTTGTATTGCCGTTGCTCCTTCCAAGATGGCCACAAAACGGGATCTCCAAGATATGTATTATTACTATACAGTATGTCCCTTGCCTTACAGATTCCCTTGGACTTCTCGTGTTTCTGTTTGTCCTCCTTCCTTCGATTCTTCCCGAGTGATTCCAGAGGCTTTGGATGCTGCCACTTTAAGCAACTCTGAGGTTTTTTTTTGCCTGGAATCTCTATGATTTGTTTCCATCTTTTTCCACAACTAGGGTCTGGCCTAGTCAGACTCCAATATGGACTCTTCCCCTCCTGGTCACAGTAGACTCTCCTAGACCTGCTAATCTAGAGACCACCGCTCCGGCCAAAAAGAGAAGTCTGTTTCTCTCCACAACAAAGAGTGGAAACCAAGGCAAGGTCTGCCATTCCCATCTTATGTGACAGCCCAATCCACTCCTCATTTTGCAAAAGCCCTTTCCCTGGCCAAACACAGTTAAATAGAAGTGAAACTTAGGGGGTGGTTTAGGTGGTGGTGGAGGAAAGGAGGGTGCTTGGAAGCTAAGGGGATGAACACATAAATCATTTTCGTTAAAGCAAATCTAGGAGCAGTTGTTACCTAGTTTATATTCTGTATAAGGGCCACAGCGGTCAACCTGGAAGCTGGGTACCCGGGTTCGAGTCTCGGCAGGGAAGCTCAAAATCCTGTGATTCTGGGTAAATTAGAACCTACATATGCCCCTTAGGGCATATGTAGGTAATTTCCATTTTGCGATTCCCAAATAGCGATTTTTAAGGAATCGCTATTTGAGAATAGCAAAATGGAATGTAGCTAAAAATTCGCAATTTTTTGGCGAATCTCTAACATTCCTTAATTGCGATTCGCAAATTGCGAATCGCAATTAAGGAATGAGTGTCTTATTCATTCCTATGGGCTAAGAGGCCCATAGGAATGAATGGGGATACATTTTCAAATTGCGATTTTCTATGAGAAAATCGCAATTTGAGTATCGCAATTCCAAGGGTGCCAGGGTGTCCAAAGGACACCTGTTGCACCCCTGGAATGTGCCTCTAAGTACATGTAGCGCACATACATGCCCTAAGGGCATGTCTGTGCGCCACATGGCACTTTGAATAAAAAAAAAAAAGCATTTTGAGAGGAAATCGCAAAATACCATCTACTTGGAGTAGGTGGTATTTTGCGATTCCTTAAGCCAAATTCGCATTTTAAAATTGACTCCTACATAGCATTTAAGGAATCGCAAAATTGAGATTTCTTAAATGCTTGAGCAAAATAAGGAATCGCAATTTTTGCGATTCCTTATTTTGCTAATGTGCACCTACATACCAAAGGGGCGTTTGTGATTCGCAAACGCCGAAATTAGGTGAATTTCGGTGTTTGCGAATCGCAAACGCCTACCTACATATGCCCCTATATCTCCCTGTGCCAAACAAAATGAATGTGTCCGTCTGTAATGCAACTGGTGCTCATGTAAAGCATTCTCATACCGTCGAGTTCGTGCTATATAAAATTCCCCCTCCCCCAAATAAAATGTGGGTTTCAGCGGCCACCAGTGAGTGTAGTGGAAATTTGGAGGGGTGGAGGAGAAGGATAGGGATGACAAGAGTTTATCCAACCTGGAAATTCTTATTTTAGTAGACACTGGCACAGGGTCTTTCGGAAGAAAGGTATGCAGCCCATTAGGTGGAACAGAAGGCCCCACTGTAAGAAGAATCTGTGTAGAACATGGAGCCTTTACAAGTGGGCACTCTCATGTGCATGATCAGCGCTCTTGTGGCTTATAGGGAGGTGTAGGCGGCCCCAACTATTCTAGTCAAAACACAGTGATCAAGTTCTAGCTGCCTGAAGATCAGATTGGCTGAAACAGCAGGCTGTTTCAGCAATTTTGATTGGCTACCTGCCAAAAAATCTTCACAGACCTCTATGTGCAGAAATCAAAACTGCTGGGTCAACGGAGGTATAGATTGTCATAAGTGGGGTGGTCTGGGCAGCCGGGTACCAGAGTCTCACAGTGGCCTGGGCTAGCTCGCTATCTGACCATGATTATCCTTTCAGCAAATGGGCAGTTGGATTCCACAAAAAAAGATGGATTCACTTAGTGATTCGCTTGTGCCAACTCTGGACAGAAAATGCTAATTTCGTCCACAACTGCCTGTTACTTGGACAGCCCCTGCAGAAGCACAAAACGAGTAACAATCATTAGCCCCCATACAGAACCAGGCTACATCTGAGGATACAGGAGATAGTCTTTTAGTTGTAGGCCCCCTTTCGCCTACTCTCTTGTTGCACTTGAATCCCCTACATTGGTCTTACTCCCATAAAGCAATTCTGATGGCCCCTTGGGATCTATCACTACTGCCTCCAGTTCACAAGTAGGCAAGATATTGCCCGGGCAGTAGACCCTTGTGCTTCAGTATTGTGATTGTAGCCGTGGCGTTGGGCCGCTCTCCTCTCCCAACCCTATTTTGAGTCCTCTGAAAGTACCATTCAGTAGCATAGCCCGCTAACCCCAGGGTAGAGCGGATACCGTGGCCCAGTCACTAGTACTAGTGAGTGGTACCATGCACTCTAGACAGACTCTCTGGGTCAAGTTTTAACCCTCCAAAGCTAACAAAGATACACTCTGTAGTATGTTATTGATGTGTTATATTGTTTGTACCTTGTTCCTTTAAGCTATCTTATTAACCCGTTCCCTGCTCTACCTGCCCAGTGCTGCGCACGACCGTTGGCTGACGCAGCCCCGCCCACTCTTTAGAACTCCCGCACCACTGCAAAATTCGCGCCGCGGTTTAGGAGTTAAATGTATTACTTCTGTTCTATTTAGAATGTTACTTGCTGCTTGGGAGCATTAGAATGTATATGTGTTCACTCTTGAAGTTGTTCTGTTGGAGCTGGCTCTTTCTATGCTGGGTCCTTTCCATGTAGTCTAGCAATAAACGCCTTCAAGTCACTACTCGTTTCCTGCATCTTTACTACACACTCCAAGCTCCCACTGAGCTCTATTATCTGGAATCCCAAATAGGTGCTGTTTTTATTAGGCGTGTGCAAAATTTGTGCCATTTGCTTTTGCATAATTTTGCAAATTTCTGCAAAAACATAAGCGAAAAGCGAAACTGCCATTTAGCGTTATATTTTAGCGCAAAGTGTGCCCATACACCCATATTGGATGCAAGGAAGCATTTCACGCTAAAACTTAACACAAAAATACAAGTGTAGCAAACAACAGCTGCTCGAGGTCTCGTCATTCACGTTATTCCTTTGATGCTACGCTAAAATGTTGCCATTTGGGGCCAGATGCATCAAGCATCCATTTTGCGATTCCTTATTAGCGAAAAATAAGGAATCGCTAATAAGGAATAGCAAAATGGAATGCATCAAGCAATCACTACAAAAATAGCGAATCCTTAGAATTCCTTAATTGCGACTCGCAAATTGCGAGTCGCAATTAATGAATACCTCCCCATTCATTCCTATGGGCCCAGAGGCCCATAGGAATGAATGGGAAGACAATCTCAATTTGTGAATCGCAATTAGCGATTCGCAAATTGAGATTGCAAGTTCAAGGGTGCAGGGGTGTCCAAAGGACACCCTGTTGCACCCCTGATTTTGATCTGTGCACATATGTTGCGCACACACATGCCCTTATGGGATGTGTGTGCGCAACATGAAACTTTAAAATATGCACAGAAGTGCATTTTTCTAAGTTTTTGCAAATTACCACGAAGTTGTACTTCGTGGTAATTTGCGTGCCCTATTAGCGAATTCGCTATTTTTGAAACTTTCATGCATTGCATTTAAGGAATCTCAATTTGAGATTCCTTAAATGCAAACAATCGCAATTTAGTGAATTCTCTATTAGCGATTTTTGCATTTGGGATGATGCATCCCAAATGCAAAAATACCGGTCGCAAAGGGGCAGATTCTGAGAATCTGCCCCTTTGCGACCGGTTTTGAGCTTGATGCATCTGGCCCTTGGTGTGAAGGCACAATTAGCAAAATCATATTAGATTACGCTGGCGTAAAGGAAATTCCGCCCGGATGTAGTTTTTATTCACTTTTGGGTTTTTTCTGAGAGGGTGGTGTGTGAGAGCTGCTGTCTGAACAACAACCCACTAGGTGCAACTTCCCTTGGGCCTGCTAGTTTCTACTTTTAAATGACCCCAGTGGGCTGGAATGCTTTTTGTAAGCTGATCCTTGAGACACCCATTGGAATTATTCTCAGACCCCACTCCTGGTTTATAGTTTTTCCTGGCACCTTTTTCAGGAGACCATTGCTTACTCACCTGTGAACTGCCCAGCCTATGCCAGCTTTCTGTTAAAGTTTATTTTTCTTACTTCGTATGCGTCTCCAAAGCTGCTCAGTGGACAGCTTTGTGAGTTTTGGTTTGTCAAACAGCTATTGGTGTTCCATACAACTGTATTTTTAAAAAGTGTTCACTTGCTGTAAGGGCAATAAAAAAAAAGTCACTTTGTTCCTCTTATCCAATCACCCAAAATCTGCAATACTGCATTTGCACTTGCCTGCAGTGTCATGCACGTTTCTTAGCCTCCAGTTCTAACACCTTTTTAGAAGATGGTGCATTTTGTAACTGCGAATGTCAGTCTACAACCACCAAAATGTTAACTGTTTACTTCAGTAGACTAATGCAAATCAACCATGTTATACAGCTAGTCCTGACTTAGTTCAATATAATCCATCAATCTTTCCATTTTAATTTTAGGATAAAAAGTGATGACAATCAGAAAAACTATCATCCATCTGGCTTGCCTGTGATTTATACGTTTAAAGGTCTGTAGAATTACTAATTTATGATGGCCTATAACTATTTTAAAAATTGCTGTGCTGTGTCTTCCAAACAATGACAGAGCACAGCATGTGAGGGCAGGAACTCCAGTGGTTTCTTCCAGACTCATTGTATTGTATTGTATTGTAATTGCATTTATATAGCGCTTACTACCCCTGACGAGGCGTCGAAGCGGGGCCTTTTTGGACACGTGTTTAATTTTTGCCAGGTGGCGGAAACTCCTGTTCGTAAGAGTTGATAAAGAGAAAACATGGCGTCTGGCGCCACCTAGTGGTAGAGTCACTTAAACTGCCTCATTGTAAATCAAGACGGCAGCGTTGTTTACAAGTAAAACTCTCTAAATGTATTCCAAAAGGACAAACAATAGTGACCCACACTACTCTGGGGGGTCTCTGCAGGGCCTATGCTAAGGCTGCACTGTAATCCCGGAAGCCCACAGTAATCTTGACATGGTGCCCAGTCTCCTGAGATAACCAGACACGTGACTGCTGGCTTGATGCCCTGCCCAAGACTGAACCTCCCTGCCAACCATCCAGCTTCTAAATACGAGCCAACCAAATCTGTCTGGGCTTTGAAATGTGCTTCCGTGTGCAGTACTGACCACACGCACTATTTGACCTGATTAAAACTGACTTGAATTGGAAGGCATTCTCAAACTTCCCGTGTTTTATGTGAGCAGCGCCACTAGTGTAACGTCTACATGCTGTTCTACTTATACAGCAGTATGTAGTGTCAAGACTCACAATTATAGAAATGTTTTCTCAATCTGTCCAGGTTTTGTGTGAACAGCATTACTGGTGTAAAGTGCAATTTGATTTATTTTGCTACTTTTACTAAAATATTGAATCTGTTTGTCTTGCTTGAATTGAATGGTATTCTACATTTGTTTGCAAACCGTGAAACCAGCAGGAAGTGTAATTTGCTGTTTTGCTGGAACTACCGGGTTACAGCAGCACCCACAGACTAAGCCACACCCTCCTCATTGTCTTTGGCGTGCTAAACTATTCTGGACTGTCGTGACATATAACATACTTGGTGGTATCATGCTCATTACTATGGGTCTGTTGATGTCACACATGGGTGACGTCATCAAAGTATATATTATATGGGCTAACCTACAATAGCTTCTTCTCTATTCACCTGTGGACCCATCAGTGCATATGTGATGGATGCTCGTATAGTGTCCGTTCCTAAGGGTTATTCCTCTGCCGCTCCTGGGAGAGTCCTCAGAGGGTATACCATTGGTGGTTACACAAGCTCCATTCCTTTGGGTTGCTCTTGCATCACCCTTGGGTTAGCTTCCAGGCATAAATTGCACTCTTTAGACCTGCACTGGCTCCTAATTAATCAACAATTACAAATCAGAACACAACATTATGCATAAATCACTACATGAACATTTCCTCTCTAAGCTTTCTAAACCCTACCAGCCAACCAGAGCCTAACATTGTATAGCAAGTAACATGGGGCAACACCTTCATGTACTTGCCCCTACCTGCTGGAAATATCCTCTTGTACATGTAAGTCCTGAATATGGCCTCCTGAGGGTAGAATGAGGGTAGGCAACATAATCATGGCAACAGGACTATTGCCTCCGGTCTGTACATCCCCCCATGTTGGCACTATGAGGCGGCATGAGTAAATTGTACTGACGAATATCGTGCCTAGGAATACTGTGGTAACAGAATATCATAAACAGAATATTGAGGGACAAAGAATCAAAAGGTAAGTGTATATGGAGAAATTATACATTTGCTATTCTTAACTCCATATCTATGCACCTTGATGATATATATAGTTAAGGTACATATATGTGGAGTTAGGTATATAAAATCTCTACTTACTTTTTGATATTTCACCCACAGTATTCTCGTCATGATATTGTGTGCCATCAAGATTGCCCTCTAGATATTCCGGGGGCACACCGTATAAGTATGGTACAAAGCACCATAAATATATATGTACCGTTCTCTAGTTAGCCATGGAGCTTGTTATTTCCAGGATGTAGGAAAACTTTCTCGAACATGTTGCCCATGTATTCTTACCAAACTGAAAACAATCGGAAAATCAGCTAATTAGATGATTTCAATAACACCCATAATATCCTGGGGAAAATATAACCCCGATACGAGTGACATGTTCCACCGTGCATCATGCACAGCTCCAGAAGCCACTCTCATAATCCACACCCTTCCAATAAGACACAATAAAATAGCATGAAGCTTATGCATTCCATCCCATACTCCTCTCCAGTATACACTTAAGTGCACTACCTATGAGTGCAACGTTGGAATTCGCTATCCTTCCAACGATGCAACATTATGTGTAGTATGTTACCAAAAGGCTAAGGTAATTTGGTGACTTGTGAGGGGTATAAAGCGCTATATCAATCCCACCACAAGGACTGAAATGCTGCTGGATGCTATATAACTTTCGAGGCATTATTTTATAACTCGAGTAGACAAAACAAATTTTTAAAGTGGTTGTCCATTTATTCACATTGTGTTAGCACTAAACTGTAAGCACCAAGGAGATAACTGTAACCACTTAACAATATAAAAAAACGCCTGTAATCGATGTAGAGCCTAAGATTGCCATTTTCTTTTTCACAAAAAATGGAAGCTGTAGAAAAGAATGGTAAATAAAACTCTTCTGACTTCTTGCTTTGATTGTTGCTCGTTATTAATAGTATTCTCCTGCTCGGACAGATCTGCTGCTGCTCTATCCTCTCAGTGACAACATTCTGTGACAGGATACTCCTCTGCCTCTTTTCACAGGTCTTCTTTGTCTGGTTGTGCTGCACCACCTCACCACATCAGAAGGTTGGATGCTGGAGGCGCGCCTTCATCTCCGATTCCATCTTCAATGACTTCAAGGCATCCTCCATCAACCACAAAGTGCAGGAACAGATATTCATCCCTCAAAACCAACAAACTTCAGAGAACCTTTAAGGAAAGCTTTTCGATACAGCATTCTTTGCGGTACTATTCACCTTTTTTAATTAAACATCATTCGATCTATCAATGTGGATTCCATCACAGGGTCAAAATATTCCACATTGCTGTCCGCAACAACATCAAATAAACAGGCAATCAAAACTGATGTTACCACTCTCTACCTACTTTACCTGTCTGTGACAGTGGAAACAACATGATACAGTCCACCACCTTACATTACTTCAGAGACAGGGTGTCCTCATAATGCAAGGAACTGCGCAGGACTGGAGCCCTCCAACCTCATATAGATACCAACTAACATTCGTGCTGTCACCTTTCCTCACCAATGGAGAAATTCCCACAGCCCCAACATTTCTCTCCATCCCTGGGAGTGTAGCTACGGGAGGGGTGTTTACAGATTGCATAGGCAGCTGAGCTAGGGTAGGAGAATGGTGGAACAGTGGAGAACATCAGCTTGGTGAGTCAAGTACCACCGTATTGATGTCTCTGTTCCACAACTCCCTTCATTGTGCATCATAGTGATAGTATGGTGCCCATGGGTGACAAGCGCCATCTCTCCCTCCCATGGACTGGGGATTCGTCAGTATGAAGAAGGGCCAGTGGAGGCTACTGAATCCCCATTGGGCATGAAGACGTGGCTACAAGTGGCCGTGAAATTTTGTAGTGTAGGCGCACACGTGTGATCATATATGCAAGAGCATAAATCACCATGCATCCATGCGCATACGTCACCACACACGTGGATGACTATAAAATGAATTGGGCCCCCGTGTTTAGGTCTCGTAGGCGTTAGCCGCGCGAAGCGCGGTCTCGCCAGAGACCCTATTGTCAGCGAGTCTTCGTTCCAGGAGAGGAGACAGGAGCTGGCCGCGTGCTCGGAATTGAGCGGGCCACGCGCACGTGAACACGCTCGCTGTGGCCAGCTCCTGTCTCCTCTCATGGAAAGCTCCAACACCACACACGCATGCGCATACACAGAGACACACACACACGAGCGCCCATGCACGCACGCACGCATACAGACACCCCCGCCATCGCACACATACCCACACACACACACCAGTGCACCGAGACCTCCCTCCACACCCCGCCCCCCCCGCCGCCCTAGTGTTTGCACATGACCCAGACGAGCGTTCAAGAAACTCCGAGTCCGAAAAGCACACAGTGATATACGAGAGCACGTACCTGCCCCTCCAGCTGCACAGGTCCGTGGAGTAGGAGCCCAGCACAGAGTGCACGATCCCGAGGTACAGGAGGAAGGGTAGCCAGAGCATCTTCACGGCAAGCCCCTGCGCACGACACACGGCATCAGCCTCCACCGGCAGCTTGCATGGTGCCCGAGGATCACAAGAGGGAGGCGCCGAGACTCGCGGAAACACATCCACCACCAACAACAGCTGCTGCTCGGCTCCCGGCAGGGCAAGGGGGAAGGGGAGCAGGGGCCGGCCAATCGGACAAGGCCGGACAACTTCTGACCAATCAGAAACCGGCAAGCCTGGAGGGGGAGATAAACTTCCCGAGCCTGGGAGGCGGGGCGGCATGTGCATTCCTCGCTCCTCCTCTGACAGCGAATCTGATCCCATCCGAAGAGTTTATTTATTTATTTAGGTGTTTGCTGAGCGCTATTGCTTCGAAGCATTGTAGACTTCGAGTCTTTAATCAGGAGAAAGACAATATTTGGCAGGTAAGGATGCCTTCTCTAGGCAGCTGGCCACCCACTGTCTACTCCCAAGCCGGGCCGCAGAGAAGATTGTGAGCACCTCATAAAAAATTTTTTTTTTAAAACCACACACATTTTCTTTATTTTTGTGCATCACGTAAGTTTGCAATGAAATTGTACACATAGTGCAAAAATCAGCCGGGCGTCTTCATGGGTCTTTTTAAACTAGTTTGCTTGTTTCTTAAATTCTAGGGTGCTGGTGTATACTCTGCTGTTGAAAACTAGGTCATGCTTGCGTAGCACTAACATTCTCCTATGGAAGCGTTCAACCCCCTACAAGTTTGATCTTAGGCTGAAGAAAGTATCCAAAGGCCTCTCAAACAGAATCAGTTTCATTTCGGGCTTCTCAGCACGTCTATGGCGATCAGAATCCCAGCACTTGCCTGCGCTTGGTATGATCCTCCTCTATGGACAGGGGCAGCCTATGATGGGGCCTTCGGCTACCCCAGAATTGAGGGTCACCAAATGTACATAAACCACTTCCCTTCTCTCCTCGCTGGCCATGGCGGACAGCGGAAGTCACATGCCGGTGCCAGTGATCCCTTGATCGGCTGGATAGAAGCTGCGGACGCAAGGCAGCTTGAACCCGGAGCCCTCACACCGGCACTCGGCATCACTCCGGCGCCCAGGCCACCTGCAGCTAACAACCTTGCTGACAGAGGAGCAGGTAAGTGAGGGTGTAGCGCCCAGAGGATGGAAACAGGTGTGCGAGGCGCTTGGCAGGCAAGAGCGGCAACCCAGTCTGTAGGCATTGTTGTAGGCATATTGGGGTGGAGAGAGGTTATTTTCTTTTAATAATGCACCTAACCCTGTTGGTGCATTATTCTTTGCCCAGAGGGTACACAGCTTTGAGGTTACGAAAGGATGCTAGCGCCTTGAAGCACAACCAGTTTCAGTCCGCGCATTGTTTTTGTCAAACTTGTCAGGTGTGGCACTCCAATTGGTTGCGTTGAAGTTTGTGAAGACTGCAGTCCCCAGAATGCATCTGCTTGATGAAAATGGAAAGCCCGCGCTTGTGTTCATAATGTCATGGAAAGGTTATTCGTACATGTGACCCAGCGCAGCATCTGGTCCAGTCAAGGTGAGTGTATGTCACACCGTTCATGCTCGCGCCAGGGCCTTTTTTTTTTTTTTTTTTGCGGTGTGAGGTGCTTCTGTGTGCACATATATGCAAAGATGTGTGTCTCTCCGGGTGATTGTTGCCTGTGTTTCATGCACAGAGTGTGAGTTCTATACCTTATCTGTGTGTGTGTGCATTTGGCATTGGTGTGTGCGTGCACTGACATGACGTATGCATGTGTGTGTTCAAGGAGAGTGTGTGTTGGTGTGTGTGTGTGTGCTTGTTTTCATTATTGGACTCATCCGCCTGCAGAGGATTCTGTGCTCAGAAATTACTGCTTCAACTTAACACGAGCACGGTCACACAGTGCACAACATTCCCATGTGAGAACAATAAAAATGAAGGGCTAGATTTCGATAAAATCCCGAAAGTTCAGTCCCATAATGCTTGTGCGCACCCAAGCTGCCCTAACAGACCTGGACGCTCTGTTTTCACATCTGCGGCTCGGCTGTGCTGACAGCAAGCTGCTTACAAGCGTGAAAGCACTGGACGAGAGTCCAAGCTTCAAAACCAGCGCCCAAGAGCCTTCAAAGGAGTCCTTTCAAGAGGTGACACCTCGCTTCAGACAGCCCCATTGCCTGTACTCAGGCCTGAAAGATGGGACGGGTCACCTTGTGGGCTAAAAAACTAACATTTCACGCCAATCGGGCCTGAGGCCACCCCATCAGGGAGTGACCAGGGCCTCCACAACGGTCCCAGACGGGCTCTTACGGTTCCCAGTTTATTCGCCTTCCCTTGACCTTTCATTCACATTTGGTCGCTGCCAAGCCCCACCCCAAATCGGCATGTCAAAAACAAAAGTAATGTATCAGCCTATTCAGAAGGGAAAAAAGAAATGTACCCCCTGTCGTGTTGTGGTCGTGCGCCGGGAAGTACACCAAACACAGGACTCAGGTTGGTCTCACATTTCTTTATTTGCATCGCTTATTATTACGAGTTAGCACCCAGTGCAGCTGACGGTCAGCACATCCGTCCCCGTCCATCTCCTGGTCATCATCTGTCCCCTTTCCTGTGTCGTCACCGGATCTGGTGTCCGGTGACCTGGTCACTCTGCCTGAGGACCCACAGGGTCCTAACGCCCTACTGTCCATCGCCCACACTGTCAGGTCACGACATCTCCCCCCTTGATGCAAACAAATGTTCGTGACACGTTTACCAGAGTCCTCATTCACAGTTACATTGATAGAGGTGAACGAACGAGAGAAAGAGAGAGAGAGAGAGAGAGAGAGAGAGAGAGAGAGAGAGAGAGAGAGAGAGAGAGAGAGTACTTGTTATTCTACATTTCTTCAATTAGTCTCTGTTGTTTACTGCATGTCCTTCGTGAATCTACTGTCTCCATCGCTCCCTTGTCCTCTGTCTTCTACCTTCCATGTGGCTGCAGGTGTCGCTGCCATTTCTTCCTTTTCCGCCTTCCCTGTCCTTGAAATGCTATCTGTTGCTTGTTATTCGTTGTTGGTCGTAGGCAGCCGTTATCATCGATCCTTTCACTTTCGTCACCGCCAGTCTTTGGAGAGCTTGTTGTCTTATTGTCAATATTCTTTCTGTCTCAACACTTTTGGTCCTGGCCCTGCGGTGCCTCTTGCCTTTATTTCCTTGGTGGCGCTTGTCCGCTCTGCTCATTGCATGTCTTTGTCCTTTCTCTTTGCTGCTCTTTCTCCTGCGGTATGTCTTTTCGTGTTGCTCCTTTTTACCCATTTTCTTTCTAGGCTCTCCTTGTCCTTTTCTCTTGTGTCCCTTTTGTGTTCTTTTTCCTTCCTTTTCTTCTGTTATTCTCCTTTTCTTTTAGCCTTTTCTAGGCTCTCCTTGTCCTTTTCTCTTGTGTCCCTTTTGTGTCCTTTTTCCTTCTTCTTCTTCTGTTATTCTCCTTTTCTTTTAGCCTTTTCTAGGCTCTCCTTGTCCTTTTCTCTTGTGTCTCTTTTGTGTCCTTTTATCTTCCTTTTCTTCTGTTATTCTCCTTTTCTTTTAGCCTTTTCTAGGCTCTCCTTGTCCTTTTCTCTTGTGTCTCTTTTTCGTTGTCTTTGTGTCTCCTTTCGTTCTCTTTTTCTTTTATGTTCTACTTTTCTCTTTCCTGTTTCTTTGGTCCCTTCTTTCCTCGTTGTTTTACTCCTCTTTCGTGTCCTTTTTCCTTCTTCTTCTGTTATTCTCCTTTTCTTTTAGCCTTTTCTAGGCTCTCCTGGTCCTCTTCTCTTGTGTCTCCTTTTGTTCTTTTTTTCTTTTATGTTCTCCTTTTCTCTTTCCTCTTTCTTTGGTCCCTTCTTTCCTCGTTATTTTACTCCTCTTTCTTCTTCCTTTTTTTCTTTATTGCCTTGTAACTTCTCCTTTGCTCTTTCTTTTTGTCCTCGTGTGGTCTTTGTACTTTTATTTCTCTTTGTTGTTCTGCTTTCTTTCCTTTTCTTTTCCTTTCTTTTCTTTGTTGTGTCTCTTTTCTGTCTTTTATTTAGCCTTCTCTTGCTTCTTCCACTCTCTTGTTCTTCTTTCTTTGTATGTGTATATATTGTTTCCTTCTTTCTCTTTCTCTATTTGTCCTTTTGTTATTCTCTGGTAATCTCTTTTCTATTGCACCATCATCTTCCTTTGCCTTATAGCTCTTTTTCCACTTGTGCGCTATTTTGCCCGTTATTTATCCTTTATTCTTCAATCACGACCTTTATTTCCTTTGTCTCCCTTTTCAGACCTTTTCCGTGCTTATCTTCCTTTTCTTCTTTATCTTCTTTTTCTTCCTACCTTTTCTTCTTGCTCGCGTTCTCCTTAATTCACCTTCTCTTATGTTCTTCTTCTTCTTTGCCCTTTGCCTGGCTTTGAAATTGCTGCTCTCCTTTTTTCTATGACCTTTTCTTGAATGTCCCCTTCAAGATGTCACTTTTGTCGTCTTTGTCCTTTCTTGTCCTTGATATGCCCCTTTATTCTCCTTATTTCTGCCTTCGTTTTATTTATTTCAACTTCTTTTCTCATTTCTTCCTTTTTCGATGTTATTTGGCCTTAAAATTGCCACTCCATTATTGTCTATCTTTCTTTCCTTATCTAAGATGGCCGCCGCTTTTTTCACGCAATTTCGCCGTCCCAATCGCCTTGCCTGTTCTTAAGATGGCCGCCGCCGCTGTTCTCACTGCCCATTGGCTCAGCTCGCCTCCTTCTAACATGGCCGCCGAGACTCTCCAACGCTCTCGCAGGATCTCGCGCCTTCTTTCAAAGGCCCGCGCTTGTTCTTAGCGCTTACCGCAATCTGCTGCAGCTTTTTTACAGTCGCTGTCTGGTGGGCTCCCACGTCGCTCTTCCCGTCTACCATGTCACTTGCGGCGCATCCAGGGTGGACACACGTCGATCCACGCGTCGATACGTTTCCCTTCGTCGCCAGTTGTCGTGTTGTGGTCGTGCGCCGGGAAGTACACCAAACACAGGACTCAGGTTGGTCTCACATTTCTTTATTTGCATCGCTTATTATTACGAGTTAGCACCCAGTGCAGCTGACGGTAAGCACATCCGTCCCCGTCCATCTCCTGGTCATCATCTGTCCCCTTTCCTGTGTCGTCACCGGATCTGGTGTCCGGTGACCTGGTCACTCTGCCTGAGGACCGACAGGGTCCTAACGCCCTACTGTCCATCGCCCACACTGTCAGGTCACGACACCCCCTTCAAAAGAAATAAGTGCGGGAGTGTCAACTGCCGAAACCTCTTTTGCACAAACACTTTGTAATATATATATATAGTTATTAAAGTCGGACATTCAGCTATATGTCTGAGTGGTTTCTTCCAGCCTATAAAGGCAGTCTGCAAGCAGCCAACCCTTCAGCCCTGGTGATGTAAGGGTTTCTGCTAGTGCAATCCATCAACTGTTTACAAGTGCGGGCCCATAGTATGACCTCTTACCTAGCGGTGAGCACCGCCCCCTCCATCTACTGCGGGCCTGGAAATACTTAATACGGTCAAAGCTTTCCCCCCTGCTGCAGAACAAAGGCAAATGTTGTAACTGAGCAATCTGGGCTTTAAAAGAAGAACTACAGCCAATTTGCATTTAATGGCTTTATTGGGGGACAGATCAATTTATTTCCAACTGGGCTATATTATGACCAGGCTGTAATAACCATCCGTCGGACCGCCTGGAGGGAGAGCGTTCCGATCCCGTCTGACCAGGCAGAGGAGTGGCTATCGGTGGTGCAGCAGGAGCAGTGGCACCGGGCCGACAGGCGTACTGGTGCACTGCACCACATTTATGGGTGCCTTATTCTACCCAGCCATAGGGAATGGGTCTGTTTTCAGTACTTGCATTAGGACCAATGACACACTTGCTATGCCACTGTGAACAGGTCGGATTTCATACAGCGATGCAGAGAGGATGAAAAGCTCTGTGGTCCCATTCAGTGTATAGCTTTGATCGACGGCAACATTGACAGGCTGGTCTCGCGATGTTTTTACTGCTGGCGGAACGCTGCTCCGGTGAATGAACGTAACCGGTTCAGAGCCATGAAGAAATCCATTCCATTCCACGTTTATTTACCGTTCAAGCTGTTGATTTCTATTGTAATGCCATGAGCAAAATTTCACCATGAGACTGGCAGAAACACAAATAGTTTTTAAATAGAAAAATTTGACAAATCCAGGTTTTGACAGCTCAGTTGGCCATCTCGAGAGAACAAAGTGACACTCTTTGATAGAGTCTATCTTTCAGCTTCAACATTCCTAACGGCGCTGTGACTGCCCGCCCTTCTGAGACGCCGTAGCCCGCCGCCATTACACAGCGGAGCTCTGAACCCGCACAGGCACTAAATTGAAAGCAAGAGGCCAAGTTAATACAGGAACATTTTAAAAGCAGTAAGGCATCTTTAAAGTGAAACCCTAGCCTGGGTGTCACTTAACCTTTATTCGTCAGTCCGGGGCGGATGGGAGCCTATGACTTGGGCTGTCAAAAGCAGATTTGTGAGAGTAGATGTACTCACTCAGGATGGGGTGGCATCTGAGGCAGGGGTAATAGCAACTTTGACATATGGCACTTGTGTTGGGCTGTTTCTCTGCTTTTAGCAGTTGTGTGCCCAGCAGTAGTAGTGCCTGCAATGGTAAATGACAGAAGGAGATGTTATAGCACAAGTGGTTGATGTGATGATTACAAGTGTTGAAGCAGAGGGGTGGATCTGTGGTGACCACAGGTGTTGCAGCAGCGATGGTGGTCATGGTGGCTATACGAGTGTCAGCAGATGTGGTGCTTCCTGCCATGTTTGCGGTCCATCTGATGGACATATAGGTAAGTGACTTTGAGCGGCTTGTGGCTCATTTTCATCGTCCAAACTCGCCTCGAGCACCCAAACAATGGGACAGTCTCGCACCACACTCCATCCCTCGCCCCACACTCCATCCCTCACCCCACACTCCATCCCTCGCCCCACACTCCATCCCTCGCCCCACACCCCATCCCTCGCCCCACACTCCATCCCTCACCCCACACGCCATCCCTCGCCCCACACGCCATCCCTCGCCCCACACCCATCCCTCGCCCCACACGCCATCCCTCGCCCCACACTCCATCCCTCACCCGACACTCCATCCATTGCCCACACTCCATCCACTCCCTCTATCTCTCTCTCTCCCTCTATCTCTCTCTCGCCCTCCCTCTATCTCTCTCACCCTCCCTCTATCTCTCTCTCGGCCTCCCTCTATCTCTCTCTCGGCCTCCCTCTATCTATCTATCGCCCTCGCTATCTATCCGATCACCACAGCATCACTCGGCACCACCACAGCATCACTCAGGGGCACCACAACATCACTATGCGCTACCAAAATGCTTATAAGTACAACAGTAACTTACAATATTATTATATTATAATATTATTGCCAACATTGCTTAATATTTTGCAACAACTATCTTCTTGCAAATCATCTTTATACACCAATACAGACTTTGCTAAAAATTTAATGCAACACATTGTCATATACAATGCCAATAACTCAAACTTTAATGCTGCGAGACCTATTGCATTGCAAATGCTTGTCATTTTTATTTACAGATGGGAGATGAATCGCAGAATAAAAATAAAATTAAAAAAGAAGTAGTGCAGAAGCGCTTTTTGCCATTTTCCTCTTGTTAGACGGGGACCTGGAGGGTCGGCCGAGCACAGTGATCGCACAGACAGGTAACTTCCCCCCCACAGATGGACACCACACAAAGCTTATGGTAACACCTTTTATAGGCACTTCGGGTAGTAGAGTGGTACGATACAGGGCGATCAGGACACGATGATCCTCTCAATTCTAGTCTCTAGTAAGGGAAGGGGGTAGCGGGACAGTCTTGGTACCCACGGGTACGGGTGTGTAACGGTGATAGCTCACAATCCTCGAGCTCGGTGTTCGGAGGGGTCAGACCGCGGCAGCGCCGGCAGGTCCCGAAGAGGTCGTAGGTGGCACGGGCCGCGGCAGCGCCAGCAGGTCCCAACGAGGATGAAGGTTACAACGGGCCGCGGCAGCGCCAGCAGGTCCCACGAGAATGCAGGTTGCAACGGGCCGCGGCAGCGCCAGCAGGTCCCACGAGGATGAAGGTTACAACGGGCCGCGGCAGCGCCAGCAGGTCCCACGAGGATGAAGGTTGCAGAGGGCCGCGGCAGCGCCAGCAGGTCCCACGAGGATGAAGGTTGCAGAGGGCCGCGGCAGCGCCAGCAGGTCCCACGAGGATGAAGGTTGCAGAGGGCCGCGGCAGCGCCAGCAGGCAGGACAATAGTTCACAAGGCAGGGCTGTGGCAGCGCCAACAGTCCGTCAAGGATGAGTTCGTCGCGGTGTCTCTCGACTCCAGGATACAACTGCCTTCCTGTCCTGGGGCTGCCTCAGTTATAGGTCTGGCGCCCTTTGATGTCCGGACCCTCGCTCTGGGAGGTCGGGAGGTCTGGGATGAGGGAGTCCAGACACCCAGCAGGGGGGGTGGAGCCAGCGCCCGAGGAGGCTGGGGGTGCTCGGCACCTGGCGGGGGAGAGCCATCGACACTTCGTACTCCCATTGACCTGCCAAGTGGGCCGTTCACCTCCTGGGTGGAGGGTGGTGCCGGGATGTCGGGGCCTGGCCAGGCCCAGGGTTGGGGTCGGGCTGAGGCCGCGCGGCCGCGTGGTGCCGTGTCCAAGATGGCGGCGGGGCCGGGCAATGGTGCTGACGGTGGCCCGGGCCCTGTCCTGCGGGGAGGGAGCGAGCCCTTCATGTGGCCTGTCCAACATGCGTCCCCCCCAGCTGAAGGCGGGGAGAGTCACCCATCTTCTTGGGGACTTTCCTCGTCGAGGCGGAAAAAGCGGGACAGGCCATCCGCGTTGGCGTGGTCTTGGCCGGGTCGATGTTCCACAGTGAAGTCCATCCCCTGCAGGGAGATGGACCAACGTAGTAGTTTCGGGTTTCCCCCCCGCATCTGCATGAGCCATTGCAGGGGTCGATGATCGGTCTGGACCCGGAAGTGGGTGCCGAAGAGATAAGGCCGGAGCTTTTTGAGGGCCCACACCACGGCGAAGGCCTCCCTCTCGATGGTGCTCCAGCGTCGTTCTCGGGCCAGGAGCCGTCTGCTGATGAAAGCCACTGGCTGGTCAAGTCCTTCGGGGTTCAGCTGGGAAAGGACTGCCCCAACGCCATGGTCGGAGGCATCTGTTTGGACGATAAATTCCCGACTGTAGTCGGGGGCCTGGAGCACCGGGGCGGAGCACATGGCGGCCTTCAGCTTCTCGAAGGCCGCTTGACAGTCTGGGGTCCAGTTGACCGTCTTTGGTTGGTTTTTGGAGGTGAGTTCCGTGAGGGGCCCTACGATGCTGCCATAGTCCCTCACGAACCGTCGGTAGTAGCCCGTGAGTCCCAAGAAGGCGCGGACCTCGGTCTGGGTGATGGGGGACTGCCACGACTGGATGGCCGCGATCTTGAGTTGCAGAGGGGCCACCAGACCGCTTCCCACCTGGTGCCCGAGATAGGTCACGGACCCCTGTCCAATTTGGCATTTGCTGGCCTTGATCGTGAGGCCAGCTCGTTGGAGGGCCTGTAGCACCTCTCGGAGGTGGTGGAGGTGGTCGGACCAGTGGTGGCTGTACACAGCGATATCGTCCAGGTAGGCGGCGCTGAATCCTTCGAGTCCTGCCAGGACCTGGTTAACTAGCCGCTGAAAGGTTGCTGGGGCATTCTTCATGCCGAATGGCATGACCTTGAAGTGATAGTGGCCATCCGGGGTAGAGAATGCAGATCGTTCTTGGGCCCGGGGTGTGAGACCGATCTGCCAGTAGCCCGCTGTCAGGTCGAAGATGCTGAGGTAGCGGGCAGCTCCCATGCGGTCGATTAGTTCATCGGCTCGGGGGATGGGGTGTGCGTCTGTCCTGGTGACCGCATTCAAGCCCCGGTAGTCGACGCAGAACCGGAGCTCTGGCGTGGCGCCGGGGGCGGCCGCTTTGGGGACCAGTACTACCGGGCTGGCCCAGGGGCTGTCTGAGGGCTCGATGATCCCGAGTGTGAGCATCTTGGCCACCTCCTCTTGGATGCAGGCCCGTACCCGATCTGGTACGCGGTAGGCCCGATGGCGGATAGGGGGACTGTCTCCAGTGTCCACGTCGTGTAAGCACCAGGGGGTGACCCCTGGGGTGAGGGAGAACAGGGTGGAGAACTGGAGCAGGAGGATTCGGCAGTCTTGGCGCTGTTCCAGGGTGAGGGCCTCCGAGAGTCGGACCCCGTCCACGGAGCCGTCCTTCTCCCGTGACCGTAGGAGGTCCGGAAGGGGTTCGGAGTCCTCCTCGGTTCCATTGTCGGTTGCCATCAGGAGACTGAGTTCGGAGCGTACAAAGTGGGGTTTCAGTCTATTAGCGTGGAGGACCCGGAGAGGGTTTCGGGAAGATTCCATATCGATGAGATAGGTGACAGGGCTCTTGCGCTCGATTACTTTGAAGGGCCCCGTCCATTTGTCTTGCAGGGCGCATGGTTCGGTGGGAGACATTACCCACACTTGTTGACCGGGTTCAAATTCGATGGAGGATGCATTTCTATCGTACCACCTTTTCATGTCCTCCTGACTGGCCTCCAGGTTTGCTTTTGCCATCTCTCTGAACCGTCTGGTCTGGTTGCGGAGGGTTAGGAGGTACTTGAAAACATCTGGAGGGTTCTTTAGAGGGGGCATTTCCCAGCCTTCTTTGACTAGGCTGAGCGGGCCTCGCACCGGGTGTCCATACAAGAGTTCGAAAGGGCTGAAGCCGAGGGACTTCTGGGGGACTTCTCGGTAGGCAAAGAGAAGGCACGGTAGTAGCACATCCCACTGGCGACGGAGGGGCTCTTCCAACCCCCCAATCATCCCTTTGAGCGTGCGGTTGAACCGCTCAACCAGTCCGTTCCCTTGAGGGTGATAGGGGGTCGTGAATCGGTAGGTGACCCCACACTGTTGCCAGAGGGACTTCATGTATTTTGAGATAAAGTTCGTACCCCTGTCGCTGACGACTTCTCGGGGGAAGCCCACTCGAGAGAAGATCCCCATCAAGGCTCGACCCACTACTGGGGCTGTTATCGTACGAAGGGGGACCGCCTCAGGATAGCGGGTAGCGTGATCCACCAGGACCAGGATGAAGCGATGTCCCTGTGCTGTTCGGGGGTCCAGGGGCCCCACAATGTCTATTCCCACCCTTTCGAACGGGGTGGTCACCACGGGGAATGGTTGTAGGGGTGCCTTGAGTTTGCGGCCGCTCTTCCCACTGGCCTGGCAGGTCGGGCAGGACCGGCAATGGTTGGATACGTCGTTCCTCATTTTGGGCCAAAAAAAGTGAGTCACCAGGCGGTGGTAGGTCTTGTCTTGGCCCAGGTGAACGGCCAGGGGGACATCATGGGCTAGGTTCAACAGGAAGTCTCTGAAGTGGAGGGGCACCACCAGCACTCGCCCGGCCCCCAGTTCTGCGATTTTCTGTTCGCTGTACAAGAGATCATTGTCCCAATAAACCCAGTGGGCCCCGGTGGTGTCTCCTTGGCTCTGGGCGAGCGCTTGCTGTCGCAATCCCTCGAGGGAGGGGCAGGTCTTTTGCTCCTGCCGGAATTGTTCCTGGGTGGGCCCCCCTTCTTGACGCCACTGAGCCAGGTCGGGAAGCTCGGGGGGCTGTGTGGACCCCTCTGGGGTGGGGTCCGGGTGGTCGGTCTGGAGGAAGTCTTCTTCTGGGGTGATCGAGGGCGGAGGTGCTGCCCATTCTGGTTCTTCTGGTCTAGGGATGGTGCGGGTGGCCATGGACCGGGTGGTTACGCATGCCCAGTCCGGGAGACCCAACATCCCCAGGTGCTCTCTTCTTTCCACAGCGGCCCACGGGGAGCTCTCGAGATCGTTCCCCAGGAGGCAGTCTACGGGGGCATCGTCACGGACAGTTACTTTCAGCATGCCGGACACTCCTCCCCATTCGAAGGGGACGCAGGCCATCCGACACAGGCTCTCCGAGTTGTCTGCCGATCGGACAGGGCAAAGTACGTTTGGTAGGATTTGTTCTGGGGTCACCAGGTGACAGCGGACGGCCGTCACACTGGCCCCGGTGTCACGCAGGGCCTCGGCTTTGCGCCCATTGATGCTCACCCATTGGCTGTACTTCCGAGTGTTGGCGGGCAGGGGAGTCCGCGGGACCATGTCTCTTCCTCCCAGGCATGCCAGGGTCATGGCGGCGGGTTCCCACTCGAACTGCTCCGACTCATAGGTCTCCGTGTCTTCGGAGATTTGTTCTTCTCCCAGGGCGGCGGCCGCCATCTGGCGGGGCCCGGGGACCTGGTTCTTCGGGCAGGTCGGGTCACTGGCATAGTGGCCGACTCGCTGGCATCGATGACACGTCACGTTAGCTCGGAACCCCGGGCGCATCGGGGGGTTTCCCCGGCCTGCTGGGGCCGGGGTGGCGTGAGTGGGTGCGGCCGGGGCGGCGTCTCTGCCCCGGCCCGGGCCTCCTCCTCCTCCTCGGGGACGATGGTGACCTTGGTTGGTTCTGTTCTGCTCATTCGGCCCACTCCGGGCCACTCGGGTGCTCTCCCACCGGTCAGCCTCGGTGGCGAGCTGCCGGGGTTCAGTCAATTTACTGTCGAGGAGGTGCTGCCTGAGCTCGACAAAGCAGTTGTTGGAGAGGTGCTCCCATACAATGAGATTGAAGAGTTGTTCGTAAGTGGTTACGTTGTTACCCTTGATCCACCCCTCGAAGGCTCGGCTGAAATAGTTCACGTACTCCAACCATGTCGTACCTGGGATCCGGGTGCAGTTGCGGAACCTCTGGCGGTACATTTCGGGTGTAAGTCCATATCGACTGAGGAGGGCGGCCTTCATATGGTCGTAGGACGTCATTTGATGGTCCGGAAGCTGCAGCAGGGCATCACGACCCTCGTTGACGAATCTCCCCCATAGACCGGCTCCCCAGTCACTTCGAGCGACCCGGTGGGCGGTCATGGCAATCTCATAGGCTTTGAACCACTGCTGTATGTCGTCGTTCCGGTGATATTCCCGGACCACATCCTTGGGGATGTGGACCTTCTGCTCGGTAGGACCCGGGGAGTGCGGTTGCTCGGGCACCCCTAGGTTTTTGTTCAGTTTGCGTATTTCTATCTCCGCTAGTTTGCACTCGTGCTCGTATGCCAGTCTTTTTTCTTCGAGGTCTCTCTGTCTCTGTTTTTCCTCTCGCTCTTCTCTGAGCCGTAAGTGTTCTAAGTTTATTTTTTGTTCCGCCAGTTTCAATTCTCCGTCTAATCTGAGTCGTGCCAAGTCTAACTCGTGTAATCTATTTTTTTCCCGCTCCTGGATCTCTTCATGGGAGGGGCCTGGTCTCCGTTCCTCCGTCCGGGTGGTGTTGACTTCCGGGGCTGCGGGGTCCCGGGGGGTTGCGGTATTTGTCTCTGTCCAGGCCTCTAGGGCGTTCTTGAAGTCTTCTTTTGTGCTTAGCCCGGTGGTAGCAATGCCTAAGTCCATGCAAAATTGTTTGAGCTCTCGGTGGTTGTATTCTTCCATCTTTTCCATCTGGAACTTCTCCGCCGATCCGCTCTCTTTGGTCGTCATTGTGGTTTTAGTCGTAGGGTGAGTTACTGTCTGTACGGTACGCGTTGGTTCGGATCGCGCCGCTAGCCACCAATGTTAGACGGGGACCTGGAGGGTCGGCCGAGCACAGTGATCGCACAGACAGGTAACTTCCCCCCCACAGATGGACACCACACAAAGCTTATGGTAACACCTTTTATAGGCACTTCGGGTAGTAGAGTGGTACGATACAGGGCGATCAGGACACGATGATCCTCTCAATTCTAGTCTCTAGTAAGGGAAGGGGGTAGCGGGACAGTCTTGGTACCCACGGGTACGGGTGTGTAACGGTGATAGCTCACAATCCTCGAGCTCGGTGTTCGGAGGGGTCAGACCGCGGCAGCGCCGGCAGGTCCCGAAGAGGTCGTAGGTGGCACGGGCCGCGGCAGCGCCAGCAGGTCCCAACGAGGATGAAGGTTACAACGGGCCGCGGCAGCGCCAGCAGGTCCCACGAGAATGCAGGTTGCAACGGGCCGCGGCAGCGCCAGCAGGTCCCACGAGGATGAAGGTTACAACGGGCCGCGGCAGCGCCAGCAGGTCCCACGAGGATGAAGGTTGCAGAGGGCCGCGGCAGCGCCAGCAGGTCCCACGAGGATGAAGGTTGCAGAGGGCCGCGGCAGCGCCAGCAGGTCCCACGAGGATGAAGGTTGCAGAGGGCCGCGGCAGCGCCAGCAGGCAGGACAATAGTTCACAAGGCAGGGCTGTGGCAGCGCCAACAGTCCGTCAAGGATGAGTTCGTCGCGGTGTCTCTCGACTCCAGGATACAACTGCCTTCCTGTCCTGGGGCTGCCTCAGTTATAGGTCTGGCGCCCTTTGATGTCCGGACCCTCGCTCTGGGAGGTCGGGAGGTCTGGGATGAGGGAGTCCAGACACCCAGCAGGGGGGTGGAGCCAGCGCCCGAGGAGGCTGGGGGTGCTCGGCACCTGGCGGGGGAGAGCCATCGACACTTCGTACTCCCATTGACCTGCCAAGTGGGCCGTTCACCTCCTGGGTGGAGGGTGGTGCCGGGATGTCGGGGCCTGGCCAGGCCCAGGGTTGGGGTCGGGCTGAGGCCGCGCGGCCGCGTGGTGCCGTGTCCAAGATGGCGGCGGGGCCGGGCAATGGTGCTGACGGTGGCCCGGGCCCTGTCCTGCGGGGAGGGAGCGAGCCCTTCATGTGGCCTGTCCAACACCTCTTTGTTAAACAGAATGGAGGTCAGCAACAATTTGCTGGCTGGCCATTCAAAAAATAATAATAATAATAACACCACGTAGGTTTGGGGGGCCAACGGAGGGGCAGATTGAGTGACCACGTGCGCGGGTGGTTCAAGTAACAAGCATTTGCAATGCAATAGGTCTCGCATTAGGAAAGTGTGAGCTATTGGTATTGTAAATAACACATTTTTTAATATGTGTTGGCTTTGAAAATATGTAAATTAATACCATTGCTCTTCACAAAGCCAATCGCTTACACTTTCCTAATGCGACTCCTATTGGCTATGGAAATGCTTGTTGGCAGCAAGCAAGGACAGTGCTGTTGTGGTGCTGAGTGATGATGTGGTTGGGCTGAGTGATGTGGTGGTGTATTAGAGTGATGTGGTGGTGTATTAGAGTGATGTGGTGGTGTCCCTGAGTGATGTGGTGGTGTTCCTGAGTGATGTGGTGGTGTCCCTGAGTGATGTGGTGGTGTCCCTGAGTGATGTGGTGGTGTCCATGAGTGATGTGGTGGTGCCCCTGAGTGGTGTGGTGGTGTTCCTGCGTGATGTGGTGGTGTCCCTGAGTGATGTGGTGGTGTCCCTGAGTGATGTGGTGGTGCCCCTGAATGATGTGGTGGTGCCCCTGAGTGATGTGGTGGTGCCCCTGAGTGATGTGGTGGTGTCCCTGAGTGATGCGGTGGTGTCCCCGTCCCGAGTGATGTGGTGGTGTCCCCGAGTGATGTGGTGGTGTTCCTGAGTGATGTGGTGGTGTCCCTGAGTGATGAGGTGGTGTCCCTGAGTGGTGCCCCTGAGTGATGGGGTGGTCTCTCTGAGTGATGTGGTGGTGTTCCTGAATGATGTGGTGGTGTTCCTGAGTGATGTGGTGGTGTTCCGGAGTTATGTGGTGGTGTCCCTGAGTGATGTGTTGGTGTTCCTGAGTGATGTGGTGGTGTCCCTGAGTGATGTGGTGGTGCCCCTGAGTGATGGGGTGGTGCCCCTGAGTGATGTGGTGGTGCCCCTGAGTGACATGGTGGTGTTCCTGAGTGATGTGGTGGTGTTCCTGAGTGATGTGGTGGTGTCCCAGAGTGATGTGGTGGTGTCCCCGTGTGATGTGGTTGTGTCCCAGAGTGATGTGGTGGTGTCCCCGAGTGATGTGGTGGTGTCCCCGAGTGATGTGGTGGTGTCCCTGAGTGATGTGGTGGTGTCCCTGAGTGGAGATGTGGTGGTGTCCCCGAGTGATGTGGTGGTGTCCCTGAGTGATGTGGTGGTGTTCTTTAGTGATGTGGTGGTGTCCCTGAGTGATGTGGTGGTGTCCCTGAGTGATGTGGTGGTGTCCCTGAGTGATGTGGTGGTGTCCCTTAGTGATGTGGTGGTGCCCCTCAGTGATGTGGTGGTGTTCCCGAGTGATGTGGTGGTGTTCCTGAGTGATGTGGTGGTGTCCAAGAGTGATGTGGTGGTGTCCCCGAGTGATGTGGTGGTGTCCCAGAGTGATGTGGTGGTGTCCCTGAGTGATGTGGTAGTGTCCCAGAGTGATGTGGTGGTGTCCCTGAGTGATGTGGTGGTGTCCCCGAGTGATGTGGTTGTGTCCCTGAGTGATGTAGTGGTGTTCCTGAGTGATGTGGCGGTGTCCCTGAGTGATGTGGTGGTGTCCCTGAGTGATCTGGTGGTGCCCCTGAGTGGTGCCCCTGAGTGATGTGGTGGTGTCCCTGAGTGATATGGTGGTGTCCCTAAGTGATGTGGTGGTGTTCCTGAGTGATGTGGTGGTGTCCCTGAGTGATGTGGTGGTGTCCCTGAGTGATGTGGTGGTGCCCCTGAGTGATGTGGTGGTGTCCCAGAGTGATGTGGTGTTCCCTAAGTGATGTGGTGGTGTTCCTGATTGATGTGGTGGTGTCCCTGAGTGATGTGGTGGTGTCCCTGAGTGATGTGGTGGTGCCCCTGAGTAGCGCCCCTGAGTGATGTGGTGGTGTCCCTGAGTGATGTGGTTGTGTCCCTGAGTGATGTGGTGGGGTTCCTGAGTGATGTGGTGGTGTTCCTGAGTGATGTGGAGGTGTCCCTGAGTGATGTGGTGGTGTCCCTGAGTGATGTGGTGGTGCCCTGAGTGATGTGGTGGTATCCCTGAGTGATGTGGTGGTGTCCCTGAGTGATGTGGTGGTGTCCCTGAGTGATGTGGTGGTGTCCCTGAGTGATGTGGTGGTGTCCCTCAGTGATGTGGTGGTGTTCCCGAGTGATGTGGTGGTGTTCCCGAGTGATGTGGTGGTGTTCCTGAGTGATGTGGTGGTGTCCAAGAGAGATGTGGTGGTGTCCCCGAGTGATGTGGTAGTGTCCCTGAGTGATGTGGTGGTGTCCCTGAGTGATGTGGTGGTCAGGGTCAGTACTGGGGGTCCCCCAGATCCTTCCCTATGTAAGTCTAAGTTGGCCCTTGTGAGTCTGCTGACTATCATAGAACCATTGTCTGCCTCATCCCCAGACTGTTCTTCTTCTTCCTCCTCCTCTTCCACATTCTCTGTTTCAGGGAGGTCTGGATCTCCAAGAGAACCTTCTAAGGGGGGCATGCTCCCATCTGTGTTAGAAGCCTTTCTAGCATCATATGTCTCTAAGAGACCTAACAGAAAAGGAGTGGTAGGGTTAGAACCCTGTTTCAATTTCCTGGAGGTACACAATTGTCTCATCTCCTGGAAACTGAGAGCTGAATATCTGGAAAGGACCTGTGGAGGGTCACTAACCACTTGGGGAGTCTCTGACGACTCTCCATGGGTAGACATGCTTTCTAGTGAGGTGTAAGTGGTGCACTTACCTACACTATGGGTTTTCCTACTGATCCCTTGCTAAGAGTTGTAGTCAGGGTGTGCTAGGCCCTTTCTACTACAACAGCTGGTTCAGTAGAACTCAGAGTATTTCTAAGCTTGTTATATGTACCTAGGTACCTTATGTGATCTTTCAAATGATATTTCAAGATTATATGTGGTAAAAACAACAGCAAGCTCAAATCCCAACCGCTGCACACCAATGTGAGAAGTTGGCCTGATATATGATGCTCACTAGTTCAGTGATCACCTTGTATCAGTCCAAACAACCCTTATGGTGATTGGTTGTAAGTCAACCGTATAGACCAGCTATCCTAATGGTAGCATGGACAAAGCAGTCTTAGGCTAAACTCTTTTGGCATGTGAAGCCAGCTGTTTTACCACAATATAACCCCTTGAATACCAAGTGAAAGGACACCACACAGGTTGTTATGAAAATAAACAGTATATTTATTAATAACAACACCTCTGAACTCTTTATGAGGTCAGAGGGCTAAGCACATGACAATCTCTTACGAAAAATACTACAAGTCGCACAAAATTACAATGGTGCCCTAGGGGCACGACAAACCATATACTAAGTAAGTGGAATGTGAAAGTCGATAATCGGAATGGAGCTGTCCAGAGGCTGTAGGATCGATGGGACCATGCTATACTAACTTCAGGTAAGTAATAGGAGGCCCACGGAACGCATGTGCAGAGTGTGAACTCACACGCGAGATGCATAACAACGTCTATGGACAGTACAGTTCAAGTTAAAGGTGAGTACGGACAACCATGACTAGGTAGGACTAAAACGACTGTGGAACTCGACACTAGGACAGTTAAACTACCCTTGAGCACCGAAATGCTCGTGTTACCTCACCCACGGGCCGCGGGTGCATAGGTGTCAAAGTGCGTCGGGTTCTCGCGTTGAAGTCAATGGAGCCTGAAAGAAAAGATGCTGCAGGCGACCAGGAGGAAGATGTCCGGTGCAATCCAAGGGTGGATTGTTGAAGAAGGAGACCTGAAAGCAGAGGGGACAATGTTCACAGTCACTAGCCAGTGACTGGAGTGGAACCAGGTGTCGTCGTCGCGATCAGGTGAAGAGTGGACGCTTGACTCTGCAGCCACGTGGACCAGGAGGTGTCTTCGATGACCAGGATGGAGGCACGAGCTGTCCCACGCATGCTCTCGCTGTCGGCGGTGTCGGATCCGGGATTGGACTCAACAGGCCTTGGCAAAGGCAACCCACGCGGTGAGTGAAGAAAGCGTCTGGTGCGGACTAGGAGAGTCCGGGGTGCCCCTCTTTTGGAAGGGAGCAAGGGCCAGTCTGGAGCAACCAGACCAGCAGTGAAGATTCAAAGGTTTGTCATCTAGGAGGCCACTAGCCAGCCGGCAAGTGACCAGACAACGTGTCGAGCAGCAACAAAGCAGAAGGGCCCACGCAGATCTCGTGGATGCTGGAGGGCTGATCTTCGGTGCAGGGGCTGCTCGGGGCTGGGGCTTCTCAGTCCCCTAAGCAATTGGTCGAGTTTACCTCGGGAGTTGTGCTGGAAGTGAAGTGCAGGTTCGTTCAAGATGGCCGGTCCCACGTGTCTCGTCGCACCCACGGGTCTCAGCTTTGCTGCAGATGTAGGTAGAGGTCGGAGAAGTCTGGGAATCCGGGTCTCGTTGGGCTCTGAAGTCTGGATCCTTGAGGGAAGACGACAAAGTGAAGCCGCTGGACGCTTGATGGTGCCTGCAGTTGCAGGGTGGACACTCCTTGTCCACAAGGGAGATTCTTCAGTCTTCTGTGGAGCAGAACGTCGAAGGCCAGAGTTTCTTCGTGTTGAATAGTTCAGGATAATCTAATTTGAAATGGGACCAGCTCCTACCTTTATTCTCCTAAAGGGGGCCGCACTACTGACTAGGTCCCTCCCCTGGGTGGGACCAGGAAGGGGGGTGGCCACACCCCCTATCCTTTGTCCAGTTTCCCGCCAGAGCTGGGGCAGGGATGCCCCAGCAACTGGTTTGAACCGGTGAATGCACAGGGCACCTTGTGTCATTCCTTTCAGGCCTCCCTACCTCAATACACAAAATCCTGTCTGGGGTGGTGCTAGCACCTCCCAAGGCAGGAAACCCTTTGTCCAAGCCATCCTCGCTGGAAGGACTCCCAGCAGCAGGAGGTCAGACTTGTGTCTGTGGTGGCAGCATCCATTTTGTGATGCTGAGGCTCGAGTTAACTTTAACCGGGGTTCACAGTTACATACATGTCGTGTCCCTCTAGAAGGGTGGAATACTACCCCCGTCGCCAGAATTGGCGAGGGGGTAGTATTCCAAATCGTATGACACCTTACTCGACATGTTTTGATAATGTTATACCAGAATTGGCATTTAACCGCGAGGTTGATAATGCACTTAAGAGTATATGGTATAGCGTTATCATGGAACAGCTATTAGGACTTGGTTCCGCAAGCTGCAAATGGGCTCATCTCATGCCAGAGCACCATCTCACATAATTCCAAGCACTCTGCCTTCGGGATTGATAAGGCCTTCCATAGGAGTGACTGATAGGAATATATGTGTCCATTTTAGGGTTAGATATAGGTGTACTATATCTACAGCAAAGGGTGTTTACACCACCTTGCCCCAGCTGTCATGCAGCCAGTTGTGTCAGATTTAGATGGCCAGCCAGGGGTGGCATAATACATGCTTCAGCCCCTGGTAGGCCCTGGGTACACCTATGCCCTGGGTACCGGGACTGATAAGGTGGCCCATTACCAATTGGTAAATGCACCTAAAGTACATGGATGTCAATTTAGAGAGAGAACAGCTAGGCTGTGGGTCTGATTAGCAGGCCCACAGCCAGGGAAAGTCGTAAACCAGTGAAGCAAAAAGCAAAAATCTGGGGTGACCATAGGATTGCAGCCTCCTACAGTGGTGTCCCTGAGTGATGTGGTGGTGTCCCTGAGTGATGTAGTGGTGTTCCTGAGTGATGTGGCGGTGTCCCTGAGTGATGTGGTGGTGTCCCTGAGTGATGTGGTGGTGTCCCTGAGTGATGTGGTGGTGTCCCCGAGTGGTGATGTGGTGGTGTCCCCGAGTGATGTGGTGGTGTCCCCGAGTGATGTGTTGGTGTTCTTGAGTGATGTGGTGGTGTCCCTGAGTGATGTGGTGGTGTCCCTGAGTGATGTGGTGGTGTCCCTTAGTGATGTGGTGGTGCCCCTCAGTGATGTGGTGGTGTTCCCGAGTGATGTGGTGGTGTTCCTGAGTGATGTGGTGGTGTCCCCGAGTGATGTGGTGGTGTACCCGAGTGATGTGGTGGTGTCCCAGAGTGATGTGGTGGTGTCCCAGAGTGATGTGGTGGTGTCTCTGAGTGATGTGGTGGTGTCCCTGAGTGATGTGGTGGTGGTCCTGAGTGATGTGGTGGTGTTCCCGAGTGATGTGGTGTTCCCTGAGTGATGTGGTGGTGTCCCTGAGTGATGTGGTGGTGTCCCTGAGTGATGTGGTGGTGTTCCTGAGTGATGTGGTGGTGTACCTGAGTGATGTGGTGGTGTCCCTGAGTGATATGGCGGTGTCCCTGAGTGATGTGGTAGTGCCCCTGAGTGATGTGGGGGTGTTTCTGACTGACGTGGTCGTGTTCCTGAGTGATGTGGTGGTGTCCCCCAGTGATACGGTGGTGTCCCCGAGTGATGTGGTGGTGTACCT
The DNA here is from genome assembly GCF_964261635.1 of Lissotriton helveticus. Lineage (NCBI taxonomy): Eukaryota > Metazoa > Chordata > Amphibia > Caudata > Salamandridae > Lissotriton > Lissotriton helveticus. The sequence continues at coordinate 579,872,790 of NC_136070.1, read as the reverse complement.
GAGTGATGTGGTGGTGTCCCCGAGTGATGTGGTGTTCCCTGAGTGATGTGGTGGTGTTCCTGATTGATGTGGTGGTGTCCCTGAGTGATGTGGTGGTGTCCCTGAGTGATGTGGTGGTGTCCCCGAGTGGTGATGTGGTGGTGTCCCCGAGTGATGTGGTGGTGTCCCCGAGTGATGTGGTGGTTTTCCTGATTGATGTGGTGGTGTCCCTGAGTGATGTGGTGGTGTCCCTGAGTGATGTGGTGGTGTTCCTGAGTGATGTGGTGGTGTACCTGAGTGATGTGGTGGTGTCCCTGAGTGATATGGCGGTGTCCCTGAGTGATGTGGTAGTGCCCCTGAGTGATGTGGTGGTGTTTCTGACTGATGTGGTGGTGTTCCTGAGTGATGTGGTGGTGTCCCCGAGTGATACGGTGGTGTCCCTGAGTGATGTGGTGGTGTACCTGAGTGATGTGGTGGTGTCCCCGAGTGATGTGGTGTTCCCTGAGTGATGTGGTGGTGTTCCTGATTGATGTGGTGGTGTCCCTGAGTGATGTGGTGGTGTCCCTGAGTGATGTGGTGGTGCCCCTGAGTGGGGACCCTGAGTGATGTGGTGGTGCCCCTGAGTGATGTGGTGGTGTCCCTGAGTGATGTGGTGGTGTCCCTGAGTGATGTGGTGGTGTTCCTGAGTGATGTGGTGGTGTCCCTGAGTGATGTTGTGGTGTCCCTGAGTGATGTGGTGGTGTCCCAGAGTGAAGTGGTGGTGTCCCTGAGTGATGTGGTGGTGTCCCTGAGTGATGTGGTGGTGTCCCAGAGTGAAGTGGTGGTGTCCCTGAGTGATGTGGTGGTGTCCCTGAGTGATGTGGTGGTGCCCCTGAGTGGTGCCCCTGAGTGATGTGGTGGTGTCCAAGAGTGATGTGGTGGTGTCCCCGAGTGATGTGGTAGTGTCCCTGAGTGATGTGGTGGTGTCCCTGAGTGAAGTGGTGGTGTTCCTGAGTGATGTGGTGGTGTTCCTGAGTGATGTGGTGGTGTCCCTGAGTGATGTGGTGGTGTCCCTGAGTGATGTGCCCTGGGTGATATGGTGGTGTCCCTGAGTGATGTGGTGGTGTTCCTGAGTGATGTGGTGGTGTTCCGGAGTGATGTGGTGGTGTCCCTGAGTGATGTGGTGGTGTCCCTGAGTGATGTGGTGGTGTCCCCGAGTGATGTGGTGGTGTCCTCGAGTGATGTGGTGGTTCCCCGAGTGATGTGGTGGTGTCTCCGAGTGATGTGGTGGTGTCCCCGAGTAATGTGGTGGTGTCCCTGAGTTATGTGGTGGTGTCCCTGAGTGATGTGGTGGTGTCCCAGAGTGAAGTGGTGGTGTCCCTGAGTGATGTGGTGGTGTCCCTGAGTGATGTGGTGGTGCCCCTGAGTGGTGCCCCTGAGTGATGTGGTGATGTCCCTGAGTGATGTGGTGGTTTTCCTGAGTGATGAGGTGGTGTTCCTGATTGATGTGGTGGTGTACCTGAGTGATGTGATGGTGTCCCTGAGTGATGTGGTGGTGTGAGGGTGAGGGTGTGTGGGGGTGTGAGGGGGTGAGGGTGAGAGGGTTGTGAGGGTGAGGGGTGTGAGGGTGTGAGGTTGTGAGGGTGTGTGAGGGTGTCAGGGTGTGAGGGTGTGTGAGGGTGAGTGAGGGTGACGGGGTGAGGGTGATGGGGGTGAGGGTGTGTGAGGGTGAGGGTGTGTGAGGGTGAGGGGGTGTGAGGGTGAGGGGTGTGAGGGTGTGAGGGAGGGTGAGGGGATGTGAGGGTGAGGGGATGTGAGGATGAGGTTGTGAGGGAGGGTGAGGGGATGTGAGGGTGACGGGATGTGAGGGTGAGGGGATGTGAGGGTGAGGGGGTGTGAGGGTGAGGGGTGTGAGGGTGAGGGGGTGTGAGGGTGAGAGGGGGTGAGAGGGTGTGTGACGTTGAGATGGTGTGTGAGGGTGAGTGAGGGTGAGGGTGTGTGAGGGTAAGGGGGTGTGAGGGTGAGGGTTTGTGTGAGGGTGAGGGTGAGGGTGTAAGGGGGTGTGAGGGTGAGGGGTGTGAGGGTGAGGGGGTGTGAGGGTGAGTGAGGGTGTGTGAGGGAGGGTGAGAGGGTGTGAGGGTGAGAGGGTGTGAGGGTGTGTGCGTGAGGAGGTGTAAGGGTGAGGGCCCGAAGTAAATGGTGGCAGGGCAGACATCATAAGACAGAGAGAAGAGACTGAGTGGTGACTGCGTTGGTCAGTTTCAGAATCAGGAGGGGCAGAGTCAGCACATTCTGCGAGGGATCAACGTGTCTAGAGGCAAAGCATAGCGGATGTAGCATTGCAGCTAGCAAGTCGAGTGTTTTCAAGCTGAGTGTCCCTAGAGAGATGGCAACACAGCAACAGCATTTGAGGAGCAAGGCTACTGTAAACAAGTACGGTAGGCTTTCACTTTCATCCAGAAGCAAGCTCTTTGCATTGCTGTGGCGGGGGGGCGGGAGGGCATTCCTTTGAAGTCTGATGCGGGAGCGGGAGCAGCAGCCTTTGAAGTCTGATTGGGGGGGGAGCGGCAGCCTTTGAAGTTTGATGCCGAGGCTCAGACAAATGGTGGTGTGTTATGTGGCTGGCGTGCATAGCTCACATGAACTGAATGTGATCCACAGCCATTTTGGTTGACTTTTCTTTTCCGCTTACTATAATCTCACCGGAGAAATGCGCAAGCGCATTGGCTCAGGCGAGACCTAAAAATAAAGACAGGTGGGGAGGAGGGGAAAGCAGCATAAAAGGAAAGAAGCAATGTGGAGAGGGGACACAAAGGTTGAGCACAGCACTAACTCGTGTAGTGGCGGGGGAGAACACCCTGGGTAAGAGAAAGCAACATTAGCGCGGGAGGAAAAGTAGCACACAAGGAAGAAAGTTGGAAAACTTGCTCTTTTATGGAGTGTTTAACCATAAAGGAAAAAGTAGTTCTCTAAAAGTGAGAAGTGGAAGGACACAAGTCAGAAGGATACAAATCGGCTCATCAAGAGGATGGTAAAGAGGCTATGTTCCAGGGAAGGAGCAAATTCAATATAGAACAATATGCACAAGGAAAGCCATTGACTAAGAAGCAAGCAAATTAAAGTGACAATAAAGCCAACTAATAGCAGGCAATAGCATGCTTTAAACCAACTGTATGTTCTCGGTAAGCCCACAATAGGACTTTAGCAACAAGGCATCTTGCTCTAGCTAGAAGGCGAGACCCCACTTAGCTATTACACTACTCAATTCTTACATCACATGGGTTTGCCAGGCCACTGGCAGTGGAAGAGGCATGGTTGGTGCCATTAGATTGGTGCTATACATTCCCTCACTTTGTAAATGTTAGCTGGGAGACGGGTGGTGGTATTTTGTTGAGGGAGGCTATCGCCACTCTACACCAAAATTGAAAATGGCAGGTTTTCACTGGCACATTTTCTAATTTCTCAAACTCTTTTTCAACAGCACCGATACCTCAAAAAACGTTTTTTATTTTTCAAAATATTGTTTTTCCTGTCACTGATACTCCTAAAAATGTGTCAACCTTCTACACTCCTAACATTCCTTAATTACAGTTACACACTGCGGGCCATATGTAGGTAATCTACATTTACCGATTCTAAAATACAGAATTTTACCGATTCGGTATTTCAGAATCGGTAAATGGTATGTACGAAACGATTCGGTAATATTTACCGAATCGGTATTTATCGATTCGGTAATTCCCATTCATTCCTATGGGCCTGGAGGCCCATAGGAATGAATGGGAAGCCATTCACTATTACCGATTAGTTAAATACCGAATCGGTAACAGGGGACACATATTCAAGGGTGGGAGGGTGTCACATTGACACCCTGTTGCACCCCTGAATCGTGCACGTGTGCACATGTGGCACACATACATGCCCTATGTCTGCCAAATGGCACTTTTAAAAAAGCACAAAATTGCTTTTTTAAAGGTTTTCGATATTTACCACCAACTTGTAGTGGGTGGTAAATAACGAATCCTGAATGCAAGAAGGCACTCACTTGAGTGCCTCCTACATAGCTTTTTGGATTCGGTAATTACCGATTCCTTAAAATAAGGAATCGGTATTTTACCGAATCCTTAAACCTGTCTCCTACATCTCAAACCCTAAATACCGGTCGGTAACGGCCGAAATGTGGTAATTTCGGCAGTTACCGACTGGTACTGGGCTACCTACATATGGCCCTGCTTGTCGTATCATGTTTTATTATGTTACCTACCACATAGTGATTGTTAAGAAATCTCTGGCTCACCCCAAAGCCTATTTGTATTGGCCAAGGTATGCCTCTACTTGTCCCATGCTTCAGGAGGCACCCTGGCTTTCAAGTAATACCACATGCACCGTGAAGTTTGGGTCTTGCATTACCAGAAGCCATAGAGAGTTAGAGCTCCCTAAACACTCGAATCTCAGCCTGAAGCTCAGAATGTACTGGAGACTTTCAGAGGATATCAAGGCCACGCTGAGAAAGAAATATGTAAAGGGACAGCTCCCAGCCCTTCCAAGTAACACACATCAGGGGTTAGACTAACGTATTTTAGTGCTGGTGCCTCACCACTGTACTAAAATGATTTGGTCATGCACATTGCAGCTCCTTGGGAACAAGACATACAGCATATAACTAAACAAAGGCAGCCAACGCTCTTCAATTTGCTCTGAACTTCTGCCCCAGGCAGTTATCAGGCCAATCACAATCAGGCCTGCCTAAGCACCTCAGCCTACAATCAGCAGCTCGTTGTCCCTCAGTCCAGCCTGATACATTCTCTGGCTCAACCTGAAAGTCCCAAAAGCTCATTTGCGGCCTGATATGCAATTCGGGAAAAGGCCAGTGGCGGCTTCACTTGGTGTGAAAACCTATAATCATTTGAGCCATGCTGGGATCGGGTAAAAGGAGCTCTGGCTGGTCAAATTTCCCTTTTCTTGCAAAACCCATGAACGGAACAGTGTACCGTCTGCAGTTCAAAAGGATTGCCCATTCAAGGCGCGTGTGACTCCTTGATGGTGAAAAAGGGGCAAAAAACTGGAGATCGGATTTTAGTAAAGTTGTGAGACTCAGAAAGATTGCTTTTACTATTGGGAGGGTGTTACCCCTGTTCTTATATTGACTACTTGAAAAGAGGAGAACAGGCGGGCTCTTGACAATCCTGAGGGGTCCCAGTCTGTATCTCTTTAGGACCGTTTATAATTATATATGTCTCTTGAGTTTTCAGTTTTATGTAATTGTGGGAGAATCAAGTTGTTAGTCCTTAGAAAGGTGGCAACTATTGGTTTCTTCCACCGAAACACGTTGACGTAAGTTGGAACACAGAATCAGTGTGGTATGTGGATCAGGGTATTGAAATTCCGGATGTTGCACAAAGGTCTTTCCACCCCAAATCTACTGGATCAGTTTGTAGATAGCGACAAATTAATATGTGTTGTGTCTCTCCCTGTTTATATGTTTATTGATGGGTTTTTAATGTACTGGATAATTGGTGACTCAGGGCCCGATGTAGGTGGCAAATACCGGTCGGAAACGGCCAAATTCGGCCGTTTCCGACCGGTATTTGGCATCTTGAGATGTAGGGGGCCAGATTTGACAGATTCTGTAAATTTACCGAATCGGTAAACTTACAGAATCTGTAAAATACCGAATCGGTATTTTTACCGATTCGGTACCTTCCAGATGTAGGTGGGACTCTTCTGAGTCCCAAAGGCCCTACAAATTCGGTATTTTACCACCCAATCCAATTGGGTGTTAAAATACCGAATTTAGGTGTGCATGCACATGTGTGCATGCACACCTAGCCATGTGACAGACAGACATGCCCTTAGGGCATGTCTGTGTGCCACATGGCGCACATGCCTTTTTTTGGGGTGCCAGAGGGTGTCAAAGTGACACCCCCTGCACCCTTGCCAAATTCGGTATTTACCGATTCTGTAATTACAGAATCGGTATTGCCCATTGATTCCTATGGGCTTCAAGGCCCATAGGAATCTATGGGCAATACCGATTCGGTATTTACAGATTCGGTAAATACCGAATCTTAACGATTCGGTATTTACAGAATCTGTAATACCTACATCTCCCCCCTTCATATTTACCGACTCTTAAATACTGAATCAGTAAAATTCGGTATTTAAGAGTCGGTAAATATGAATTACCTACATCTGGCCCTCAGTGAAGAGTCATCCTTCTTTTAAATGTGTTGAGATCTTTTAGAACTGTTTTTAATTCTCTAGATCAGATGCTCTGTGGTATCACTATAGTATTGTGAGTACATACATATTGTAAAAAATGTTAATATAATATAATATTAAATTCTTACACCTGTATAACAATTTTGTGGTATTGGACTAAGAGTGACTATTTGATGAGTGTGGTGCGAACGGTAAGATGAAAGTGAGTGGATCAGCTCCTGAGCGGAGATAAGCTTCTGGTTCTCAGCCTGACAGTCTCCAGGGAGGCACTTCTTGTTGAAACAGATGAGTCCAGCAGATGAATTACTCGTGCAGAGTGCCATGGGGGCAGTGTCAAAGGGTGGGGTTAGGGTCACAGACATTGCTAAAAATGTCAAATTATCTTGTAACTATTCTGTTGCTCTTTCACCTTCAGTTAGCAGCATTTCAAATAACACATACTAAAGATAAATGCAAGTTAAAGTGATCAGCGGGACATGCACGCCTTTACATCATGAAACGTCAACTGGTTAATGCAATCACTGCAGATATCTGGGTGTAATCACTAAGAAACAGGTTTGAATCCTGGTTGGCCCAGCTGTGATTAGTGGCTTGTGTATTTATAGCGCTACAAGATCCCAACCTGAGAATGAAAAGGCACTGCGAAAATGGGCAAGACCTTATTTAAAAATTCTATTACACACAAGTGTCACTCGAAATGTCACATATTTGGCAGAACAATGTCACTCACAAGTGAGTACACTAGAGCCATGAAATGGCACACATACAGAGCACAAGTCCTAAACAAGCATTTGCAATGCAATAGGTCTCGCATCAGGAAAGTTTGAGCTATTGGTATTGTAAATGACAATTTTTTTATTTATGTGTTGGTTTTGAAAATAGCGAAATTAATAGCTTTGTCATTTACAATGCCAATAGTTTTAACTTTTGCAAATGTGACACCTATAGCATTTGAAATGCAATATGTGTTGTATTTACGTGACTTAGATGTATTGGTATTACAAATAACAATGGCTTTTATTTTTTTTAAATAATTAATACTTAAAAGGTATTGTAATTTATAATGGCAATAGCTTAAACTTTTGTAAATAACTTTTGTGAAGATTATGTTCAGTGTATTTTATTGTGACGAAAATACAAGAACAGAAGTGCAATATTAACATATTTTTGTGACATTTGTAATAAAGCTTGAAACATTGAGAGAACATATTTGAACCAGTTGTTGGGGCGACGCCAGTGAGTGGGAGAGAACGAATAACAGGACTCACTCATCACCAGAGACAGATGAAGGCAAACGCATCGAGAGAGTGAAGGGCGGAGAAGAAATTAGGGAGGAAGCGTAGGTTAAGAAATAACAGAAGAGGCGCAGAGACAGGAGGTAGAAAGGAGCGGGAGGCAGTGGATGGGGAGTTGGAGGGATGCCAGAGAGCTGTTTTGAGTCCGGGGTTTTTAGAGAAAAAAAACATCGCTCCCCACAAGAGACTGCAGTGTGAGCTCTGATTCTGAGCTGAATGTACCACCTTCACACCATCTGCGACACAGAGGTGCACAAGGGGACTAGTGTAGCCTTGTGAAATAATAATAAACACCGTTACTATGTCATCCCATCGCTCCCTATAAGAGACTGCAGGGCTAGCTCTGATTCTGAACTGAATGTACCACCTTCACACCAGCCGCGACACAGAGATGCACGAGCTATTCTGTAAGAATGCAAAAGGCGAATCACTGCGGTAATAAGGAGAGAAAGTGGTGCGAGTTATTAACATCAGCTGTTTGCAATGAAACAACACAACACAAAGGCAGGGCTGGGAACTATTTACCAGACCCTGGGATATTCCGACATGAAAGCAAGCCTCTGGAAGATGGTGGGCAATGCGTTTGCTAGTGACGGAGACTAAAGAGGTAACTCGCACTTATTTTATCTACAATGCGATGTATTTCTAAGTGCTCGTCAGGACAGTTTGGTGTCATTTTTTGCCGTACACGTGGTGCCATGTCTGTAAACACGCTTTGACCTTACGGCTTGCCTAGAGATCGCATCTCAACACAGCTTAGAGTGGAACCTTAGATAGGACGGTTAAATAAGGAGAGGAATACTAATAGCGGGGACGGATACCTATGGCTGGCAAATCCTCCAGTCTCTACGTGCAATACCATTTGTTTACCCAGCATGTGCGATTAGCACTTCAGTAGTCTTCTAACATTCCCTGCAAACATTTCCGTAAGAGGTCGGCATCTCTCCAAGATTTCCTGAGGGTTACCAAACAATAACTAAAGTGCGTCACTGTGCACGTTTGACGCGGAAACCGCCCAGCAGAAAACAAACAGTTGCGGGTGACACGCTGGGTTGTATGAACAAGCATGGTCAGGCATGGGGAAATCATTTTGTTTAACAAAACACACCCAGCAGCAACAATTAATAAACATAGGGAGTGTGCAAGGCATAACAAAGTGCATCGTACCATAAATAAAATGTAAAAAGCCCACCGATTACTCACAGATTACTCACAGCTGTCGCTTAGCCTGACTGCAGAATTAAACAAGCTGTGAGCGTGCACATCCCGAAACCGGAAGTTCGGGAGCGTCAACGCCTGTCGTGGGGTGGGACTTCCGTCTTCTGCGGGAAGTCCGCGCCCACGGAGTGGCTGGCCCAGAGGAGCAGTGGTGACGCGGGGCTCCCATGCCTGAGGGAGAGCCCCGTGGAGGCTGCAGAAGTCAGGAGTGGCGCCGATGCGGTGAGTGGGGCTTAGTTGTACTGGGGGTGGGGTGGGGTGGGGGTGGGGGGGGGCACACGCGTGTGTGTCTCTGTATGTGTGCATTTTTGTGTGTGTGTGTGCACTCGTGTTTGTTTGCGTGCGTGCGCGCTCGTGTGTGTGTGTGCGTGCATGTCTCTGTGTGTGTGCGCTCGTGTGTGTGTGTGTGTGCGCTCGTGTGTGTGTGTGTGTGCGTGCGTGTGTGTAACACGAAGTGAAAGCAGGGGGGGCTGTGTGTGTGTGTGTGTGTGTTGGCCGTTACTGAATGCGAGAAGTGCATGAGGCTTGCAAGGGAGACAGGAGATGGGCACAGCGCGTAACTGTACGTGGTGAACGCACGCGTGCCCCAGTCCGGTCTGCAGCCTGCGCGTGCCCATCTCCTGTCTCCCTTTTAGGGCCCTTGAAGCAGACTCAACAACTATAGGTCTCGCAAGCGCCAGCGCTTTCGCGCTGTATCGCCAGGTGCGAGACCTAAAAAAAGAAGTGGGAGGACGATGACATCACGACAGGAAGCGACATCACGAAAGGTGGCTTGCACCATCAGACTCATTGCCTCCCCTCGCTGACCCCTTAGATGCGATTGCATCAGAGAAGCCAGAGAGTGAGCAGCGTTCTGAATGAGCTCCGATCTCGCCCCAGAGAGTCCAAAGAGTGAATGTGTGGCTCCATTTGCTCCAGTTATCGAGCTCCTGGTAAAATAAGTGGGGTGACGCCGTCCACCCACGTGGTAACCCGACTCGAGCCCTGCACACATAAGTAATCTGAAAACTTGCCACCTATGAGGTCTAAGGGTGCGGAAGTGCCTTAAGGGCCAAGGGCTCAGCCCTGGCCCAACCAAAAGCATAGAGTGCAGACAGGCTTCCACAGATGACATGTGAGGCATGGGCGTGGCCATGTAACAATTGGGCCCAAAAAGAGGCACGTGGCAGACACAGAAGGGCAGGCAGGAGAAAGCCATGACAGGCAGAGACAGGCTTCAAGAAACATATGGCGCGAGTGTGCAACACACGGAAAGAGAGGCTCCAGGAATGGGATGGGAGGGAGTGTCTCGAGAGGAGGAGACGACCGCACCGCAGAGAAAATAATAGACTATAGAGATAGGAGTGTGATGAAGAGAGCAAGGGAGACATGGATCTACCTTGTGCACGACAGGGATGCAGGGAAGAGACGTGAGGCGGGTGGATGGTTAGAGACAAGAAGCGAGTGAAAGAAAGACTGCAGACATAGGAGAAGGTGAGGGCGTGTGAGGACTGCCGAGGCGGGAGGGGAATTATAGCAAGCATGGGCAGAAAGGCTGCGAGAAAAGAATAAAGGCGAGAAAAAGAGAAACAGGAAGAACGCTAGACACAGCCCCAAGAGAGGGTATTTAAGAGAAAGGACAGGAAGGTGACGAGGTCGGAGAAACGCGCGTGAATACACTGGGGAGGCAGTGGCGTAACGGAAATGACGAGCTCTCTAAAGGGTTGAGCCCCCCCCCCCCCCCACCCCCCACGCGGAAATGGCGGGGGAGAAAGAAGTGAGGCCTACACTCTATGCGGAACGCATGGCCTGTTGAGATATGATGTAGGGCCCGGTGGGATGAATGGGGGTTGCAGAGAGGGACAGTGCAGGATCCAGAAGGGACCGGCCACGTGCACACTACGTGCTGGGTTGGATCACGACGGGCCATTTATCAGAACCACGAATCACAGTCAGGAGAGGAAGGGGGAGAGCGCAGACCCCAGAGAGACGATCCGCTGTGAGGGCTGTGGATGGGGAGGGGGTGGTGAGGAAGGAGAGGGAGTCACTCAGGACGGAAGTGAGTAAGGGGGAGAGAACCATCAAATTCTACCGCAAGGGACTCCAAGAAGTCGGGAGAGAGGGGGGCAGACTAGGGGTTAACTCGGGGGAGATTGGCTGCAGCTACTGAGAGAAGGAAACAAGTCAGAATGTAACAGCACTGAGAGCGGAGGGCAGGAGGGTGAGAGGGGAGGCGAAGGAGAGGCTGATAGACAACAAGTCACAGAGAGACTCGAGACCGGCTACATGGAGGGAAGGAAAGAAGAATAGAGAGACACGGGAATGGACGAAAAGAGACACCGAGTTCCACGTCGCCAGGGCACATTGTTTCCAGTCCCGGGCTCACATTAATCTGCCTATCTGCTCTGCGAGTTGTAATCTTAGGTTTTTTTTTTTTTTTTTTGAAACAATTGGAGTGTCGCATCAGATACCAAACATGGAAACATGGTATCCTGATGACAAGGCTGCACGGGCAGAAGGAATGGGAAGAGGGAACAGGGACGGGGGGGACGGAGGGGGGGCGACCAAAACAGAGGGAAAGCAGTAGTTTAGCGAGGTTGTCATGGGCCCTAATGCACCAAAGAAAACGTGCCCCCATGGCCACGTGTGGGTAATAAAATACAGCCACATATGGGACAGCCACAATTGGGTTGTAAAGGGCCCCTCACGCGACTGGGTCCCGGTGCAACTGCACCTGTTGTACTTGTTACAGCTACGCCCCTGGGCATGGGCGAGCTGGGACCAGGCTTTGGGGCGCCAATATTTCGAGGGGAGCAGAAGGGAGTTGCCTGACATTGTCATGGAAACAGCAGCTCTTCCATCCCACTTGATTTCAATGGGTAAATACTTTGCAATCAGCCCTTAATCTACATCTGGGTAACTGTAATCACCCCATCAACCCACTCGACCCCTCACAGTCCGGCTTCCGAGCCAACCACAGCACCGAGACCGCCCTCATCGCCGCCACCGATGACATCCGAGCCCTGATGGACAATGGAGAAACAGCGGCCCTCATACTCCTAGACCTCTCCGCGGCATTCGACACGGTCTGCCACCGCACCCTAGTCCGGCGCCTCAGCAACATCGGAATCCAGGACAAGGCGCTGGAATGGATCATCTCCTTCCTCGACGGAAGAACACAGAGAGTCCGCCTACCACCGTACAAGTCAGAGGCCTCCGAAGTCATCTGCGGCGTCCCCCAAGGATCATCTCTGAGCCCCACCCTCTTCAACGTCTACATGAGCCCCCTCGCGGCCATCGTACGCAAACACAACCTCAGCATAATCTCCTACGCCGACGACACCCAGCTGATCCTCTCCCTGACCAACGACCCCGCCGCCGCCAGAGCCAACCTGCACGAAGGGATGAAAGAGGTAGCCGAGTGGATGACGACCAGCCGCCTGAAACTGAACTCGGACAAGACGGAGGTCCTCATCCTGGGCTCCTCACCCTCCGCCTGGGACGACTCCTGGTGGCCTCCCGCCCTGGGCACCGCACCCAAACCGACGGACCACGCACGCAACCTGGGCTTCATCCTGGACTCCTCCCTCTCCATGACCAGACAAGTCAACGCCGTCTCCTCATCATGCTTCAACATCCTACGCATGCTACGGAAGATCTTCTGGTGGATCCCCACCGAGACCAGGAAGACCGTCACCCAGGCCCTCGTCATCAGCCGACTGGACTACGGCAACGCCCTCTACGCCGGTACCACCGCCAAGCTCCAGAAGAGACTCCAGCGGATCCAGAACGCCTCAGCCAGACTCATCCTCGACATCCCACGAACCAGCCACATCTCCGGACCTCTGAGAGACCTTCACTGGCTCCCCGTCAACAAAAGAATCACCTTCCGCCTCCTCACCCACGCACACAAAGCCCTACACGACCAAGGCCCAAGCTACCTCAACAGCCGAGTCAACTTCTACGCTCCGAAACGCCACCTCCGATCAGCCAACCACGCCCTCGCCGCCGTCCCCCGCATCCGAAGAGCGACAACAGGAGGAAGGTCCTTCTCCTACCTGGCCGCCAAGACCTGGAACTCCCTCCCGACCGACCTGCGCCTGACCCAAGACCACCTCTCCTTCAGGAAGAAGCTGAAGACCTGGCTGTTCGAGCAGTAGCGGCACCCCCCCCCCCCCCCCCCCCCCCCCCCCCAGCGCCTTGAGACCCTACGGGTATGCAGCGCGCTCTATAAATGCCACTGATTGATTGATTGATCTCCCATTTTCCCCACACAGCAGGGACCATCGTCCCCATTTTCTTTCCGCCCAGGGCGGTACACCTGCCCTACCCCTGAGAGAAAAGCTGCCTTCGTGGGATGAGGGTTTGAGAGTGGACGGGATAGACAGGAGTGAGGACAGGAGTGAGAGCAAGATTGATGGGCGATAGGGAGAGATATTCATGGGGCCAGGGAGGAGCAGGGATAAAGAGAGGAGTACAACGAAAATGAGAAGGAAAGAGGTGGCATAATAGGGGGTTAAGGCAAGAGTGAAGGGTCGTCGGAACTCCTTGCCTGTAGCAAATACAAATGCATACAATCCATACATTCTTCCATACCTTGCAATTGCAAAATACCCATACAGTGCGTCTTTACAAGGTCAAAACTGGCCTGATTTGCTAATGTGACCCACTTTTTTAAAATCTATCTGGGGGCATATTTATCAAGCTTTTGCGTCAACCTTGCACCATGACACACAAAGGGGCGCAAGGGTGACGCAAAACCTACGTGAGATTGATCAAGCCATGGAAGGACACCTTGCGTGGCCCTGCATGGCTTTATAAATCTAGAGCATGGGTACTCACAAACTTTCTCTCGGGGGCCAAATTTACAGTGTGGTTTGTTTCCGAGGGCCGCACCGGTGGAGGCGGGGTCAGTGGGGGAGGGGGCGGGGCTAGATCAACAAAAAAACCTATGACCATGAGGTTGATCACAGGTCCCTGCAGCGGATGCCTTCTTCGACTGCGCCACCACACCCGGCATACACACATCTATCTCCCTCCTCTCTCGCTCTGTCTCCCTCCATCCCTCTCTCGCTCCCTCTCTCTCCCTCCCTCACTCCCTCTTTCTCTCCATCCCTCGCTACCTCGCTCTCTCCATCCCTCGCTCGCTCCCTCCTTCTCTCCCTCCCTCCCTCCCTCCCTATCTCCCTCCCTCCCTCTCTTGCACTCTCTCCCTCCCTCCCTCTCTCGCTCTCTCCCTCCATCCCTCTCTCCCTCCCTTGATCCCTCTCTCTCTCCCTCCCTCGCTCCCTCCCTCCCTGTCTGTCTCTCTCTCACTCCCTCTCTCTCTCACTCCCTCTCTCCCTCACTCCCTCTCCCTCACTCCCTCTCTCCCTCACTCCCTCTTTCCCTCACTCCCTCTCTCCCTCACTCCCTCTCTCTCTCGCTCCCTCTCTCCCTCTCTCCCTCCCTCCGTCTCTCCCTCACTCCCTCTCTCTCTCGCTCCCTCTCTCCCTCACTCCCTCTCCCTCACTCCCTTTCTCCCTCACTCCCTCTTTCCCTCACTCCCTCTCTCCCTCACTCCCTCTCTCTCTCGCTCCCTCTCTCCCTCTCTCCCTCTCTCCCTCCCTCCCTCCCTCTGTCTCTCTGTCTCTCTCTCTCTCTCACTCCCTCCCACTCCCTTCCCCTCTCACTCCCGCCCTCACTCCCCGCCCTCACTCCCTCGCCCACATTCCCTCACCCACACTCCCTCGCCCACACCCCCTCCGTCGCCCTCATTCCCTCTGTCGCCCTCACTCCCTCCGTCGCCCTCACTCCCTCTGTTACCCTCACTCCCTCCGTCACCCTCACTCCCTCCGTCACCCTCACTCCCTCCAGCGTCCTCCTCTGTCGCCGCCCTCCCTCTGTCTCCCTTTCTCTGTGTCCCTCTCCCTCCCTTTCCCTCTCCCCTCTCTCTCTCTCTCTCTCCCTCCCTTTCCCTCTCTCCCTCTGTCTTTCTCTCTTTCCATCCCTCCCTCTGTCTCTGTCCCTCGACCTCCCTCTGTCACCCTCTGTCATCTCACCCTGCCTGTTTGTCAGCCCCGGGTGAGACAGCTTCCTGACACACACAGCCGCACCCAAGCACTTCACAGGTCGTTAAAGGCCATTTGCATGCTAATGAGGCTTTGTTGTATTCACCTCTTCTTAGGCCCCTGCAGCTCCACTCTGGCTAAGTCAGAATCGCCCGCCCTTGGCCCCCACAGAGCAGCAGAGACTCTCAGAGTCGCGCTGCAGCAGACAATCTTTAAAAGAAAAAAAAATACATTGGTAGGATGTCTGCAAGGTCCGCGGGCCGCTAGGGGGCCGTACTATGAGTACCCATGATCTAGAGTAACGCAAGGCAACGCACATCACTGCCTTGCGTTACTCTGCAGCAGAGAGGCGTTCCATGGGTGGAGCGTGGGTGTTCCCAGGCATCCGCCCATGGATTTGAGCACATTCCCAGATTTACTGTAAGTGGTTGACATGGGAATGCATCAATGTTGCAGCGCTTTCCCGGGTGAGGCGTAACAAGGATAAATATCTGTATTTCTCCTAATTTTTGCCTCTTTCTATGTGTGCTCCATTCAGCAGCACACGTAGAAAGAGGAAGATGCCTCTCTGGATTCTTTTGTGCAGGAAGGTGGCACAGAAACAATGCTGCCTACAACGCAGGCACCCTTGCAACATGACGCAAGAGTGCCTACATTGCGCTAGGCAACCAAAAGTGTGCCAGTGCTAGGAAAGGACAGGAAGGCGGCGTATAATGTTAGAGATGGTGCATTCTTGCCCTTTCACGCAGCGCAATAAGGCTCATTGACGCGCTGCACTGCACAAAAGATTGGTAAATATGCCCCCTGGTTCACTAATGGGCGCAACTTTTATTTTGGTGTCCGACCCTTGCCCACAGAAGTACCTTTTATGCAGCCTGAGAAGGAAGTGTGAAAAGGGTATCTAAGTCTGAAATGCGTGGCGAGCGGTGCTTAGATCTGTGAGGGTATGTTATTGAAGCAGGTGCACAAGTTGCATTGTATGGCGAGCTGTGCTTGGCCCTGTGTTCTTTCGATTTGGGGGCAGTTGCAGTGCTTGGGCCTGTAGACCGCTTTTTCCTTTCTCTGGGAGCCAGATTCCACTGTATAAGGAGTGGAGCTAATTTCTATGATAGCACTTGGTAATCAGTCCCATTTTTCCTCATAGAGCGGTGAGTACAAGGTAAGATGATAGGAGGCCCTTTGTCCCTTCCCTTCTGCAATCTGGAATAACTGCATTGATAATAGTACTGTTTGGATGACCGCCTACTTTGCTTCCCTGCAGCTTCCTGTCAACCAAGGTGATAATGGCCTCCTCTTCTACAGATGGCAATGACTTTTTAGGCAGGTTTTCTTCTGATCGCTCTGATCGCTTCTTTATTGCCTGCTTGAAATTCATCTGATAGGCTATCTTTTAGTGACATGCTATATATCCAGAAAAAAACATTTTATTTTTCAAAGTAAAAATGAGAAAAAACAAACGAGAAATTAGTAAATAAGGCCATTTTTGGGGTCCTATTTTGCTGCTAAACAAGGAATCTTAACAGTGGATTCATAAGAGCGAGCAGTTCAAGATGAGAAAACTTAGTGCGAAAGGAAGCACCAAACCCCTTCTCCCTCAAGGGTGGCAATGGCAGATTCAAGGAAGAGTCAGAAGTGGAGAAAACTGACTGATATTAGTGATAGCATAGGATTTTCAGTCTCTATCAGCAGCCATCCAAGAGGGGGACGATGTCTTCCAGCTTCTGACTGTAGGAAGCTGTTGCTTTATATAGTGGGCCAAAACAAGGTGCAAAGAGTTAAAGCAACCTTAATTAGTTTACCGAGGTAAAAATTATAACACAAAAAACTCTCTTTTGTGGTAGTGTGGGCGAGCAGTTTGGACTTATCAGAGGGTAGGGCTAAGCATTTGTTGTATTCGCAGAGGCAATAAATGAGAATCACACTCAAGAATAAATCCTAGTCTAATTTAGAAAAATAACTTTTATTTTATATACATTTTGATACCAAGAATTTTGTTATCAATGAAGTACTTTAAAAAAAACATTTTACAAGTAAGTAAACAGTTTACTTAAATGTGTCTTTACACAGCAAAGCTACCCTATGGGAGAAAAGCCACATGTTGCATTCAGTTATTTGCGATCAACTTCTTGGGGTCTCCTCCGGGACCTAGGGTCATATGGGGGCCAGGGTCCAAACTACCACCAGCAGTTACTCATTACCTACCCTGCGGCGTCCGGGTGCAGAGGTGCTGGTCGGGTTGGTAGTTGTGTACACTATGCCAGTGGAAAGAGGGGGCCCACCTACAAACAGGCTGCAGAGGGGGACAAGGGGGCAAGTCCAGGAGCTCTCAACGGGGGCTTGGGTCACAAGGGTCCTGGGGACAAGGGGGCACACCTGGTTCATTGGTATCTGGGCTGGTGCGCTTGAGTGCAGAGTGGAAAGGTGGGCTCCGTGCATCCTAAGGCCTTGCGGTTGTTCGTCTTCGCTGGTTAAGGGTGCAAATTCAGGAAAGCTCGGCCACTCTGGAAGTGGGTCTCTGCTGTTCTGATGTGCCTCGACGGCTTCTCCGTGCAGTGATTGGACTCTCACAGGCTCTGTTTTCTACAAGGGGTCAGATAACCCGGGTATTGGTCCTGTGCAGCTTTGGTTGATCTTGGTGTCCTCTCACTTGGTGGGAGGACAGATCTGACCTTCGGAAGCATAGGGAGCTATTCCTGGGAGGCTTGTGCATCAGGCTGGCCGGGGAGCGGCAACTCAGTAAACCAGACTTTGGTTTTTCGGTGTCTGCAGACTGCAGTGGAGTATGTCCTCTACTTCAAGGGAGATTGCAGGCAATGTAAGGAGAGCTGGCAGTCTCCTGGACTTCTTGGAAGCTGGTCAGCTGCAGAACGAGTCTCTGGTCAAGATAGTCGAGACTGGTGCAGGCAGGGCTTTGCGCTAATAGTCCCCAGCAGTGTATAGTTCTGGCTTTTCTGTCGGCTCTTCTTTGTCCTCTTCTTCTTGATCCTCTAATTTTAGTTCCTGGTTTCAGGGGTGCCACTTAAATACTTAATTTAGGGGTGTTACGAGAAGTGACAGATAAAAGCCAATGGGCTACTTACCTTTCGGGTATCTACATCCTCTATATAACCACTTCCTGTTAAAAGTGGACATAACCCTGACAGCCTAATTCCACCAAATCTAAGATGTTGGAATTCTAAAAGTCGTGTCCCCATCAGGTAGCCCACGGTATAGGTGGAACTAGCCTGAGAGGGGGACACGCCTCCAGACTAGCTAATTTTTCTGCCTGTCCTGGTGCTAATGGGCATGGTGCCGAGGTGGCATTTCCCCTATCTGGGAAGCCTTGAGTCGCATATCAAAGGCGGCAGAGGCCTATGAAGCCTCCGGTTTTGATATGCTGATCATTTAGCCATCCTAATTGCAGGAGGTGACAACACCTCTGGTTGGTGCAGGCATTGTTTCTGCCCTCAGATAGTGTGGGCTCCCACCTGCAGGGGGTCAGAAACCTGTCTGTGGTGGGAGGCAGGCTGACACCAGTCAGCCAGCACACTAGTAGTCAGTAGGTTTTCAGGGGGCACCTGAAAGGTGCCCTCTGGGTGCATATATTATTAAATCCATCACTGAAATCATGGTGGGTTTATTAATATGAGATGTTAGATACAAAACATCTGTAGTTTCAGTAAAGCCATCATGTAGCTGAGAATCTCTAAAATACCAGTGCCCAGCGCATGTACTCAAAATGGCTTCCCTGTTCACTTGTAATAACTAAGAATCGACTTAGACATCACAGGGGCATATCTGCTCATGCAGATATCTCGACACAAGTGGTATATCGCACCCTGCCTTAGGGCTGTAAGGCCTGCTGTAGGGGTGACTTACCTATACTACATGCAGTGTCTGCAGTCATGGCACACACGGGGTACGCCATATTGTGTCTTCACTTTTCTCTGCACCATGGCATGCAGCCTGCAATGGCATTTTGCATGTTGGTACTGATGGATCCCTTGGGGTGGCACAATACATGCTGAAGCCCTTAGGGAAACTCTTTAGCCTCCTTTAGCCTCCTTACCCTAGATACCAGGGGTACCATTTACTAAGTGCATGTTCGAGCGAAATCCACCTTTTAAATCACTGCGTCGATTTGATTTTAAGAAATTGCACAAAGTGAAGTCATTGTGGAAATTTAACTTGTAAATACCTGTGACTGAAAGAATAACTTGAATCCCTGTAGCCCTGGTCCTCCGCAAGCACTAGGCTTGTTTGTGGGGAGGGTGCAGGGCGGTACCTTCTTCCGGCTTCCTGGCTGGGGCGGGCACTGTTTGGGCAAATTGAGTTGTAGAGGCAGAGCTGAGCAAATGCCCGGCCTCTACAAGAGCCCTTCAGCATTCGGAAATCTTCCTATTGACAAACTGAAGTTCGAAGGTAATGCTGTTATGCCTGTTCACACTGCAACGCGAAACTAAAGCTGCGTGACTGATTAATAGCCACTCCGCTTTCCTGTTTTTAAAATTTGTACTTTCACCTAACTAAGCCGAACATCGAATGCATGTTCGAGCAAAATCCACCTTTTAAATCACTGCGTCGATTTGATTTTAAGAAATTGCACAAAGTGAAGTCATTGTGGAAATTTAACTTGTAAATACCTGTGACTGAAAGAATAACTTGTATCCCTGTAGCCCCGGTCCTCCGCAAGCGCTAGGCTTGTTTGTGGGGAGGGTGCAGAGCGGTACCTTCTTCCGGCTTCCTGGCTGGGGCGGGCACTGTTTGGGCAAATTGAGTTGTAGAGGCGGAGCTGAGCAAACGCCCGGCCTCTACAAAAACCAGTCACATTATATGACGCGCAGCGAAGATGCGCAGCAGCAGCGCCAAAGCCGCGCCAAAGACTAGCCTAAGACATGCCCGTCTGGGCCCGTCCGGGACAGGACGGGGCATGGGGCATAGAACCCTCTACAGACAACTTCCCAGGTATGAGCTCCACACAACTAAAAGCTCTACGTCCCGCCCCACACCATAATTGCATTGTACTCTCACCACTGGGTAACACACACTGCTCAAATTGTTCAGTCCACCTTACAAATATCCAACCTTACCCAGACTCTGAAACCCACACTCAAGTCTCATCTAAACGCCCCAAACGCTCGAGCTGTAACTACTCCTTTCTTTCTGTAAATTGCAGATCCTTGCCACAGCAAAAACTAGATATCTTCACTCTGCTACTAGAAACAGCCCCCAGTGCGCTCTTCCTCACAGAAACTTGGCTACATGACAGCTCTGGCCAGGATGTAGCAACTGCTCTCCCTGTCAACTATGCCATAGCAAGAAAAGACCGACTAGGCCAAGTGGGCGGGGGTATCGCGATCATATACTGCAAAGACTTTATATGTAACATGCTCCCAGTTAACATCGCAGACTGTGAAGCCGCTTCCTTTCAAATTACTCTGAACCCTAATTTTACTTTTTCCGGCCTCCTAATATATAGACCTCCTGGGAATGCTACTACCTGGACAACCAGCCTAGCAAACTACATCTCGCCATTTTTGCTAGACTATAAAAACTTTACACTCCTAGGGGACCTAAATCTGCACCTTGAGGACCCAACCAACCTGGCCTGCTGCAATCTAATAGATGATTTAATGGCCTTAAACCTATCACTCCTAAACTCTGGTCCCACGCACAAGGCAGGACACTTACTAGACCCCATAATCACAAATCTCCCAGAACTAAAATGGAATACAACCAGTCATATATGCTGGTGCGACCATCATCTCATCAGTTTCAGTCTAACCAGAATTTCCTCCCCCAATAATGCTGCACGGCCTTCAAACCTCTTGAGAAATTGGAAATTACTAGACATTAATAAACTGAACCAAGTGTTATCAACTAACACACCTTCTCATGACCTAAACATGGAAAGTCTTGCTGCAACCACTAATCAGTGGCTCGAATCCGCAGCCAACCAATGCCTCCCCCTAACGAAGGCAAACAAAAACTTTCACCACCTCCCAGCACCCTGGTTCAATGAATCTCTCAAAGTAGAAAAATCCAAATGCAAAGCACTGGAAAGAAACTGGCGCAAAGACTACAATCCGGAAAAAAAGATTATATACAATAAGGCGAGAAATGCTTACCACTCCTCTTGCATTAAAGCACGGGCCCTTTATGTGGCAAACTCCATCAACAAAGCCACAAACAAAACAAAGACTCTATTCAATACAGGTAAGGACCTAGCAGGGGCCCAAACAACTGCTACGGCCCATCCCCTAACCAACAAACAATGCCAGGACCTTGCGATCCTTTTTAATGATAAAATTGAGAACATCATCACCAACATCACCACCAGGCCCTTAAACAACTGTTCACAACAGGATATCCCCATGTCATCAGACATAGCTAACACCCTGGAAAACTGGCCTCTGGTAACTTTGGATTCCCTAAAAACTTCCCTAAAGTCCATCTCATCAGGCTCCCCTTGTGACCCCCTCCCTGTGAGTATCTTGAAACAACTTGACACGACCCCCTTGACTGTCATAACAGACTTGCTTAATGCATCCCTCCAAGCCTCCACCGTTCCATCTAGCTGGAAGCATGCAATGGTAACTCCACTACTGAAAAAACCCTCATCTGACCCCACAGTGCTTTCCAACTACCGACCTATATCCCTGCTCCCTGCTTTTTCCTAGCTCATGGAAAGGCACATACTCTCTGCCCTCACTATCTTCACAGAGGATAACAACCTCTTCCACCCTTCACAGTCAGGCTTCAGAGCAGGATACTCCACAGAGTCTGCCCTACTGGGTGTGACAGGAACAATTCGACATCTCCTGGACAAGGGTCAAACGGTCGCACTCATTCTTTTAGATTTGTGTGCGGCGTTTGACACCATATCTCACAACACCCTTTTGGCCACCCTAGAGAAAAACGGCATTCGTAATGACGCCTTACAGTGGATCAAGTCCTTTCTTTCTGAAAGAACCTTCCAGATTAAATCCAGTATCGCAAGCTCAGACATCTTCCCCGCCGCTCATGGAGTACCACAGGGCTCCATCCTGAGCCCACTGTTTTTTAACTTGTATCTCAGACCACTGGCCGACCTGGCTGACGGCGTTGGCTTGTCTTTGATGACCTACGCTGACGACTCCCAAATCATTTTCTCCCTTTCTGAGGCAAACCCGTTAGCCCCCTCCCTACTCAAAACCGGGCTCCAGAAAATTTTCAACTGGATGACCACCAACCAGTTGAAATTAAATGGAGACAAAACTGAGGTACTCCTACTGGGAAGAAACAAGGAACTCTGGAACCCTTCCGACTGGCCGCCTGAACTGGGTAATTTTCCCCAGCCAGCTACGCAGGTAAGAAACCTAGGGGTCATTATAGACAACACTTTGTCTATGAAACAGCAGGCAAACAAAATCGCAGGACTCTGCTTCACCATAATAAAATGGTTAAAAAAAATAATTTGGATGCTGCCCCCTGTCACACAAAAAAACGTAGTCAACGCACTAGTAACATCGCGTATTGACTACGGAAACATCCTCTACCTTGGCTCTAATTTAGCAGTAATCAAGCGACTCCAAACAATTCAAAACTCTGCTGCAAGACTCTTGTGTAGGATCCCATGGTCTGAAAGAGTTTCAAGACACCTGAACGAATTACATTGGCTCAGGGTAGAACATCGGATCAGCTTTAAAACCCTGAGCTACATGTTCAAAATTAAATACAAAACGGCTCCCTCCTATCTACAAGCTCTAGCATTTCCCTACCTGCCAACAAGAAACCTCCGCTCCCAAACGGCCTCGAACTTTGCCGTCCCCAGATTTAAATTACAAAGAACTGGCGGGAGATCTTTCTCTGTCAAAGGACCAATCCTATGGAACTCACTACCCCTGCACACCCGGAAAGAGGAAAGCTACGCCAATTTCCAAAAATCTGTAAAAACCTGGCTGTTTCAGAAACAACTGCACTAAACAATCAACTCAGCATTTACCTTCGACCAACTTAATGTCAAAGGCGCCGGGAAACCCTTGTTGGGTAGCTGAGCGCCATACAAATGCAAAAAAAATAATAAATAAAATAAATAAGTACATACAGGAGGTACTAAAGGTATTGTCAATTAGGGGAACCATTGTACAGTTTTAGGGAAAGAGATCTGGCACTGGGGACCTGCATAAAAGGAACTCAGTACACTTCTGTCAAAATTGCATCAGGTACCAGGCAAAACGTAGGGGTGACCATGTCAAAAAGGGACCCATTCCTACACTGGCAGCTATGGAATCGCAGACAAACTACATCTCTTATATAACATTTGATTGTCTAAAGTCTTCTGTTATAGCAACATGTGGGATGTGGTGGCAAAAATATATCTTTATTAAAAAACTTAAAGTTGGCTTCATTTCTAAAATCCTGTTGGTAGAAAATGCATTTTTGAGGGGACAAGTTGTTTGGAGGGGAGCTGGAAAATATTATCCAAAAATACTGTCAGTGTAAAAGGCACATGTAGTTGTTCAAGTTGCAATAAATGTTTGGCGTGATTTCTCTTATGTACGCATCTTTTTTTCCTTATGATGGTATTGCTTTGTTATAACTGCAACAGCGAGGAATGGGACGAGGTATGTGGATGTGAATGGGAATGCTTAGATTACTTATTGGTAATATTCATTACTCTAATTCCACAATGCTCAGCCAATTACTCAAGTTACCACCCACCCACTTTAGTTGTTTAGGGAATTAATATTACAAGAAGGTAACATAGTCATTGACCCATACAGATCACTATATGTGTGGGTGAAACAAACCATCCCCAGTCTGTATGAATGAGGGCACTTCTGTGAGAAACAATATGTTCGTCTACCCCCAGTAGAGAGCTGTTAGGACGAAGGAACCTCTTGTAAACATAATGGGCAAACATGTATCCCACTGTGTAAGGGACATCACACTGCCTTTCAGAAAGGTTGTATAACATTACCACACATGCGTTTAGAACGTATGCCTATACCACATATATATTATATATTACCAATTTATTTAATTGAGGAAACCCCCTTTTTTAAATTATTGTGCAACCTAATTACCTTACCTACCCCTAAACCCTAAAAACATCCTTGCCACCCAATTGTCTTACTCACCCCTAAACCCTAAAATCACCCTTACCACACAAGTCCCATATCCACCCCTAAACCCTAAAGCCACCCTTACCACCCAATTCCTTTAGCCACCCTTAAACCCTAAAAGCACCCTTATCACCCAATTCCCTTACCCACCCCTAAATCCTAAAAACACCCTTACCACCCAATTCCCTTACCCACCCCTAAACCCCCAGAACACTCTTACCATGTTAAACCCTTACCCACCACAAAACATTAAACATCACCGTACCACCCAATTTCCTTACCCACCCCTAAACACACCCTTACCACCCTATTCCTTTACCTACCCCTAAAAACATCCTCACCAGCCAATTCCCTCCCCCACCTGTAAACCCTATCACCCTTACCACAATATTCCTTTACACACCAACTAAACCTTAATAACAGCCTTACCCTCACCTAAACCCTATAACACCTTTACCACCCTATAGTCTTACCCACCCCTAAACCTAGAAATTATCTTTACTGCTCAATTCCCTTACCCATCCTTAAACCCTAAAAGCACCCTTATCACCCAATTCCCTTACCCACCCCATAACCCTAAAAACACCCTTCCCACCCAATTCCCTTACCCACTCCTAACCCCCCAAGACACCCTTACCATGCTATACCCTTACCTACCACAAAACATTAAACATCACCTTACCACCCAATTCCCTTACCCACCCCTAAACCCTACAAATTCCTTTACCACCCTATTACTCTACCCACTCCTAAACCCTAAAAACACCCTTACAACACAATTCCCTTACTCACCCCAAAACCCTAAAATCCCCTTACCACCCTATTCCTTTACCCGCCCTTAAAAATATCCTTACCAGCCGATTTCCTCACCCACCTGTAAACCCTATCACCCTTACCACCCTATTCCTTTACACACAAACTAAACCCTAATAACAGACTTACCCTCCCCTAAACCCTACAACACCTTTACCACCCTAAACTCTTACCCACCCCTAAACCCAGGAAACATCTCTACCGCCCAATTCCCTTACCCACCCCTAATCCCTAAAAGCACCCTTATCACCCAATTCCCTTACCCAGCCCTAAACCCCCAAAACACCCTTACCATGCTATACCCTAACCCACCACAAAACATTAAACATCACCTTACCACCTAATTCCATTACCCACCCCTAAACCCTACAAAATCCTTTACCACCCTATTACTCTACCCACTCCTAAACCCTAAAAACAACATTACAACTCATTTCCCTTACTCACCCCAAACCCTAAAAACACCCACACCACCCTATTGCTTTACCCACCCTTAAAAACATCGTTACCAGCCGATTCCCTTACCACCCTATTCCTTTATACACCAAATAAACCCTAATAACAACCTTACCCTCCCCTAAACCCTACAACACCTTTACCACCCTATACTCTGACCCGCCCCTAAACCCAGAAAACATCTTTACCGCCCAATTCCCTTACCCATCCTTAAACCCTAAAAGCACCCTTATCGCCCAATTCCCTTACCCACCCCATAACCCTAAAAAAACACCCTTCCCACCCAATTCCCTTACCCACCCGTAAACCCCCAAAACCCCCTTACCATGTTAAACCCTTACCCACCACAAAATATTAAACATCACCGTACCACCCAATTCCCTTACCCACCCCTAAACCCTAAAAACACCCTTACCGCCCTATTCCTTTAACTACCCCATAAAACAACCTTACCAGCCAATTCCCTCGCCCACCTGTAAACCCTATCACCCTTACCACATTATTCCTTTACACACCAACTAAACCTTAATAACAGCCTTACCCTCACCTAAACCCTACAACATCTTTACCACCCTATAGTCTTACCCACCCCTAAACCTAGAAATCATCTTTACCGCTCAATTCCCTTACCCATCCTTAAACCCTAAAATCACCCTTCCCACCCAATTCCCTTACCCACCCCTAAACCCCGACACCCTTACCATGCTATACCCTTACCTACCTTAAAACTTTAACATCACCTTACCACCCAATTCCCTTACCCACCTCTGAACCCTACAAAATCCTTTACCACCCTATTACTCTACCCACTCCTAAACCCTAAAAACACCCTTACAACTCAATTCCCTTACTCACCCAAAAACCCTAAAACACCCTTACCACCCTATTCCTTTGCCCACCCTTAAAAATATCCTTACCAGCCGATTCCCTTACCCACCTGTAAACCCTATCACCCTATTCCTTTACACACAAACTAAACCCTAATAACAGCCTTACCCTCCCCTAAACCCTACAACACATTTACCACCCTATACTCTTACCCACCCCTAAACCCAGGAAACATCTTTACTGCCCAATTCCCTTACCCACCCCTAATCCCTAAAAACACCCTTCCCACCCAATTCCTTTACCCACTCCTAAACCCCCGAAAGCACCCTTACCAAATGTTAAGGCTAGAATCCTCTGTCCACAAGACAACAAAGCCTGTTTGAGGGTCTGCTCTGCCACCCTCTTTTGATATAAAGCACGCACTAGCTCTATGTGTGCCTCAGTGTAGCGCCTACAGGGCCTGACTGGCTAAAAGGACAAACTGACATTGTCAGAAAGGCTTGTCTTTGTGAGAAAGGCTGGTCTGACATGTCACTGAGTGGGTCTGTGTTTTTTTGGCTGTTTGTGGATCTGTTTCATGGTCTGGTAGGGGGATTTTATATGTTCCTAATCGATGAGTGCAGGCATTGCCTACAGCAAGCACAATGCATGCAGTCAGTCACCCATACATTGAAAAGTACCTATACAGCGTATATATATGTCAAGATCAAAACGGTCCCAATGCATGTGCAAATGTGGGACACTTTTTTGCTATGTGATTCATTAATGAGTGCATCTTTTATTCTTTGTGCCCGGGTTTCTGTCCAAGTCCGACCCTGAGCGCCTACGTTTTGAGGGACGTCCCTCCCTTCCCTCTCTCTCCGTGGCCCTGAAGCTGCTAGGGCTGCTGAGGGAAGTTCAGTCAGGCAGCAACAGTGAGCTCGCGCGACGAGCTGCCATTGGCCCAGACAGGAGCCGCTCCACCAATCACAGGGCCCGGTCTCCACTCCCTGCTGCAGGCCTCCAGCCCTCCAATCTCACTCCCAGCTCCGGGCCTTGTTCCTGCTTCTCTCTGCATCACCGAATATTCGCACTCTTGAGTCTAGTCCCATTCACCTCCCTCCTCGCCTTCGCCCCACGACCTCCGGTCCTCTATCCTCACCCTCAGTCCTCCTTCACAACCCTAATGTTCCTAGACCCTCAGACCCGACCTTCCCTCCTCATCCTCCTTTCTCAAGCCCAGGTCCGTCCTTTGCTCAGATAGCGCCCTGGGCGGCACCACATTTTCGCCCTTGCTCCCGACCCGATTGTGCGTAAAATAAGGCAACACGAGGACCCTTTTGTGTTCAAGGTCTAGTCATTGTTTGATTACATCAGAGCCACGAGGGGCCACAGAACACAAACATCTCCGCCACCACCCCCAACCCCCCTAAATTATACACAGATCAGCTGCTTCACGGTAGTGCCAAGCTGTTGGTGAGGGGCCGGTTGGGGGATGTGGGCACAGGGTGCCAGGTAGTTGAGGGAGGGGGAAGGTTAGTTGAGGGTTAAAATGCGGTGCCTAGGGAATATAGAAAAAAAACTAATGAAAAAAAAAGATTACGATGACGCCCTAGAGCCAGATAGTCTGCTGGCTGCATGCCATTAATAAAGCACATCGGTGCTCCCCTCTGAAGGCTGGCGCCCTGGGAATGGGCCTAGCTCGCCCGTGCTCAAGGTCGGCCCTGCCTGGCCAGTCCCTGACTGGCTACATCAAGCACTGACTTGTGTCAGAACACACATCTCCGCCGCCCCCCCCCCCCCCCCCCGCTCACTCGAGTAACCCACATGGTAGCTCCCACCCCCTGTGAAGCTAATTCCAAGTTGTTTGGAGGGCGGGGCTGTTGATGTGTGGCGGCAGGGGGGCTAGATAGCGCTTTAGACAGACTCATTGGACCAAGGAAGAGAGGTGTTGTGTTGGTGTTTGCAGGGTAGTTATGCGGACAGTTCTTTTAGCGCCTCTGGAGCTTGGCGCCCTGGGCTTGGGCCCAGTTCGCCCATATCAGAAGTCGGCCCTATATATGTACCATCCTTGATTACAGCCATCATTACTCTGCACCTGACACTTTTTGCCTCTACCCTCCCTTCTCGCCCTTTAAAGTCTCCGCCCGGTCTTCACGCCTTGTCCCAATCTCTTCCCTGCATCATTTATTTGTTCCGCCCAGTTTATCTCCATTTCACAACACCTGCTGCTCTCAACACTGCCCGCGCCCCTCCCTCTCGGCCCAGTGCAGCCGCCCCCTCTCCGGCACGCGACCATACTCCACTCCACCCAGCTCTGGTTCTCCTGCTTTACTCCCCCTCCCTCCTGCAGCACGTGCTCCTCATCCACCCGTACCCTCCTCCTGCACTTGCTACTCCTCCTTTCTCTTCCTCGGGGATTGGCGGGCCTCACTTTTTCTCCCATTTCCACTGACTCTGTACTGCTCCACTTTTATCGTCATTCTCCCACTGACTCTCCGTGGCCTCAATCATCATATGTAAAGCGCTCTATCACATTTAGGTGAAGGCTGGCGCTATGTCAAACAGCACACATACATAGTCCTTCACTCCCTCTAGAACGCCCCCGACACACAATAACACTGGCTCTCCCTCCTCTCTCTTACGGCCTCTCTCCAGGGGGCTCAATCCACTCTTTCAGCACTGCCACCCTTCCCTCCCCATCTTTGTGCCCGCCCCTTTCTATCTCCTCCACCTCGGCCGTCCCCCAGCAGCCCACAGCACTGGCTAGCCTCCTCCCCCGGGCACACTTCACCTGCCCTCCTCTGTGGCGTGCTTTCCATGCCTCGCCCGTCTCCCACCACGGGCTGTCCCTTTTATCGTGAGCCTTTCCCTCATCACTAACATGCTCACTTGTAATTTTTTTCCTCACGTATCACTATTGTTCCTTTTGTGAAGCGCTCTGACACCTTCGGGTAAAGTCCGCGCTATGTAAAAACGCATAAAATAAATTAATAAATACCTCCCCGCACCCTGTTCCCTCCGCCGTAACTGGTTCCCTCTGCCCATCACCGCTGGTTCTCCCCCTAACGCTCCTCGGTACCTCTCCCCCTCCCCAGACGCACTCCCTATTCTCTGCCCACAACCAGTCGTAACTCTGAACCCGACGCTCTCTCTCCCGCCTATCTCTCTCACTCCCGGGCACCGATTTAAATCTCCCTTTCCCCTCCACCCCTGCCCCCTCCTTGAGCACGGGCTCTGCATCCTCTCCTTTCTCCGGTAATGGTATTTTCTTCTCTCAATTTTTTTTAGCACTTTGATTTTTTTCTCTCGCCCTGTTCTTCGATTACCACCCCCCCATCCCCCCCCCCACGCCCGTCAATCAGGAGTAGCTCGCCTTTTTTTTCTCTCCCACATCTCCAACACCTCTATTCCCTCTCCTGCCACTCTCTCCAGCACTAGCTCGCGCTCCTTCACCCACCCTTTCCCCTCTGTCACACATCTGCAGCGCCCCCTCACCCCGACCACCGCCTTGAGCACTGAGTCTCTCTCCAGCACGTATACTCGGCACTTCCAGCATTGCTCTACCTTCCCCTTTCTCCTCTTTTGAACAAATTGGCCACGTGCCGCCCCCATCACCCCTCCATCACTGTCATTTCTTTTCGTCCAGATCCCGGTACTGGACAATGTCATTGGTGACACGCAGGGTGGGGAGGAGACTGACAAAATGCTGCAACTCCGGGCCGAATTATCCGACAGCGCTATTATGTGGCTTTGAAAAGCAAATTATATGGTACATTGTGAATGAAACAAATTATGTGCCACGTTTTTACATTATTGTGTAGTTATTTAGAAACGTGTATACATTGATGCAAAATAGACCTCAATGGTGCTGAAAAGGGCAGGTAAAAAATTATATTTATTGGCAATGTTTGGGAGGGAGAGAGGGAGGCAAGCACTACCGACTACCATTTTGTGTGCGTAAAAGGCCGCTTTATTGAAACAGGAGCACATCACATTATTACCAAACTGGCAACCCACCTTACAAAAGTAAAACCTCTCTAAACATCGAGTTACCTGACCCCCTTTTGTTTTTCTCCCTCCATCCCTACGATCCCACATGATAATATCCCCCCACCCCGCAACATAACAATATATAACAGTATTATATCCTATGAATATCCAAATTTCTCCCCTACCTCTTAATTCCCAAACCTCACAATACCTACATTCCTATCTGTCCTATTGCAACTGTAACCAAACTACCCTCTAACGTAACCCCCAAACTGGTTACCCTTTCCCCGCTCCCGTTCCCCAAGTCCCCAAACTTAACGACAAAATACCGAACTCCAGCCAAACTTGGCCAACATCCCAAACAAACTCCGCCACCCAGGGAAAGGTGGAGTGTAGGTGAATACACCGCCTCCCCCTTTCCCTGCCCCCCCCACTCCGTTCTGCGCAGCTATGCAAAACAAACACTGAAAGCCAGGGTCCTACTCACGGCGCACGCCTAACAAACGGGCCAACACCTCCCGAATTTCCAACAGGTACAAATCCATCCCTATCCGCGAGAGGTGTACCCCATCACCCCTGAACATTTCCGGTGCATCATAGTGAATATCCCTGTGCCAAATCCTCGCAAACCGAAAGTGCAGACAGAAACGCACCATTTCCACGCTTATCTTCTTCCGCACCTTGTCTACCGCCTGCGGCCGACTTGCCCCGCGCCACACCCTTTGCGGCACCAGCTCCGTCCACACCACCGAACAACCGGCCCAACTTCTCCGCAATTCCGCCAAATCCCGCCGCATCGCCCTCATCAACACCAGGCCAGTCTCCCGCACCATATCGTTCTCCCCCAAGTGGAGAAACAACACATCTGGGCACCGCCCCCCTTGCACCATACCATTCAATGTAGACATTAGTTCCTTCCAGCGCATGCCCCCCCCACCCCCTCCCCAGCCACACCACCTGAAACAGAGCAGGATTAAAGCCCAAATTTTCCCTGAAATAACTATCCTGGGCCTGCAACTTCGCTCTCTTCACAAATGAATGGCCCACAATCCAAATCAACATTCCCTGTGCCGCAGGACCTGCCACCGAACCTGAAACGAAAAACAAATGTAAGTAAATGTATTGCGACTGTGTCCCCCCAACATCCTGCGTGTGCCTTATGCCAACTCTGAGCTACGCACATACCGCCGGTAGCAAGCCGAGGACCACCTCCCCAAGCGCATGATGGCCCCTCGCCCGCAACCTCGCCAATGCGCTTCCGACGCCGCCCCAATTTGGAAAGCGTGCGTGCCATACTGTTTGCCATCGACCCTCAACCTGTCCAGCGCCTTCCGCAGCACCCCCAACAGCTGCGGCCCCGTTGCCCGCGTTCCATCTGCATGCTGAAACACCAAACCTCCCACCGCCGTACGCCGCTCCAAGTCCACCCCCAGTGCACCAGGCACGCCACTCCCCCCCCCTCCTGCAACGTCACCCAGGCCCCTATACAACACTTGTCCGTTTTAGACTGCCGCAGCCAAATGCGCACTTCTCGGTGCCCCAACCGCACTTCTGACCACCCCAGACCCTGACCCGTTCTCCCGCCCACCATTTCAGAGACCCGAAAGGCCCCCGCAAACATCCACACCATCAGCGTCGCAAACAAGTACGTTTCCCGCTCGTCCACATACACCAAATGCAACACCTCCACAACTCACTCTAAAAGCTCCTCTGACAATGGCCGCCGCAACACCCCTGCCCGCCCGCATTCCCGGGCCCATCCCTCCAACATCCTTGACCCGAGCTCCCCCACGGAAGGTGCGTACCCCCAACACAGCTTTCCCATGAATGAGATCCCTGCTAACTTGCCCGCTATGGTCACCCTCCGGAGACCCTATCTATCAAGGAGAGCATAAATCGGACCACATCGTCCTGTCTGTCAGCTCTCGGCAGCCTGCACCGCGCCCCGGACGCCACAAACTGTCCCCATGCAGCCACATACATTGTCCTGGTCGAGTCCGCCAAAGATCCTAGAACCAGCTGTAACATCTGGTGTTGCCCATGCGCCACAGCTGCGTCTTGTCCTGCTCTGCGTCCTCGGCTAACCCACAGAATCCCCCCCACTGCGAAGGAGACAAGGCATCCGCAATGTCATTGTCGATTCCCGGGACGTGCACCGCGCGAAAAGCAATGTCATGCCGCAAGCAGCCAAGCACAAACACACGCAACAGCTTCAACACCTGTTCGTCCCTGGCTGACTGCCGATTTACCACCTGTACCACAGCCATATTGTCCACATGGAAAGTCACCCTCCGGTGTGCTAGCACCTCCCCCCACAGCCATATTGCCACCACCAAAGGGAAAAGCTCCAGAAAGGCAATGCTCCGCCCCCCGCGCCACTCTAGGGACCAACTCTCCGCACACTATTTCCCGTTCCAGTACAAACCGAAACCGTCGCTGCCGCCGCATCTGAGAAAATCTGCACATCCCAAACCATGTCCACGTCCCGCTGTAAGGGCACACCGTTGAACTGGTTCAAGAAAAACCGCCACATCCGCAAATCTTCCCGCACACCCGCAGACAAACGCACGTGGTGGTGTGGAGGCCTGTTGCCCGCCAGCGCCTCCCAAACGCCTACAGAATGTCCTCCCCACGCGTACCACTCTGCATGCAAAATTTAGGTGTCCCAACAGCACCTGAATGTCCAGGACTGCCACCTTGTGCTTTGCCACCATCACTTTCAGCAATCCCAACATCTGCCGGTTTTTATCCGCCGGCAGCCGTGCCTCCATCCTCACTGAGTCAAGCTCAATGCCCAAAAACGACAGCGCCGTGCCTGGCCCCACTGTCTTTTCCGGTGCTAAAGGCACCCCTAGGTCCTCCATGATCTCCTGAAACCTGACCAGCGCCACCTGGCAGTCCGTGGAGTCTGGGGCCCCGACCAAGAAAAAGTCATCCAGGTAGTGCGTAACTCCCTGGTGACCCATGCGTTCTGTAAAAAACCATTGGAGGAACGTGCTAAAACATTCAAAAAGTGCACAAGACATTGAGTAGCCCATCGGCAGAGCCTTGTCCACATACCAGTTGCCACGAAACTGGAACCCCAGTAGGCAGCAGTCGTCTGGGTGAACCGGCAACAGCCGGAAAGCCGATTTGATATCGCACTTGGCCATTTGCGCACCGGGGCCTGCTTCCACCACCAAAACCATGGCCACCTCCACCGAGGAGTACGACACCGTGGACTCATTTTCATCAATGAAGTCGTTCACCGACCCCCCTTCCGGCCATGACAAATGATGGATGAGGTGAAACTGTCCCGCCTCCTTCTTGGGCACGACTCCAATGGGGGACACTATCAAGTGTTCCAATGGCCAATCAGAAAACGGACCTGCCATGCGGCCCTCCAGGACCTCCTTGTCCAATTTACTCTGCACCACCTCCGGGTGCTCCCTCGCCGACCGCAGATTGTCCGCCCAACGCCTCTGCCGCGTCCCGCATAACCTAACTGAAACCCCACCCGAAAACCAGTTCACAAGCACTCGGCGGCCCCCACGTCCGGGTATGTACGCAGGGACACCGTCAATTGTTCCAACTTAACCAGAGTACGAGCCCTGGGTCCCAGAGCCCCGACCCCCTCGCCCGCTGCCCGCCTGTGGGGCGGCTCCGGGACGCGTGTCTCCCCCCTGCGCCTGTGATCCCCCTGCTGTCGTGGGGGGCCCCAACAACGTACCACAGGGTGTCCGTACCTACCGCATCCCAAGCATTTGTGCTTAAAACGGCAATGCTCCCTGGCACAGACTCCTCTGTTAAAATCCCAACAGGCGCCCGCCGCTCCGGGCTGGCTCTTGGCACCTGCCCCCACCTCCCCACGGGTGGGGCGCCCTTGAAAGGGCTGATACACTATCGGCAAACCGCTGGCGGTAAAAATAGCCTTACCCGACCCCGCCAGCCCCATCGTGTGCTGCCAGAGGTCACAATCCAGCTTCCCCCACTTGGCCTCCGGATCCCACGCCATCCGGGCCCGAAACTCCTCATCATACTGTGCCCACGCGTAACCACCCCCCATGATCTGCGCCTTCCGTATAACGTCCATGTATTTGAACATGGACACCGAGCGCTCAGGGAATTTCTCGCAATAGACACTCGCAAAAATTAAAAAGGCCGCCGTCCAATTCCAAAATCTACCGTATGCTGATTCTTTGCATTTGTGATACTTCTGATGAAACAATAAAAAGAATTTACCAAAAAAAAAAAAAAAAAAAAAAAAGCCGCCGTCCAATTCTCAATCGTCAAGGGCACCCTCGGCCGCTTCTGCAGCTCATATTCCTCCTCCTTCGACCCCTCCTGTGACCTGACCTCGCGGTGTAGCAATTTCAACAGCTTCACATATTCCCCTTTCCATATCTTTTCCTTGGTGGACGCCATTAAATGCGCCCCCAGCGGCTTCGTGACCCCCATGTAAGGGAGCCGCTTTATCTTCAGCTCCTTGCTCTCTACCTTCTCCGCACCGCCGTCTGCCGCCGCCGCCCCCGCTGTGCTCCCCGGGGTCCCGGGCGTCCCCCCGGCCGTCGGCTCTGACCCTCCTTGTGTACCTTTTCCAGCAGGCGCCAACAAAACCTCCTCTGAACTCACACTCTTATCCGCCACATACTTGCCCTTGCACAATCGATCCCCCCCACGCCCCCTTCCCCCACCCCCACTGACACCATGCGCGTCGCATTGCATTTACCTGGCACCAACGCCTCCCCGTGGCGCTCCACGCCTCTCCGCTCCATCGCTGACCTGTCCCTGGAGTGTGTCCGGGCCGCCGCAGCACCCAGGCCCTGTGACACCTGCAAAAAAGAGCTCACACCGTTAACGGATCCCCGTCCGCCCTCGCCATCCCGTAACTCCCCTTCCTCCAAACTCTCCTCGTCACCTTCCTGTAGTTCTACCCCGCCCCATCTATACACCTGGCGAGCCAGCAGAGGCGCCGACTGTACCCTACCAGAGGCCCGCTGCCCCTCTCTACCACCATTCCATACAAAACAGTCCTCTTCCATGCTGCTCTCCGTCCGCCGTTGGTCCCCAAGCCGTGGGGGCCCTGTGGGGGGATGGGCCAGCGAGCCCGCCAGGGGCCTTCGTGTGCCAGCCATGTCGTGTTCCCTCGCTGCCTCCGAGCCTGCTGCAAGAAGCACGGCCCTCCCTTCTCCGCACCAAGCCTGGCCAAGACTGCAGCCCCGCGCCGATCATCCCCCTGCAATAAAAACAGTACGGCTGATGTGCTGGGTCCCTGCCACTGCGCGCCCCCCCTGACCTCCTGCCACCTGTCCCGATTCCCCACTACCTCCACCACATCCTCCTCCTCTCTCCATGCCAGCTCCCCAACCCCAGACCCCCCTATCTCCGGGGAACACCCCACCACCTCCCCTTCACCCCGACCCCTGCCCGCCCAACCCGTGGCGCCGCCACCTCCCCCCTCATTGCCTTGCCCCCTATCGCACCCTGGCCTCTCTCAACCCCTCCCCCCCAGGAATCAAAGACATCCAGGCCCTCCCAATCCTGGTCGCCGTCCCCCGACTCTGTTAATAATGGGGAGACCCAACCTTTCCTACCCTGTTCCTCTCTCCACCCCCACAACCCTCCCAAATCTCCCACCCGCTGCCCCCCCTACCCCCTACTCCCCTGCCCCACTCCCCCTTGCGCCCCCTCCTATTCTCTTGCCTTACCTCCTTCCTGCCCCTCCCCCCTCCAAGCTGGCCCTCTGTCTGGCCGGGGCGGGGCTCCCCCTCCTCACCCTCTGCTGTGGCCCCCCTACCTGCCCACCTTCTGGGGGCCCTGCGCTCTTCTGTGTCCTCTTGCCCCCCCGCCCGGCGCCTGCTATGACGCTCATCCCGCACTCCCCCCCTTTACCACGCCCCCCCACGGCCTTCTTCTCCGGTTGCCGCCTACCCGCCAAGTCCCTACCCTTCTGAGGGATCTCCACGCCGTCAGCCGACGTGCTGGGGAGATCCCGCGCGTCACCGCGCTGCCCCGACTCTTTCCCCGGGGCCTTCTCCACATTCGGCATGCCCTTGTGCTCCGCTCCTTTTTTAGGAGCTCGGCGCTCCCGCAGCGAGGCGCCTTTCACAGCGCGCCTCACCCCCGGCGACTGCCCCGCCCCCCGCCAACACATGGGCCGCGCTCCTGGTATCGGCGCGGCCCCCAGCACCCACCTGTAATTTAGAGGCTTTACGTGGCGGCGAGCAGGCAAGGATCGCCGCAGCCACACCTGCCGCGGCTCGCCGCGGTGGGTGCGCCGTCGCTACCTGGCCCACCAGGAGGTCCATCCGCCCCGCCTCGCCCAGCAGGCGGATGGCCTCCAACACTCTAAAATCCCCTTGGGCATCCATCTTATCGTCCGAGGAAACGACCTCCTACAAAACGCTACTAAGACGCTGCCGAAAACACTCCTCGCTAGACAAATCGCCAAAAAACCTACTCTCCGCTCCCAGCCACCAGGTTTCAATACCTAAAATGGTGGCTGGGAAACGCGGGCAGCCCCTTTTATATTTGGGCTACAAAAACATGGAATTGGGCTGCCTTTGGGCTATTCCCAGGCAGCCCAAAACAGCAAAATGGCCGCTCCCATGTCTTGCTCCCTCCCCCTCCCAAAACTGCCCAAAACTGCCCGGGGGCAGACCTCGCGGCTCGGCTGCCCCCCAAATCCCCCTTCTGCCTTGCAGAAATGCATTGGGCCTCTGTTAATATGGAAATGGAAGCATACATCGATAAAAATGAAATATCATCTTTGTTAACAGAATCGCCCGCTGTGGACTCTACATAAACCTCAACTCGCAAATATGTAGCTAGGCAGGGCCTGAGACCAAGGCCGGGTACCTAGGCCCGGGGATTGCTGATTGATAGCTGGCAGGCAAACACTGGGGCAGGAAACTCTAAATCAATCCCACAGATAGCCGCAGCAACATTAAATGGTCAGAGGAGATGACACCAATAAAGCACACATGGCCAGAGGGGGTACACACACTCCTAAAAACACCATAAATTCAGATGCCACATGAGTTAGGAAAACATTGTCAATCAGGATCTAGCACACTTAGAGATCACTCGCTCTGCGTGCCGTACATCTAGACACGTTCACCACTGGCCACACTGTGTCCATGTGAGGTCGAGACCCACCTGTAGTGACCATTGACCATTAATTTATGACTCCAAAGGCAGCAACCAACATTCCTCCCCATATATGGTATGCTGGAAACTTATTACCTATTGTATTTTTTATATAAGGACTCAAACAAAATGTAAATTGAGACAGTTCTCAGAGCTAGTGCTTGTAACTGTTCTCCCAGTTGAACTATTTAATTAAATAAACTGTACCTGCTTTGCCAAACACCTTTTGCCTTCTGTTTTTTCAAGGACTTCTAACTCAAGCAAAATTTTGGTGCACCACCCTAGTAGTATTGGGATCTCCTACCCGACTGCAGCTGAAGGAATGTGAACCCATCCGGACGGATATATGTTTGCACAACAAGAAATGTGGGCAGACACCGTAATTGATTGGAAGTTCTGCTGAATTCTCTTGGTGAAGGTCCAATCTGAAGCAGCTGTCACAGAGGTCAAGAGACTATATCCGAGCCTAAAACATAGTCTAAAGCGTTTGTCGTATGGTAAACTAGGGAGAAGTGTAAAAAGATAACCCGAGCGCCCTGCTACTGACAGGGTCTGGAATATTACCTATTTATATGTCCTACCTCTATCAGTTGTAAGGCAGCCTCTGAGGCGTTCCAGTGGAAGTCACCTTTGTTCGATAGCCGACCACTAGGTAAGGTGCATATTGTGTATAGCCCTTGATGACTCCCAGGATGCTGATTTTTGTGAGATGGCTATCCTGATTGGGCGGAGTAGACACCTCAGTCTCATAACTTTTTAGTTCAAAAGTTTCCCAGTAATAAATGGGTTTCTTAACACCCGTAGTATCTGGAAGGAGTGTGGAAGGTGTATCTGGCTTGACCCTGGGCGTTACAGGGCAGAATTTGGATAGGGAAACATTGGACACTGGAAACTGGGTGTAACTCGTGTGTGGCTGAGAGAGGCCAGTGATTCCAGAGTTATCACTAAATGGTTTCTATGATTACCACCATTCTCTAGGAACGGATATTGGCAGACTATCCAGCTCACTTAGGAATGTATTCCACTCTAGGCTTCTCTTGCTAGAGGATAATATGTGATGCAAAAATACACATTTCTTTTGACAAATTAATTTTTTCTGTCCACCATTATTGAAAAGTATTATTGTATGTGATGATTTTGCATTAATTGTCTTTGAAAACGGTATTGTGTGAAAATTTGAGATGATGCAAATGCTATTATAGCATATCGCATATTTGCCCTTAGTTACAATACTTCATATGCAATCTTATTTTGTTTGAAATGCTTGTTTGAACTGTTTGATGTAAAAATTGTAGGCGCTGAGCTCATAGTACGTAATTTTTAAGAGTGCACTGAGGGGGGCGTGGTTTCAGCGCCGAACGGGATGGCAGCGTGAGCGAGTTGCTCCGCGCCGAGTCCCGCTTTTATCCTGTCCGACCTGCCCTGGCTACCCGTGGCAGCTTCGAACGTGGTCCGGCAGGGTCACTGACCCAGAGCGGAGGGTCTGGACCCTCGCGGAGCCCCGAGACACACAAGCGAACGGAGTTGAGAGCCCGGCCGGCCGCGCTGTAGAACAAAGGCAAGATGGCGGCGCGGCCGGATCGGGAGCGCTGGAGTCCCGGCTTCGCGGAGCACTAAGCGCGCTGAAGAGTCCCTTGCTCATTGCACCATCAGGATTCAAGCAAGCCGGGCCGAAGACGCCTGAAATGGCAGAAACCGGTCCCCGGAAGCTTGTTTCCTTCCCAGTGTAAGAATTGGCTTTTGTAGTCTGGTCTGCCCTGTTCCCATGATGCACTGGGCCAGGGACAGACTAATTTGCATACAGCCAGGTTCTGAAACTGGGATGGTGCAATGAGCTAAAAAACGGTGTTGGATCTAGCCCTGATCTCTTGACTGGGTGAGAGTACTCTGCTTAATTCAGAGACTCTGTCCATCACCACCCCTTGTTGT
Source organism: Lissotriton helveticus (assembly GCF_964261635.1). Taxonomy (NCBI): domain Eukaryota; kingdom Metazoa; phylum Chordata; class Amphibia; order Caudata; family Salamandridae; genus Lissotriton; species Lissotriton helveticus. The sequence continues at coordinate 579,833,856 of NC_136070.1, read as the reverse complement.
AAATAATTTTGTCCACCCTAAGCGTGGAAGGGTATACTCAGATGTGAGTCCCTTGCTCATTGCACCATCAGGATTCAAGCAAGCCGGGCCGAAGACGCCTGAAATGGCAGAAACCGTTCCCCGGAAGCTTGTTTCCTTCCCAGTGTAAGAATTGGCTTTTGTAGTCTGGTCTGCCCTGTTCCCATGATGCACTGGGCCAGGGACAGACTAATTTGCATACAGCCAGGTTCTGAAACTGGGATGGTGCAATGAGCTAAAAAACGGTGTTGGATCTAGCCCTGATCTCTTGACTGGGTGAGAGTACTCTGCTTAATTCAGAGACTCTGTCCATCACCACCCCTTGTTGTAAATAATGAAGACTGCCGGGCGGCGCTAGTGCTACGGAAGGTATCGGAGCGGAAAGCGACGGTGGATCCTGGGCAGCGCTGCGGTCCACAGCGGAAACCCGGCGAGAGCGGTGCCCCTCCCCCCTCCTGCTCTCCGGTCCCTGGCTGGAGGGGTCGGCCTTCCTTTAGCCTGGAGGCGATGCTGTTGGCCTGAGCAGGTCCCCAACGGACGAGACAGCTGCTGCTGATTCTACGCCAGGTTTGTGGATATCTTGGCGCCCACACTGCTGGATGTTTACGCGGAGGCGAAACGGTTGGGGCGGCTACCGGACTCCATGAGGGAAGCGCTGGTGGTGCCGTTGTTGAAGCCCGGCAAGGACGTGTTAGACGTGACCTCTTATCGTCCATTGTCTATGTTGACGGTGGACTATAAGGTCCTGAGTCGCATTCTGGCTTCCAGGCTCCTTCCACGGATGACCACCTTAGTGCATGGGGATCAGGCAGGATTCATCCCGACCAGGAGCACATCGATGAATATTCGTAGACTGGTCAGAGTCATCGACGTTGCCGCAACAGCGGAGTGGGATCCAGTGGTATTAGCGGTTGATATCGAAAAGGCATTCGATAGCTTAGAATGGGAGTACCTGGATGGTGTGTTACAGCAGTTTGGAATAGGGGAGGGGTTTCGGAGTTGGACGAGAGTGCTTTATTCGTCAGCGAAGGCGCGAGTGCGGCTTGGGCCCATAGTTTCTTCAGCTTATTCGGTGTGTAGAGGCACGCGGCAAGGTTGTTCGCTGTCTCCTTTGTTATTCGCCTTGGCGATGGAGCCACTAGCGGCGCAGGCACGATCAGGAACTGTATATGATGGGATAGCGCAGGGGCCTGATTCGCACTACATATCATTATACGCTGATGATCTGTTATTGTACCTGGCGGATCCTGGGAGTGCTCTTGAAGGTGCGGTAGACATGCTGGGCAGGTTCGGGAGGCTATCAGGTCTCAAGGTGAACTGGACCAAGACATGTGTGTTTCCCTTGCGGAAGGCTACGCCCTGCCCGCAGCTCACGAGGCCGGTGGTATGGGAGCCCTCCTGCTTTGTGTACCTGGGGGTGCGCATCTACCACGACGCTGAGGACCTCTTAGAGGGGAACGTGGAGCGCTGTATTCGAGCACTAAAGGGTTGCATGGAGTTCTGGGCGTCTCTCCCATTATCGGTGTTGGGTCGGGTAGCACTGCTGAAAATGGTGGCACTCCCGAGGCTACTTTATTATTTCCGGACACTGCCAGTGTGGATCCCACAAAGAATTTTTAGAGAATTGAAGATATTGGTGACCGGCTTCCTCTGGGGTCACGGCCGACGGAGGGTAGCACTGACTACTCTGACTCGGCCCAAAAGCGAGGGGGGTATGGCCGTTCCTGACTTCGAGTTATATTATCTGGCGGCGCAACTTCAGGTCTTGACGCAGAACGTGGCCAGGGAATTCAGGGGTCCGGATCGTGATAGGGGGACTGGCATTCAGAGGCATGTCTTATCGTCCATAGTCATGCAACAGAAACTGGAAGTGAGGGATCTAGCTATAGAGGAAAAGACGCTCAAACTGTGTTGGAACAGGAGCCTAAAAAGGGCTAAGAAAACCCGGCCATATGCACCGGAGATACCGCTGGGAATGCTGACCGTGCTACCGCATGGGGGTGATTGGTCCAGGTTGTTGACGTGGGAAGAGCTGGGCTTACAGATGGTAGGTGACCTCTATATGGACGGGACACTGGTTCCATATCAGACTTTACAGGAACAATTTGGCTTACCGGACGGAACCTTCTTACTACATGCAGCGGTGGTGACGGCGATGCAGAGATACTGGGGGGGAGGGCTGGCGGAGCCGGAGGTGACCATGGCATGCCAGTATGTGGTAATGGCGGCGGGCACCGTTAAGGCTGTGACATGCCTCCATGCCAGAATGCTGAATGAGGGGCTGGCACCCTTGCTGGCGCTGAAATCGCGATGGGAGGTCAGCATAGGTAAACAAATACCGGAGGCGGTCTGGGGCCAGGTGTTGCATAGGACCTGGAAAGGGACGAGAAATGCGCGGTTTCAGCAGGTGCATTTTTTCATTGTCCATAGGGCATACTTGACTCCGGAGAGATTAAGGCGGCATTTCCAGGTGCTTGATGCCATATGTCCACGGTGCTTGGAGCCGGAGGTAGATCTTGATCACATGTTGTGGGGATGCCCGAAATTGGGGGACTACTGGCTGGAAGTCGGTGAACTTCTGAATGCTGTTACGGACAGAGAGATAGACTTTGATATGGCTGCGTGCATGCTCCTCTGGTTCCCGCATACCAAGAAGACTAAAGTGACGAGCAAATTCATTGATTTGGGGGACATACTGGCGCAGCGTGAAATAACCTGGCATTGGAAGTCTAGGGAAGGCCCATCGGTGAGGAGATGGAAGAATGAGCTGTTGAGGTGGTCGGACTGCGAGAGTGTGCTTCAGATGCGTCAGGCAACTAGAACTGGCAACGAGAAAAGTCTGGAAAGGGCACGGTCCTGGGAGTTGGTGGTACAGGCGTTACGGGACTATGCCACAGATGATGCAGAGGAAGACTAGAGATGGTCGGAGATTCCATGTGAGGTGCATGATTGTCTGAATATCCTGATGGATGACGTGCCTCGGAGCTGTAGTTGATTATGGGAGCCCGCATTAGCAGCAGTTGTGGGGGGAGGGGGGGTGGAGCGGGGGTGTTCTTGGAGTGGGTAGGTTAGTACCGCGCTGCAACACATCAACCTGAAGGGCCCAGAGTAGGGATAGATTAGTCCTGAAGGGAGCGACCGTATGGGCAGCCTGGGGTCTGGCGGTGCGGGGGGCGAGGGGTGTTGCGGGAGAAAAGCAGATGTACATGACATAACTGACCTGCAGCCCGGACAGGGCACGCACTGAGGCATTTCCCGAAGAATGAGACTTTGAAGCGCCGCCCAGCCTCCGGGATGTGGGCTAAAGGGCTGTGTAATTAATACTGTGATGTTAACTGTCGGGAGGCCATACGTGTGTAGGTTGGCCTATTGAATGGTTTTCTTTTTGATTCTGCAATAAAAATATATTAAAAAAAATATATATATTTTTTTAAGAGTGCACTACATACGTTTGCACCTATGATTAGAAAAACAAAACAAGAAAAAACATCATTTGAATTTTATTTTTCTAAATAGCTAAAATTCCCATGGATTCCCCATTAAAGCATGTAGAAACTAGGTTCCCCAAACAGATAAAAATAATTAATACGTTTGCCAAGCGTGGCATTTACACACACAGGCAGACACATTTACCTGGTCTAAGGAAGGAACATTTGACACAAATATAGTTGAACACGCTAAAGCACATATAAAAACAAACTATACAGGACAGAAGAGATACAAAAGAGAATCCGTGTTAGAATTATGGTCCATCTTCAAAGAAGTTCAAACCAATAGTACCACAATGCCAATAGCAAGCAAGGTGTCAGCGCCTCTGCCACCATATGCAGGGATGAAGGCACTCGCAACAGTTCCCCCTGCATTAGGATATTCAAACCCAATTGAAAAAGGTCAGTCAGGTCTAATCCCGAGAAGTCCAAAAGCAGGCAAGCTCAGACGCCAATAGCGTAGCCGAAGTTCTTAGGTAAGGTCCCCAAAAAATGGACTCCCTGTCCACCACTCTCAACATGCTACACCTCAAAGGAAGGCAAAATACACAGTTCAGGAGAGCGTAAACGAGTGTCAGGGAAGTTTGTGCAGGTTCTCAATAGCGACTCAGAGAGCTCGTGAGATAAAGGGGGCTCCAGTCTCCCAGGAACTGATGATAAGGGTAGAGCTATAGATGGTGCCCAGGTAGCAGAGGAGGAATCGGAGAGCGACTTTGAGGGCAAAGTCAGGCTAACAAAAGCAGCACATAATCTGAGCAAAAGGGACAGGCTAGGTGGCGCAAGGAAGAGAAGTGTGAATAGAGGCTCGAGAGAGAAAGGGCATGCAACCTGGAGTTAGAATGAGAGTACAGGACAGGGCACTCTTCTCATGAGGAAAGCGGGGCCAGGTTCTCTGAGCAGAGTCGAAGGGAGATGAAAGGCTACTTGCAGGGCTCAGAGCCACATCATTCAGTCGACATAGGAGAGGGCTGACTAAGAGATAAAGGAACAAGGCAACCTGGTATTTACCCACCCGCAACACAGGAAAAACAAAATGGCACCAGTGCGTGCACACAAGAGAAGCAGCGATGAGGATATGTATTGCTCCTCATGGGTGCACGAAAATGATAAATAAACCCCAAGAGAGATAATAGCTAGAAAGGAAGGCAAGACATTTGTGTACACGTTTTGTAACATACTAGCCGATTGGACTGAGGAGAGGGAACAAAACGTCAGGTCCTGGCCGAGTTAAGGGTCTTTTGAGCCAGAGGGCATGGCAATAGCAAATGATTTCATTAGGCATGAAGGAGGAAACCCTAGTTGGGACTTCCTGTATGTGCAACAATGTCTCACAAGGTGGGAACGCTATATATTGAGAAGCTTGTAGAGTCACCTAGAATGAGAATGAACCCGCTGCGACAGAAAGGCATGGCGGAGGATTATAAATGTGCCCCTGGCCCAGATCGACAAAGAGGGGTTTAGAACAAAGTAACCATCATTGCTGGATGGGGCAGGGAAATAGATAACATGCTTCGAGAAAACCAAAGTAGGTATCAATCTAGTGATAGGAGACATTAAGAGACTACTAAGAAGTCAAATTGGGGAGCAGACTAACACTGTTCACCCAAGCTCGCATTCCAGCAATCACGCTAACAGTTACCTATCATGACGGGCCACATATAATATCTAGAGGCACCAGATCTGGACCTCCCTGAGAGAATTGTTTTTTAACCGTCCAGATGTAAAGGGGTTAATGGCAGAGATTATGAAGCCAGAAGAGAGCATAAATGATTTTCTAAACATAATGAGGGAAAGATGGGGACAAGAAACTGGACAGCTGTGGACTGATACATGCACACAAGTCTAATTTTTCAACAATATATTGAATAATGAGTTATTCACAGGATACAGAATGGATTGGACAGTGTAGTTGGTTTAGATACAAAACCTTGGCAGGAGATACAAGCTCATATACTCCACTACCAGAAGAACAAAAAAGAAAAGGATAGAGAGAAGGAGCAGGACCAAAGAGTCACAGCAAAATGAGTTCAGCATAAGCTGAAAAAGACTGCCCTTGAGGGTGCAGCTATGGCCACAACCGTGCAGATGGCACCTGTCACAATGGGGGCTCCGCCACAAACCTTTAGATGGTTCTAATCAGGCAGTCCAGTAGCACAAACAGGTTATGATAGGGGAGGCCAGGAAGGCTGGTCTCAACCAGACCCCAGAGAGTGCTACTATTGGTGTAGGCTGGGTCACCTGATAGATAGGTGCCGGATAAAAGCATACCATGAGCAGCAAAAGCAGCAGAGGTGAGTGCACCAGGGCCAGCCACCACAAAACCCAACAAAGGTCGCTCCTCAATACCAAGCACAGGGTATTCAGAACGTAATTGTTTACATACAGTCGCCGGAAGGTCCGCCGGTCACCACACAACCGCAACAGGGATCAAGCAATTGGGCATGCACGTGGCAATAGCAGCCACAGACAGAAAGCTCAGGGCAACATGGACCGGGTCACAACCCCAGCAAAGAGGGGTGACAGTGTGGGGAGGAAGTGCCTCCACGCAATCACAAAACCAAATCCACCGTAAAATAGTCCTCCGAAGTAAATAAAAACAGGAAATGAATAAGCCCAATGGCTTAACTCCCAGTAGTTCACCTCCGATAGTAAAGACAAACAGCATCCCCCCTTTTCAGAACAGAAAGGACTACAGACAGCATTGGGGGTCCAAAAAGTTTTAAATTGCTTCTAGAAATTCAGGGTTGCTGTGGGCTGTGTTGATCAGGTGTCCACACTAAGGGGCCCATTAGGATCTCGGGCGGATCGCCACCGCCCGCATGGCGGTGGTGATCCGCCCGAGATCTGTCCCCGCCCGCCACCAATTTCCCCCGCCATATTACTATGGCGGGGGGACTGCGACGGACGGAAAGACCGTCTGCCGCTTTTCCGCCTGGTCAACAAGTTGACCGGGCAGAAAAGAGTTTAATATGGTGGCGGTGTCTGTCAGACACCGCCAGCCATATTATCATGGGTGCGGAAACATGCCTATCCGTGGTGGCATTGCTATCACGGAAAGGCATGCAGTAAGTGCTTGCAGGGGCCCGTTGCAGGCCCCCAGGGACTCTGGGGGGTGCACATGGGGGTACCTATGGTACCCCCCTGCAGTTCCATGCACAACATGGCAGGTGCCTGCCATGTTGTGCATGGAAGTGCACAACATGCCTTCCTGGCATTGTGGCGGGCGGTGCTGAGTGCACCGCTAGCCACAATGACAGGAATGCAGGATGCACCTGCCACTGTGGCGGGTGCATCCTAACATCGCCCACGGGACCCCCGTCCTTATGGCGGGCAGTCGCATTTCCCGATAGAATGACCCCCTATGTTCGGCAATTGCAAACACAACAGTGATGGACAGAATGTGGATCAATGTCACACATTCACCCCAGTCCAAAGATCTGGGCCCAAATCCATCGTTTTTCCACTCCACACCACCCTGGGTTAGACAATGGCGATATGCAAATCAGCGCTGACCCTGTGCCCCATGGGAACAGTCCAGTCCGAACTACAAAAGCCATCAGGCACTCCACACCACTGGAATCAAGCTAGCCGGGCTGATGAGAGGTGTTACCTCGAAACCGGGCCGGTCCTCGGATGCTTGTTTCCGTTCTGGGAAGGACATGGCTTTTGTAGTTCGGACTGGACTGTTCCCATGGGGCACAGGGTCAGCGCTGATTTGCATATCGCCATTGTCTAACCCAGGGTGGTGTGGAGTGGAAAAACGATGGATTTGGGCCCAGATCTTTGGACTGGGGTGAATGTGTGACATTGATCCACATTCTGTCCATCACTGTTGTGTTTGCAATTACCGCTCTAAGTGTACTGGGGATGCTCAGACGTGAGTCCCAGGCACTCCACACCACTGGAATCAAGCTAGCCGGGCTGATGAGAGGTGTTACCTCGAAACCGGGCCGGTCCTCGGATGCTTGTTTCCGTTCTGGGAAGGACATGGCTTTTGTAGTTCGGACTGGACTGTTCCCATGGGGCACAGGGTCAGCGCTGATTTGCATATCGCCATTGTCTAACCCAGGGTGGTGTGGAGTGGAAAAACGATGGATTTGGGCCCAGATCTTTGGACTGGGGTGAATGTGTGACATTGATCCACATTCTGTCCATCACTGTTGTGTTTGCAATTACCGCTCTAAGTGTACTGGGGATGCTCAGACGTGAGTCCCAGGCACTCCACACCACTGGAATCAAGCTAGCCGGGCTGATGAGAGGTGTTACCTCGAAACCGGGCCGGTCCTCGGATGCTTGTTTCCGTTTTGGGAAGGACATGGCTTTTGTAGTTCGGACTGGACTGTTCCCATGGGGCACAGGGTCAGCGCTGATTTGCATATCGCCATTGTCTAACCCAGGGTGGTGTGGAGTGGAAAAACGATGGATTTGGGCCCAGATCTTTGGACTGGGGTGAATGTGTGACATTGATCCACATTCTGTCCATCACTGTTGTGTTTGCAATTACCGCTCTAAGTGTACTGGGGATGCTCAGACGTGAGTCCCAGGCACTCCACACCACTGGAATCAAGCTAGCCGGGCTGATGAGAGGTGTTACCTCGAAACCGGGCCGGTCCTCGGATGCTTGTTTCCGTTCTGGGAAGGACATGGCTTTTGTAGTTCGGACTGGACTGTTCCCATGGGGCACAGGGTCAGCGCTGATTTGCATATCGCCATTGTCTAACCCAGGGTGGTGTGGAGTGGAAAAACGATGGATTTGGGCCCAGATCTTTGGACTGGGGTGAATGTGTGACATTGATCCACATTCTGTCCATCACTGTTGTGTTTGCAATTACCGCTCTAAGTGTACTGGGGATGCTCAGACGTGAGTCCCAGGCACTCCACACCACTGGAATCAAGCTAGCCGGGCTGATGAGAGGTGTTACCTCGAAACCGGGCCGGTCCTCGGATGCTTGTTTCCGTTCTGGGAAGGACATGGCTTTTGTAGTTCGGACTGGACTGTTCCCATGGGGCACAGGGTCAGCGCTGATTTGCATATCGCCATTGTCTAACCCAGGGTGGTGTGGAGTGGAAAAACTATGGATTTGGGCCCAGATCTTTGGACTGGGGTGAATGTGTGACATTGATCCACATTCTGTCCATCACTGTTGTGTTTGCAATTACCGCTCTAAGTGTACTGGGGATGCTCAGACGTGAGTCCCAGGCACTCCACACCACTGGAATCAAGCTAGCCGGGCTGATGAGAGGTGTTACCTCGAAACCGGGCCGGTCCTCGGATGCTTGTTTCCGTTCTGGGAAGGACATGGCTTTTGTAGTTCGGACTGGACTGTTCCCATGGGGCACAGGGTCAGCGCTGATTTGCATATCGCCATTGTCTAACCCAGGGTGGTGTGGAGTGGAAAAACGATGGATTTGGGCCCAGATCTTTGGACTGGGGTGAATGTGTGACATTGATCCACATTCTGTCCATCACTGTTGTGTTTGCAATTACCGCTCTAAGTGTACTGGGGATGCTCAGACATGAGTCCCAGGCACTCCACACCACTGGAATCAAGCTAGCCGGGCTGATGAGAGGTGTTACCTCGAAACCGGGCCGGTCCTCGGATGCTTGTTTCCGTTCTGGGAAGGACATGGCTTTTGTAGTTCGGACTGGACTGTTCCCATGGGGCACAGGGTCAGCGCTGATTTGCATATCGCCATTGTCTAACCCAGGGTGGTGTGGAGTGGAAAAACGATGGATTTGGGCCCAGATCTTTGGACTGGGGTGAATGTGTGACATTGATCCACATTCTGTCCATCACTGTTGTGTTTGCAATTACCGCTCTAAGTGTACTGGGGATGCTCAGACGTGAGTCCCAGGCACTCCACACCACTGGAATCAAGCTAGCCGGGCTGATGAGAGGTGTTACCTCGAAACCGGGCCGGTCCTCGGATGCTTGTTTCCGTTCTGGGAAGGACATGGCTTTTGTAGTTCGGACTGGACTGTTCCCATGGGGCACAGGGTCAGCGCTGATTTGCATATCGCCATTGTCTAACCCAGGGTGGTGTGGAGTGGAAAAACGATGGATTTGGGCCCAGATCTTTGGACTGGGGTGAATGTGTGACATTGATCCACATTCTGTCCATCACTGTTGTGTTTGCAATTACCCCTATGTTCGGCATCAACGGTGAGTCTGTGGAAGCACAGAATAATCAGGTTGGCAAAAGCACCTACAGAAACTAGGCCTAATTCTGTTGCTGTTCGCCAGGGTGGGTTTCACCAGCCACAGGGCAATCAGACGAGAGGGCGGAAAAAAAAATTGTTTTTAAAAAGCCAACACCCAGATGGAGGGCGCGCAGCGCCAACCAAGATGGCCGCCTAGATCAGAGCTTGTCCCACGAGGGGAAATGCTGCAGTCATTTTCGTAGTTCCACAGCCTCTATCTGCCTGAAACGGATCTCTTTACACGTCAGAAGTCCCACAGTATGGGTCTGGCTGCAGGTATGATTCTCCTCTACTTTTGTTGAAGGAAAAATTTTGGAAAACTATAACTCCTTATAAACGTCCGCCATTTTGTTTTGTTTTTTCTCGATGGCGTTCCTCTTCACAAATACATTACACCTGAAGAGACTCTCAGCATAATATGTAATACCTTTTTTAAATGCATAATTAGGTATCTTCTTACCATCACCTTTCATTTTGGATTAGGAAGGGTAAAGGTTGAAGAATTTTGTGGGTCTTTTTTTTGCGCATGTACAATTCTGGAGTGCTCCTTTGTTTTTTTCTCCTCATCTTCCCCAAGTCTGTTTGGTTGCATTTCAGTGTATCACTGATTTCCTGAAAATACTTTAAAATAACTTTGCCCAGTTCTGCAGCTTTTATCTTGCGCAGTATTATTTTTGGAGTGAATCTAAAGAATTACTATACAGCCTGGATACTCCCCTCATTCTTACGGATTTGCCTCTGCTTTAACTTATCGGTAGAAGGAAAAAACGGCTTTTTTATCGACAGAAGTCTACATTTTACGTTCCAGCATTTGATTCCTCCCATACTAGTTCCTCTCTGCATCGTGTTGGCAGAATGGCACAATCTAGTTCTTTGCAACCGGTGGTTTAGCCAACTTCTTCAATCAAACTGCCAACTCCATCTTCTACCAATAAGCGTCTCAAATAGGATCCTCCTTCTCCGCCGAAATCTGTTTTTCCTATATCTTTGGACACTGTTCTTGGGGAAATACTTGTGCTACATCCATTTATTGAGGAAACAAATTCCCATCTGCCAGTCCTAGATACTAAATGGTTGCCTATGGAAACTCGTCTATCTGTGGTGGAACAGCATGTTAACGAGTTGCAGGATGTATCCGCCAAGGTTGTCACCTTTAGAGAAGGAGGTTCTCCTGTTAAAGAAATCTGCTGAAGATCTTGAGAATAGAAATAGACGCAATAACCTTTGCTTATATAGTTTTCCAGAGGGCTTGGAGGGTGATGATCCCGTCCATTTCTTCACCACCTTTCTTCCAAAGCTTCTCGATCTTTCTGCAGCTAGAAACCTCAATATTCAACGTGCTCACAGACTGGGCCTTCGCTTGTCCTCGTCATCTGCTCCCTCAAAGCCACGGGCGTGATTCTTCTATGTCTGAAATTCACTGACCTTCTACAAGCCGTGAATGCAGCTAAACTAAAAAAGCAACTTGTGTGGTCTGGCTCCAAGTTCTTTATCTCACAAGACATCTCTTCAGCAACGACCAAACGTCGGAAGGAATTTCTTGATCTTCGTCCTGCTTTACGCTCACTGGGTGCAAGATATGAGCTTTTTCACCAATGCTTATTTATGGTTAATTTTCCAAACAGAACCTCTACTTTTGAAGACCCGATACACTTGAAGAAATATATCCACCCACACTCCACATTGTTGATGGAAACTGCTGTTCCTTCTTCTGAGACTTCTTCTGTACCCTGATTTATCTCTTTCTTATTATAACTATGCTTGATCTTTGAAAATACATTTGTTATTTTCTCTTGCAGGTTCTTCTTAATTTTTGCTTCATAACGTGTTAATTTATTCTTTTTGCAGGTTGTCTTTAATATTTGTCTCATAATATCCTAAATGTATCTCTTTATTTTTCTCTTCTTCATATTTATGCAGATTCTTTTTTGGGATTTCTTGTTTATCCGTTTCCTGCTCGTTTTATATTGTTCCCTGTTGTGGTACGTTCTCCCTGATTAGACGTGTCCTCTTCAAATGTGTGCCGCCACTCCTTGTATTTTCTTCCTGTTCTCCCCTGAAGGTACGTATTCAAGTCGTTTATCCTCTTTTTACCCTTATTTGCAGTCATATATCCTTTCCATGGTTGACATGTACTGTCTTCTATTAATGCTCTACCTATCACCCTTTCCTTTTCTCACTTTAGCTCCTATACTTCCCTTCTTTTTTTGTTCTTCTTCCCTTTCTCAGTATTCCATTTCTTTTTGTTTACTACGTTTGATCGTGTTGCTTTATACATTGTTCAATCTATCCACATTCAGAGTTGTATCCTGGAATGTGAAAGGTTTTATTAATCCCATAAAAAGGCAGAAAATACTTTCTCATTTAGCCTCCTATATCCAGATTTAGTTTTGCTACAGGAAACTCATTTGATGGAATTGGAGGCTTTAAAGCTTAGGCAGAGTTGGGTTGGCTTAGTCCTTGTTTCTCCTACCGCCAATAAAAATTGTGTTATTATTCTAAGTCATAAAAGGTTAAATTGTTTTGTTTTTTCTCAAGACGTATACTCGGATGGTAGATGGTTATTAGCTAAGTTACTTATTAATAATATTTCTTTGACTGTACTTAATGTTTATGGTCCGACTCAACAGGACTATTCCTTTTGGCCTAATATTACAAAAATGTATCCAATATAAAGATTAATTTTTTGTTTTAATTTTTTGTTTTAGAAAGTGATTGTAACCAAATTTTGGATCCATTTATAGACCGCATTTCCCACACTCGTTTTATCCCTCATGAAGCTCATAAGCAATTGCACAACACAATCTTTCAGGCGCACCTTATAGAAGCCTGGCGTTCATGTAACCCAGATGTAAAAGAATACTCCTTTTTCCTCCCCTCCTCATAGCTCTCTTACAGGATTTGATTACATCTTCCTCTCCAACATTTATCTCAAAATCTCTTCAATTGAACCTATTATAATTTCTGCTCATGCCTGTAATGACCTGATAATTCTGCCAATCACCAGGGCATACTGACCCTATCCCCTCTTGGGACCCAAAAGGATACAACACTTCACAATACTTACCCAATAAAGGAATAATACTAACAATTACCTAGAATATATGGCTATTGCCGAGGAGCTCGCAAACAGCAACAACAACACAAGAACAGTACCAGTGGAGACAACAACGCAAACAACGCATCCCGGGGTACGATAACGCAAACAAGGGGCCACTCGATAAAACAACGCGACAAAGCCCACCCAGGTGGGACTGTATAAACAACACATACTCCTCCTAAAAATGCCTCAGGGTGGAATACTTGTTATTTTGGGCTTCCCTGGATGAGAGCGGGATGTCTCTCATTCTACAATTACCTCAGGAAGGGAAACTTACTGTCCTTCCGATGCTACAGCATTTGGGTCAGAAGGGCCCTGACCTCCCATCCCAAGGAACACAAACAAATAATGATATACTCTGGGGGATAGGCCTTCTCCACATCAATACATAAGCAATTGCTAAATGCAATCATTACGTACAAATAGAGAACTTATATGTAAATAAATGTATAGAACCTGAAAATAGGAGATGATAGTTAGATAAGAACAGTTGGAATGTAAGAGTTAGTGGAACACCTCACCAAGTTTCTACACATCCTGCTTCCATTTTGCCAGAGGGGAGTCCGTTTCTCCAGCCGAATCAGGATTCTCTGCTCCGTCACAGCTACACGTCTGCACTGTGATGGACTACCAGTGGTCGAGACCTGAACACCCCCTTTAGTACAAGTGGAAAAGTTGGTCGAAGTTTCTAGCAAGCCTCGCCCCCTGTTCCCATCAGATTCTGTACCATTCCGCGCCAAGGCCACAGCACCACGTTCATAATCGAGCCGTTTCCATAAAAATGGCTCAATCACTACAATGCCCCAGTGATTTTAAATTTTGATTTGCTTCGGTCACAATCCAGGTCTTCTAGATAGAGGTTTAACAATTGTCTCTTGAGGGATCCACATTTTTCTTCTTCCTTTATCTCTTTTGCTGAAGAATATTTTCTCTTAAATGGCGATCCAAATTCTTCCCCTTCATTGACATGGGACATTTTTAAAGCTGCTGCTCGTGGTTTCATTATAAATTGTGTCTCCAAGAAAAGAAGAAATCTTCTGCTCAACATACTTTCTTATGAGCTAACATTAAACAACTAGAGTATCAATTCTATTCTTCCCCCTCTGGCTCTAATTTACAAGAGCTGGTATGTGCGAAATTAGACTTTAACAAATTAACCATTGATAATGCTTCATCTATTCTTCTACGTAGGAGTGCCCGTTATGATGGCGGACAAAATAAAGCTGGCAAGCTTTTGGCCAATTACCTCAAAGCTAGTAAAGAACATGTATTAATAGATTCCATTCATACTCCAGAGGGGAAACATATTTTTAAAGAACAGGATATCTTAGATGAATTTGTGACTTTTTATAAGTTCGTCTATACACCAGAATCTCCAGCATCTGCTTCTTTGACTGAGACTTATCTTGCCCAAGTTCCTCCTCCCACTTGTGGAAATCTTAAATGTAATGCTCTTGAGTCAGATATTTCATGGATGGAAATATCTAAATCTCTAAATTCACTTAAAAAAGAGAAAACTCCAGATCCAGATGGATTTACGGTAGAATTTTATTTACACTTCTCAAACTAATTACTCACTAAACTTCAACATCTTTTCCAATACTTTTTTGTGACACTGGGAAGGCAGAAGGTACTATTCTAGAAGCTACAATTTGCTTGATTCATAAGGAAGGTTGTGATCCAAAGTTTTGTAAGAATTATCGTTCTATTTCCCTTGTAAACATTGAATATAACATTTTTTCTAAATCACCAGCTCTATGTCTTGAACCCCTTTTGCCTATCCTAATTGGCCCAGAACAATGAGGCTTTGTAAAAGGCAGATTAACTTCTGATAATTCTCGATTTTTTTCAATGGTCTGAATAAAGTTTCCACTTTTTCTTATTCCCTAGCTGCAGTATCTGTTTATGTGGAGAAGACTTTTGATAGAGCCAATTGGTCATTTCTATTTAAAACCCTATATTGGCATGGTTTTGTCCCCAAATGTATTTCTCTTATTTCTCTACTTTATTCGCTCCATTCTGCCTCTCTCAGTTTTTTCCATTGCAACGGGGAGTTCGTCAAGGTTGGCCCCTATCTCCTCTCTTGTTCTTTGTATCTATTGAACCGTTTTTTGTCTCGTATTGGTCAGAATTCTTCTATTTCTGGATTTATATACTGAGAGTCCCATTTAAAATTGTCTGCCTTTGCAGATGATATTTTGCTTTTTATTTCCAATCCCGAGACCTCTATTCCTTCTCTATTACAAGAATAGTCTGATTTCTCTTTGATTTCTGGGTATAAAATGAAGCCAGATAAGACAGAAATTTTGCCCATTACCAAATTCTGTCTTAAGCACAATTTTGATATGACTGGTTTCAATGGAATAACTCTAAAATTAAATACTTAGGCATCTGGTTTAATAATTCCATTTTGAACTCGGTTAAACTTAACATGAAGGAGGCCCTTGACCGTATTTCTAAACTTCTCTCCTCCTGGAATCCTCTTTTCCTTTCATGGTGGGGCCGTCTTGATTCTATTCGGATGATGATCATCCCTATTTTACTTTACATTATTTCTATGATACCTATCTGTATTCCTTCTATATATTTTAAAAGATTTGATTCCCTTCTCTAAGTTCTTATGGCACCATAAGAAACCTAGGATTTCCTTGAAGCTTCTCAAAAATCCAAAAGCTAATGGAGGAGTAAAATTTCCTGACTTTCAACTCTACCATATGACTTTCTCCCGGAAGCAAGCATACAAAGGGCTTCTTACAGACATTACACCTTACACACCTTTATGGGTTACAATAGAAATATCTCTTCTGGCTCCTTTTTCTATTAAGGAAATTCTCTCCTTTACTGCTAAGGCAAACATTACGTCTTCTCCCCTGTTTCGTCACACATGTTCGGTCTCATTGTCATCCAAAGATTTGTACTAGAGAATCCTTCCTCCAATCTCCTCTTTGGTATAATCGTCTTATTGCTGTTAAAAATAGACCTTTATATATGAAGTCTTGGAGACTTCGACGTGTTGCTTGGGTCCGTGATATGTTTGATGCCGTGATCCCTTGTTCTTTTCCTCAATTTCGAACTATTTTCAGTTGTCGAAGTTTTTTTTCTATATATAGCGCGAACTGACCCGAGACATCGGATATCAAAGCGCTTTACATGAGCACCAGTTTCGTTACATGAGGACACATTCATTTTTTTTGTTTTTGGGCACAGGGAGATTAATTGATTTGCCCAGAAACACAGGACGTTGAGCGCTGTTTCCGAGACTTGAACCCAGTTCCCCAGCTTCGAAGTCGACCGCTCTAGCCGTAAGGCTACATCCTCTCCTCTTTTTGGCAGAAGTTCTTAACTCTTATGGAGATAATTCTGGATGTCTTTTACTCTTTCTCCTCTGACGCTCCTCCACCTACAACTGATCCTTTTTAAAAAATGTATTTTCCAGCTCTTTCCAAAGGCTTCCTTGATATATAAATACCTTTCCACTCCAGATCCTGTTCACTCTAAAACAAAATTGGAGTTTGCTTGGGAAGCGGATTTGGGTTGTGTACAGAGCAATGAATTCGGGAAACAAATCTGGACAAGATCATAAAACATTTCTAGATCTGCTTGTACTACTCAGTCTATGTTATTTCTATATCATAGAATGTATTTCACTCCCCTATCAATAGCCAATTTCTCACACACTAATGAGGATTCTTGCTAGTCCTGACAAATCCCCTTCAGCTGATTTGTTACAACTGTTATTTTCCTGTCCCAATGTAGCCTCCCTTTTGATAGATATATGGTCTCTCATATCAAACATCTTAAATATACACATATCCCTGGCTAATAATTTAATTTTTGCAGGTATTGTATCAGAATCTTTATACTTATCCTCACTTAATAAAGGCCTATGTGATCTTATTTTAGCTTTAGTCTTTCAACAAATTACATCTAACTGGAAATGTTCAACTAAACTCTCAGTCAAGTCATGGTGGGATAATGTGTGTCACTACAATTGACTAGACATTGCTTTTGCCTCCTCCTACAATCCAATTGTTGATAGTGACGTATATTGGTTGCCATTAACTAATTATTTGAACAAAGTTGCAAAAAAAGAAGTTGTTTCTTCTAAAAGTTCTGAACATTTTGAACCTTTGTAAGTTGTTGTTTCTCTACCTTTTATTCTAGAATATGTTTTTTTATTATTATACTGTTCTTCGATATGTTAATCTCTTCTTCATTTATTATTAATATGCAATATTACTCAATCTTCAGTTCTTAAATTATATTATTCTCTTTATCTCTTCCCTCCCTTTTATAATGCAAGACTGTAAACAGCTTTCTACTCTGTTTAGATTTGCCTTTCATATCTATTGTTATTTATTTCAAGATATTCTGTATGGCTTTCTTTTTGTAGTTGACTTTTGTTTCAGTACAGCTTTTTATAAGCAAAAAGCCAACACCCAGGTCCCGCAGCCGAAGTCTAATGGTACGCATTTCAATCACCACGTCAAAAGGTCCCTATTTTCGGGCATCATGCCCATGATCAACAATTCCTTCAGGGAGCATAGTCCTGATAGCACCCCCAAATGCACCAAAAGCCACAGAAGCAATGGAGGTATCCCTTTCAGTTATGAACAAAGCCTTCCTCAGCGACGGGAACTAATGTTGTTCTTGCGCTTAGGACAGTAAGATCCTAAAACTCCACAGCCCCCACACGCATGAGTCTGTGAGCCTTGAGGCCTCAGCATAGGGTAACCAGATGTCCAGGATTCACCCGACAGCCCTGTTTTTTGGTCATCTATCCTGGCGGATTTTGGTAAATCAAGCACTTTTCCCAGGCTTTTGGGGAAACCCCACTGAACTAGCCTTAGTGAGTTTCGATGCAAGAATATGTGTGAGTCTTTTATAGGTAGTGTAATAGCCAAAGTTAGTTTTCCCTTAGTACACAGTAGTGTGCGATTGCTCCGTTGGCGAGTGCTGCCTTCAAGGCATCCTGCACCCCTCTGCAATGGGAAATTGTAGGCCTACTCCTATTTTTGTGAAATGCCCCAATGTTGTTGGCTTTAGAAATCTGGTCACCCTACGTCAGAGTAATGATGAGCTTGTGACTCCAGTTAAGGGTTCACTCAACTTTTCAAGGCTGGGTGAGGCCTGAGAGAGAGAGCGGGTACAGGGACAGAGGCTTCCAAGCCTCTACCCCTGCTCCAGGTGAAACTCAGGGCACCATTGGCACCCCTTCCAGGTTCAACCCCATTCCAAGCATAGTTCACTCATGTTGCTTCAACCTTGCAGGCACCATCCAGGAAAAAGTTGGCCCTGATTGCCAACCCCATGGGGGGCAGTATTGGAGAGGGAACAACAGAGCAGCCTCTGACCCTCTCCCTGCGAGGCAAGGGAAACAATGATTTTGTGCGATTCAGGGAAATGCCCAAAACTATAGAAAAACCACCCAAAATCAGCCCAAAAGGAAAATTCCAGATAAGAGGCGGGGTCAAGATTAGCCAAAGCCAGGTATTGGAGGTCACGAGGGAGGACCACGTTGCTCACCATGGACCGGGAACAGGGAGCTGCGCAAAGCATTAAAACGTGTTCACGAGGCACGTGGCAAATACTAGCAACACCACTGGCAACACTCCCCCTCTTCCCACATTTCCCCACACATATAGCCATCACATAGGAACTGAACTACACAACTCATAGCAGGAGCAACTGGGGGTAATGTCAAAATCAAGCAGCAAATGGCAGGAAAAAATATCCTCAGGATCAAGCCGTACAGCAACCGCGGTTTTAGTAGGCAGCCGGCGAGGTGCCCATGGCAAAACCAGCGTCACCTATAGATCTCCTGCTAAAAGCCACATTTCTATCCCTCCCTGAACTCATGAGATCACTGTACAAACCTAGCCGACCCTGATCTGACCGCCCTGAATGGAAATGTCAGAGAAAGTCCAGAAACACCCACATAGGATTAGGGTGGGCTCAACTGTTTATAAAAATAAAATCTATCTAGATAATAACAGTAATTCTCACTCACCAAATTACTCAAAGACGTTTTCAACACAGGTCACCTTCCGGTACCTCACTAGATTGGCGACTAGTAGGTTGATGGGATCACAACGTTCGGAGAAAAAAAAAACAGGGTCTTTAACTTAATAAGAGAGCATGTGTAATGTTTCTGAATTAACAATCAATCAAGTTCTTTCAAAAACAGGTAACGATGACCCAAAGGAAAAAAAAGGACAGTTCCGAACTTGTGCCAATGGAGGGAGGGAAAACTCACGGGTCCTCAGCGAGGGATCTGCTTAACACCTGCGTGAGTGCACCGTTCCAACGTGCAGTTGAGCCCTTCCATGGTGATGATACAATTGAACTAAATAATGCAATTTTTTTAACTTGGTCAGAAGGACTGCAGTCACCGGAGGAGCGTAGATGACTCAGAAGGAACCCATGCCTCAAACTGAAATATCACAACAAAAGTTATGTATACTTATATGGTTATGTATGATCTGCCTACTATGGGTAGTCCCACACTTGAGTACTGCAGAGGAACTGCAGTCAAAAGAGATTCACAATGTTCAGGGGAGGTTGTCCCAATAAAGCACACTTGGCCGGAGTGTGCTTTATTGGGGGGGTACCGTACGCATGCTCCTAAAAACACCATGATGTCAGATGTCACATGAGTTAGGAACACATAGCTAATCAGGATTTAGCACACATGGTGATCACACGCCCCCCATGCTGGACATCCAGATAAGTTCACCACGTTGAGACCCACCTGTAGTAAACATTAACCATTAACTTATGACTCCAAAGGCTGCATCTAATATTCCTCACCATATATGGTACACCAGAAATTTGTTATTACCCAAGGGGCACATGCATTAAGCGTTTTTCCAGTTGCAAACGTGCCAATTCGCAGAATCGGTCCGTTTGCGAATGGAAAAAGGCCTTTTCTGATGCATGAATCTTTTTCCATTTGCAATTTAGGTAATCAAAATTCTTTGCGATTACCTAAATTGCAAATGCATCTAGGGGATCACAATTTGTGATTCCCTATTTGGTATGCATGTAGCATTTCCTAAATGCCACTATGCTTTAAGGAAACGCTAATTACCACCATCTTCAAGTTGATGGTAATTTGTGCATGCATTAAAAAATGCAGAAAGAATGCATTTTTCAATGCACTATGTAGCGCACAGATGCCTTTAGGGCATGTGTGTACTGCACATGTGCATACTTACTTTTTTAGGTGGTGCCTCAGGGGGGCCTTAGGCCGCCAGACACCCTTGGATTTGCATTCGCAAATTGTGATTACCAATTTGGTAATCACAAATTGTAAATGCATTCCCATACATTCCTATAGGCCTGTAGACCCAATATAATGAATGGGAATGCATTTCCTAATAGCAATTCACAATTTGCGAATCGCTATTAGGGAATGTTAAGGATTCGCAAGATTATTTGCAAATTCTTCACGCATAGGCATTTGCGATTACTAAATAGCGAATCCTTAAAATTCGCTATTTGGTAATCGCAAATGATTACCTTGATGCATGTGCCAGATTGTATTTTGTATATAAGAAAGACACAAACCGAATATAAATTGAGGCAGACCTCAGACCTAGTGGCTATAACTGTTCTTCAAGGTGAACTGTTTAATTAAACAAACTGTTCCTGTTATGCCAAGCGCCTCTTGTCTTCTGTTTTTTCAAGGAATTCTAACTAGAGCAACACCTTTATTTTATTAACCGTGTTTTGTAGCTTCCATAATAAAATAGCTGGTGTAAAACATACACCATGCCTGCATGAATCCCACCTATGGGCATCTTCCCCACCCTCTCGGTGTTCCCGACTGGTGCTTGTGTGCTGGACACGTACCCCCCCTCCTTGTGTGAGGTTAGCCTCTCTCCATGAGGGATCCATGGAAGGTCGCGCCGTGCGTTTCCTGACCTTTGGCGTGGGGATGCTGACCTCGCCTCCATGTGGGGAGCTGAAACTGCAGTGAGGGAGAAGGCTTTTAGTGATCAGTGGTGGCAGCGGTCCAAGGGGGGGAACCCCCTTTGATGATGCCCTAGTGGGGATGGCCATTGAGAAAGACTTAGATGTTGCCCCTTTGAGACTCGGGATGCAGTAGTGAGTGGGCGCTACCCAGCATGCTGTGGGGTGACACCTGTATGGGGACAAGATCCATCTATGGGTGAGAGACATGGCTGTCCATCAGGAACTTGTTCCCTCCTGTCCCTGTGGCAGCTGCGCCACAGACCCACAACCATGGTATGCAACAAACCACCGGCCACAACAGCCCAACAGAAGATCGACAAATATACTACGCAGGTTGTCGTCTCGGGGGAGGCCGGGGCAATGGGGGGCAGGGTGAGATGCTCACCCAGAGGGTCCTCAGATAGCTTCAGTTCTTAAAGCCAATCTAGGATCTCAAGGTGATTATGGAAGGAAAATCAGGGCACTGAAAGTCAACCGGTCTCTTACCAGACAAGGCTTATGAAACGCAATTGACAGAGTCATGGAGTGGATGGTAAAATCTTTGAGACTGATGACTCCGTCAAATTACAGGAATTAAGGCTTACTGCCCTACAAAA
Organism: Lissotriton helveticus; assembly: GCF_964261635.1. Classification (NCBI taxonomy): domain Eukaryota; kingdom Metazoa; phylum Chordata; class Amphibia; order Caudata; family Salamandridae; genus Lissotriton; species Lissotriton helveticus. The sequence continues at coordinate 579,812,475 of NC_136070.1, read as the reverse complement.
CTAGTTGGCTAGCTGGAGGCGAGAGTGCAGGATGCCGACGGTAGATCCAGACGCAATAATCTATGCACTGCAGGCATCCTGGAGGCAGCAGAGGGAGTCACCCCAACCACCTTCATCTCGGAGTGGCTGAGGAGTTGGGTTCCTATCTCAGAGGTCTCCTCCTGCTTCTTGATATAGAGAGCCCACAGTGCCATCTGGCAGGCCCCTGGTAGGTTCTACCCCGACCTTTCATTGCTAGGGTCCCACACGGACAGCAACTCTGTTCTGTGGGTGTAACACTCTCTTGGGTCTTTAATATACCAGTCCTCCGCAGTGATGAGCTTCTCAGACTACACCTTGAAGGCCCAGCAACAATGGAGGTCCATTCATGAAGTGAAGCAGAATCTGCAAGCTTTAATAATTTATTATGTGATCCTCTTACCTGCCCAACTGAAGGTTATCCATCAAGAGAAAGCCATGTTGTGCGACACTCCGCAACCGGCATGAGATTGGGCTGTAGAAAGACCTAATCTGATGTAATGTGGAGTGCACCAGCTGGGGGTGGGGCGGGTGTTTTGTGTGGAGGCAGGAGCGAGAGGGGGCATCGGAGAACCCCCAGGGAATGGACCACCACCCCACGATGAAGGAATCGATTCCGAGAGCACAGATCATGCTCCCTTGGACCTAATGGCCCGCCAGCAAGGAGGTTGTCCTCAGAGACTGACATGGACCCCGGGCTGGGCCCTGCTGTGCCTACCCCCTGTCGGTCTACCTGGGGCCCTCGGATTGAAGGGGGAAGCCTCCTCCTCTAATGACTGTGGGGTACACCTAATCTCCATATGGGAATGAGCGGTGGTGTTAGAAGCGAACTGAACATGCTCTATACTACTTTTATGATTATTACTGTTTCTGTTTGCATTTGTTGGGGAGGGCGGGAAGGTGTGTTTGGGGATCGTTATGTTGGGGAATTGCACTGTAGGAAAGGTACACACCTTAGACTAGTCCAGTTGTTTTTTGTCCCTAGTTGCACCTCAACAGGTACTTGGGTTGGGGTAAAGCGGGGTTCTTTTTGGTTCTTCTTTTTTCTCTTGCTTTCTCTCTCTGCCACTTTCATCCTATTAGGCTCGTTGGACACAATAGACACAAACTTGCCTCAAGTTTTTTTTTTTTTTGCAGAGTTTTATATAGCGCGAACTAGAACCGAACCGAATCAGTTATCAGAGCGCTTTACATAGCACAAGTTACGTTACATGAGGACACACTTTCATTTTAGGCACGGGGAGATTAAGTTATTTGCCCAGAATCACAGGAGATTTTTGGCGTTGTTACCGAGACTCGAACCCAGATCCTCAGGTCCGAGGTCGAGCGCCTTAGCCGTTAGGCCAACACACCCAGCCAGATGACTAACTTGAAATCATGGGGCAGATAGGGAGGCTGACTTCTCTCAGTGAACATCAATAGTCTCCAAGCTAGGTTAAAACGAGGGGCAGTCCATAAGGTAGCTCACACACATAGGGGCATATGTAGGTAATTTCCATTTTGCGATGCCCAAATACCGATTTTTAAGGAATCGCTATTTGAGAATAGCAAAATGGAATGTAGGTAAAAATTTGCAATTTTTTTGCGAATCTCTAAAATTCCTTATTTGCGATTAGCAAATTGCGAATCGCAGTTAAGGAATGAGTGTCCCATTCATTCCTATGGGCCAAAAGGCCCCTAGGAATGAATGGGGGTACATTCTCAAATAGCGATTTTCTGTGTGAAAATCGCAATTTGAGAATCGCAATTCCAAGGGTGCCAGGGTGTCCAAAGGACACCTGTTGCACACCCGGAATGTGCCTGTAAGTACTTGTGGTGCACATACATGCCCTAAGGGCATGTCTGTGTGCCACATGGCACTTTAAAAAAAAATTTAAATGCATTTTTGAAGGAAATCGCAAAATACCATCTACTTGAAGTACGTGGTATTTTGTAATTCCTTATGCAAAAATCGCAATTTTTAAAGCACCCCTACATAGCATTTAAGGAATCGCAAAATTGCGATTTCTTAAATGCTATAAGCAAAATAAGGAATCGCAATTTTTGCGATTCCTTATTTTGCTAAGTGGCACCTACATATCAAAACGCCGTTTGCGATTCGCAAACGCCGAAATTCGGTATTTGCGAATCGCAAACGGCTACCTACATATGCCCCTACCTACATATGCCCCTTAATCCTGACATACTCCTTCTACAGGAAACAAACCTAATGGGAAACAAAGTCCCCTTCCTGGCACGTAGAGGGTTTTCGCAGGTGCTCCATACAGGGTTTCACCATGTCTCGAGGGGGGTTTCCATCTTCATACAAAGACATGTTGCCTTCATGGTGATGAGGGTTTGGCAGGACAAGTTAGGATGGTACGTAGCACTGTCTGGGACACTGAAGCGAGACCCGCTGTCTCTGGTCTGTGTCTACACCCCTCCTCTTTTGATGTTGGAATTTACTCCCACATTAAGCCAACTTCTACTGGAGCTTCTGGTGGCTCCATGGACCTTGGGGGGGGGGGGGGCTTAACGAAGTCCATGACCTCGGCGTAGACCGTACATCCTTAGCGGACACAGCAGTGTAGGAGCCTACCGCCATGATCATGAGAAATATGACTCTCTAAGATGTGTGGAGAGCTCATCACTGAACAGAGAGATGTTATACATTCTTCTCTTGGGGCTCACAAGACCTTCTCCCATCTGGATTGCTTCCTCATTCCCCGCACACAAAGTTACAGGATACTTAAAACATAAATCTTAGCCCGGGGTTTATCCGATCACTCGCCTGTGCAGATCACTCCTGCATGGAGTGCCCCGGGGAGGCAACAGGATGGCACCTGAGTCATTGGTGCATACACAACAAGGATTTTCATGAGGCTTGTCGCCAAATGGGAGTAGGATATCTGAACAAAAAAAGGGGGTCAGTAGCCTCCCAGGGCATTCTATGGGAGGCCCTTAAGGCCACCTTGAGAGAGTAAATTATCAGTTACAACAAGGGACAATCTCTACAAAAATTTTGGGACTTAGAATCCCACATAACTGAATTATAGCGACAATATCCTGTCAAGGTAGAAGCCTCGATCCGAAGAGAATCCCTGCATACCTAGATGCTCCTACAGCAGAAACATATTCAAGAGGCCCGGGCGGCGTGGTTCGCAACCCGTAGTCGAATATATCAATGGGGAGATAAGACTAGTAAGACCCTACTCCTCCTCTGCACACCCCGTGCCACAGGGAACCCTACATCCTACACTGACACTGATCAGATCCTATGAGTCACAGGCAGCGCAGACATTGCACAAGCCTTTGCATCCTATTATGAATGATTGCATAGCCCTGATCGTTAGAGGGAGGCAACCGGACCTGCAGCATTTTATAGCCGTCCTCCCTGTGTCCAAGCTGGGACTAACTGACAGGGAGCTGCTGGAGTCAAAAATCCACCAGAAGAGCTAGAGACTGCCTTGACCCAACTCCAGTCTGGAAAGGTGCCAGGACCCAATGGATAACCGGCAAAGTTCTGGAGACCAGGTGAGCCCACTTCTGCTGCAGACATTCCAAGAGGCTCTAAAAAGGGGTCTGCTGCCCAGAGATCTCTGGGCAGAAAACATAATGGGCATGCTAGGAGGAATATCACCCAATCTCACTGCGTAATATTGAGGTTAAGATCTGGGCCAAGGTCCTGGCCCATAGGTTGTCCAGAGTGATTGAGAGATTGGTCCACTCAGTTCAGTCGGGGTTTATACCCCGAAGAGCTATTAGGCAAAATATTAGAAGAGATTCCACTACGCAAATGAAAAGAGCTCCGGTCTACCGGGATACCAGGACTTGCTTCTAGTGGACCTACAGAAAGCGTTTGACTCAGTGCACTGGGAATATCTCATTGAACTGCCAACACATCTACAGTTAAGCCCTAAATTCATTAGCTATGTTAGACTGCTATATACCCAGCTCTCTGCCAGGGTGCGGATCAGGAGTGGTGTCTCCTCTTGGTTCTCTATTTGGAGGGGCACCAGCCAGGGGTGCCCACTTTAACTCCATCTCTTCACCCTTGTGATAGAGCCTCTAGCGGTATGGTGAGACTGGATGCGCTGCTTTGCGGCTTCCAGTGGACCTCAATGGTGAGCGACAGAATCTCATTGGATGCTGACGACGTCCTGCTCTTCCTGGATGACCCCGCAAACTCAGGACCGCGAGCTTTACAGTTCATGAACATCTTTGGGGCCTACTCAGGCCTTTTGATTAATACTGATATATCATCTAAATATCCCATCGCTTGTTATTTCAGCAGTCATGCCATGGGCTCCAGGGATACGGGTGCTCTCACAGGGTTTAGGTACCTTGGGGTGTACATCACCAAGGATAAGACTCTGGCATAGGAGCTCACACTCCACTCCCAGCTCAAGCAACTGGCTGGGGACGTCAAGTTATAGACTTCCCTTCCACTGTCGCTGCCCAGTCTTTATGCCATTTTCAAGATGCTCTCACTACCAAGACTTCTATATCAGCTCCAGAATTTCCCATTTCCAGTGCAGAAAAGCTTCTTCACAAGGGCTAGGGCCATATTACGAGAGCTTTTATGTAATGGAATGGAGGGGCGCCCGAATTGCTCTGTCAAAATGCTGCAGACTCACTTTTGAGAGGGGCCTTGCCACGCCAAATTATTATTATATTACATAGCAGTGCATCTTATGGTACTCAATGACTGGTGGCTTGAGGGATTCGATGACCCGGCCTATGCTGCAGAGGGATGGTTTTTGGGCCTGGATCACCTACCATACTCTATGGGAGTGAGGTCCCACGGACTGTGACCCCTTCCACACAAGTAATGCTGCCCATCTGTGGATGGGAACAAGAGTTCCCCAAGTGTCAGTGCTCTGTGTGTTCTCCTGGTGGGATGCCATCAGCATTTCTACGCTTGGAGACGTAATTTCGTATGGTTCCCTCAAGGCTTTCATGGACCTCCAAGACAAGTACCAAATGCATTGCTAACAATTCTTTTGCTATCTTTAGCTGTGACATGCCCTCACCCCCTACCTACCCACAGACGCCAAGATTCCAGCCTACTTGCCACTAGAGGCAAAAAGTTCGCTAATCAACGTCAAAACGCACAACTCTCGGCCCACTCCAGACACTGCTCCACCAGCAACCAGACACAATGATGACCATGAGGGAGACATGGTCCCAGGGTCTAGGCCACCTTGAGGACGAGGACTGGAGGGAGGCATTCATAGCCCTAGGGAAGAAGGTCCTAGCTGTCCAGTTCCGTCTTATTCAACTTAACGTACTCCACCGCACGTACCTTACCTGGGCACGCCTGTCCCGCATGGGATTGGTTAGCTCCAGGAACTGCTTGTGATGTGGTGACACAGATGGGAAACTATTACATACGTTCTGGACTGCCCCATTTCATTACACTTCTGGGAGGGAGTGTTGGGGACCTTAGGAGTGGTGTTGGAATGGAGGGTCTCCAGAGAACCGAAACTGATCCTATTACATGTTGCAGGAAAGGCAGAGGTCAATAGGTATTAAAGGTCGCTGTTATGGTTGGGATTGCTGTTGGCTAAGCGAGTCATTGCAAGAGCATGAAAAGATACTGAGGCCCCGTCCTAGAAGGAATGGGTGAAGCAAATGGACTTTTGCATAAGTCCGGAACGTCTGGTGTATCAAGCTAGAGGCTACCCTCATAAATATAGCAAAATCTGGAAATCCTGGGCAGACCACGTGGGGATTTACTTAGAACCTTGACCCTCTAGGCCCTGGCATTCTAGACAGCGAGATATGCACATTCAAACTCACAACCGATTGAGGCCTCAGAAAGGGACGTACTAGGTCCTCGACATTTTGGGTCCTGACAACACCACCCATAGCCTACATACAAGGCTACGGGTGGTGGTGTGGAGGGATGAGGACAATCTTGCTAACAATATGATTCTACCTGGTGCCAATCAGGACTATTGTTTATGTTACGTTCTGTGCATTTAAAAATAGTTCAAAAGTTTTATATTAAACAAAACAACATACACAATGGTGCACACAACAGAAAGTAATCAACAAACATTGGCAGAGACAATAGGTCTCACCTATGTGAGAGCTATTGGCTTTGCCAACGTCTTATAGCCCTGTTGTACAGCAGAGAAGAGTAGAGAAGCGTACAGGAGAAAGGAGTAGAGTGGCATGGAGTGGCATAAAGTAGAGTAGCATGGCATAGAGTCAGAGTGGCGTACAGGAAACTAGAGTAGTGTGGCATAGTGTAGAGTGCATACAGTAAACTGGCATAGAGTGGAGTTGCGTAGAGTGGCATAGAGTGGAGTAGCATAGAGGGGCATGGAGTAGAGTGGAATGGTGTTGAGTGGCTTGGGGTGGCGTACAGCTGAGTGGCATTGAGTGGAGTGGCATAGAATGTGGTGGAGTGGCATAGAGTGCCTTGGCTTGGAATGCCTTAGAGTAGAGAGGAGTGGTGCAAAGTGGAATGACCTAGAGTAGAGTGGCGAAGAATAGAGTAGAGTGGAGTCACATATAATAGAGTGGTGTACACTAGAGTGCAATGGGGTCGAGGGGAGTGATGAAGAGTGGAATGGAGTGGCATAAAGTGGCGTGGAGGGGCGTAGAGCGGCGTGGAGTGGCATAGAATGCAGTGGAGTGGCATAGAATGCCTTTGCTTGGAATGCTGTAGAGTTGAGTGGAGTGTTGCAGAGTGGAATGACATAAAGTAGGAAGGCATAAAATAGAGAAGAGTGGAGTAGCATAGAATAGAGTAGAGTGGTGTACAATAGAGTGCAATAGAGTGCAATGGAGTAGGGGCGTAGAGTAGAGTGGCATAGTGTGCCGTATAGCAGCAATGAGTAGAGTGGGGTAGGGTCTTGTAGAGTCTCGTAGAGTGGTGTAGAGTGGAGTGGAGTCGTGTGGAATGACATGGAGTGGAGTGGAGTGGTGCAGAGTAACATTTAGTGAAGAACGCATAGGGTAATAGATTAGATTAGAGTGGCGTTGAGTATATCAGTTGTGGGTGTGAGTAACTAAAGTGCCTCATGGCATTAGATAGGGTGAAAGCAACATAAATAAGAAAGCATAAAACATTTAAAATTTGAAATTGCTGAAAAGATGTGCAAATAAATGCAGTGTTATGAATTGATTAGTCGTAAAAATAATCCATGTAAAATAAAAGCACAACTTTTGAAAGGCAGAAAACCTAACGTAAAACAAAAGTGCATTATTTGAAAGCATTCTTCAAAATAAAAGGCAGTCTTCTAAAAGCATTCCTCACCCTTGTTTTGTAATTACAGAGCATAATTTATTGTGCCAGAGTGAAAAAAAGTGTTGCTAGAGACAGCAGATAAGGTGTGTTGGACTTGGACCTTGTTGCAGGGTTATCCCCAAACTTTTTGCCTATCCTCCTGTATTTTTCTGAGCTGTTTTTTTGTTGGCTTTAGGATTCCGGGCACTTTACCACTGCTATTCAGTGCTAAAGTGCATGCGCTCTCTCCTGTAAACATGATATGGTTGGTCTACCTCTGTTTGGCATATTTAATTTACCTCTAAGTCCCTTGTACAGTGGTATCCCCTATACCCAGGGCCTATAAATGAAATGCTACTGGTAGGCTTGCTGTGCAGTTTGCGCCCCCTACAGAAGAAGCCTTTCAAACCAGTCTCAGGCCTGCCACTGCAGGACCTGCATGCGCAGTTTACTGCCTGTTGGAAATGGCCTTTTTTGCAGGGTTATACCCAAACTTTTTGCTTCTTCCTCCTATTTTTTCCTGACTTGTTAGTGTTGGTTTTAGGATCCTTGACACCTTACCACTGCTAATCAGTGCTAAAGTGCATATGCTCTCTGAGTAAATTGTGTTATGGATTGGTGTTTCCATGTTTGGATATTTGATTTACTTGTTGGTCCCTAGTAAAGTGCACCGAGTGTGCCAGGGCTTGTGAATCAAATGCTACTAGTGGGCCTGCAGCACTGATTGTGCCACCCACGGGAGTAGCCTTAAAAAGGTAACTCAGACCTGCCATTGCAGAGTCTGCGAGCAGTTGATAACTGCCAGGTCCTAAATCTTCCCTTTTCTACATGTCAGTCATCCCTAAGGGAGGCCCAAGGTACCCCTGTGGGCAGGGTGTAGTGTATGTGAAAGGTAGGACATGCTGTTATTCACTATCAGGACATGCCGGTTGTTTGTAGCATTTCTGATAGTGAATAACAGCCAAATTCGTTTTTCACTATTGCAAGGCTATCTGTTCTCTTAGGCCAGAATGGGCAGTTTGATTATAACATCTTATAATCCTAAACTGACCCAGGGAACAAGGTAGAGATTCGAGTTTAGTATGCCTGAACTCAGAATGTCAAAATACATCTTTTAGTGAAGGTGATTTTTACATTCTGTGTTTGAAAATACCACTTTTAGAAAGTATTTTCTTGCTCCATCATCCTGTGTGCCTCTGCTGGAATGTGGACTGCCTGTCTGGGTTTCGGATGACAGAAGGCTGGGGATCAAGAGGGCTCCAGATAGTCTAGGTAGGGTCAAGAAAGGGCTGAATAGACCTGGGCTGCAATGGGGGAAGGGGGAGGAGATTTCCTTGCAACTCAAAGGGCCCGGTCTGCCTCTGACAATGCCGTCTCCACCTTCTGCCAGGAATTCACAACAGAGAAGGCAGAACTGGTTCTGGCTGGGCACAGACACCCTGTGCCTAGAGGATCAAAGAACTTTTGGATACAAATACTGAGGCCCAGACCCCTGAACTTTAGAACTCATCTGGATCAAGAAGAGTGCCAAGAAGAGCCGGAGAAGCTGTGAAAAGGAACGACTGCTTTGCTGGGTGCTTTGCTGGGCTGACCTGCAGTGGCTGTTTCTGTCTTGGGCAGTGAAAGGCCTGGACTGCACTTTCTGCAACCTAAATTGTGAGTCTCTCGTAGGGCTTGAGGTAGAGTGTAGAGCTTGTCCACTGTTCACGAAGTCTCAGGGACAACAAAGACTTCAAGCTCATCTGCCCGCAGCACTGGGGACGGTGTGTTTTGTGCTGTACCAGAGGAAAAGCAACTTGACGATGTCTATGACACCACTGCCGACTCTTTGTCCTGAAGACACCGCAGAGGGCGCTGCCGCAACGCCGAACTGTAACCTTGGTCTCACCGATGACACCTGTTGACGCCGCCACCGAGCCGCTGATTGCATCGCGACCTGTGGGCACCGCACTCTACACCGCCTCGCTTCAAACTGAAGCTTTGGCACCGCAGATACCACTGCCGCAATGCCGCACCGCAACCTCGGTCTCACCAACGACGCCCATTGATGCTGCCACCGAGCCGCTGCTTGCACCGCGACCTGTGGGCACCACATTCCGCACCGCCTCGCTTCATGCCGAAGCTTTGGCACCGCAGAGAGTACCCCTGCAATGCCACAACGCGACCTTGGTCTCTCCGACGACCCCTGTTAACACCGCCACAGAGTCGCCGCTTTCACCGTGACCTATGGGCACCGCACTCCGCACCACCTTGCTTCACGACAATGCCTTACCACTGCAGAGGACACTGCCACCATGCCGCACCGCGACCCTAGTCTCAAGGACGATGCCTGTTAATGCCGCCACTGAGCCGCTGCTCGCACCGCAACCTGTTGGCACCGCACTCCGCACTGCCTTTCAACACGAGGACGCCTTGGCCTCCCTGACACTGCCGCTCCATGCCGAAATCGACGCCACTGCTTGCACCGTGGTTCGAGGGCACCGCTCGTAAGCCACCCGGGGCACCGCCTTCATCCTGCACCGGAGCCCTGGAATACCGACGTCGGTGCCATCGACTCCAGTACTAACTTTAGGACTCCTAAATGTCGTCTGTGAATACCGAAAGTCTTAAAATTAGGATTTTTCTCAGTTTAGGAGTAGTAAAGTTAGGACTCCTAACTTTACTACTCTTAGACTTAAAAAAATCCTAACTTTACAACTTTAGGTATTCACAGAAGGCATTTAGGAGTCTTAAAGTGAGGGGTCCTAATTTTACTACTACTAAACTGAGAAAAATCCTAATTTTAAGACTTTCAGTATTCACAGAAGGCATTTAGGAGTCCTAAAGTTAGGAGTCCTAACTTTACTACTCCTAAACTGAGAAAAATCCTAATTTTAAGACTTTCGGTATTCACAGAAGTCATTTAGGACTCCTAAAGTTAGGACTCCTAACTTCTGTGAATACCGAAATGAGTAAGTGCCTTCTGTGAATACCAAAATGAGTAAGTGCCTTCTCTGTATACCAAAATGGTAGTAAGGTTAGGATTTTGTCTGAAGTTAGTTCTGTGAATCAGGTCCACTTCCACTATATATAAATCAGGCCCGAATCTTGTTCGACTTTGGATATAACCCCTAGAAGTAAGTATCATGGTGAGAATTTTTGAATATTTATGTAGAGTTACTGGTCACTGAATAAAGGAGTTCGACTTACCATGGAGAGAAGCTTTGAATATTTATTTAGGGTTACTGATTACAGAATAAAGAAGTTTGACTGGAAACAGCCCTTTAGAAGTAGGATTCAGAACACTACCAATATCTTTTGACTGTTAGGAGGGCTACTACAGTTGTTGATGTCAAACATAAGAAGCATCCAATATGATTGTATTTGATGAACAATTCATATTTGTAGTGTAAAAAGCATCCATAGTGATTGTTAAATGTGATTTTTAGATCTGATTTGACACCGAAGCATCCATTACCTTATGTGATCATCAGAAAAAGAGCTTTCAGACGCACTACTGAGAGGGGTTTAGATTGGGCACAATTATGATTGCTTTGAGTACAGCATTTCATTGGGCAGAAGTTGTGTGCTTCCACTTGTATTGCACCTTTTTGCCTTGTGGGAAATCCAATGCTCAATACAGCAGAACTGAGTTTGTTATGGCTGCAACTCAATGATCAATGCTATAAGTCTCATCTATGTGTTATGAAAAGTTATGATATCTATACTACTATTATAAAGAAAGAACTTTGAACCTTTGAGGCGGGTAAACTCGGGAACCACAGCACCAATCCACACACCCGATACATCGTTGTAATCGTCAGGGTGTGCAGATGGACATAGGCTATATAAAGTTAAAAAATATACGTTATTTAAAAAATTTTGCGAAAAAAAGTAGTCCCGTGGAAGAAGCGCCGGCCGCGACCTGCGTGCTGACGTCAGGAGCGCGGGGAGGAGCGGCGTCCAGGAGCGGCGGACATGGCGCGGGGAGGAGCGGCGGACAAGCGGGGAGGAGCGGTGAGGAGCGGCGGACAGGCGGTGAGGAGCGGCGGACAGGCGGGGAGGAGCGGTGACGAGCGACGAGGAGCGGCGGAGCGGTGAACTGAGGAGCGCGGGGGAGGAGCGGCGGCTGAGGTAAGGCTCCGGGGGACCCACGGACAATGTCGGGGCAGGCGGGGGACAGGGCGGGCGGGGGCCCTGAACACTCATGGCGGGGGCGGGCGGGGGCCCTGAATACTCATTTCGGGACGACCTGCTATGCCGGGGCGAGCGGGGGTCGGGGAAGCCTGATTGCTCCCGGACAAGGTCGGGGCGGGCTGCTAGTACTAATATAATAAATAGAGAGCCCAAACCTTTGAGGCGGGTAATCTCAGGAACCACAGCCCCAATCACAACACCCAATACAGCGTTGGAAAGGGCAGTTGCAGCAGAAGGACATAGGCTATGCAGATGCCCACCATATACATTTAAAAGGTAAAAGAACCGCGCCAGCAAAGTAGTCCCTTGTGGGCGTGTCTGCGTTGCGCTGTGGGCGTGTGCTGGGGGCTTGACAAACGCTGGGGGCGTGTGGTACGTTCCGCCCTTCATGCCATGTCTCATATCGTGTGCTGTGGGCGTGTGCTGGGGGCGTGGGCGTGTGCGGGGCGCGGGATTACGGAAAAAAAGCAAGCGTTGTGCCCAATATTTCATTGTTTTTTCTTCCCAGGTTCTGTACATTCCAGCTCCGGGTGTCCACCCTGCTCCCTTTAAATATCCCTGCACCCCATAATCATAACCCACCATTACTCCTTAAAATACCCCAACACCCTTAAACACTAACCCATCTTAACCCTATTTTATTTTATTTTATTTTATTTTATTTTAATTTCTTATATCGCGCAGGAATCAATCCCGTAAGGGTATCTCCGCGCTTTGCCCACCAGAACATTAACAGAGTCAGTGAGAGTGATTAGTGGAACTGGAATGCTTCCCGGAAAAGGAGAGTTTTTAATGTCTTTCTAAAGGACAGATGATTGGTGGTCATTCTCAAATCTGTAGGAAGCTTATTCCATAAGGCAGGGCCGACTGAGGAGAATGCTCGGTCACCCTGTCTGGATTTTTTTGTTGCAGGGGGTTTCAGAAAAGCTTGGTTACTTGAGCGGAGTGACCGGCTAGGTTGATACAACTCCAGTGATTGAGAAAGATATTTAGGACTATCCCCATATAAGCACTTGTGGACCGTGCAGCATATCTTAAAACTGATGCGCTGCCGTATAGGGAGCCAATGCAGCTCATCCAACAAGGGCTTAGAGGGAGTCCTAGCCGGTGCACTCATGACCAGTCTAGCCGCAGTATTCTGGACTACCTGCAAACGGCCTACTGCATCTGCGTTTGCTAGTGTCAGCAGGCCGTTGCAGTAGTCCAGGCGGCTAGTGACCAGGGCCTGTACGAGAGTCTTCCTGTAGGTGTCAGGAAGATACGGGAAGACTCGTCTTAGGAGGCCAATGGTATGGAAGCACAATCCTGCGATGTGGTTGGTATGTTCCTTAAGGGTCAGTTTTTGATCAATTTTTACCCCTAGATTTTTAACGTGTGGCTTTGATGTTGGAACTGGACCAAAATCCAGCGGCCACCAATCTGGAGACCACAAAAGACTTGCTTTGCCGAAGAGCATAACCTCTGTTTTTGCAACGTTACATTGAAGGCAGTTTGCGGCCATCCAATGTGACACTGCCCTCATACCCTCAGCAAAATTTTCCTTGACTTTGGGGCCAAGGGAGCTGAAAGGGTAGAGGAGCTGGGTGTCATCAGCGTAGGAGACCGGTGTGAACCCGTACTTCCGCACAATCTCAGCAAGGGGGGTCACATATACATTAAACAATGTAGGGCTAAGGCATGAGCCCTGTGGCACCCCCTTCGTGAGCACCCTCGAGGTGGAACAATAGGGGCCCAGGCTAATAGATTGCGACCTCCCGGAAAGGAAGCTCTCCAACCAGGATAGTGCTAAGCCTCCAATCCCCACTCCCTGCAAACGGCTGAGAAGGATGTTATGGGACACGGTATCAAAGGCCGCAGACAGGTCCAACAGCACTAGAATCATGGAACCCCCTCTATCCTGTGACATTTTGATCTTATCAGTCACCGAGAGGAGGGCCAATTCAGTGCTGTGGTTGGGCCTGAACCCAGATTGTGATTGGTCCAGGCCCCCTGTCGCCTCGATAAAGCTGGAAATGATGGTGTTAACGTATTTCTCAGCCAGTTTGCTAATAAAAGGGAGGAGGGAAATAGGGCGGAGGTTGGAGAGCTCTGACCAAGGTAGGGTTGTATTTTTGCGTATGGGGTTCACAACCGCTTCTTTCCAGGGTTGTGGAAGTTGTCCTTCGGCAAAGGAGAGATTCATTAGTTTTTGAATAGTGGGGCCTAGAGATTCTGTCAGGGAGGAAATCATTTTAACAGGAATCAAGTCATTGGGGGAGCCGGTCTTCATTTTGTTGATAAGTGTGGTGAGTTGTTGTAAAGTTATTTCTGGGATTACATGAAGGGTGTTCCCAAGGGATCGCCGCCGCCGCGAGATCGGTGGTGAGCCTACCTAGATCATGCCCTACTTCCAGTACCCTGCGTGCGTTCGCTGCACTGGCTCCCGGTGGCACAGAGGATTCAGTTTAAGGTCCTCTGTGTTGCCTACAAAATCCTCAAGGGGTCTCCGGCCTTGATTCTCTCTAAACTTCTGGTTCATTACATTCCAGCGCGAGCTTTAAGATCTGCTGATTTAGAACTGGCTGTTGTTCCTCGCTTCAAGCGCAGCAGAGCTGGTGGACGTTCCTTCCAAGTCCGTGCGGCGGTGCTTTGGAACTCTCTCCCCCCGGCGATCCGCGCCCTTAGTGACCTGTTGTCCTTTCGCCGGGCAGTGAAAACTTTTTTATTTCCTTAGTTTTACTCTCTGTGTGTTGTCATGTTGTGTTGTGCTGCTACCTTGTCGCGGCGCCAGGACGCTCCTTCGCTGGAGCATCTGTGCGCCTAATAAAAGTGCATAACATAACATAACATAACAACATAACAAGGGTCACCATTGGGGAGATTCCAGAGACCGCGGTCTCTAAAGGACCTGAGACATTCATGATTTTTTTATATATCCCCCCAATTTTATCTTCGAAGAACTGAGAGATTTTATTACAGAGGTCTTGGGTAAAAATATCCGGGCTCTCACACATTACTGGGTTGGTGAAGGCCTGTATAACTTTAAATAGCTCTCGAGTAGAATTGCCTGCCTCTGTTATTTGGGAGGTGAGACTGATTTTCCTCGCTTTTTTGATGCTTTTGTAGTAAGTGGTCATAGCTACCAAGTATCGTTCCTTGTCTTCCTCCTTACGTGTCCGTCTCCAACGCTTCTCTAGTTTCCTACATCCCTGCTTTTCTGCTTTGAGGGCCTCAGTGTACCATATTTCCCTCTTAGCCATGATTGGCTGTTTAACAGTTTTCTGAGGAGCCAGTATGTTAATGGCTGTCACCAGAGTAGAGTTAAATTTGGACAGGGATGTCTCAACGTCATCCGAGTTTAAAAATACTGGCTGCTTCCAGGCTTGTGCAAATCTGGCAGGAGTGACTTTATGCCATGGTCTGCGTTTAATGGGCTGTGTAGTAGGGTGATTAATGGGTTCAGGAAGATGCAGAAAAGAAAAGTCTAGCATTTTATGATCAGACCAGTAGATGTACTTAGGGGGATGACAGTAAACTTTAGGGAGGGAAGTAAAAATTAAGTCCAAGGTGTGGCCACCTATGTGGGTGGAACCATAGTTACGAAGATGAAGGCCCAGTAGAGCAAGATCTGTCAAAAGTGCTATTGTATCAGGGTGGTCTGCAGTGTCGATGTGAAAATTGAAGTCTCCAAGTAAAATAAAATGTTCATTGGTTTTAATGTAAGGAGCTAAGAGTTCAGTCAGGGCTAGGTAGAACCCAGCATTAGGTCCATAAATATACCCTGTACCCCAAAACCCAAACCTATCCCTAAACCCTAAAATACCCCTGTACCCCAAAACCCAAATCTAGCCCTGAACCCTATCAATACCCCTGTACCTCAAAACCTAAACCTACCGCTGAACCCTAAAAATATCCCTGTACCTCAAAACCCAAACCTAGCCCTGAACCCTAAAAATACCCTGGTACCCCAAAACCCAAACCTATCCCTGAACCCTAAAACACCCCTGTACCCCAAAACCCAAACCTAGCCCTGAACCCTTAAAATACCCATGTACCCCAAAACCCAAACCTACCCCTGAACCCTAAAAATACCCCTGTACCCCAATACCCAAACCTAGCCCTGAACCATAAAAATAACCCTGTACCCCAAAGCCCAAACCTACCCCTGAACCCTAAAATACCCCTGTACCCCAAAACCCAAACCTAGCCCTGAACCCTAAAAATACCCGTGTACCCCAATACCCAAACCTAGCCCTGAACCCTTAAAATACCCCTGTACCCCCAAACCCAAACCTACCCTTGAACCCTAAAAATACCCCTATACCCCAAAACCCAAACCTAGCCCTGAACCCTAAAAATACCCCTGTACCCCAAAACCCATACCTATCCCTAAACCCTAAAACTACCCCTGTACCCCATAACCCAAAACTATATCTGAACCCTTAAAATACCCAAACACCCCAAAACATATACCTCAGTACCCCAAAACATATACCCCTATATCCATACTTACCTTATCCAAACATTAAAAAAAACATGCTTTTACCATTCATGCATTTACAACGAATTTCGTTGTAAATGTATGCGTGGTAAAAGCATATAAAATGTAATGCCATGCGTTATAATGGCATTGCGGAGTCATGGTACTTTCGTAATGAAAGTATGAGGAGTGATGGTATGCGGAAATAAAGTTGCGGAATAATGGGTGTTTACCCTCCCCGGGTAAGTACATTGGTGGCACGGCGCCCCACATCTCCAGCAACATACTAATACTTTTTTCACCACCGATTTGAAAAATGCACAGGTCTCTCTCATTGATGGCCAGCACCGACATACACTTTTAGACACACCTCCCGCCACAAGTTCTAGAATTGCGAACTTTAGAGCTGGGGAGCTACGTTCGAATCTCGGCATCAGCTCAACATCCTGTGATTCCAGGCAAATCGCTTTGTCTCCCCGTGCCTACCACAAATGAATGTGTTCTTCTGTAATGTAAATTGTGCTCATGCCATGTTGTCGAGTTCGCGCTATATAATATTGCAAGGAAAAATAAAGTAGGGAAACTCGAGTTCACACTCTACTGAACGCGCACTCTTAAGTGCATCAGCAGTGCACTGTGAATCGGAGCGTTTCACAGGACTGTCACAGATAAGAAATGCTATCAAAACGAAATCCTACAAAACAATACACTACTGGCCGGCAGCAATTCATACCCGGACAACGTCGGGGCGGGCTGCTAGTATATATATATATATATATATATATATATATATATATATATATCCACGGTTTTCCTCTCGAAATCCAAGCAAAAGGACGACAAGCCACACCATCCAGGTACCGGAAAGTTTGTTTATTTGGGCATAAACAGACGCGTTTCGAGCTCACGGGCTCTTGGTCACATGACCACCATTTTTTTAACTTGATATTTATAGTGATTGAAAACAATAGAAAGGGAAAACAGCATCCGTGTTTACAAACATCACACGGAGGCTGAGTTATTGCAAGACCTTTAAAAAAAGGGTTATTCAAAAGGAAATACATAGTGCACATTTCCCAAGTGTTCTGTTAGAGGCCAAACAAGCATTAAGCTAGAAATGTAACTCAGAGAGAACGCAAAAAATGCATGAGGGTATAGTACCCAATTTGTGCATTATAGCGCAGGGGCGTAGCTAGAGCTTGTGGCGCCCGGGGCTACCCCTCAGATTGCCGCCCCCTCCTTTGCTGGGGAAAAAGGACGGTGCGCACTTGAAAGATGTCCGAGTCCCCGAGAGACACGTAGTATTGCTGCTAACAGTTACCTCGATCATGCAAGTTACATGCACATACATGACACGGTCATTGGCAAAGCCAATAGCTCTGGCGAAATACGTGACCTATTGGCTATGCCAATGGTTGTTTTGTTTTTTATAGGCACTGTGAGATCAAATGATTAGCCCAGAATCACAGGATGTTAATTGCAACCACTGGCAAGCTGCTAATATATAAAAGTGGTGGGGTTTCTATAGAATTCCAGGAGTGAAAATACCAGGAGAATGCAGCTCAGCAATTCAACTGCATCACGGAAAAACAGCAATAGTGTAATTTACTAAAGGGAATGTTTTCTATCATCTACTATTTCCATCCATTTCCAATCACTATGGCAATGGGTAACAGGGTTTACAGAATGAAGAGTGGGTCCAAGTGAGACTAGATTAGCTGGAAGTGGAGAATATTCCCTAAATACTATTATCTGTACATAGCTGCCAAGGTTTCAGATTGCCATGTGTGACATTTTCATAATTTCAGTGAAATTATGAGTGACATTTCAACGACTATGAGTGACACTTTCTGGCGAGCAAAATCATGCAATGACAACGAGGGAAACTTATAAATATGAGAAATTATAGCAATTTGAGCAACAAGAAACTCCAAGAAGTTCTTGAAACTGCCGCAGAGCACCAGAAATGGAAGGGCACTAACACTAGTGCTCCCTCCTGTAACCTGACAAAGGTAAAACAACACTACTAAAGTCAGTGGCAGGCTGGCTGCCTGACCAAAACTTTGCAGAGATACATAACCTTGAGAAAGTTTGGAACTTCAGTAGGCAGTCCTAATTAAAATGATGTATTACCTCGTTAGCTACACAACGTATTCATCAAAGTGACCAGGGTAGCCCAGGTTGAAATTCAGGCAGATATTACCACGGTGGATTTTGTAATTTCATTTATTTTGCCCTGTATTCATGACAGAGTAATGCTGGAGAACTTAAAGAATATTTGGTGTGTCTTCTGTCTGTGTTTCAAGTTTTGAGTGATTATAGAATTTGGTTGATAATGCTTTAAAAGACTGTCTGTAAACTCTGGTGGCCCTGCATGCTAAATGCTTGATTCACATGCTATCGGATCCCATCTGCACCGTGGGATTAAGTCGATGCTGGTCCACCTCACTTCTTGGCTGCCCTGACAGCCCTGTTACATCAAGGGAAGCAGGCACTGCTCGGCAACGCCTCAGAGGCCTCATGGCGACAGGGGCCGCAAGTGAGGCAGAGGCTATTGATTGATTTATTGATTTATGCGGTTTGTATATAGCGCTGACTTTACCTGAAGCGTCAGAGCGCTTCACAATAGGACCAGTAATGATACATGAGGAGAAAATTACAAGTGAACAAATTAAAAATGCTGACGTTAAATTACGAGGTAAAAGTGACAATTGTGAGCAAACAAAATACATGAGGCAGCAAACTGCATTACAGGAGGAAAAAGTGACGTGTGTGCAGGTTACAAAAGAGTACAAAGTACAATTAGAGGTATAATACTGCAATATATGCTAGAGATACTCAACACCAGAAGTGTGCCCCACATTGCAGTACTGTACTGGAACCCTCGGCTGCTATTCTCATTGTGCCTGCGGCCTGCCTGCAGCGAACACCACTCACCGCACTATGGAGCTATCGGGTTACCCTTTGAATCATCGGCTTCTGCCGCCAACCCTGCTGGACAGCCAGCAAGTGCAACCCACCCCACCCCCTCTCATACCACCTAGGACTCACTCAGCTGGGGGGCGAATGGCATTGCTGCCTGCGAATGCTTCTTGCAGCATCTGCCCCGATACAACGCGGCTGGTGCAGATCGGCCCACAGCTGAGGTCTGACTGCGGCCTCCTTTTCATCGGCTGCCTGAGGCACAGCGAAGGCAACACTGTGCCTCCCTCCTGCCACCATTGCCCACCGGAGACCCGACCCCCCCGCCCCCACTACTCCTACTTTTATCTCCTCATGCTATATCTGCTCGGCTAGGAAAAGGAGCTAAAGTAAAACTGCAGGAATGCCGGAATCCTGTGTACAGTGAGTACAGATAGGCTCCAAATGAATTCGGGTTTAATTTATACTAAAATGAAACTCACAACTAACTTACATGACATGTAAGTCTCTGTGCGTAGGGGCCCGGTCCGGCGGCCGCGGCGGACGGAACGCCAACAGACCCGGCGATGATCATTCATGCCTCACCCTCAGGCACACTAACATGATGCCCCGCCATTTCTTCTCCAGCCTCACTTTCAGTTCCAGAACGGACGTGAGGTCACATCCGACCCCGGTGGCGCCACAGAGCTGCCCATCTGTACACGCAACAGGTCACTGCAGATTTGTTACATTGTAGCAGAGCACCAAGGCACTGAGCTCTTTTCTTTAACTCTTACTATTGTGAGCCCGGCAAGAAAACTTTGTGCTGCCTGGGGCCCGGAGCGGCCGGGTGCACGGTAAACAGCCAAATGACAAGGCACGCACCAGTCTGTGCTAGAGCCCGCCGCGGCCGCAACTGGGCCTCGGCCTACAGTCAGTCAGTGCCGGCCGCCTCCAAAAAGGTGCCGCCTGCGGCGGACCGCCCCCCCCTAGCTACGCGGGTGTTATAGCGGAGACCTATTTGGAAGGAAGAGACATCAAAGATTTAAAAGAATGGGGGATGAGAGGGGGTAGTCATAGATAAGAGAAAGTATGCAATAGATATGTAAGTAGGGCTGGCAAGAAATACAAGGAAAAGAGATGGAGAATACTCTATGGGAATAACCAAGTGGATTGGGTCAAGTACCCCTAATCAAAGAATCAGTCATACCTACTTAATCATTATTATTTCCCAGTTATGTCCATCTATGTTTAGTAGTCTTCATGCCCTATGTCTAGTGACATCTAAATCCCAACTATGAGGAAATCAAAGGGTAACTATAATCTCTGTCTAGTCAATAAATCGTGTTTGTGTAAATCAAATTGCTAACTTCCCAAAATGTTCAATCCCGTGCTCTTAATCATAATTTATAGTCTTTCGTGGAGTGATGGTGCTCGTAACAGTATTCACTAATTGTGGTATATAACTCCTTTCAGGACAACTTGTTTCTAAAGAGAAGGGAAAAAAATGGAAAGAAAAATAATTAGTTCAAAGCAGTTTGACAGATATATTATTATAGAAGATAATCACATATTTGTACCATGTCCTCATTCACTTAATCCAAACTGTCTAGTCTCCCCAGGAACTCAATGCGACAATGCTTAACGGCACACCCACAGAACACCACAATTAATAAAACAACTCTTATAAAAAAGAAAAAGGGTTTAAAAATCAGATATTTGTCATGGAATCTGAGTATCAAGAAGGGGTTTAGGAAGCTCACGGTTTGATAATTTATAAATGTACATACATCTCCTCATAAATGTTCATCCCAAATGGTACGATACAGCCTGCTTGTAGGATAAATTTGGATTCTGCTCTGCGTAGTGCTGTCAAGCGGTCACCTCCTCTGACATGTTTGGGGATTGAATCAAGAGCGAAGAATTTCGCCTTGGTCCAGTCTCCATCATGATACTGATGAAAATGTTTGGCCGTGCTGTAAGCGAAATCCTTGTTCGTGATCGCACGCCAATGTTCTAAGATTCGTTTTTTCACAGGGAAAGTAGTTGAACCGATGTACCATTCGCCACACGGGCAAGTTACTACATAGATAACATAATCAGTGGTACATTGAATGTTTTTGTTGATTTTCCATTTCTTCCTCACTCTCTTGAGTTCAACTTCCCTTACATTGGTACTATAGCTGCATGCCTTACATTTTCCACACTTAAAAAATCCGCCCTTCGCTGTCAGCCATATTTTTCTCTTTTCTAAGTGACTCTGCACTATCAGGTCTTTGATGGATCTGCCTTTTCTGTAAGTTATAGAGGGGTGTGGGTCTAATCTTTCTTTTAACACCTTGTCCTGTAAAAGGATGTCCCACCTCTTTCGTATTATCTGGCTGAATGCGGAGGATTGAGTGTTGTAGGTGGTTATTAGTCTTATTGGAGGTTTGAGAGGTAGTTGCCTGGCAGTTGAGTTTCTAAATAGTGCATCCTTCCGGTCTATGAGGGCCACTCTTTCATCACCCTTTTTGAGCATGTTGGGGTGGTAACCTCTCATAGGGAACCTTTCATGCATTGTCTTTTTGTGCTTCAGGTATGTTTCATTGGTACTGCAATTTCTTCTGGCGCGTAAAAACTCGCCAAAAGGGATTGCCCATCTGAAACTAGGAGGGTGACAGCTTTTAGAGTGGAGCACGGAATTACCGGCTGTTTCTTCTTTGATATTCAGTTTGATGTCCAGAAAGTCAATGGTTTTTTGGCTATATTGCATAGTGAATTTCAGGTTCAAACGATTTGAGTTAAGTGCATCCACAAATTTCAGTAGCTCATGTTCATTTCCCTCCCACACAAAAAAAACATCATCAATATAGCGCAGCCAAACATTTACGCAGGTAGTCCAATGTTCCAGGTCGTCACTCCTGAGCACCTGCTCCTCCCACCAGCCTACCAAAAGGTTGGCGTAGCTGGGGGCAAAGCAGGTGCCCATAGAAGTGACCTGGACTTGTTTGAATAATGACCCATTAAACAGAAAAACATTCTCTTCTAGACACAGTTCAATCATTTGAAGTAGCATTCTTGAGTGTGCTTCCAAATGCCTACTCCTTGTTTTCAGAAAGTATTCGCAAGCCTTCAGGCCATCCCTATGTCGAATAGATGTATATAGACTTTCTACGTCTAAACATACAAGCCAGAAGTGAGATTCCCAATTAATATTCTCTACTTTTTGTAGGAAGTCTTTAGTGTCTTCTAGGAGGGAGGTCAGATCCTTGACATAGTACTTGAGAAAGTAATCGACATAATGCGAAACATTTTCTAAAAGACTATTGATGGAGGACACAATAGGTCTTCCAGGTGGTTGTGTCTGATTCTTGTGAACCTTTGGTAGTAGGTAGAATGTGGGAGTAGTGGGATTTTCAATGATTAGGAATTTGGTCTCATCCCAACTCAATAGTTTCTCCTTCTCCCAGTCGTAGATATTTTGGTGTACCCTATTCTGTAACTTATTCAAATAGGTGTGGTCCACTCTGGTATAACACGTGGTGTCAGATAGTTGCCGCATGGCCTCTGTGATATACATTTTCTTATCCCACAAAACCACATTCCCTCCCTTATCTGAGGGCTTAATGACGATTGAATCGTCGTTCTTTAATTCAATTAATGCCGCCCTCATTTCTGGCATGATATTTTGTTTACCCAAAGGTTTGTTTAAAAGTTTTAACATGTCACTGTTGACAAGGTCATGGAATAAGTCTATGTTATCCCTTGGTAACTGAGGTCTGTATCTCGATTTGGGTCTGAACGGTGTGGTCACAGTGGCAATATTAGATTCTAGGTTAGTGGTTAACAATGCATCAGGTGTGGGGGCAGGTTCAGTGCACTCTTGGATGGCAGGGACCTGGGATTGTGTCAGATCTACCCTACCTTCTTCATGGAGAGTGTCTAAGACATTTTGCAATTCCCTATTCTGCTTCAAAGTTGCAGCAGTACTACCAGTTGATTCAAGATCATTTTTCTTATGCGAGTGTATTTTATGCAATTTAAGTTTTCTCACAAACATGTACATATCTATACGGGTCTGCGTGTAATCAAATTGAAGGTCAGGACAGAATGTTAATCCTAACCTAAGGACCTTTTCCTCATTATCAGTCAATTGTCTCTTTGATAAGTTCATTACCGTTAATTCTGTAGTAGTTGCATCCATTACTTGTTCTTCAGTGTCTGGCTTGTGTTTCCCACTCCAGTAATTCCTGAGCCTGTATATATATATTCACTGAAAAAAGGTTAAAGTGACGTTATAGTAATGTGAAAATTTCAGTGATAACCTAATATTTTAAACTAAAAAAGTCTCTGAAGTTCAACAGTTACAGTTATGTCTAGTAACTATAACGCGTGCCCTAAGGTATTTATAACTCGCACCGCCACCATGCACCGTCATCTCATCAATGATGTTATTTCAAATGTTGAAGTGATGCTGTTATTGATGTTATAGAACAGGTCATGAGTGATGCAATATGTGGGGTAATTAGCTATGCATGGCGAGAGCCTATGTTTTAGTTACCATATGCAAAGCCAACCCCATGCAGGGCACAGGTTTGGTAGGAGCCGGCAATCCTTGTTTTTTTAAATAGTTTGGCGGGGCACACAGCCCCTCTCCCAAAGCCTCTAGGACCCCAGGAACCTCATCACCTGTGGACATTTTATTTAATTAGGGGAGGGGGCATGCAGCCCTAAGCCAATAATGGCCCGGTGAACCCACCCCCTGGGGCCTTTATGATTTTAAGGGGAAGGAACATGGCTTCCCTCCTCCCAAGCCAATATTGTTCTGGGGCTCCCGTCCCTCATGACCTTTGCTTTTTTAAAGGGGAGAGGGGCGTGTGGCCTCCTTCCCAGAGCCAATAGTGGCCCAGGCACCCCATCCACGGACCACGACCAAAACAAATATTTTAAAGAGAGGGGGTGAGTGTCCTCCCTTCCCAAGCCACTGGAGGCCCCGGGTGAACCCATCCCCCAGGGGCTTTATGTGTTTTAAAGGGGAGGGGTGAACAGTTCCAGGGTGGGTGCCACCAAACAGTATGTTGGGCCATGGGAAAGCCCCAGGGCCCCTGCAGACACACCGATTCCCTGCATGCACCCATCTTGGGTGCTGTGGGAGCAGACATTGCTCCCCCTGGTGGGAGCAGCTGTTTCTGCTTTTTCCCGCTGGGCAGAAACAATCTGAGCTTCCCTGCCCGCTGGTGCACAGGAAGGGAAAAAAAAGTCTGCTACCTCCCGGTGGGTGGGAGCACACTTAGTTTCCCTGCCCGTGCTCCTGCAAACAGGGAAAATACTGTTCCTGGGGGTGGATACACCTGGACATAGTGTATGAGCTGGTCCCAGGGATGGGGGCTGAGCACCCCTCCCTTATATTTACGTGTTGGCCCTGGGTATGGGGTCCCCAGGCACATTGGTGCCTCTGGGAGGGGGGCCTTTTGACCCCTTCCCTAATAATTAAGTATTTCGTCCCTGGAAATGGGGTACCAGGGCCTACACTGACTCAGGGAGGGAGGCTGTGTGCTCCCTTCCCCTTTAATCTGTTTAGAAGTGGTCCTGGGGGATGGGTCCTAGGGCCATAATCGGCATAGGAATGTGGCCTGCGTGTCCCCTTCCCTTATGTATAAACTTTGCCCCTGTGGAATGTGGTTGCCAGGGCCTTTATGAGATGACTATACTAGCAGAGAAAAAAGGGGGGGTTCCAAAATCAAATTTCTCCATGCGTTTTCCATAGGCTTTTTTGGGCATTGCTACCACAGAAACTGCTGACCGAATTACAACAAATTTTGCAGGAAGTTAGATCTTGGTCCATAAAGTGTGCTGTTTGTGATTTGGTGTAAATCCGTTCAGTAGGTTTTGAGATTTTAGGGCTAAAAAATACTTGTATATCTGAATGATTTGGTTCAGGGCCTCGAACCCCATTTTAAAAAATAGAGAATTCTGATTGGCCATTGGGCATTTTTTGCCTGTGGGAAGAATTCGCACTCAAAGGAGACACGCTCCAGTGGGAGCAAGTGGCCTGATTGGCTGCCTGCAACTTGAAGAAAAATGTTGCAGACTGCTGCCATTCGAGGACTCAGGGACTTAGTCGCCTATCTTGAGCTTATTTTTAAAATATAATAAAAGGGGGCAGGGTAGGGATACCCTGCTCCCCCTAGTTCCTGTGGGAGGAGGTCCAAGAGGCATCCCCTGGGGCCAAAATCTATATATATAAAGGGAGGGGGCACGTGAATCCCTTTCCCCATCCCCATGGAGGCCCTGAGGACCCTATCTCCCCCATCCCAGTCCCCCAGGGCTGAAGTTTATTATATAACGTCACTTTAGTCTTTGTTTTTTTTCAGTGAATTTCTAGGTTTAAAAAAAAATGTCAAGTAATATTTTATTATCATACCTAAGACAGCCTGCATGACACCATGCATGCCATTTGGCTGGTGTTTTGTGCTGGTGGCCGCAGGCACAGCTCCCTGCGGTTGGTCGATCCGGCGCTGCACACAGAACCCCCACGGGTGGCCAACCCCCCCACTGCTATCCAACCCCCCACAGGCGCACAACAACGCAAGGACACCCACCTAAGTTTTGTCCCACAGTAATCTTGCAGTAAATTCATGGAACTTCAGCAAAAGTCCTCACTGAGTACTGCCAGTCTGCAGCAACGCAACTTTTTTAACCCCTTCGCTGCGCCCGTCAGCCAACGCCATCGCGAGCACTACCTCGATAGTGCTGCGCACGTCCGTTGGCCGACGCGCCCCGCCGGCGTAATAGAACGCCCACAGCGCGGCGGATTTTGCACCGCTCTAAACGGGTTAAGGTGCAGCATAGATCCATATCTGCAAAGAATTTGTTGATTATCAAGATTTTCTAACAATAATATTACACTGAAGACTAGCAGGTAGTAAATAATATGTTTCTCTTCATGTTTCCTTTTTGAACCGGTTCTGCCACTATTGATTTATTTATGTCAATTGACAAGGATTAAATTGAGCAACTTGAACATGGAAAGCCTAAAAGAATGGCAGTCTTCTGTGCAAAACAGAGGTTTGCTGAATATTTTAGTCAACTCCCAAGACACCCCTCTTCTTCTTTCCCTCTGGACATAGGCAATAATTTCCCTTAACAATAATTTAGCTGAAGGCTTCAATGCCATTAGCAACCATAGCAACCGCTCACACATACTCATTCCATGTGCTCTCGTTCCCCATAAGAAACAGGGAAATGTCCTAAGAAGGCTACAGAAAATGTACATAAAATCTACTTACAATTTTGAGATTCTGTCTAAGCTACTACACATAACAACCATTGACAAAGTCAATCGGTCTCGGCAACCTGAGAGCTCTTGGCGTTGTGAATGTCAATGTCTTTTAGCCATGTTGTATAGCAGCACAGCTGCTGTTCATCACGGCTGAAAGCATGGAACAAAAGCACTATGAAGCTGCCAGAGCTGACCATGTTATATTACTTTTTTTTGTCTGGCAGGAGGGGAGGGACTAAGGGGCAGATTTACAAGCGCCTTGCGCCTCTTTTATGCCACCATTGCGTCACTTTTGTGACGCAGTGGCGGCGCAAAAGATGCGTCATGGTGCGGGGTATTTACAACGTGATGCATCTGGGAGATGCGTCACGTTGTAAAGCCCTGCGCCAGAAGGAGGCATTCCTGCGCAGGGGGGGGGGGGTTCCGGCGCAGGAACGCCTCCTAAAAGTGGCTGAGTGAAATCTACAAGATTTCACTCATACACTTTGGGGCCCATGCTGTGTCAAAACCCTGCGCCTGCTTGAAACAGGCGTAGGGATTGACGCAGCATTAACAAGATAGGGCCCCCCAGAGCATTGCTGGAGCTGCGTCGCGCTTGCAACGCAACTCCAGCAATGCGCCACTTTTACGGCACAGGTGCGTGACGCATTTGTGCCGTTTTTGCCCCATGGTGCGCCGCATTGTAAATGCGGCGCATCCATGGTGGCAGAGCCATGGCGCACAATCGGTGGCGCATCCCTGCTGATATGCAGGGATGCGCCACTTATTGTAAATATGCCCCTAAGAACATAGCACAGAGGGCGGGGTACGCAACACAGGAGGGGTGAAGGACAGGTGGGGAGGAGTCAAAAAGCACTATGACGCAGCCAATAGTGTCCATGTCATAGTGTCCAGAACATAGCACAGAGGGCGGGGCACGCGACACGGGAGGGGGTGAAAGACAGGTGGGGAGGAGTTAAAAAAGCACTATAACACAGGTAGTAGTGTCCATTTCATAGTGTTTTGTTTTATTTTTGTGGGCGGGGGGCAACACTAGAATGGGAATGAGGTAGCAGACGGACAAGCCTCTGTATTTAGAAGCAGCTCCTGTACCCAAAGGAGCCACGCGAAAGAGAAAACAGACAACACAAACGAAGGCAGGAGGATCGTGGGGGGACGAAACATTGGTGGGTGAGGGTGGAGAAGAAACCGATGGGGCAGAGGGGTGGGAGGGGAAAAAAGAAACATGGACGGCATTGAGGAACATTGGCAGAACTAAAGCAGCCCTATAGGAGAAGTGGATCAGCATGTGTTGATTCGTAACACTTGCAGAGATTGAATAGTACAACAGCATCAGGGCCCGGAGGATTGTCCACAAGAGATCTTAGATGCTTTTTACGGAGTAAAAATCTTATATGGTTCATGTGCTTCTTTTTGCTTTTATTATTTTTATTTTTATTGTACATTTTTAATTTTATTATTATTAGGTGACCAAGCTGTAATGACTATTGATATGATACTATTTTGTTATGTAACTGAGTGCTCTCGTTTGGAATTAAAATGATGTCAAATGAAGGGTTTTTATGCACTAAAAGTGCTTCGTTTTGCAAGTCAATGTATTCAATGCACGATGGAGCAAGTGAAACATGAGCACCTGTGTGGAGTGCTCAAACACAAAGAAAAAAGTAGCTTCTAAAACTGGAGCAGTGGATGGACACAAGTACTTTGCCCATGCTCTGGGGAAGGATAAACACAAGAAGAGGCATGACACGTGCATGCCATGGACAAGCGGGCACAAAGATATTAGAGTGACAATGGAGCAAGCAAATGGTAAGCCTATGGGTAGATTGAAGCCCACAGATTGTAAACAATATGTACCTTCAAGACAGCGCATGAGCTGTCTAGGCAAGACCTAAAAACAAGTTACAAAAAGTACTTTGATCATCAATGCAAGTTGGTTTATTAGCAAACTAGGCTAGTGGAACAAAGTCAATTTTGGCAGTTCATCAATCTACTAGACAACATCCATGGCCCCTCTCAGGGAAACAAAGTTGGTGTTCTAGAATGGCAGAATTACATCAGTAATCTGTACTATGATAAGGCTCATGGGTGCTCTATCATCTCCACACTTGAAACATCTATTCACACTTTAAGCACTCCAAAGGATCATAATGGAGAACTAGGGCACCCTAATATTACCATGTGGCCTATGAGTACACAGCTCGCCCTCAAAAGATGTCGATCAAATGGGGCTCCTGGGCTCCAGTGGCATATCTGACTCACTTTTTGAGTCTGATCCACATTATTGGGAACGCTGGCTAACACTAGTTTACATAGCCTCCTTTCACCTGGCCCAGGATTCTGATTCATGGTGTGGTTCCATTTTACACTACCTTTTTTAAAAGTGTGAGTTGATCAAATCCCACCAATTATTGTTTAATCACGCTTCTGCACATTGAAGCCTAGGCTTACGCCAGGACCCTTTGGAGCAGCTTAAAAAATGGGCAGAACAGGAAAGAATAATTTCCTTCTTTCAAATAGGGTTTAGGCCAAATTGTAGTACAAAGGACAACATTCCTGCTTTATTGTGCATGGCTCATTAATTGATGTGCATATGAGGGGGCTTCCTTTCTCAATGCTTAATCGATGAAACAGCAGCATTCGATGTAATGGATCATCAGATTTTATGGAGAAGGGTCTCAGATTGGGGCCTGCCCATAGCACAGCAGAAAGCATTAATATCTCTCTATTCCAACACATGGGTAAGATTTAAGGTTGGGGATGGACTACGGTTTTCTAAACAGGCTCAAAATAGCATAGTGTCGTGGTACCTTTGTGTTCAGCCTATAACCTGCCGAAATC
This sequence comes from Lissotriton helveticus, assembly GCF_964261635.1. Taxonomy (NCBI): domain Eukaryota; kingdom Metazoa; phylum Chordata; class Amphibia; order Caudata; family Salamandridae; genus Lissotriton; species Lissotriton helveticus. The sequence goes on along the minus strand of NC_136070.1, from coordinate 579,783,597 downwards.
AGACTCACCTTCAATAAAACCAAGTAGTTTCCACCATAAAGGGGGCAACAAAGATACAAATGTTGTAGCATGTCGATGACCTGGTGGTCCTAAACCAAATCACAATAGGACTTCATAGACCACTAAATGAATTTCACAGATATACCCTGCCTAATAAATTAGTTGGTTTGTTATTGTTTTTTAAAATAAATTTAACAGGAACACTAGCAAAAACTGGTATCTAGATTTTCTCCCCTAATGTCTGACCTCTACTTACAACTATCTGGGAGTATACCATACTGAGAAGATACCCAGGTTATATTTTCTATCTACGGTAAAAAAAAAACATGCATTTTTAATGTTTCCATTATGTAGATTTAACAAAAGAAATTGAAATGTCTCCCTCCTGAAAACATCTTGAAAGTAAGAAAGGTCAAATTCCTACTAGCTCTTACCAACAGTCATTCTGTCATCACAGATGGAATGACTTCAACCTTGGACTTCCTCTAGGGCAAATTCTATAGAAAGGTCTTTCACTTTATTACTCAGTAGGTTCAAGTTAGGGTAGGAATTTGGGTCTACTGAAGCAAGACCTTTCACTAAGGCAGCCTACATTACATTTACATTACATTATATTTTCCTTCAGTTTAACTGTGGCAAAGACAGTGTTGAAACAATAATAATCCAGGATCAAAACATATTCACCTTCAAGTGCGCATATTATTGAGACCAAGCTATAATGGATGTGGACATCAAAGACATCTGGGCAGAAAATGCCTCCAAAATCCCAATAAAGACACTGTAACTAAGCAGCAGTATTTGGGAGGATCTCTCAATAAACAATGTCGACAGAACGTTATTCATATACGTTTCCATCCTAAAAAGGTTTCGAGGAACCCAAAGTTTAAATTCATCCAATTGATGATTATACACAGAGCATACCTCACTCCACATCGGATACACATCATGTATCCCGATGCTGCAGCCACATGTCCTCGATGCAAAGCAGAAGACGCACAACTATTACACATGCTGTGGGACTGCCTGAAGTTGGGGTACTATTGGTCGACTATACCTGCAGCACTAGCCAGGGTAGCCCCAGCAAGACCATACACCTCTGTAGAATATTGCATACTGGGGCTGGGCCCTATCGAAAGGAAGAGGAGTGTAGCGACCCGATTTGCTGATATGGCATTATTGATAGCGAAGAGAACAATAAATATGATGGAAATCAGCCAGACCACCAGATCCGGACCTTTGGAGGGGGTACTGAGGTGGGAAAAGGCAGAGAGTGCAGAATTGCAACGGGAAGAACTTAGAGGCCTACGTAGACACCCCATTTCCTTGGATTGGAATGCAATACTACTAGATTTTGAATCAGGATATGATGTCAGTCTGCCTCCCACAGCAAATGGAGACAATGATAGAGAGCTGCAAATTAACTAACAGGGATTACCTTTCCCGCCCCTTTTCTCCTTCCCCACCACCCCCTCCCCCTCCATCTCCTCCTTCCCCCACCGTCCCCCCTCCCCTTTCCCCCCTCCTCTCCCCCATGTCCTTTACCCCCTTTCCCTCCCCCCTTCCCCCCCACCTTTTTTCCCAATGACCCATACTGGAGGTACAGAGGAAACACCCCAAGTGCAGAGAGAGACAGTACGAGAGAACTGTGCAGCAATACGAACATGTTGTTTTGTTAACATTGGGAGTGAACTGGAAAGGGTAGAGAACTATTAGACATTGTTATTATATTTTTCTTCATTTTTATAAGATGATACAAACACAGTATGTAAGATTTGTGCTTTGACGTATTTAAGTGCCGGGGTACTTAGCGGGAGTTGTTATCACTAAAAGGGACTTAATGAAAAATGCGATACTGTGTATATCTGATTCTGTTCAATACATGGACTACACATTCGTGAAATGTATTTGATACAATGATCATACTTGAATATGTCAATGTTTGAATTCTGCAGTAAAATAAATTTTCAAAAAAAAAAAAAAAATCATATACGTTTCCAGCTTTTCTAGTAAGATAACTCAGGCAAAGCTGGAATAACCACTTGGATGACAATGTCAGCTGCAGACTTTGAAATGACAAGGGTACCTGAAGACACTCAGCAAATCAAAAGGGAGAGAGAGGACTAGGTAAGCCAGTCCGGGTCCCCTGTTTATATGTAGAAATATCAATATAGGACTAGCTAGGTTGTGTTAGTGAGACTCAGGGAGTATATCTGCGGGCAAACCCTTAGGTTTGGTCATGAAGCCCTCACACACCAACCTAGTTGGTGTCATGCTTCATCATCGGGCCCACCACAGTGACACCGAATGTGTCCCGGGTGTGCTGCGACTCCAGATTACTGAGGAGCTGGTATTCTTGCTGAGTGTGCAGTGCTGGTGAGAATGAACGTGAAAAGTTAAAAGCTATACAGGTGGTCCCAGTTCCCGAGGGTAAAAGGTAAATTTAATACCTGGGCCCCTGTTAGCAAGATAAAAAGGCTGTGGACGATGTGGAGTGTATTAAGAGCTCCTACGTCCTTGTGGTCTACATGTTTCAGCCAGGCCTTTTGATTAAAACTGGCTTTCCTCAGGACCAATGAGTATGTGTGGGTGATAATAAACTATATTAAGTGACAATGTGTGGTAAAAAGTGTCGCACTCGCTAAGGTGCTGTACGTGTAAGAGGGGGATTCCCTCTACTTTACTGTACATGGAACATAGAGACAATACAGACATACAAGGGAGAACCAGTGAGAATGGTATTTACCAAAACACAACATTTGGCCGACTTCTAGTGTGCGTGAGCGACCTAGAGCGGCAGATAACGTGGCCATGAGTGTTTGCCATGGCTAAGGTGAAATATGGCGGTAAAGTTTTAAACGCAGTGGCGGTGGTGGGCTACACAGCGAAACAAGCATAGCGTGAGGTACAGGTAAGTATGGTACATAATTCCTCACACTTGCTACTTGCTGTTAAAGCCTCATGGGTCACTTGGCAGGGAGGGAAAGAAGACCCTAAACGTTGTAAAAGGTCAAAGTTAGGATGGTACCTGTGGAGAGAAAATGCTGCTTACCCAGAGCGTCGTGTAGAGATCACTCGTTTACTCACGGTATTGCCGATCAGCGTGCTCCTGCGACCTATCGTCCTGCTCCAGTGTCCCGAGTGAACTTTGCATGGATCAGGTATGGGCTTAAATAGCCGGTTCAATTGGTAGCACCTGGAGAGGGGAGAGGGTGCGGTCGCGCTGGCACTTAGCGCGCGTGTGCAGGTAGCTAGCGGCACTCGCGTTGCGCATGCGCGGTGAGGGGTTCCAGCGCATGCGTGAGCTCTATACATTAGCGCATGCGCCTTGGCGCCATTGGGAGTAAGGAGACGCTGGACAGCAGTGGTAGTGACATGTGCACACTGGCGCGTGCGCAATGGGGGGTTTACCAAAGGAAAAGGGCCCGTGTGGGACCATTGTGGTTTAAAAAGCAACAATAAGCGAATTAAAGGCATAAAGGCAAATACAGAGTAGGGACAGACCACGAGTCTGAGCGCAGACAGGGATACAGACTTATTGTTTTGGATAGATATGGAGTGTTTATTTGGCTAGAGCATTCCACGGGATGGAATCGTTGAGCCCCTCTGTATGGGTAGAAAGGCGATAAATCCAGCGCTGCTCTTTGGAGAGCAGTGTTTTCTCATCGCAGCTTGAAGGTGCGAATTGTTCAATGACTGTCCAGGTGAAGTCGTTCGGGGTGTGATTTTGAACGATGAAGTGTTGGGTCAGCTTGCTGATGTTTTTGCCACAGCGCATTGTGCTCCTGTGTTCAGTCATCCTGGTTCTGACTTTCCTGGTAGTCATACCAATGTATCTCAATGTATCTCAAACCACAATGACAGGTGATTAGGTATTCTTTGTTTCGCTTTGACAGTTTCCACCCCAGACCCCTGAGGGAGAACTTGCCATTTGGACAGTTCCTGCGCATACGCCGGAACTGCAGCAACCTCCACGACTTTAAACACCAGTCCAAAGCCTTGGTCCACAAGTTGGAAGACCGTGGTTACCCATCAAGAATCATCTCAAAATCCTGCAAACGAGCACGTAACCAGAACAGGGAGGCTCTTCTTGAAACAGTTGTCAAACCACCAGAAACACCCATCATGACATGTGTCACCACCTACAACACCGCCTCAAACCAGGTCTCTAACATAATTCGCAAAAATTGGAAGATCATCAATTCAGGCACGAGGAACTGGGATCCCCCCCGGTTCGCATACAAAAGAGCACAGAATTTGAAGGACCAGCTGGTATCCACGAGACCCAGAAAGATACAACAAACAGGCCAGACAATTTTGAATACATGGGGTCTACCAGAAATAACAGGCCACCAACCGTGTTACAATTGCAGCGTCTGCCACCTGACTACCCCTTCCAAAACATTATCGTTGGAAAATGGAAAAACCTGGACACAACGACAATTTACCAACTGTAACTCATCTAACTTAATATACCTAATCACCTGTCGTTGTGGTTTGAGATACATTGGTATGACTACCAGGAAAGTCAGAACCAGGATGACTGAACACAGGAGCACAATGCGCTGTGGCAAAAACATCAGCAAGCTGACCCAACACTTCATCGTTCAAAATCACACCCCGAACGACTTCACCTGGACAGTCATTGAACAATTCGCACCTTCAAGCTGCGATGAGAAAACACTGCTCTCCAAAGAGCAGCGCTGGATTTATCGCCTTTCTACCCATACAGAGGGGCTCAACGATTCCATCCCGTGGAATGCTCTAGCCAAATAAACACTCCATATCTATCCAAAACAATAAGTCTGTATCCCTGTCTGCGCTCAGACTCGTGGTCTGTCCCTACTCTGTATTTGCCTTTATGCCTTTAATTCGCTTATTGTTGCTTTTTAAACCACAATGGTCCCACACGGGCCCTTTTCCTTTGGTAAACCCCCCATTGCGCACGCGCCAGTGTGCACATGTCACTACCACTGCTGTCCAGCGTCTCCTTACTCCCAATGGCGCCAAGGCGCATGCGCTAATGTATAGAGCTCACGCATGCGCTGGAACCCCTCACCGCGCATGCGCAACGCGAGTGCCGCTAGCTACCTGCACACGCGCGCTAAGTGCCAGCGCGACCGCACCCTCTCCCCTCTCCAGGTGCTACCAATTGAACCGGCTATTTAAGCCCATACCTGATCCATGCAAAGTTCACTCGGGACACTGGAGCAGGACGATAGGTCGCAGGAGCACGCTGATCGGCAATACCGTGAGTAAACGAGTGAACTCTACACGACGCTCTGGGTAAGCAGCATTTTCTCTCCACAGGTACCATCCTAACTTTGACCTTTTACAACGTTTAGGGTCTTCTTTCCCTCCCTGCCAAGTGACCCATGAGGCTTTAACAGCAAGTAGCAAGTGTGAGGAATTATGTACCATACTTACCTGTACCTCACGCTATGCTTGTTTCGCTGTGTAGCCCACCACCGCCACTGCGTTTAAAACTTTACCGCCATATTTCACCTTAGCCATGGCAAACACTCATGGCCACGTTATCTGCCGCTCTAGGTCGCTCACGCACACTAGAAGTCGGCCAAATGTTGTGTTTTGGTAAATACCATTCTCACTGGTTCTCCCTTGTATGTCTGTATTGTCTCTATGTTCCATGTACAGTAAAGTAGAGGGAATCCCCCTCTTACACGTACAGCACCTTAGCGAGTGCGACACTTTTTACCACACATTGTCACTTAATATAGTTTATTATCACCCACACATACTCATTGGTCCTGAGGAAAGCCAGTTTTAATCAAAAGGCCTGGCTGAAACATGTAGACCACAAGGACGTAGGAGCTCTTAATACACTCCACATCGTCCACAGCCTTTTTATCTTGCTAACAGGGGCCCAGGTATTAAATTTACCTTTTACCCTCGGGAACTGGGACCACCTGTATAGCTTTTAACTTTTCACGTTCATTCTCACCAGCACTGCACACTCAGCAAGAATACCAGCTCCTCAGTAATCTGGAGTCGCAGCACACCCGGGACACATTCGGTGTCACTGTGGTGGGCCCGATGATGAAGCATGACACCAACTAGGTTGGTGTGTGAGGGCTTCATGACCAAACCTAAGGGTTTGCCCGCAGATATACTCCCTGAGTCTCACTAACACAACCTAGCTAGTCCTATATTGATATTTCTACCTGAAGACACTGACAGCTAAAACAGATCTTCCTTCACAGAGGGATTACAAGATGTTTGGGTGCATCAACATTTGAGACCATCAGTGTGTTAAATAGGTCAGCAAAGATTTTGCAAGTCGTTTAAAAAAATATTTCATTAGACTTCACCTAGTATTATTTTTATTTAACACTTAAAAAAAAGAATTTATGGCTATATATCAGTCTATAACCAGGTGCACGCATTTACGACCGGAAAGATATATATTGTAACATATTCACAAACCAGCCCTGCATAATAATCCTATTTTTTTGCATGTTCTCCTTCTTTTTTTAGGAAACTGGCCATTAGTTCTGTGGCCTGCACAAGTAATGGGTCCGCATTCAACCTCCACTGGGAAACAAACATCCCATTGTATCATTTGACTCTCTCAGAGTAGCAAAGCAGAATAGGCCATGGCCTACTCAATGGAGGTGACTTGAGCAAGTAATCATCATTCACTCTCACACAATAACACCCCATAAATAATTGTCCAGCCTATGCTTTTTCTTTAGAAAAGTAAACATGCATTTATTACACACACACTACTTAATACAACACAGTAATTTACAAATATACAAACGGCTGGTGTAAATCTGTTAGGCAACATTACATTTGACCGCTAAATTCACAGTACCCTCCTCTTCATGTGCAATACAGTCCCAGTGGCGGCTGCTGTCAAATGAAAGTGGTGAGCAACATGGGGGAGAATAACAAAAAAATAAAAAAGTGTACTTACCCGCTGGTCCACAGTCGCTGCTCGGTGCTCTGCTACTGTCCCAATAGTTCATGGTCTGGTGCACAGGCTACCAGACTCTAGTGACCACTCCCCTACGCCTATCCAGAAACTGCTCTCATGATGTTACTACTATTCCAGCATGAGAGAAGCACCAGGATTGCTTGGAGTGGGCTTGCTTGATGCCCACTTAAGGACTGGGAGCCTGTGCCTGTTCTCCACCTGGCTGTGCAAAACAGCTCGGGTTGGAGAGATCTAAGTGTGCATGTTGGACTGGCTGTCGAACGACAACCGGCCAAACCGACATGCACACTGGCAGTGCCCACCACTCCTCCTCCTCCCTGGTGCAGCTGCTGTCCACCAGGAAGCAATGGCCCCGTCTCACCCTGCCCTAAGACTCGGCTCGACTGGCAGGATGAACAATAAAATGATAATAACGTTGTTTCATTCCCATTTTATTTTTCATGTTTGACTTTGCTACTCTCTCAGAAGTGGGGCGATGCTCCTCCTCCCTAATGGAGAAGCCACTGCTGTACAGCCCATAATCATACATGGGTGTGCGGGTTTACATTAGGTCAACGTTGTCACATTTCAAAGCTGGAATCCCATGTTAAGGTAATACTTCATTCCATCACTGACTCCAGTAGCCATAATCCCTCTGCACTTATCATGAATAATCAAGCACTGCAATCATGTGCCACATGATCACTAGTAAAGCATGATATCCTCTCTTCTGCACTTATTATGAGCAATCAGGCATTGCAATAAGGTGCTTGCTTCATCAGTAATAAGACGCTAAAGCCTCTCCGGAATATGAATTACTGTTAGCATTAACAGCCCTTTATGTAAAGCATTGTCAACAACATCTTGAATGAAGCATTGCTTAAAATCATGGTGAATAATATGTCTAAATAAAACCATCATGCAAAACATCAATAAAGCATTTGCAACCACCATGAATAACACTTTGAAATGAAGCATTTTTCAGCTTGTACCATGTGTCTGTCTTCTTTGACAACCATTAGGCCATAGAACCAGCAGCCATAATCCCAGTCACTACAGGGTGCTGTACTCCCAGCTGTAAAAACAATAATTGATGGACAGAATGTAGAACAATGTCATACATTCACCCCAGTACAGAGATCTGGGCCTAAATCCCTGCTCCAGCCTGGGGAGCTCTTGCAAATGTAAGCAAGGCTTACAGTGGTCTTCTTCTCCTTGACCCTCTCAACAACTTAGGGTCTCTACTTTATGGCTTTTTCTTTGGGGGGAGGTGCTGCCCTCCTGCAGCCACCCATGCTCTCTTGAAATCATTGATGGTGCCCCTGCTACCTGGGTCCACTGCATTTCACTTTCTGGTCTGCCAAAAAAACCCACAGAGCAATATGGAGTGCTCCTTTGTGGAGCTTGTTAATTTTTAATTTGCGGCTCTACCAGCTTGCTTTTGTTGCGCTGCACGGAGCGTCCTTTACCTTTCCTCTTTTATATCGGGGGTGCCCGGTCCCACTCAGGCCGAACTGCATGCCTCCAACATTGGGGCGTGCCCCACCATGGCTGCCCTGCCAGCATCCCGCACACTGTGCACTCCTGCGTGCGATACAGGGTGCCGATAGTTTTGCCTTTCTTTCTTGACAGCACGGGCCCAGAGATGGGGTCCCGGGCCCCACTATATGACTTAGCCCTGGGCACTCTCAGCTTTGGGAAAGGGGCCCCTACACATCCTCTCCCAGGGTATACACAGGCAATTACTCCTTGTGGCAACCCCTAGACATTGGTTCACCCTTGGGAATATTTTCCAACTGCAGTGGAGCTCCACATAAGCCATGATAGCACTGGAGGAGGGTCAACGCTCAAATCCTTGCCCAGCCCATATCACAGGCACCAGTGGACCAGTTTTCTCCATCTTGGACTTATTTTGCTCCTGGTAGGGAGCTCTAGCCATCTGGAGAACTTTCCCAAGGCTTCTTGATCTCTAAGGTGGTGAACTTTGCAGGGAGCTGGTTTCACTGGCTGTCAAGTTCCTTAGTCCAGATGGAAATCAGGGGTTCTCATTCCAATTGTCCATGGCTGCTGCCTCCAGTCCCAGCGTCCAATGAAAATCACAAACAAGAGAGCTCCCCCCTTATGTAAGACCTTTTATGTGTGGGTGGAAAGATCTAGAAGCTTGGCACCTCTAGCCTCTACTGGAGTGCCACATCACCTCCCTGATACTGTCCCAACCCTTTTGCACAGCATGCTATGTCAATTTAAAATGCCATCACCTGGGAGTCAATGGTTAAATCTTCAAAGGCAGCCACCCTCCTGTGTTCGCTCCCGAGGTCTGGGCTCCCTCTATTGTTTAGTGGGCTTGGGCTGGCCCATCCCTGGTAGAGTGTGGCAACTAATTGATGGATGCAGATCCTTCATCTTCAGCCCTTTCTTCCTCAGGAGCTGAGTGAAGTACTGTTAATTGCTCTCTTTGTAGAGAGAGGCCCATGTTCCTGCTGCTAGAGAAAAATGTAATTAAGGTGGCAGAGCAGGGTGACAAAAGGTCTGGGCTCTCATCCTGAAGCTGAGCCAGAGAAATATGACAATCCTAGATAACCCATAAATTGTACAGATATTGTCTTGGGTTGGGCATATAGGTTCCACCCCATTTTGATACATCACTGGTCTCTGTAGGCCAAAGAGAAGCAAAACTGCACTCTAAGGCGGTCTTCTTCATAGGTGTATAATGTAGTGTCACTGCAGTCAAGACAGTAAACCACACTGACTCCCTGTGAGTGCACACTAACATGATGAGGCCTACCCCAGGTCAATAGCCAATCCTGCAGAGTCCCCCCTGCGCCAGGCTACCAGTGCACAGTTACCATGCACCATGGTGCAAGTGTACCTGCATGGGCGCTAGGCAGCATATAATGCACCAGCGCAGTGAGTGAGTAAGAATGAGCCTCACTAGTAAATAAGTCGCATTACTGCCCTCTCCATTTGACACAGCACTGCAAGTTGTCTTGCTGCATTGCGCTGCATCACATATTGATAAATCTGGCCTTGGCTCCCCAGTTTCACAGTCGGCAGCTCTGATCGTAATGCCACATCCTGATAGTGCGGGGGTGGCAAGCAGAAGCCACATGAAAGATCGGCTAATTATGGCTCGATATTTCAACAGGACGAGCTGAGCCGGAACTAGGCTTCAAGCTCGACCCTCTCTCAAGCTTTCAGTGGCTTGTCCACCTCTAAATCGTACACAAGATCCACAGGGAAATTGTTTGTGGAATATGTTCTTATTCCAGGGCTTAATTTGTAAATTAAATGGTGCTGGTGCTCAAAGCTCTGCTCTGAAACAGGTGGCTGGTGCAATTAAATGTGCGTGCATAGCGTTTCAAGGCTGTGCATTCTTAAATCCTTCTCATTCATATTTTATTCGAAAACAGACACCACATTTGCCTTGATCTCACTTCTGCATGTCCCTGCTTTCTCCCTTTGTGATGCCGTTTATGTATTTTTCTTCCTCCATCATTCCGCTGATTCAATTTTTTCCTCTATTGCTCTCGATAAATGTCTAATGCAGCCAAATAAGTGGCAGCCTCCAAAAATAAGTTCCAGTGTCCCACACCGGAAACCACCGGCCCAAATTAAGCACAGTCTTATTTGACTTGTGAAAGCATACCACTGAAATTTGCTAGAGATCTCCCACCCGTGTTAGAACAAACGTCTTTTGTTGCCTGCCAAACCTTGTGTGACGTTGTATCCACCTCTTTCTTTACTAAAATAGAAGGGATGAGAGAAACCTTCTATGAATTCTGACTTAGATAACTCAGTATGTGACAGGTTGTCAGATGCTCCTACGCAGATACATCACATTTTTTCACCTCTCAGTATCAACTATACTGTAAAATAAAATGAAATGTTAGGTTAGAATTTCCCTCCCATTCATGCTTTGCCAAAACCAAACTAGCAGCTGCTACCATCGTTCCAGTACTGACCAGCCTGTGAAACCTCTCCTTGAAAGTGCAGGATTCCAGAAACATGGGTGCAGCAGAAAGAATCAGCGCTATCACTGGCCTTTGATGATAACAGGATTTTACTAGATTACGGGCCTCATTAAGATGTCAGTCGGAGTTGCCTCTGACCAACATCATTGCGGATTGGGAAGCGACTGACGTCAGGTAGGCAGTTCTGAGCGCATCATTTGGATGCAGTCTGAAGCATCCATTTTCCTATGAGAGCTTGAGTGGCTTATGCACCGTGTTGCAGGTTCCTCATGGTGCTTGCCACTCTGTGCAGGGATGTTCAGGGCGGCACCTATGGAGGGGCAGGGGGCCCTGCTAAGGGCTCCCAATGTTGCTTTCCAACAGCGTTTCCATGTCAGACAGGCCGACATGGAAAGGCTGTCAGAAACCGGCATCATAATCCCACCGCGGAAACGCTGTCTATAAGGAATTATAAGGATTTTTCGACCGACGGGCTCCATGAGTTCATCGGGCAGCCTTGGTCAGTCCCTCAGACTGCTGCCTCTGACTGTACGCATCGTAATGCGTCGGTCAGATCACAGCAGTAGATGCGGTTCGGACAAGCCGTCGGTTGTGGTCCGAACCGCATCGTAATAAGACCCTATGTGGTTTTTTTGGGGCAATGTTTCCCTCACCCCCTTGATCTTTCTACGGCCTTTGATGTTGTATACCATCTCCTAAATCACACCTTGAAGAAGTCATGTTTTTAAAGCAAAGAGCACATTGCATTATGGGTACTGTCCCACTGCCTTGATGCAAAGTGCTGTTAGTTAAAACGCCAGAACTTGCTAGTAGCATTATGCATAACATAGGTGGCAACTCAGTAGATATGCCTAGACCTAGAGCTTGTGGTTGTTTTGAGGAAGTTCTGGATCAACATTGTCCAATATTTTTCTTTGAAACAGATGCACATGCATGAAACGAGGAATATTCCAATACAGGGGATTTATTTATTTGAGTGTTTTGTTAAGCCCTGGCCTGACACAGGAGCCTCTTCGTAGCTCTGTTGAGGAAAGACAATAAGATCTCTGGATTGTCTTCTTCCTCTGCTGTGAGAGACAGCAAGCTTTATTTACAAGCCCCTAGCGTCGCCGGTGCATCACTTTTTATATGGGAAAAAGCGACGCATCGGCGGTGCAAGGGGCTTGTATATAAGCCAGTGAATGTTATAGGTCCTTGGAGGCTGATAGTTACTCAGTTACCAAATTCCTTCTTGGTTGTTTTGTGCTCTTTGGGCCCTCTCCCTTAACAAATCGAAGGGGGAAGCCCTAGGAATTATTGGGGGATGGAAATCCTCTTTGAATAGGCTTGTTTTCATTTTTTGAACTGAAGCTCACAAGATTGGGAAGGTCCGTGACTTTTGAACATAATACATTTCAGAGTTCAACACTTAATTTGTTCTGTCTCTTTTTTTCGTGCAGTTGTATCTGATTTACGTTAGGGGATTCTTGGCTGAGGTTGGGTGAATAGAGAAAGAAAAGATTATAGGCTTCCTTTACGAAGCCCTAGTGTAAATTTTGCGCTGCCGGGTCGATCTTTTTTGACGCTCCGGTGGCGCAATGTGCCGCAGCATATTTACAAGGCCATGCAAAACCACTTTAAGTGGGGTTTTTGGCCTCATAAATATGTGCCCCTTTAACGTAGAACACTGCGTGAAAGGGGCGTTCCATGGGTGTTCCCACACAACACCCATGGAATCTGAAGCATTCCAAGATATTTGAGGAATCGTAAACCTGGGAATGCATCACATTTTAACGCCATCCCAGGGGTGGCATTAGGGAGGCACAGTGAGGAGAAATATCCTGATATCTCCTCATTCTTTCCTTCTTTTCATTGTGTAGCACTCAGAAAGAGGAATTGTTTTGGAAGGAAGGTGTCCCTTCCTGCACAAAAACAATCACCCCTACAACGCAGGCACCATTGCACCATTAGCGGCAGCATTGGCACACTACAGCCCATTGTGCACTAGCGACGGGGAAAGGACAGGAATATACTGCCCATTACTGCCTTTTTCTTTTGACACAAATCAGTGCAGCAAGATTCCTTGCAGAGCTGCCTTGCACCAACACCTCAGAAATGAGGCCTTAAGAGGATATTTGAGACAGAGATCCTCCTGGGCTTAGCAAATATTACAGATAATTTTTAGTTTTTATCTCTCTGATACTGGAAGCCAGTGAAATTCTTTGAGGGCATCTGAAATATGGTCCAGTTTCCTTAGATTACAGCAGAGTCTGTTTGCTTGAATTTGTAGTCTCTTGCTTGTGCGCTCTGGTGTAGATGATATTGCAATAAGACAAAGGCCCTTCTCAGTTTAGTGTGGTGAGGAACATAGAGGAGTAAAAGGGTCCTGCCAAGACAAATAATTTAGGAATTGGCATTCTTAAATACCGTGGAGATTTGGTGCTCAAAGATTTGCATCAAACCATGTTCCCAGTTTTAAGTGGCTCATAAACTGAGCTGCCAGAGGGATGAAGGACTGAAATATGTTGGATCTTACTATCTCTGGATCTTGGTGTTGTTTGGACATAGATGGTTGCATCCAGTGTGGTGCACGTTTAAGGCAAGTGATGGTGTTGTTCTAATCCTCAAGTTGATAGAGGATTTGATTATGGTAAATGAGTTACAAAAACCTATAATATGCACAAGGGACCACAACCACTGAGATATGTACAGAACTGTACAGCTGAAGACCACGAAGGAACATGCATGTCACTTGAGTTTCTATATTACAACTAGCTCCGAAGTAGTTTGCAAGTCAGTAGTTGTTGAATGGTGATATGTCATATGTGAGACCTTTAGCCAGTTCTATCCTTTTATCCAGCAGTACTTTGCATGTTGAGATCTTTGAACATATATGTGTAATGATATATGTGAAACTACAAGTCCTAGAATGCAATATTTTCTCAAAAGCTAAGTCTGGCTGGATGTGTCGCTCATGATGACACAGGGCCTATTAGCAGCTGTGCTACTTTACACATCAGGAGCATGGTGTCACTGAAGTGTAAATTCTGATAGTATAAAGCAGGATCTAAGAATGCCATCAAATGGTTATAAGTATTGGAAATCTCCTAGTCCAGTTTAGTCCAAAGCTTAGCTTGGAGGACCCTGTAGCTTCCCAGTCACAACATATCACACAACGTTGCCCTTTTTGGCATTTAAATGCTTTGATAAAGAACTATCTGGATAGACTGCAACACTTTGCAGCACTGAACTAAGAGGTTTTTGCAGCTGCCAGTGAAACCTATTTTGACTTGCAGGCAGATGGCACGGAAATGATCACTTAAAGATGGTTTTATCATCTTTTATAATATATGTATATATATTCGTTCTTTCCGTGTCAGAGTGGAGTGAAGGCGAGATAATCTGGAATATATATATATATATATATATATATATATATATATATATATATATATATATATATATATATATATATATATTATTTATTCATTTCTTTCTTTTTCGGTGAACCTTTGACTGTATTCATATAGGCTTATATATTATCCTTTTACCATTTTAATGGATATTATACATCATAAGTATTCTTTATTACACCCTTAGGCATCTTTGTATCACCAAATAACTGCATTAACGAAGTATTGTTTTTTCTGATCATATTAATTCTTTGCAATAAACCTTTTCTTGAACTTAAAAGATGGCAAGTGCATTCTTTAATGCAAAGGGTATTACTTTCAATTGAATAAACCTACTGGCATCGATAATGAGTTAATCTACGACACCACAGGCCAGGGAAGCTGCCAGTAGTCATTTGTCAAGTAGAAGGTGTTCTGGTACAGAGAGGCCACCAATTCACGAACGAGATGATGAGACTGGAGAATGGGTCGTTCATCAATATTGGTGGGTGATTTGATGCCCAAGCAGTCAACTTAAAACGAAGGTTGACATCTCTTATTTTGGAGCTAGGATGACAGGGCCTGCTCCAAACGACTGGGAACACGGCCTTGCGAACAAGGCAGTGTTCAATTACCCATAAGTCTACCTTGATGTAATCCAGATTTTTGTCTGGTTTCCTATTGTCTTAGACTTGGCTCCGAGGTTATTGCCTCTCTTTCATATGAGCACAGTGGTATCATCAGTAAAAACAGCTGCCTCAATACTGTCTTGCATTCCTCCCCCTGCTCAGGTTTGAAATTGGACGCGAGTGCAATCCCTCTACTGATACATCTTTCTCCTGTCTTTGAAGTATGTTGGGTCGTGGCTGTCTCTGATTGTCCTTGTCTGAAGCGGCAAGAAGAACGGCCACATGCACACGATGGTGGTATAGTTGAACCAGTTTGCGTGTAATACACAATAGTTTCTATGGTGGGGCTACAGTGTCAACTTCATCATTGACATTGCCAATCTTCTTTAAGGTAGTGTATATCGCCACCAAACCGTCACCAGGCCCTCAGCTTGGTTGGGCCACAATGAGGACGTGTTGCCCATGAGTTTACTTGATCTTCTTCCTACTTCCACCAATGCATCGTCAGCCCCTGTCTGGCACAGTGATATGATTTCACTTTGTTTATGTAGTAGACAATTTTCTTCATGAGTGCCAAAATATAGTCCACCACATCCTGAATAGGGACCTTAGCTTTCCTTCATACTGACCCTACACCCAGGAGATGGAGCCAAAACTCATGGTTGTCAAAGAAGAGTACAAAGGGCCTGAATCCAACAGCCTTTAGTGGCACTTTTTTGGTGGGAAACAGTGGAATGGAAAGACAATGCCATTTTCTTTTTCCGGAGCTGTTGTAAAGCACTCTCCAGGCTCCTGAGCGTCTAACTGGAATGTTGCCCCCCATCCATTGGTCTCTGGTGGTGCAAAGTGGACAACTTCTACAAAAACTCCTTCTTCTTCCTTCATGGTTTTCATGTGCACTGGCTGAATTAACTTTCTTGGGGATCCCAACTGAAGGGTAAAATGTATCAGTACTTCAGCATTCATAGGGGCAGTCACTCCGCAACACACCAGCCTGAGAGTATCAATCATGTCCCACTTGTGCTGATAGGAGCACCAGGACAGCAAATCATCATTTTTTCTAATCAACAATCGGTCGCATTATGCTGGCTGCGGACATACGTTGGCACAGGTTAATGTGTACATTTGTGCCAAGCTTTCATCAGAAAGAGATGATCTTACTGTTGCTTGCTAAAAAAAAAAAGAGAAGATTCACATATACTAGTGACCACCTTCCAATGGGAAGCTGCATGAATTCAAAGATCGAAAGCAGTGATATGGGAACATGGTTAGAGGCAGAAAGAGTCTGTACAATACTAGGATTTGATCTGCCACAGAAAAACATTTGAGTTCTCCTCTACTTATGGATGCAGTTTGAAGACAAGAGGATGTTGGGGAGTCTACTCCCTGCGTACCCTTGTTGTACAAAAGCCTCCTTTGTCGTAATGCCATGTAAATAGCAAGAGACACAGGGCATAGACAGAGAGTCACAGGGCATAGACAGAGAGTCACAGGGCATAGACAGAGAGTCACAGGGCATAGACATTGATGGTGGGATACTAACAGGGGCACTAAAACAGTTACACACACCACGTATGACACAGATAACATGAGATGGACCAGACCATGGGATGGAGACACTGTATTCTGACAAGGGTTTGAGACATAATATGTGAACATGTGGATAAGGATGCGGTAAATAGAGACACAGACCCTGGGAAACAAATGACACTGTGAAACTGGCAAAGTGATTTGGACACCAAGACATGGACACTGTGAATCAGATAGTACTACTTGTTCTGCATGTGACTTGCTAGCTCGATGCTTTTTGAACACAGAAGGGAAACTAGATTAAATTACTTGGATTAAATACACAGTCCTAACTCTTTGAGGACACTAATGAAACAAGGAGATTTCCAACTGTCCATAATATTGCTATCATCATGTTCATTCCTTTCTCTGAATCTGATATTGTTTGCCATGTAGCATCCCGGAGCAACATAGGATTGCATCTGAATCCTTCCCCTCCGAAGACCTGCATACCTAGAAGTCTTCAGGAACATCCTATCCTGAACAAGACCTCAAAAATTAAGGATTGTACTTTTTTTTCCTAGGAACCTGAAACCAATTGTTATTGAAGAATATTGGCAAATCTGATTGGAAAATCACAATAACTACAAGTATCCTTGCTCACTAAACATGTGTAGTTTCCACTAATCAGTAGGAACCACGGATTTGTGGATGACATAAACTTAAGGATGGTGCCAGACTGATTCTGTGCACCCCCCAGGATATGTTGTCCCTTACAGTTCCGCCATAAACCCCTAAAACAAGACAGGGAGAGGACAGTTTTGGCAACCACCGAACATGATAAGCCTGCTCCCTCAGGAACCGTGGTGACAGACCTAGAACCCTTCAGTCATACACTCATGCTCTCTTTTGCTCAGAGAAATATACAAAGAATACACTTAGGGACGTTTTGAATGTTAATTGAACCAAAGTGATTCTTGTATAGAATATATGTGCTGCACTGATCAATAGACAGAAGCAGATGAAAGTTATAAGTGTCAGTACAGTGAGCAGAACAAAAAGTTTCACAATCGGGCACCTTTAAAATGGGAAAAAGTGTCTTACTCGCGGCGCAAAGGGCTTGTAAATAAGCCACCAAGAGTTTAAACTACTAAGGGGCCGATTACGATGTCATTTGGAAAGGCTCCAAATGGCATCCGATTCGGTTGAATCCGATTCGAAAGCCTTGTTTCCAACTGACTCGGACACATTTCCGAATGACCAATTATGATGTCCGGAAACTGTTCAAACTGTCCGACTTGGTTCCAGAGGCGTAACAAACGCTCCCGCAGGCCCCGCGGTGCGGGGGGCCCCACTCTCCTTAGTTAATGAAGGGGGCCCCGGCCCCCCACCTCAGCTCTTCTGAGAGCTGTGAGAGAGGCTTAATATAGAAAAAGAGGGGCCCCCTGGAAATGATGAAGGGCAGACCGGCAGGGGAAATTACAGAAAACAGAATCAAAGACGTGGCACTGCCCTATATATTTGGGTTAAATGCTCATACGGAGTCCAAACTTTTTTGTTAAAAAAATCAATGAACAATACTCTGAGCTCACTTTCAAATGGGGGCCATTCAAAGAAGGTTCAAACACAGAATACAAAAATACATCTTTTTATTTTCATATATGGTTCTCAATCAAATGATATTTTTATACAAAATTTGCGATGGTTGAATCACATAAAATTCCATGACGCGCCCCATGTATCCCATTCATTCTTCCATCCTCATCCTAACAATTTTCTACACTTTCATCACCCATACACACACTCATACCTTCTTTATACATCCAGAAAAAATCATACAAAAATACACTGGAATTATCCTGCAACATCAACTCAGTGCATCGCTGGGAAGAATGTTGGTGGTATTGGCAGGATCGAATTTCAACACGCCAACGCACGTTTCAGTGCTTGGCCCGATCTATGGCCGCACCTTCATCAGGGCATGTATACTGTGGGACACAGGCAGGGACTGCGACAATTCAAAGAAATGGCCACTCTCAAAGAGAATGGTCGCCGAAAATACAGTCGCCGAGACCTAGGTTTGTTACACAGAGTGGTTCTTTTAATTCTACAGACAGCTGATTTCCTCAAGTAAGTGGAGTTCGCAGGGTAAAATCTAGTAATTACAGCGAGAAAGGACATTATAAAGCGTGACCAGCTGGCTCCAGTGTTTTCTACCGGCTGGGATTGACTTGTTTTCACTTTTTCCTATTTTCTATTTTATTTCGCCTTTCCTTTATTGCAAAACAATGTTTATGGAACCGTCTGATCTTTTAGAACAGTTGTCCGGGCTGCAGTCGGTATAATGCTTCAAGGCAGTCACGGCTGGATAAGTAACGGCATACGGACGACGCCACAAAGAAGGTCTCTCTTCGTATCAGGTTTTCTCTCATAAACGAAGCGTCAGTCCCCGGGCGTCTTATCAGCTGGGGCCCCACTCTCCTCAGTTAATGAAGGGGGCCCCGGCCCCCCACCTCAGCTCTTCTGAGAGCTGTGAGAGAGGCTTGCAAGCCTCTCTCCCTCCAAAGCAGGTCAGGCTGCAACCTGCTCTGAGCCCCTCGCCCCCCTCCCTCTGACTGAAGAGAAACAAAGTATCAACATTGTTTCTCTTCAGTCAGAGCCAGAGGCAGGCCCAGGACAAGGGTGGGGGCCCCAGAGACAGCAGTCTCCACTGCTCCTCTGAGGCAGCACAGAGGAGGGACACTGACAAGGAGGGGGGGTGCTGGGGGCCCCAGAGAGCAGGAGGCAGCACAGAGCAGGGACCCTGACAAGGAGGGGGGACTGGGGGCCTCAGAGAGCAGGAGGCAGCACAGAGCAGGGCCCCTGACAAGGAGAGGGGGGCTGGGGGCCCCAGAGAGCAGGAGGCTGCACAGAGCAGGGAACCTGACCAGGAGAGGGGGGCTGGGGGCCCCAGAGAGCAGGAGGCAGCACAGAGCAGGGACCCTGACAAGGAGAGGGTGGCTGGGGGGCCCAGAGAGCGGGAGGCAGCACAGAGCAGGGACCCTGACAAGGAGAGGGGGGCTGGGGGCCCCAGAGAGCAGGAGGCAGCACAGAGCAGGGACCCTGACAAGGAGAGGGGGGGCTGGGGGCCCCAGAGAGCAGGAGGCAGCACAGAGCACTGCTCAGGACCCTGACAAGGAGAGGGGGAACTGAGGGCCCCAGAGAGCAGGAGGCAGCACATAGCACTGCTCGGGACCCAGACAAGGACGGGGGCTGGGGGCCCCAGAGAGAGAGGAGGCAGCACAGAGCACTCCTCAGGACCCTGACAAGGACGGGGGCTGGGGGCCCCAGAGAGAGAGGAGGCAGCACAGAGCATTGCTCAAGACCCTGACAAGGACGGGGGACCTGGGGGCCCCAGAGAGAGAGGAGGCAGCACAGAGCACTGCTCGAGACCCTGACAAGGTCGGGGTGGGAGCCCACATAGAGAGCATTCTCCAGGGCAAAGCTCATATGAGAAGCGATGAGGCAGCAAAATGGTGCCATCAGGTAAGCACTCTTGTTAGAAGTACCATGTGGGCGCCCGCCGGGGGGGAGGCTTGAGGGGAGAAGGGTGCAAGGTAGAGAGGAGAAGGGTGCAAGGCAGAGGGGAGAAGGGTGCAAGGCAGAGGAGAGAAGAGTGCAAGGGGGATGGTGATGAAGTAAAAAATGTGCCCCCCCCCGGAAACATTTCTGCGGACGCCCATGGCAACGCACACTACTTTGTGAGAGAGTGGAGAGAGAGAGTGGAGTTAGAGAGAGAGTGGAGTGAGAGAGAGAATGGGGGAGAGAGAGAGTGGAGGGAGAGAGAGTGGAGCAAGAGAGATTGGAGCAAGAGAGAGAGTGGAGCAAGAGAGAGTGGCCAGAGAGGGAGAGGAGAGAGAGAGAGTAGAGAGAGAGGGTGGAGAGAGAGAGTGGAGAGAGAGACAGTGGAGAGAGAGTGGAGAGCGAGAGTGGAGAGCGAGAGGGGAGAGCGAGAGTGGAAAGTGAGAGTAGAGAGCGAGAGTGGTGAGAGAGAGTAGAGAGAGATAGTGGAGAGAGAGAGTAGAGGGAGAGAGTGGAGAGAGAGAGTGGAGAGAGACAGCAGAGAGAGAGAGAGAGCGGAGAGAGAGTGGAGAGAGAGAGAGAGAGAGAGAGAGAGTGGAGAGAGAGAGAGTGGAGAGAGAGTGGACAGAGTGGGGAGAGAGTGGAGAGAGAGTGGAGAGAGTAGAGAGAGAGTGGAGAGAGAGAGTGGAGAGAGGGAGAGTGGAGAGAGAGAGTGGGGAGAGAGTAGAGACAGTGGAGAGACAGTGGAGAGAGAGACAGTGGAGAGGGAGTGGAGAGAGAGTGGAGAGAGAGAGAGTGGAGAGAGAGAGAGAGTGGAGAGAGAGTGGAGAGAGCGAGTGGGGAGATAGTAGAGACAGTGGAAGAGAGACAGTGGAAAGAGAGTGGAGAGAGAGAGAGAGTGGGTAGAGAGAGTGGAGAGAGAGAGAGTGGAGAGAGAGAGAGAGTGGAGAGAGAGAGTGGAGAGAGAGAGTGGAGAGAGAGAGAGTGGAGAGAGAGAGAGTAGAGAGAGTGGAGATAGAGTAGAGCGAGAGAGTAGAGAGAGAGTGGAGAGAGAGAGAGAGTGGGGAGAGAGAGTGGAGAGAGAGAGAGTGGAGAGAGAGAGAGTGGAGAGAGAGAGAGTGGACAGAGAGTGGACAGAGTGGAGAGAGAGTGGAGAGAGTGGAGAGAGAGAGTGGAGAGAGAGAGTGGAGAGAGAGAGAGAGTGGAGAGAGAGAGAGTGGGGAGATAGTAGAGACAGTGGAGAGACATGGAGAGAGAGACAGTGGAAAGAGAGTGGAGAGGGAGAGTGGGGAGAGAGAGTGGAGAGAGAGTGGAGAGAGAGAGTGGAGAGAGAGAGTAGAGAGGGTGGAGAGAGAGAGAGAGTAGAGAGAGAGAGTGGAGAGAGAGAAAGAGGGGAGAGAGAGAGTGGAGAGAGAGAGTGGGGAGAGAGTGTGGAGAGAGAGAGAGGAGAGAGAGTGGAGAGAGAGAGAGTGGAGAGAGAGTAGAGAGAGTGGAGAGAGAGAGAGTAGAGAGAGAGTAGAGAGAGTAGAGAGAGAGTAGAGCGAGGGGAGAGAGTAGAGAGAATGGAGTGAGTGTAGAGAGAGAGAAGGGAGAGTAGAGAAAGAGAAGGGAGAGAGAGAGTGGAGAGGGAGTGGAAGGAGATTGGAGAGTTGAGGGAGACCAGTAGAGAGAGAGTGGAGAGAGATTAGAGAGAGAGTAGAGAGAGTGAGAGACATTGGAGAGAGAAACATTGGAGAGAGAGTGGAGAGAGAGTGGAGAGAAAGAGTGGAGAGAGAGAGTGAAGAGAGAGTAGAGAGTCAGTGGAGAGAGAGTGGAGAGAGTGAGTGGAGAGAGTGAGTGGAGAGAGAGAGAGTGGAGAGAGAGAGTGGAAGGAGAGGAGAGAGAGGGAGTGGAGGGAGAGCGAGAATGGAGAGAGAGAGAGAGTGGAGAGAGAGAGTGGAGAGAGAGTGAGAGAGTCGAGAGAGTAGAGAGAGGAGAGAGAGTGGAGAGAGTGGAGAGAGAGTGGAGAGAGAGTGGAGACTGACTGACACAGAGTCTGAATACTGACTGAAGGAGAGACAGACTGGCTGAGAAACTGACAGAGAGAGATAGAGAGACTGACAGAGAGAGAGAGAGACCGAATGACTGACTGACTGACAGAGAGAGAGAGAGACTGACTCATTGAGAGAGAGAGAGAGAGAGAGAGAGAGCTATGCAATGCCTCTAAAGATTGCTATTGTCTACTAATAAAAATGCATTATCAAAATGTGCTTGTTGTAGTTACACCTGCTTTTGAAATAATGCATTGTCGCTTTGTCTAATGTTTTAAAACGGAAACCAGAGGAGCAGTGGATGCACTTTTGTCAAAACTGAACGATGAGTGGGCCCAATGTTGTATATCATGACAGGAGTCTGCATCAGGAAATCCACCTAAAATTGGGCAGACTTCCCCGTCGTACTGATGGCAGGGACTCTGTAATGAATGGACCACCACCTATGATAGCCGGCTGGCAGACTAAGCCGAACCTTTGACTCCACCATCCAGTGTTACTTATAACGGCTGTATTGGTGACAGTGGCGTAACAATAGCACCGCATCCCCTGCAGTATGGTGGGTCGCTGGCCTGAGAGCTCTAGACTGGCACGGAGGATGGGAGGGGGGCCCCCTCCATGTAGTTTGCAGGGGGGCCCCCTCAAGTTTCGTTACGCCACTGCTTGGTTCCGAACGACATCCGGAGCAACAGAGTCAGTCAAAGCCGACTCGTGCAGGTCTACATCCCACACTTCCAAACAGGCGATTAGGATGTTGGATTCTGACAGCCTTTCCAGATCGGTTGTTCCGACACGGATCGGCTGCTGCAATTTGACTTTGGGGACCCGTAGCTGGCCCCCTTCACCTGGGGCCCTCCAAATCGGGCCCCTGGGGGTACCCATTGATCCCAT
The DNA here is from genome assembly GCF_964261635.1 of Lissotriton helveticus. NCBI lineage: Eukaryota > Metazoa > Chordata > Amphibia > Caudata > Salamandridae > Lissotriton > Lissotriton helveticus. The sequence continues at coordinate 579,760,701 of NC_136070.1, read as the reverse complement.
TGATCCCATTGATCCCAACTTTCCATGGGGTGCCTGCCACAGGGTGCACGGTTTTCCCCAAACACCCCTTTCTTCAATGGGAGCCTGTGTAGTCGATCGGAACACAGGCTCCCATAGAAGTCAATAGGAGTTCGACCGAACGATGTTCGGACACACCGTAATAGGTTTGTTTGGACTCCCCGAACCTGAGTCATTTGGAAAGCATTTCAAAACCTGTTCGGCCGGACTGCTTTCCGAACTACATCGTAATCGGCCCCGAAGATGGATCTTGGTGTTTGCAAGATGTATGGCTGACCATGACCTCTTGCTGTGCTGTTCTAGTAGACTGTGAAAGTCATTCAGAGGTTAGCAAAGTGGAAGAGCAATAATAAACTAGCACATCACCTGCCCTGCCAAACCAGCACATCCCTACCTCATTTAGAGATGGAGGATGGGCAGGGTTTCCATCGACGGAGCTTCAGTTAACTCCACTAGTGTAAATCCCTGTTCTGACAGCCCATCTTCTGTTTTTCGTTGGGTTAGAGAGTCGTTTACATGAATGCTGCGGATAAGCATGCTTGTGCCAATAGGCATGTCTGACAGTGTGCTTGGATCTGTATCAGCCGAAGTGACATTGGGCCACATGTATCATTCCAAATTACGATCCCAAACACCGAAATTCACAGAATTTCATTGTTTGCGATCGCAATTGGGCTTGGTGGTAGATATAAATGAAAAACTGCCTTGCACAATACGGAATTGCAAAATTTACGATTCCCTATTTTGCGATTGCATTTAAATTGCGATCACTTAAATGCAATGTAAGAAGCACAGAAAAAGTGCAATTTGGCCTTGCAATTTAATTGCGAATCGCAGTTTGCGATTCGCAATTAAGGAATATGTAGGATTTGCAAATCTTTTTGAAAATCCTACATACAACTCGTTGTGTGATTCTCAAATAGCAATTCTCTCAAATTCGCTATTTGAGAATCGCAAAACCAAACTTTCATACATATGCCCCATAGTGATCTAAATATATACTTTTTGATTCTGTATCATTTCAACAAAACTATACATGCTACAAGAGCCCTGTGGTGCATGAAATAGGCTGGTAAAGACATGTTGTTTTGTTAGTTTTGATAGTTCTGTTGTTAGATGCGATTATTTGGAGGATGACATGAAACGGTTGGTTGAATTGAGTGGGTTCCTCACTCTGAGGATTCACATTGATTTCATATTGCAGTGGCTACCGTCACTTTGAGATAATTGAGGAGCAAAAGGAAACCATACGTCTTCTCTATAGCTAGGTTTTAGATGTTCCTGTGGTGATGAACATCTCTCAAGGAATGAAAGACTTCCCAATTGGAAAATATTCTGCTGCTTAAGTGGATGGCTCTGATGTATATCAGCTGCCTGAAGCAATGGACCAGTGACAGGATTTTGTAGTGTCCACCCTTCATGGGTTCACATTGTAGTGAGCATTGTCAAAGTAGGACCACTAAACTAAAGGGAAGAAAAGGTTGTAAGTCTTCCTCATTGCTAGGTCTTACATATGTTAGTTGCATTGAGGACGGAGGAGTTGGCATCATTGAAGAAATGTGAACTTTGTTAGGACATTGATTGAAAGGTTTGTTCTGATGTGGAAAAATCTGATTTGTGGACAGGAAGCCTAGCAAGGGTGTCAGCAAGATTTCATTGTTCAAGAAGGGTACAGCTGGTAGCCTCTATGTAAGAATTTGGGGTTATTAGTGGCAAAGAAGGTGAGTGCTTCATATGTAATAAGTCCACAACTTTCTTTACTGGGAACCAAGGATACGAGAGGCTCCCCATTGAAGTTTTGATGGGAAGGCATCAGGCAGCTGTGTCACTTGGGGACGGAGCTGAAGCTCCAAGAGAAGATTTTTTCATAAACAAATTGAAGTTGCAATATGGAACCGGGGCACCTGCAACAAAGAAAACATAGTCAGGGCATGCAGCAGAAAGCCACTGATAAAACAATCATGACCAGGAGTGTTCCATAAGACCTCACCATGGGCCTAAAATTTGCATATTTCCTTTTAGTGGTGGCCCAAGAGTGAGCAGGAACACCACCAATTGTTTAAACACTATTTAAGGGCTGCAAGAGGTAAAGCAACTCTCCAGAAATTCTTCAGCCCCAAAAGTTGCCTTAAGCCTCCAACAGGTTACGTTAATGCCCAGGGATAAATATGATGGCTATTCAAGCACTCCTGCAACCTATAATTATGTACATGGGTTCTAAAGTTTGATGACCTCTGTAGGTTAGTCCTAATGCTGCAGTGGAGACTCTGGATCACACTTTACTCAATATAATTCTTTATTGACAGAGACTCAGGTTGCCATCCTTCACATTAGAGACCAAGAATCTGATATGCCGAGTCCCACAGGGATTGTCCCTTAGCCCCACCTTTTTCAAAGTATACATGACATAGCTTGTCAACATCATCCAATCACAAGACATCACTTGCAGATGACACCCAACTCATTCTCTTCCTCATGGACAAGACAACCATCACCAAAACTAACTTCACCAACTGCATGACCATGGTAGCAGACTGGATGCAAACCAACTGTCTGAAGTTCAACTCTGACACGATGGAAGTACTGGTCTTCGGCAACAAGACCTCCCCATGGAACCCCATCTGGTGGCCGTTGGAGCTAGGCCCAACAACCACACCCACAGAGCACACAAAATATATAGGGCTCATCCTACTCATCCTAGATGAAAAGCTCAACAGGAGGATTCAAGTCAACACAGTGTGCACCTTCTGCTTCCACATCCCATGCAGGGTGTGAAAGATCCTCAAATGGTTGCCTCAGAACACCAGACGGACCGTCACACAAGCACATATCATCAACAAACTGGACTATGGCAACACTCTCCATGCTGGAATTTCCGAACAACTCCTACACAGACCACCCAGAACACTACATGCAATATTCATCCTCGACCTCTCACGCCGCACCCACTTCACACCACACCTGAGGAAGCTCCACTGGCTACCCATTCACAAGCACAGCCAATTCAAACTTCTCACAAGCACATACAAAGCCCTACACAATACAGGACCAGAATACCTGAACAGCCTATTACACTTTCACCAACCGAACAAACACCTATGCTATGCCTCACTCTTCCTGGCACACATACCCCACATTCACAGAAGCAAAACTAGAGGCTGTTTATTCTCCTACATCACACCCAAGACATGGAATGAACTCCCTCAACACATAAGAGCCTCTGCCTCACTTCTTGAGTACGGCAAGAAGCTGAAGACCTGGATCTTTGTATAAACACCTTGGAGACCACACACATACACAGCTGCCCAAGCACCTGGATACCATCTTATTGATTTGTGTAGTGCACTAATCCCCTATCACATACAATAACAATATTGATGATTGACAATGCAAGGTTTTATACTACAATGAGTAGTACTGAAAGCTGATACTATCCCCATTGATTTCAGTGGTGTTGCAGTGGTGGATTATAACATGTTTCTGCTTTTACTAATGTGGTGATACCCTGACAAAAATGAAGATTGGATAGATGCACAGCTATATAACCCAATACTTGTTGTATGTAGAGAATTTTTTTTAAGGTGCTCCGTCAGGTGGCGCCGAGGGCCCCACGGCGTCAGTGAATACACAAACCAACGTGAAATTAGAGATTCTCTAGTTTCATCCCTGCTTGGGCACACTGTTCTTTGTCATATATGTGAATAAAGACTTCCAATCCAAAGTTTTTTTGAACATTTGTTTTATGTTTCAGTTCATATGAAATTTCAAGTTCCCAAGTATGTCGTATGATAAACTCAAATTCATGGTGTAAAATTATACTTCAGGCAATGTCCTTATGAACGTATCCAATGCATTTCGGGCATTGCTTTCATGCCCTTCGTCAGGGATAAGACACTGTGAAAATAACATGGGGAACTGTTAGTGTGGATCCTAACAGAATCATTTATACATTATGCCTAATGTCAACAAACAATATGATTTGAACGTGAACATGTTACATTATAGGGTTCATGATACTGGTACATGTATGGTGATTCTTAATAACAAATAATGTGCTCTAGGGATGTGGTTCTGGATGGTCAGTGCGTGCTATAAAATCTATGGAAAAAACGATCAACGTTGTTGGCAGTCGAGTTCAGCAACTGACCTGAGATTCGGGATAGCGTAGTGTGGAAACGGGTGCTCGTCTTCGCTGGACGCTGGTGCATCTGATTCTGCCCGCGTCTACATATTTGAAAAAACGGCTTGTCACGTGACGTATCACGGGTTAGACATAATGAAAAGACTACGGGGGTCTCTGCCGTGTGTAAAAGTCTAATGTAGACCTATAAAGTAATCACGGAGGGTATAATAAAGTTGTCCAGAACTATCAAGGTAGTGTGGGCTAGGTCGGGGATAAAGAAATAAAAATAGAAAAAATAGGAGTGTCGATGGATGTAGTGTTCAGTGAAAAAAGTGGAATGTAGGGTGGGTTCGATCTGGGGTTGGGCAACGTAGGATGAACAGTGTGTTAGCATGGTGAGCTAACCGTGTGTGCTGATGCTATAGTGATGGAAGCAGTGTATAAACCAGGAATATGAAAGTGTCTAGCTGTTGAGGGGACAAACACAGTATTCACAGGTGACAGTCTATGGAGCAATTAATTAAAGATAACAAGACAGTTCAATTCTTTCATTAAGACCCATCGGTTTTTGGGTTGACAATTTTTGGATCTAAAAGTTCTCTCTTCTGAGAAGGTATTTGTTATTGTCTCTACCCTCCATTTTTTGTACAGTTTCCAGGACAATGTATTTAATTTGTGAAACATTATGTTGCTCTTCAACATAGTGACATGATAATGATGACTTCACGTTTTTGAGTCTGATGTTCGACTTATGTTCCGTAAGACGAACTTTAATGCGTCGTTCGGTCTTCCCGATGTACATCTTGCCGCATGGGCATTTGATCCCATAGATCAGGTTGCTGGTGTCACAAGTGGCGTTCACTCTGAGCTTGATTGCGTTGCCTTGCATCGGATGATGAATAATGTTCCCTTTGATTATGCTGTTGCAATTCCCGCAATTTAGGCAGGGTTTAGTTCCAAAAAATGTTACTGGCGACGTCGGTTTGTGCTGTAAGATTTCTCCCAAGTTCTTAGCCCTTGTGAATGCAAATAGTGGTGGTTGTCTAAAGGATTGTTTGAAGTCAGGTTCCATGTTCAATATCGACCAATGTTTTAGAATTGTATGTTTGAATTTGTTGCTCGCTGTTGAGTATTTTGAAACAGCCACAATTCTTGTTTGCTCTGGTTTTGTTTTGGGGGTCAACAGTTCCTGTCTGTCGATATGCATAACCCTTGTTTTTGTCTCTTCCAGTAGGGTTTGTGGATAACCTCTGTTACAAAATTTATTTGACATGTCCTTTAGGCTTGCATTTAGGGTTACAGCATCCGAGGTAATCCGTTTTACTCTGGCCATTTGAGAGAATGGTAAGTTTCTGATCAAATTCGGTTCATGAAAGCTCGAGTGTAAAAGCATATTATTTCTATCGGTTGGTTTGACATGAAGTTCTGTACTGGCCTTGATAGTTCTGGACAACTTTATTATACCCTCCGTGATTACTTTATACGTCTACATTAGACTTTTACACACGGCAGAGACCCCCGTAGTCTTTTCATTATGTCTAACCCGTGATACGTCACGTGACAAGCCGTTTTTTCAAATATGTAGACGCGGGCAGAATCAGATGCACCAGCGTCCAGCGAAGACGAGCACCCGTTTCCACACTACGCTATCCCGAATCTCAGGTCAGTTGCTGAACTCGACTGCCAACAACGTTGATCGTTTTTTCCATAGATTTTATAGCACGCACTGACCGCGCCACTTCTCAAGTCAGGCACGTAAGTGACTCGTCACCGTTCCGTTCACCTTAATAATTAATGCCCATCCAGAACCACATCCCTAGAGCACATTATTTGTTATTAAGAATCACCATACATGTACCAGTATCATGAACCCTATAATGTATCATGTTCACGTTCAAATCATATTGTTTGTTGACATTAGGCATAATGTATAAATGATTCTGTTAGGATCCACACTAACAGTTCCCCATGTTATTTTCACAGTGTCTTATCCCTGACGAAGGGCATGAAAGCAATGCCCGAAATGCATTGGATACGTTCATATTATATATATATATATGAAGTATAATTTTACACCATGAATTTGAGTTTATCATACGACATACTTGGGAACTTGAAATTTCATATGAACTGAAACATAAAACAAATGTTCAAAAAAACTTTGGATTGGAAGTCTTTATTCACATATATGACAAAGAACAGTGTGCCCGCGCAGGGATGAAACTAGAGAATCTCTAATTTCACGTTGGTTTGGATACCCTGACAAAGCCAGTAGGCCCGCCTTATATTGTGATATTGTATCTAGTATAGCTGTGGGGTATTATGATTATGGGTTCAAGACTTGCTGGTGGCGTGAACAGTTCTGGGGTGTCGTCAGAGGTATTTCCATCGACATGGATGTATATATTTGTAATTAATGCATACTATAAGTAGTGTGTGTGTAATAAAGTGCTTATCTTATTTATAAGAAAAAACACTGACTGGACAATGATTTATTGAGTGTTGTTGTTCAGTACTAGCGAGCTGGGGCTCCTAGTCCATACCACCACCGCTGAGCAGGCCTTGGGCTGACTGCTTCGCTAACCTAAGAGAGTCAAGTGCTAACATGGGGAACTTAGTTCTGTGTAAAGAGAAGGTTGTGGGATAATTACATGCAAAGAACTCACATCCTTCACAACTCATAACCTAATTTCTTACAATCCTCATTCTGTGATTCTTTTGCCACTGACCAGCATATTTTGTTGTTTGAAGGTATTGGTGGTACTAACAAGATGAGGGCTTCTTAACGATTGCAAACCTGTCACTAAGGTGGATTCAAGAGCCATGCCTCTCCTGATGCCAAGATAGTCAAATATTGCATTAAGGTAATGAGGACCAAAATTTATGAATGTGAGGGTTAAATTACAGGTGTTGGGTTTGCACACCATCCACGGAGTGACTCAGAGATGTTACTTTGACTTCTGCTGGATGTTCTAACCAAGCGCAGAGCAAAAAGGCAGATGGCAAGCATTTACAGAAATCCTGCACCATTTAATAAACATAAGGCGGGAATTCCTCTGCGACTTCTTGTGAATGGTTGTGAATGAAAAAATGTACACCAGCAAAGGTCAACAAATATCCATCTCTGCATGTGCATTTACAAAGTGATTTAATTGTCTTTTTGTTATTGAAACACTTTGCCTCGACCATCAGAAGGGTTTGCCCAGGATTAGAAAGGACCATTGTCGGCTTTATCCAATATCTGTAGCTGCCATTCACACACAGGAAGCTGCCTCTGATGGACTGTTTTCACTTTGCGAATGAATACTGGCTTGTCACGATCAGTCACATTTCAGTGGATAGTGAACACAGGAGAATTTACAAACCACTGATATATGGTTTTCTCTTTGCAAGGAAGCATGGCATTGCCCATTTACCACCCTCTTTTCCTTCTCATTTGCAATTTCCTTGTTGAAATTGCGATGCACAAAGTCACTTACGATTCGCAATGCCAGTTTATTAGACCATGAATATCAGTTTTTACAATAACAACGCCTGCCAATTGTGCAGGGCAAGATTTGTGATTGCAAATACCCCCATTCATATCTGGACTTGAGTTCCAAAGTTTAACTGATTTTAACCAAGAATGCAATTCTCCCCACATATCATTTATAGGGGCCTTATTATGAGTTTGATGGTGTGGGACCACCCGCCCAGCTCCCACACCCCCTGTGTAGGAATCACCAGTCAGACCAGGAGTTTTCTGGTCTGGCGGATGGTTCTTTGGTGTTCCCAGGGCAGTGCCTATGAAACAGGCAGTACCTGGGAATAAGCAGACTGCTGCAGTCCATGTTGTGCAAGCACTGGTGTGCATGACAACCCCCTTTGTACATCCACATGGCATGAGACACCTTGCGGACCTGTAGGGTTCCCTTGGTTTCCTCACTGCCAAACTTTTCATGGCAGTCGCACCGCCATGAAAGGTGTGGCGTGAGGAAACTCGTAATATGCTTGGTGGGGCCGCAGCTGCCCCGTCAAGCATATTGCAGCCCCAGGACCGCTGCGCAACTGCTAGGCAATAGCAGTTCCCTGACAGTTACGGTGGTCACATGGCAACCTGATTGCCCTAGTCGTAATAGAGTGGTCGAGAGAGCCCGCCGCCGTGAGTCTGGGTGTCCGTGGACTGCCAGACTCAAAATAAGGACCTAGGTGTTCAGGGTATGAATTGACATTTCTGATATGAATTGTGGATTCCATCTAAGCCTGTATCTCTGTGAACTATTTTACAAGAAGTGAAGTCCCATAAAGGGAAAGCCCTGGCCTTGACACAGATAACTTTAAAATACATCCAACTAGCTACTGATAGTCAATGCAGAGCTTGAAAAGATGGAAAACAGGTTCTTGAGGATAGCAAGTACAGGAGTGATCCTGGAAATGAGTAGTACATCCCTTTGAGTCTTGTATGTAGGTATCAAGGCACTATGTAGCATAATTTAGAAAAGGCTTTCCGAACGAGTAGCTCGTGAGCTGCTAGTAACTCTCCAGCTCCCTTGCAGTAGCTCTCCTATGTGCAGACGAAAGACTAAAATAAAAAGCTTTTGCTTAGTTGAGTTAATATGACTGATATTTAGGCAAAATATTGAGCTCAAAATATCAGAAGACAGACAGATCAGAAAAACATTGTGATTTGAAAATATGGTGTTGCGTAAATATTCTTGTCAAGAATATTGTTTTTTGGGAATGTATTACCATTTTTTTGAATATCATTCTTTTTAATATCGTTTTGATGATATAGTTGTAAAAAAAGTCATTTTTTATTATTTTCATTTGTTTAGTTAATATATTCATTTTATGTGCTACTATTGTTTGTATAAATGTTATACATTTTTTAAAAATATAGTTTGTAATTTTAAGTGATTTTGAATTTTTTATTGAGTTGGCAGTCATTTATAGTATTGTAAAAAAAATTGTTTTAGGGAGATAGGGTGGAAAGTGAATTAAGTAATACTTAACAATGTATTATAAACTGTTACATAATTATGTAATTGATTAGTAATTATATAGATTGTTTAATTTTGATTTAGTTTAGTGTAGGCTGCTGGATTTGTAGGGGTGTAGGGTGGGAAGTTAACTAAGTAATAATTAACAATACATTAATTGTTAATTAATTATGTATTATTAATTAAGTAAATTGTGTGATACTGATTTATTTTAGTTATATTTTAAGTGTGGTCTGATGGGTTTGTAGGGGTATAGGGTATGAAGTTACATAAAATTAAATGCAATATGATTTAATGTTGATTTTTTACAATATATATTCCCAATAGGCTCTGCGCAGTGGAATAATATAACCTATAGATATGACATAGGACTGAGGTCAGTATGTCTCTAGCAAGTATACTGAACTTAATTGTGAGTGCCAGCTAGCTCAGAGGTGGGATTAGTTTCTGACAACTGCATAAACATGACAACTTTGTTTCCCAAGAATAAAATGTATCTTCAGAGTCGTGGAAACAACAAATAACTATTTTACTCAGTCAATCGTGCATGCTTCGTTTCGACAGAGTTGCAGAGAAAATAGAGAGACGGGCGTTTCAATAAAAGGGGTTTATTGAACAGTCTTCTTTCTCATGCAAGAGAGGTGAACTGCTACAATCGTTAGACAGAATACAAAGTATAATGCATACAGAGTAAACAGTAGTATAAAATAATACTGTAATAGCATTGTCTGGTGCTATGACATATAAAAATACATGCATAAATAACACAGGCTAAAATACTCAAGTGGTGCTTCTAAAATATGCCTACCCCGATGTACCTAACCTAGGTCTAGTACGAAGGAAGAAGTAAGCTTGTTCCCGGTCCAGGGAAGGCATGGCTTGGCAGTTCGGGCTGGACTGTTCCCATGAGGCACAGGGTCAGACTGATTTGCATATAGCCATCTCTGAACTGGGGTGGCAGAGTGGGCTAAAGAACGGTGATGGATTAAACCCAGATCTTTTGACTGGGTGTGAGTGTTTGATTGATTCAGATGCTCTGTCCATCACCATCCCCTTTTGTACCGTAAGTGTGGTCTTTAGCATAAGTTTAGTTTTTGCCAAGAATTGCCAAAGGTTTCTCTAGGTTCTAATCAGCTCCATACCTTAGAATGAGAGAGGTTGACATCTCTTTCAAGAACTGGATTTCCCAACACCCCTCAAGGGGAGTCAGAAACACTGGAGCTAGATTTCTCGGCAGAGGAGGACAGCTTCTGATCAGTGCGTCAGCTGGAGACTTGACTTCCTTCGGCACTTGCTGTAGCGAGCTGCGTTGTGCAAGTAGGTAGTCGAACTGCACCGAACCACACCGTGCTTTGCTATAGCAAGTGAAGGTATATTTATACCTTGAAGGTGTTTAGGAATGCTAGCTTTGACGTAAAGTCGGGCATATGAACGTCATGGATGAACCCCTAAGGAATAGTTGTTCATGCATATTAATGAGTTTCTTGGAGAAATCAATATTCAAGCAAGGGGAAGTTCCTAACGGCTTAAGAGTCTGGTTTACCAAGAAATCGTTGTGACGTAGATGAACGGATGGAAGTAGCCATGCCTGTATTTGGGCTGCATGGGCTATGCCTAAATAAGGACTGGATTTCTATGCCTATATAAGGGCAATGTGAATTGTACCTATATAAGGGCATGAATTGGGAAAATGCATACGGAATCTAAAATGCCACACAACAATATGTTATTTGATTACTATGTAAAATAAGTTATTAATAATTGTGTAATTGTTCTAATGTATAATTAACTTTTCTATGTGCTTTAGAATTTATGTGTGTGTTACAAATGCATTGTGTTTTACTTTTTTGGATGAGTTGGTTGAGAAGAAAATAAATAGATATATATTTTATAATAATTTATATTTATGTGTAAATTATTAATTGTCAATTAATTATGTACAGGTTATAGAACGAATATATTTTTAACATGCTTAATTTATTTTACTTTATGTTGTTTGTGAAAGTTGGTTCTATGATATTTGTTATTTGAATGGTTTTTTATCTATGAATTGAAATTAAGGGGCATATTAGCAAGGGGAACTATCGCCGCTTTTTCGGCAATTTGTGGCGAGGAAGCGGCGATACTTCTAGAGCCCTATCCACAAGGGCATTTTAACGCCTGGCACAAGCCCACAAGCCCACTTTGCATGTCGGCGACAAACATCGCTAATGACATGCAAAGTGGGCGTTCCCACGTCCAACCACATGTGAAATGTGGTTGGAGGTGGGAACACCCTATTAGCAAGGCAGGCGTTGGGAGAGGGAGACCTGCGATAAACTCGTTTGTCGCAAGTCTCCCAACGCCTGCTCAGACCAGGTGTTAGGGCATTGATAACATGGGGGTGTGGATCATAAAGCTGAATCCACCCCCCATATTATCAAGGAGCACATTAGCGCGTGAAAACAACGTTTGTTTTCATGCGCTAATGTGCCATATTGCTGACTATCGCCGGATTTCATTTCGCCTACGTGATGCGCATAGATAATTGCGCGCTATCACGGCGATGGAATCCGGCGATAGCCGGCGATATGGGAATGTGCGTTGTACGCACTTCTAGGTAATATGCCCCTAAATCTATTATAAATATTAATTATTTTATCTTCTTTATGGTAGTTAGGGAAGTTGAATTTATTATATGCAATTTGATATTTCCCTTTCTTTTTAATTTATATTATAATGGTTTTTACATTATTTATCTATCTATCTATCTATCTATCTATCTAAGGTTACAGGGGCATTATAGTTAGGCTCAGATTTCACTCGTACAAATTCCTTGAAATTAAGTAGTTATAGTTACCCGAGTAAAGTATAACGTATACCTAACCAATACACTGCTCATGACCTGACATATTATATCACTCATGACATGGTCAGACATCACTGATGACATCACTGATTACATCATCCAGTGAGTGTAAGAGTTTCAAAAACGTAAAAATGTATATGAAGTTACTCCATAACCTAAATCACTATTCTTTCTTAACTACTGAGTGATATTGTTTCTAAGATATGTTACCTGAGTGGATGTGTTTTTTTGTCTGAATGCGTGTGAGTGGCGGTCTGAGTGGCTGTATGGGTGTGTAAGTGGGTGTGGAGTAGCTGTGTGGGTGTGTGTGGCTGTGTCATTGACTGAGTGGCTATGTGAGTGGCTCTATAGATGGTGAGTGGGTGTGTGAATTTTATGGGTGGATGAGTGTGTGAGTGGCTGGATGGGTGAGTGAGTGGCTGTTTGAGTGGGTGTTTGGTTATATTAGTTGTCTGTGAGTGGCTGTTTTGGTGAGTGAGTGGCTTTATGGGTAAGTGATTGGGTGTGTAAGTGGTTGTATGGATGTGTGAATGGGTAAGCCACTGGTTGTTTGAGTATGTGAGTGGGTGTATGAGAGGTTGTATGGGGGTATGATTGTGTATGTGAGTTGTTCTGCTGATGATGTCATCAGTGATGTCTTCAGTGATATAATTTGAGGTGTCACTGACTATAGGTCATAAGCACTGCATTGTGGGTGTAAGTTATAGTTAGCTCAGGTAATTATAACTGCTGAATTTCAATGGTTTTGTACAAGTGAAATCTGAGCCTAACTATAACGTTCCTCTAACTTTTGTTTTTTTCAGTGAATTTCTATGTTCAAAAAAATTATATTTCCTAACTATACCGTCCCTGTAACCTTTGCTTATTTTCTGTGAATTTCTAGGTTTTAAAAAAAATTCTAATTTCTAAGAATAATGACTGTGTAACCTTTGGATTTTTAGTGAATTTTTACAGTTTTTTGAAAATGTATATTTCCTAACTATAACGCCCCTGTAACTTTTGCGTTTTCCTGTGATTTTCAAAGGTTTTTTTAGAAATGCTTTGTAAACTATAATGTCCCTGTTATGTTTTTTTTTCTATGGAATACTAAGTTTTTTTAGCACAAAGTGTACTACAATTTTATTTTCATATTTATTTTAGTAACATGGTTTTTATTTAACTCTTGATTTTCTTTTTTAAAACATACTTTATACATACTTTATACATATTCTAAAAATTAAAAATCACAAATGCACTTTAATATGTAATAAACTAGTTTAAAAAGATATATATATATATTTCATGGTCCTGTGGAGACTCTACCTGTTATCCAAAAAGAAAATCACAACTCCATGTACTCTATGGTTTCTAACTCCGATCACGCAAACTTGATTCACAATTTAATATTTTTTATTTTAACTGTATATGTCTTTTTTTTCATTAAGAATTTTTGTGTGAATATATATATATCTCCCAGCTACGCGTGTCTTCACGTAGGCTGGAGGGAGGAGCCGGTACTCAAACGCATACACTCCTTTGAGTATAACAACCATGTACAGCATTGGTTTAGATTCATTGACGATATTTTCATTGTCTGGAAAGGTGATGTCAAAAGTGCTTCAGATTTTGTTGATAAGATCAATAAGAACACAGTAAATCTAAAGTTTACCTCCCAGATGAGCAATGAAAGTATAGAATTTTTGGATGTTAGGGTATTTGTGAAAGATGGGCAAATTGCTACCACATTACACAGAAAGCGCACTGCTGGAAACTCAACACTACATACCAGCAGTGCACACCCCAAACACCTTATAGACAACATTCCGTATGGAGAATTACTTAGACTTAAAAGAATCTGTACCAACAAAGAGGATTTTACAATGTGTTGTGAAGAAGCTTTGGACAGATTTAAAAATAGGGGATATGATGAAAAAAGATTACAGGAAGCCCTAAACAAAGTAAATAAGAAATCTAGGGAATCTCCTCTTCCTAAACCTACAGAGGAAAATGAATCAACAGAAGATGATACGCCTAGCCTTATCACCACATACAACAGACAGGAGAGGAAAATCAGGTCGATTGTCAAGCGCAATTGGCCAATAATAATGACAGATGGTGTATTAGCCCCTAGACTTCTTGACCAACCGACCATCACGTTTAGAAAAGGGCCATCAATGCGCACGCAGATAGTCAAAAGCAGTCCAGAATTAAAAACCTCGGGCACTTGGTTGACAACTAGACAAAGGTTTTTTAAATGCACCTTGTGCCGGGCGTGCACGTTTGGGGTGAACACATCTGAATATTTCACTCCATTCATCCCTTCAGCCATCAAAATAAAGGATAACTTTGGCTGTAGGACAGAATATGCTGTATATGTTCTGACATGCACCTGTGGCTTAAGATATGTGGGATACGACAAATAACCACCCAGGCAAACCAAGCTACGACAATGTAATGTAGACCAGCATATGAGAAATAACACTGAAATGAGATAAAGATTTATAAAAACAATCAAGATATTTAATAAATTTCAAATACATATATATTAAAACATATAAAAAACATGTGTGTGTTTTTGATAACTACTAATAACACAATCAAGGTACATTAGATTCAATTAAAAAAGGATGGTAAAGTTGAGGTAGTGACGATATCTTAAACGCGTTTCGACACTAAGTGTCTTCGTCAGGAAAGTACCATCAAGTGTATTGTCTACAATAAAATAAACAATCTTTTAACAAAACAAAATCCAGCACTAAATCTCAATAAACAGTAATAGGGCGCTGGTACAGACATTGTCATTGTTTTGATTTATATAACAATTGTTTTACCCACGGTTGATCTGTGCGGGACTGTTTTCTACTTCAGCCGGCATCAATATCTGTACTTTTGAATTTTGTATCTTCACATAGGGAGTATAGTTTCGTTTTAACCCAAGGTTTGCTGATTTTTCTTTACAATTTCGTGTTCTTAGTACCTTCATCACTGATTCCCTCTCCAACACATTAGCTTTTCCTATCAGATACTAGATCTCTCTTCATGCATTAATATTTGATAAGTTTATATTCAATATGGCCCAATTGCAAACTTTTGGGTTTTCTGATGAAGATTTTGCGATTCTAGTCGGAACAAGTAGTTCTTTTGGAAACAGCTCCAATTCACATTCTCAAAGTAATGATGACATACATAAACTCCTTAATCTACAGAAGAAACTAGCTAGAATAGAAGCTCATGGTGAGTTTATGCTTAGTTACCTTCAAGCAGGAGTAATTCCTCAAGGTCTCCGGGTACGAAATATACCTGGTTTGTTCGTAGATCCGAAATCATTTTTGATCAAATGGAGTATGATCGCGAGCAGATGTTCCCGGGACCTCATGATTTTAATAATAGAAACTTCTAAAGATCTTGCCTCCACTATAAAAAAAGAAATAGAAGATCTAGAAGAAAATTACAAAAATCTACCAGTTTAGAAGAGGCCAACAAACAACTTGAGGAAGCCAAAAATGATATCACCTCCTTTAAAGAATACCTTTCCAAAAGGAAATCTGACAAACTAGTTAAAGACAAAAGATGTCACACTCTCGAGAGAACTTATCCCTATCTCAGTGAACATTTTTATAAGTTAGATCATTATCAAAATGAACAAAATTCAAAATTTCAAAAAATAAATACCTTCTCAGATACGTCTGACTCAGATGGAGAAAACTCCAACTATCAGGAACAAGATGGTCCTTACAATCCAACTAATAGTCATAGGAATTCTCGACAGCCTTTTTTAGGACAGCGCGGTATGAAACGGGGTCGCCAACGGGTCAGATTTCAACCCCAGCCCAAGAGGCAACTACCAGAGCCATCAGTACTCGTTGGACCCTCACCAGTACCTGGACACACGCAGCAAGCAGTACTGGAAACAGGGAATGTAATTCCTATTTTCAATTTATCTTCTCACAATTTAGACAATGCAGGCATGTCTCTATTGTCAAAGGGCTTATCTTTTGTTCCACACACTAATGCAAACATCCTTGAATTACATCAAGACATTCACTCCTTTTTTAGAAAAATCAGGTTGAAAAAGTTTTTTCCTTATGAGGCAATTACCAATGGTGACAACAGAATTAATAACATAGTTTCCCTACCATCTAACTTCACACCTACTCTTGAACTAGTAGGCCCTGAAGTTGCAGTTTTTGAAAAAGTTGTCCTTAAACGTTTAGAACAATCTTTGAAATTTATTCCAAAACCCCGCTATATTACAAACAAAGAAGAATTCAATTCTCTACAAACATTTAAAAACAATAATACCCTTGTCATAAAAAGTTGTGAGAAGGGAGGCGGCATCGTTTTCATAGATTCCAAAGACTATGAAACAAATATGCAAAAAATGCTAAATAACCAAACCTTCTATAGGAAAGTTCAGAGTAATCCCATTGATAAAATCATCAAATCTATACAAAAAATGACAACCGCAGCGTTAGAACAAGGAATTCTCACCACCAAAGAATATGATTATCTAAACCATTCAGACAAAAAAACTGCGTGTATTTACGGGATCCCCAAAATCCATAAAAATCAACAAGATCCCCCGTACCGCCCAATAGTCTCTACGATAGGTACACCAACTGAAGCCATATCAAAATATATAGATAACATTCTTCGTCCCTTCATTCCACTCACCACTTCCTATATCAGGGACACAGGAGACATCATTTCAAAAGTTGAAAATTTGCTATTTGATTCAGCTAAACATACGTTAGTATCGTTAGACATTGAGTCTTTATATAGTAATGTACCACAACTGGAAGCATTAGAAGCAGTCATGTGGTTTGTAGACATTTATCAAATTCCTTGCTCCAAACCGTTTATCCATGAATGCCTTAGTCTAGTGTTAAAAGAAAATGTCTTTGAATTTGGTGATCTCCTGTATCTCCAAACCAAAGGAGTCAGTATGGGGGCTTCGGTAGCCCCGTCAATAGCAAATATTTATATGTCTCAGTTTGAGGCTAAATTTATCTATAAAGAAGTGGCACCCTTTTATGAGTCTGTTTCCCATTGGTACCGGTTTATAGATGATATCTTTTTCATCTGGACTGATGGGGAACAGACTCTAAAAGAATGTCTTTTATGGCTTAATTTGACAGACGCTAATTTAAAATTCACAGCGCATACGAATACCAGCCAAGTCAAATTTTTAGATATTCTTATTAAACACAATCATGGCAGCCTGGAAGTGGATCTGTATATCAAACCAACAGCCAGAAATACGCTGCTCCACTTCCAGAGTTACCATCCCAGATGCCAGAAAAATAGTATTCCTTTTTCACAATTCCTCAGAGTTAGAAGGAATTGTACTAATCTGAAAGATTTTGATGCCCAAGCCAACGAAATGAAAAAGAAATTTCTAGATCGTGGCTACCCTCACCGGCTGGTGAGGGAATCCTATAAAAGGGCACGCTACTTCGATAGGGACCATTTACTTAATAACATCAAACAAGATAAAGATTCCAAACTAGTATGTACTACAAAACACTCCACCCTCAACTCTACAATCAAACAAATTGTCAATTCCAACTGGCACCTACTTAATATTGACTCAAATCAAGAACACATTGTTAAACCTTTATTTGCTCATCGCCGAAATAAAAACATTGAAGATCTAATTGTACATTCAAGACATACGGCCATTAATATCAAGCGTCCGTTTATTCAGAAATCCATTGATGGCAATAACCCAATTAAAGGCACAGTCAGGTGCTCATCTTGCCAGTCAGGTTCCAACATTCTAAAAGGTGAAGAAATGATGTTCAATAACTTTAAAATTCAGGCTAAGGAACTATGGAACTGTAACACCAAAAATGTTATTTATCTGATCCTTTGCCCGTGTAACCTTGGTTACGTTGGCGAAACCTCGCGAGCTATTAAAATACGCCTCAATGAACACAGATCTGCAATAAACACATCCAAAACAACAGCCCCGTTAGTAAAACATTTTAATGATTTTCAACACTCCCCAACAGACATAAGATGGCGAGTGTTGGAAAAAATATCAATCCCTAATGACAGAGGTGGGGAGAAAATACGTAAAAAGAGAGAAGTGTTCTGGATCTTCTCCTTAGACACTTTCCACAGCGGTCTAAATAATGACCTGCCATGGGAAAACGCCATCATCTAGATACAATAAATACAGTACATTCATTTATTTTCTGTTCATAATGAGTATTGAACCCCGTTCCCTTTGACCCGGTACTGCAGAGTCAGTTTATTTCCCCCTGTACAATTTACTTATTTGTATCCCTATAGATGTTATTTTGGCCCCTTGGATTAACAAGCTGAAATTATGCCCTTCTGTTGTCCTCGTACATTTCACTATTTGGCCGACACTTTTAAACAAAATATATAAGCAAAAATATATAAGCATTATTGCCAATTCACTAACAAACTGTTGTGAATTTTGGCAAATACATGTGTCTGCCCCCACTAGGTATCGAACCTCTGGTCTCCCAGTACGGAAGCGACACCACTGGCTTCTTTACTCTCTGCGCCACTCACACATCCAATACACTGTCCTTTCCACGCAGCCATTTCACCATTTAACAGCATTAATGTAGCACAGCATCAACATGTGTGTATCGTGTTATTTAGCTTATTTCCCCTTGTGCTATTTACCTAATTTTATCCCTTTAACTGCTATTATTGGCCCCTTAGATCAACAAGCTGAAATCATGCCCCTCTGTTGTCCTTGTATATTTCACCATATGGCCGACTCTTTTAAACAAAAAATATATAAGCATTATTGCCAATTCACTTTGGCAAATACATTTGTCTGCCATCGCTTGGGATCGAACCCTTGTCTCCCAATACGGAAACAATATCACCGGCGCCTTTACTCTCTGCGCCACTAACACTTTCATTAAACAACTATTTCCACGCAGCCACTTGTCCATTTCACAGCATTCATTTAGCAAATCATCAATCAACACGTGTGTATCGTGTTATTTCAATTACGTTACTGCTGGGCTTCTGCAGAATAGGTGTGTGTACAATCAATTTCCTTAATTGAGAACAGGCCCATAAATATTCCGGTGAGGCGGTGCAACAAATTGTTTTAGATCGGCAACACCAACATTCGGAAGACAGTAGGCTGCCACAGTCCCTTTAAGGTACGTCAGAGCTGGGGGTCGAAGGCTCAGTCCCCTTCTCTACTGGGAAGAGTTTTTCGGCTGATATGCCTTGCACTCTCTATTTTCAGAACCACGCCATACCTGCCAACCCTGTGGCCATACACGATCCCCACCACTTTCTCCATCACTAGTGGAGAAGTGTGGCTCACTGGTTAGAGGAGGCACACCTGGAAGCAGAGGTCAGCCGGGGACCAGGGTTCAATTCCCTGCTCGGTGGGATCTTGAGTCCTAAAATGTCCATGGACTCGACAATTCTTGCTCCGGTGCCTACTCGATTCACGGGTTCACACTCTGCGACTCTGGGCAATAGCTTGCTTAATCTCCACAACGGCCCCTCGCGGTGGGATGCCTGGCTTTCACCTTGCGCATACCCTGCCGGTGTTATCTCACAGGGGAATACCAGGATGGGTTCCCTAAGCAAGCGCTTAGAGGTGATTTGCGCTATATAAATTCCTGTACATTTACATTTACGCTCGGCACTCTAACCAACCGCGCACAAAGAAGAAGAGAATTTTGCCGATCTCGGGTATGCTTTTCTGCTTAGATAGGCGCCTCTGTATGTGCCTCACATGCCTCGTAAAACTCAGGCTTTGATATGTTGTCTGTTGTTTCCTTCCAGCGGAACGAGACAAAAAACTCTTTTACACGACATTCCGAATGAAATAATAGATTTTTAAACAAATACTGACCAAGGTATGTACATTCCGAATGAAATAATAGATTTTTAAACAGATACTGACCAAGGTATGTACGTCTGTGTTATTTGTTACGCTAGACTAGCAATTCTTCTGAAACATGCCATCATGTAATAGATTATGTCATTCTGTCTCCCTTTATATTCTATATCTATCAATAGAATCTACGTCGAAGAATGAAGGGCCATTAAAAAATAGCTGGAAGTTGAAATCAAACTTTATCCTTAATTCAATGTATCAACATTTTACTTCAAGTGCAATAAGCTAACTTTCACGACGCAAAGTTTAAAAACTAGGTAAAGACTTTATTTAGTTTAAACTTTTCAAACATAGGCCTTTTTAAGTTGATATACTCAAAACATGTCCCCTCAATTAATAAATACTCATTTCCTTGTTTTCCACACCTTAATGGTTTGCTGTAATCTTTTTGTTCGTCTACACTAAGAAGTCCAAGTTGACTATAACCTGTTTGTTGCTGGGCTGTATCTACATTTAACCCAGGTGAGACCCGCTTGTCAACCATAAGAAGTGCAGATAGTGTTTTCATTTTCTCTACTGCCCTCTGTCTGACTATTATGAGCATTGTTATTTCGTGGCTCATTATCCAACTTTTTGAGACGCCTGTGCTGCTTGCAGTTATCAGAAAATAAAAAACAGAATTTATGCCACATCTTTTGAACGTTCTCACTTTGTCATAGTACTAATACTGACCCCAAATCATGAAAGAACCTCATGGTAAATGTCCCCGATCTAGAGAGGCAGTACTACTTGTAGTTATTAGATGACAAATTGTATTTAGGCCATAACTATATCAGGCCCATATTCCATCGCAGCACTAGACTTAAAATTATCTGATGTACATTTATCAGTTGAAACACCAGTAAGACAGAGCTATATTGCACCCAGTTCCATCATGTCAGCCCTCGGCACGCATATTCTGTTTATTCTGTTATCTTTCCATCTTCTTTTTTCTGTTTTCAACTCTGTTTTATAGTGCATGCTAGAGCTTACCCTAGGTATACAGAAAAACGGCTATGTTATATAAATCAAAACCATGACAATGTCTGTACCAGCGCCCTATTACTGTTTATTGAGATTTAGAGCTGGATTTTGTTTTGTTAAAAGATTGTTTATTTTATTGTAGACAATACACTTGATGGTACTTTCCTGACGAAGACACTTAGTGTCGAAACGCGTTGAAGATATCGTCACTGGCTCAACTTTACCATCCTTTTTTAATTGAATCTAATGTACCTTGATTGTGTTATTATTGGTTATCAAAAACATACACATTTTTTTTATATGTTTTAATATATATGTATTTGAAATGTAATAAATATCTTGATTGTTTTTATAAATCTTTATCTCATTTCAGTGTTATTTCTCATATGCTGGTCTACATTACATTGTCGTAGCTTGGTTTGCCTGGGTGGTTATTTGTCGTATCTTTTACCCTGACCCAGGAAATTGATTCTAATTCAGGGGGTCCTTGTTGTCCACAATTAAGATATGTGGGAAGCACAAAGCTATAGATCAGAATCCTACAGCATCTGCGTGCAATTGTGAACAATGACCCTATGTACCCGGTGGCACGACATTTTAAGGCAGAACACAATAACTATCTTAATTGTCTGCGTTATTTTGTCATTCAAGCTGTACCAAAATTGGGTAGAGGTGGTGACAGAGAGAAGATGTTACGCAAACTAGAATCCACCACCATTTTGGAATTAGACAGCAAGATGCCCAACGGCCTCAATAACACTGAGGACCTTCATTACTTTTTATAAAATCTAAATGGATCCCCTTTTTATACTGTCCCAGCCCCTATCAAAATCGTAATCCTGAGAATAGGTATGCTCCCGCTTCCTACCATAGGTAGTATATTACCTTGCTTGCACCTGCATTTATGCAGATTAAGATATAAAATGATATGCTTCTTTGCACCTTATGAATTTATTTATAATTAGGCACACTATGTTTACACTAGATTTTAAAACACAACAATTCATTTTAGGTAACACCTGCACTTTTTTAGGGAAACACAGAAACACAATTAAATCTTGTAAAATTTCAAATTATGTTATGGTTGTAAATGTAATAGTCTGACTACCAGTAGGGTACGGGCTGATACTGCCTCAAACATGTTGCGGTTGAATTAGGGTCAATCAGCCATTACACAATGGTATCATTGCGATTCTCGACATGCGAATATTATAACTATGTTTTTAAATCTATATTTATACATGGTTTTATCCTAGGAATAACATCTCTAGTTTTGATAGATAAATTATAATATGTATGTAATTATTTGTATACATGTATTTATTTTAACGCATGATACAACATCTGAATGTATTTTACTGTGATATGGAGGATGTTTTTGTGTACAGTAGATGACCCATGTTAAAAGACAGACTACAAATAATAGGTTTTGCCATAAGCGTTAATATTATGTTTACGGTGTCCATTAATCACGTGGTGTAGCAATGTAATTTAAAAATGGCGAACGGTTTCCTATGTGTATGTGTGATCAAGGACTGGTGAAGTATAAAACGCTTCACTGAGGAGAAAATCAACATCTGAGCCATAACTTCCTGTAGTCCGTGTCTCTCTAACCCATTGAGGTGCGAGCTGGAGAGTCGTTTGTTGGTGATATATATATATATATATATTACCTACTGGCGATAGCCAGTAGGTATATATAGTTAGGACCTAGCTACCATATGAAATCCGCAACATTCTATTGGGAATAACTTTGGCGCCGGTTGAGGAATTTGCGTGTAATTTTCCAAAATTTGGCCAGCTCCGCTGCGCTCCTTCCCTGAAAGTTTCGTGGGGGATTCGTGAAGTGGGGGCGGAGAAAAAAGGGGGGTCCCAAAATGTGTTTTCCCCATGTTAATTTCCATAGAACGTTCTGACAAGTCTACAGCCCGAACCGCTCAACGGAATTACACCAAACTTGGCAAAATTGTAGGGACTGGTATGCAGAAGTGCCTTTGCTATATTTAGTGAAAATTGCTCCAGTGGTTTTTATGAAAATTAACTTCAAAAACACATATATATCTATATGAGCTCACCCTAAGCATACCCGTAAGCTTACGCGTACGTGCGCGTACCCCTACGTGCAAGAGCTGCATGTTGATTGGCTGCTACTGTCTGTCAACACTCTAAAACAGAAATTGTGGGCAGCCATCTTGTGCCTCGGTAGAGTGAGGTACAGGAAAGCAGAAAAACAAATGTGTAGAACTCAAAAAGGGGGCAGGGTAGAAGCACCCTGACCCCCTAGGCCTGCTCAGGGGTCCCACAAGGACCCCCAAGGCAAAAAAAAAGATTTTTTTTTTTAAAAGTCGCGGGGTACGCATACCGTATGCGTACGTACGCGCACGGTACGCGTACCCCGCGATTTACATCTTTTTTTTTTTTTTTTTGCCTTGGGGGTCCTTGTGGGACCCCCTGAGCAGGCCTAGGGGGTAAGGGTGCTTCTACCCTGGCCCCTTTGCGAGTTTCACACCTTTGTTTCACTGCTTTCTTGTGCCTTGGTTCTAACAAGGCAAAAGATGGCTGCCAACACTTCCTGGTTTGGAGTGTTGACAGAAAGTGGCAGCCAATCAGCATACTTTCCCGAGAAAGCTGCATGGTCATTGGCTGTCAACACTTCTAACCAGGAAGTGTTGGCATCCATCTTGTGCTAGTGTTGACAGACAGTGACAGCCAATCAGCAAGCCTTCCAGAGAAAGCTGCATGCTCATTGGCTGTCAACACTTCTAGCCAGGAAGTGTTGGCATCCATCTTGGGTCTCAGTAGACTGATGCACAAGAAAGCAGAAAAACAAACGTGTAGAACACAAAAAGGGGGCAGGGTAGAAACACCCTGACCCCCTAGGGCTGCTCAGGTGGTCCCACTAGGATATTAATATATTTAAACGTTATCCGCTAATAGAATTAGCATTTAAAAAACCTTGCAAATTCACTGAAAAAACTATAGGTTTAAGGCCTTATATAGTTAGAAATTAGCGTTTAAAAAACCTTTGAAATTCACTGAAAAAACCATAGGTTTCAGGCCTTATATATTTAGGATTCAGAAAAGGGGGTGGTGATGAACAGAGTGTCTGAATTAAGCAGACCACTCTTACCCAGTCCAAAGATCAGGGCTTGATCCATCACCGTTATTTAGCTCACTGCCCCATCCCAGCTCAGAACCTGGCTATATGCAAATTAGTCTGTCCCTGGCCCAGTGCATCATGGGAACAGGGCAGACCAAACTACCAAGCCAATTCTTCACCAGAAAGGATACAAGCTACCGGGGACCGGTTTCTGGCATTTCAGCCTCGTCGGCCCGGCTTGCTTGAATCCTGATGGAGCAGTGAGCAAGGGACTCATGTCTGAGTATACCCTGCCACACCTATAGTGGCCAAAAACGATTCAGAAAAGGGGGTGGTGATGAACAGAGTGTCTGAATTAAGCAGACCACTCTTACCCAGTCCAAAGATCAGGGCTTGATCCATCACCGTTATTTAGCTCACTGCCCCATCCCAGCTCAGAACCTGGCTATATGCAAATTAGTCTGTCCCTGGCCCAGTGCATCATGGGAACAGGGCAGACCAAACTACCAAGCCAATTCTTCACCAGAAAGGATACAAGCTACCGGGGGCCGGTTTCTGGCATTTCAGCCTCGTCGGCCCGGCTTGCTTGAATCCTTATGGAGCAGTGAGCAAGGGACTCATGTCTGAGTATACCCTGCCACACCTATAGTGGCCAAAAACGATTCAGAAAAGGGGGTGGTGATGAACAGAGTGTCTGAATTAAGCAGACCACTCTTACCCAGTCCAAAGATCAGGGCTTGATCCATCACCGTTATTTAGCTCACTGCCCCATCCCAGCTCAGAACCTGGCTATATGCAAATTAGTCTGTCCCTG
The DNA here is from genome assembly GCF_964261635.1 of Lissotriton helveticus. Taxonomy (NCBI): domain Eukaryota; kingdom Metazoa; phylum Chordata; class Amphibia; order Caudata; family Salamandridae; genus Lissotriton; species Lissotriton helveticus. The sequence goes on along the minus strand of NC_136070.1, from coordinate 579,735,965 downwards.
GCCCAGTGCATCATGGGAACAGGGCAGACCAAACTACCAAGCCAATTCTTCACCAGAAAGGATACAAGCACCATAAGCGTGGAAGGGTATACTCAGATGTGAGTCCCTTGCTCATTGCACCATCAGGATTCAAGCAAGCCGGGCCGACGACGCCTGAAATGGCAGAAACCGGTCCCCGGAAGCTTGTTTCCTTCCCAGTATAAGAATTGGCTTGGTAGTTTGGTTTGCCCTGTTCCCATCATGCACTGGGACAGGAACAGACTAATTTGCATATAGCCAAGTTCTGAGCTGGGATGGTGCAGTGAGCTAAAAAACGGTGATGGATCAAGCCCTGATCTTTGGACTGGGTAAGAGTGGTCTGCTTAATTCAGGCACTCTGTTCATCACCACCCCCTTTTCTGAATCATTTTGTCCACCATAAGCGTGGAAGGGTATACTCAGATGTGAGTACCTTGCTCATTGCAATATAAATGGTTAGGGTGGATGCACAGCTGATCTCTTTGTGATAGAAATATGCAGTAAAATTTGACTGGTGCTCCTCAAAGGTGGCGCTGAGAGTCCATGCAGCGTTTATAGAACAGTGAATGAAAGTGGAACTAGAGGACCTCTAGTTCCATCCCTTTAGGGCACACAAATGTTGTCTTTCTTGAAAAAGGAAGACTTCCACTCATAGGTTTCTTAGTTCATGAATGATGTTTTAGTTAACATTTCATTAGCCACATCATTATGTTATCCTTTCATGTTGTAATGATCAAATGAACTTCAGGCCATGTGATTTCAAAGAATTCCAATGCATTTCGGGCAGGTATTGCATGCCCTTCATCAGGGAATCAACACTGTAATCATAATATGATAATCATTACAATTTTGCATAGTAGTCACACCAAATCATAAAACACATAGTCTATTCATGTTGAAATATAATGAGCTCAGTGTTGGTGACGGGTTCTGAATGTCTAACGAGTAGTAAAGCAAAAACATATCGGTAAAGTTCTAATTTTGTTGTTTACAACAGATACGAAATAATTGAAAAAAAGGGGGGAAAAAAACTGAGTTTCACTTACAAGCCTTTCCTTGGATATCGTTCTACATCTGTAGAAAGAACAAAGTGTCAGTACGTGTGTGGCGAGCGTTATATTAAAGCGCTCGTTATCTTGTTACTCTGGTGGTTCTATCGTACTAACCTTGCTAGCCTGTTCGGCGTACACACGTACTGACACTTTGTTCTTTCTACAGATGTAGAACGATATCCAAGGAAAGGCTTGTAAGTGAAACTCAGTTTTTTTCCCCCCTTTTTTTCAATTATTTCGTATCTGTTGTAAACAACAAAATTAGAACTTTACCGATATTTTTTTGCTTTACTACTCGTTAGACATTCAGAACCCGTCACCAACACTGAGCTCATTATATTTCAACATGAATAGACTATGTGTTTTATGATTTGGTGTGACTACTATGCAAAATTGTAATGATTATCATATTATGATTACAGTGTTGATTCCCTGATGAAGGGCATGCAATACCTGCCCGAAATGCATTGGAATTCTTTGAAATCACATGGCCTGAAGTTCATTTGATCATTACAACATGAAAGGATAACATAATGATGTGGCTAATGAAATGTTAATTAAAACATCATTCATGAACTAAGAAACCTATGAGTGGAAGTCTTCCTTTTTCAAGAAAGACAACATTTGTGTGCCCTAAAGGGATGGAACTAGAGGTCCTCTAGTTCCACTTTCATTCACTGTTCTATAAACGCTGCATGGACTCTCAGCGCCACCTTTGAGGAGCACCAAAACAGTCAAATTTTACTGCATATTTCTATCACAAAGAGATCAGCTGTGCATCCACCCTAACCATTTATATTGTTCATAAAATTAGCGTCCCCCAGGACGGATAGCACGCACTAAACAATACAATACTAACAGCTACAAAGATGAGTAACTATGAGGATATATCAAAAAGTACTGAGGCCAGAGCCTCCACCTTTGCTTTTGAAACAAAAGATGTGGATCAAATTTATTCTTTAATCAGGGAAGAACTTACACAGGAGACTACAAGTCGGTCTAAAGAGCAAAATATACGACAGTTGTTATACCTATCCAAAAGGAAAATTAATCAAAAACTTCATGCGAGCACTCTCATCAGATACCATCGCAATCAACGAATTCCACGAGGCTTAAGAATTGCACTCAAACCATCCCTCTGCAAACATTCAAAAAAATTTCAGGAACGTTGGTTCGAAATCTTGAACAAATGCTCGCTCGACTTGATCCTACTAATAATTCAAGAACTATCCATAATCCTAGAGGACTTAAGTACCGAAATTCAAGAAATATCAACTGACTTATCCAAAATGATGACAGAGGAGGAATTAAAGACAACATTGGAATACATTAAAAATCAAATAGAAAAACACTCCAGAGAGATCAACGAACGTAAAATACGAAAATTCAAGAGGGACACCCTGGACTATAAACTGGGTGAAGTTTACACTTGGGCAGAAATATATGCCCAAAAAAGAAGGAATCGTCCATATAACTCAAATACGGAAACCTCATCGACGGACAGTGACACAAGCCATAAGCCACGCACGAAACAACCAACCCGGAAAACTCAAGACGATTCGTCAGCTCAACAACCCACCACCAGTGCAACAATGGACACCAATCCTTTTTTAGACCAGGGCCAAGCCCAAAAAGGAGACCCCGGAGAGGGAAAAGAAAAAGAAAAGGAGAGAGATCCTCCAAACACACGGAGCACAACAGGCACTCTCAAGGACAAGGAGAAAGAGAAGAAAGCCCGAAAGAACCAGACGTAGAACAACTAGTCATAAACATAAGTGATTACCACTTCAACACGTACGAATTAAAACTATTACAAAAGGGAACATCTTTCGTACCCACTACGACTACCAACAACTTAGAGTTAGATGTGAGCTTTTTTAAACTCATGCGCAAGCTACGTCTAAGACACTTTTTTGACAACGTATTGCCTGAACGACCACAACAGGAAAAAGACCAACTCTTAGGACTACGTCCATCAAGCACTTTTCAAGCTCCAATAAGCCATAAAACGCTCGATCTGTTTGAAAATCTTGTTAAACGAGACCTCAACAACATCAAACATACTAAACCCAAAAAGAGAAACATAACCCAGAAAGATTTGGATACTCTCAAAAAACTTGCAGGGAATGACAAAATCATATTCACCAAAGCTGACAAAGGAGGAGCTATTGTAATCATGAATAAGATCATGTATGATACTAAAGTGATGGAACACACCAGTGACATCAACACATACAGTAAATTGGATGGCAACCCCACGCTGGAATACTCCAAAACATTGAAAATAATTGTCGAGAGAGCCCACAAACAAGGCACAATCACAGATAGGACAAAAAATGTTCTGATAACATCAAATCCAAAAAGCCCCACCCTACGCATGGTACCAAAAATACACAAAAATATAACGGACCCACCCATGAGACCGATAGTATCCACCGTAGGGAGTCTACACAAACCAATTGGTCAGCTAATAGACAAGTACTTACAACCTACAGTACAAGCTATGCAAACTTATGTCAAGGATACCACTCAATTCTTGCTAAAACTGCAACAAGTGACATGGAATCCACAACAAAAGATAATTTTATGCACGGCAGACGTATGCAGCCTCTATACAAGCATACCCCACGACATGGGGATAGAAGCTATGGAAGCAGCACTCATGCATACAGAATTAGACCAGGAACTCCAGACCTTCCTAATGGAACTCATGTACTTCACATTGTATCAAAGTTATTTCAAAACCAACGAAACATGGTACCAACAACTCACCAGAATGGCTATGGGCAATTCTGCGGCCCCTGTGTATGCAAACATCTTTATGCAGTGGTTCGAAAACAAACACATACTAACCAACAAAGAGTGGACGGACAATTTGAAAATGATTGTAAGGTACATTGATGATGTATTCATCATCTGGACGAACACAGAGGAAAGACTACAATCTAAACTGACAGAATTCAATGAAATAGATCAACGAATCCAACTGACATGGCACATATCAGCCACGACGGTCAATTTTTTGGACCTAAAAGTATCAATAACACCAGAGGGATTCTCCACGGATCTATATGTGAAACCCACTGACAGAAATAACATGTTACTGCATTCAAGTTTTCATGAACCTAACTTAATAAGAAACTTACCTTTCTCACAAATGGCCAGAGTAAAGAGAATCACCTCCGAGGAAGACATTCTCAACATTAGACTCAGCGAAACCACAAACAAATTCACCAAAAGAGGGTACCCACAAGGATTGATTGAACAAGCAAAAATTAAGATCGACAAACTCAGCAGAACTAAGCTCTTAATGCCAAAAGTTAAACCAGAACAAACATGCACAGTCGTGGTTTCAAAATTCTCAACATCAAGTAAAAACTACAAAAAGGTAATTTTGAAACATTGGCCCATACTGAATATGGAACCGGACTTCAAGGAAGCATTTAACCAACCACCTATATTTGCATTTACAAGAGCAAAGAACTTAGGCGAAATTTTACAGAATAAACCCAACAAAACTATTGTGCACTCTGGAACCAAACCTTGCCTCAACTGTTGTAACAACATCATTAAAGGAAACTCAATCAATCACCCCACACAAGGTTACCCAATCAAACTCAGGGTTAATGCAACATGTGACACCAGCAATCTGATATATGGAATAAGATGCCCATGTGGAAAAATGTACGTGGGCAAGACAGAACGTCGCATTAAAGTGCGATTAACAGAGCACAAATCGAACATCAGATTGAAGAACATGAAATCAGCACTGTCAGCTCATTTTGTGGACCAACACCATAACATTTCCCAGATAAAGTTCGTCGTATTGGAAACTGTCCCAAAAATTGAGGGGAGAGACAATACAAAATATTTACTGAGAAGAGAGAACGCATGGATACAGAAATTGTCCTCACAAAAGCCGATTGGCTTAAACGAGAGAATTGAACTGTTATGTTACCTATAAACTTATTTTGCTCCATTGACTGTATCTTGTTAATACTGTGCAGGTTCACTGAACCATAGATACACATTTTGCCTAACTTTTTGTCACACGCCATAGCACTATGAGTTAGTATCTCACAGTAAGTAAACAGATTCACCTAGCTCGAGGTTCGAAACCCCTAAGATATTAGATATTTTTTTATTTTCTTTTTTTTCCTTGTATTTAGTCTCTATTTTTTAACCACCCCGGAGTACATATACATTTGCGCTATATCATTTAGTTGCAGGTTTATAATTTTTAACATCCTATCGAATAACAAGGCTTTAAGAATCACGACCTCCCCTGTAAGTGCGAGTAATAATTTTAGTCTGTTGACCATGTTTATGGTCACATGACCGGAACTTTTTGCAAATAGGGAAACGCGACCGGAGCTTGTCCCCGCGCCGCCTTTACCGAAGACTGCCAACATTTTTCAAGCACGCCGAACAGGCTAGCAAGGTTAGTACGATAGAACCACCAGAGTAACAAGATAACGAGCGCTTTAATATAACGCTCGCCACACACGTACTGACACTTTGTTCTTTCTACAGATGTAGAACGATATCCAAGGAAAGGCTTGTAAGTGAAACTCAGTTTTTCCCCCCCTTTTTTTCAAATATTTCGTATCTGTTGTAAACAACAAAATTAGAACTTTACCGATATGTTTTTGCTTTACTACTCGTTAGACATTCAGAACCCGTCACCAACACTGAGCTCATTATATTTCAACATCAATAGACTATGTGTTTTATGATTTGGTGTGACTACTATGCAAAATTGTAATGATTATCATATTATGATTACAGTGTTGATTCCCTGATGAAGGGCATGCAATACCTGCCCGAAATGCATTGGAATTCTTTGAAATCACATGGCCTGAAGTTCATTTGATCATTACAACATGAAAGGATAACATAATGATGTGGCTAATGAAATGTTAATTAAAACATCATTCATGAACTAAGAAACCTATGAGTGGAAGTCTTCCTTTTTCAAGAAAGACAACATTTGTGTGCCCTAAAGGGATGGAACTAGAGGTCCTCTAGTTCCACTTTCATTCATACCTTGCTCATTGCACCATCAGGATTCAAGCAAGCCGGGCCGACGACGCCTGAAATGGCAGAAACCGGTCCCCGGAAGCTTGTTTCCTTCCCAGTATAAGAATTGGCTTGGTAGTTTGGTTTGCCCTGTTCCCATCATGCACTGGGACAGGAACAGACGAATTTGCATATAGCCAAGTTCTGAGCTGGGATGGTGCAGTGAGCTAAAAAACGGTGATGGATCAAGCCCTGATCTTTGGACTGGGTAAGAGTGGTCTGCTTAATTCAGGCACTCTGTTCATCACCACCCCCTTTTCTGAATCATTTTGTCCACCATAAGCGTGGAAGGGTATACTCAGATGTGAGTCCCTTGCTCATTGCACCATCCTCTCCAGGGACAGCGCGCTCACCTGGGAGATGATCAAACGTGAATTTTGAACTTTCCTCCTTACTACAAGGTGTGTAATACGGCTAAACAAGGGAGGGCAACAGAGCCTACTATAGGTTACATACACCCACTGCTCATGGGACTATAAGTACCAGCATGCGGCTGGATGTAATGACGAAGCCACACCCACTTAGGGCGGTGTTTCATTCAATGAAATAAAAGAAGAATGAAGCGAGCAGTTGATGTTTTCTTTACCCCCCCCTGCCCAGTCCTGGAAGAAGAGGCGTACCAGCCTCGAAACGCGTCGACTAATGGAAAAATGCTTGGAAGGTGAAATCACGAGTGACAGAGAGGCAAGCAACACGCGAAGTGGGGAGAGCGCTGTGTGCCTTCTTAGAGCGCGAGGGCTCATTGGTGGATCATTTTTATATATATTTTTATGTGTATCCATGCACGGACAGGGAGCACTCAGTTATGTTGGAGAATTTTCCTTCCAAGTCCTTTTCTCTTCCATGTAGGGTCTTCTCTGAGTCCCCTACTCTTCAATATTTATGTTGTCGAACTGGCCTCCCTCGTACGCGGACGACACGCAGATTGTCATGTCAGCCTCCAACAATGTGGAAGTCACCCTTCCCCAGTTGCACAACTGTATGAGAACCGTCAACAACTGGATGGTTAAGCATTGCCTCAAACTGAACTCAGAGAAAACCGAGGTCATTCTTTTTGGCAACAAACCTAATTTCTGGAACCCAGCGTGTTGGCCTACGGAGTTAGGAACTCTCCCCATCCTGATCCAAAAAGCGAAAAATATAGGCATAACCACTGATGACAAACTGAACTTCCATAAATATATCAGCTCAGTCGTCTCCTCCAGTTTCAATACTTTGAGAATTATCAAGAAGATTCTTCCTTTCATTCCCCTTACCTCTAGTCATCTCTTTACTAATCATCACAAAACTTGTTTACTGTAATGGACTTCATGTTAAGCTCTAAAAATAGTACATAAAGAAATTACAGAGCATACAAAATGCGGCAGCAAGACTTATTCTTGATCTGCCCACGTTTCATCCTATCTTAGCTTCCATTAAGGGGCTCCACTGGCTTTCAGTGGATAACTGAATCAAATTCAAGGCATTGTGCCTTATTTACAAGGCCTTACATGACTCACGTCCCAGCAACGTCAAACAATCCTTTTCCTGGTACATACCGAGCGGAGACCTATGATAAAAAAATACCTTGATGATCTCCCGCCCTAGCTTTAAGAGGCTCAAATAGAGGGGGCAGCTGCTTCTCCTCTGCAGCCCCTGGAACAGCCTGCCTATAAATATCTATTATAGGACTGTGAACTGTGCAACCGATCCTGTATACAAACAAATTTGTGAATAAATTTATGTCTCTGTCTGAACTTCCTCTTCTAATCACCTGATACTTCTCTTATTCATTGCACGCCCTCTTTGGGCAACCTCAAAAGCTTCTAAATCTAGAGATAGTTGTTTGGAAATACAATGAATTAAAATTGTCCCTGATTTTGTCATTTTCGCTGTTGCACTCTGTTCTTGTGTGAATTTGGTACATTTATTAATTAGGGTTGATCGGAGAGACATACCCCTTAATAATGTGGAAATATTAATCATGTACTGATTAATTCAGTTTATTCAACTAAAAGGGTCACAGACCATTCTTTTTCAATATCGTATAAATATCAAAGCAGCTCCCACTTTATTGAGTTTTAGGAAACTGTTAACACTTGGCTTTTCAATGCCTAGTCTTTTCTTATTCCTGTCTACACTGCTATACCCAATTTAGCGCCAAGACTCCATCAGGTATTCGTGCGCTTTAGAAGTTATTTAACGTAACATTTTGGGCTGTTTACTGTCACAGTCACTAGGCCTACCCACACCAGTGAGGTACCATTTTCATCAATAGACATGTCGGAGCATAGAATAGCAGGATATTTGCTGTTACCGATTGGATTTCACTTTATTTGTGCAGTGTGTAAGACAGAAGACAGTTTGAAAAATACTCTCCAAATTATATGCTTGTATGGGTTCCCACAAATTCAGAGATGTACACACCCACTGCTTCTAAACTCCATATCTTGTGCCCATTTCAGAAATGTATAGGTTACCTGATACCCATTTTTCACTCTACTTATTTCACCATATGAATTGGTCTTTACTTTAATTATATATAAAGTTGACATTTTATACATCTATTGAAGCTTGTAGATAAAACATATGAATCATATATCTGACAATATGTATACCCCCCGTCAACACACACCATGAGTGCAGTGAAAAAGAAACAGAAGAACCATTTGTTCCTTTTAGGGCAAAGCATGAAATTAAGGGTTCTTCGGTGAAGCGGGAGCTGAATCTTGGTGGTGCATATCACTTAGGAAAGGCTCCCAAACGTCCTGTGGTCTGGATCTTGGAGATATCAACTCCCAATAGTTTGATAACTGTTAATGGCAGTAAGCGATATCCCGTATCCAGGCATTTGATTTGGGAGCCAGGATGCATCTCAGCACATTGCAATTCGCCGCTTGGCAAGGAGTGGAGTAGTAACAGCGCAGCAAGTCTTCGAGAGGGCTTCGGTATTTCTGCTACATGACCCAGGAGGCCCACTAAGGGGGAAGGTGCCAGCTGTAGCTGTATGATGTCCCCTAATTGGTCTATACTTGGTACACAATGAAAAACCAGTGTACGGTCACAGTCAGTTGTTGGCTCTGGATACCGTGAATTCTTGGCAAACTTGCAATCCCTATATATCCCAGCAACTAGAATGATAAAGTGGACGTAATGGTATAATGCTTTTGTAAATCGCCCATTGTGGCAAAAAAGTTACAGATGAAAACATTGTCGCACATGGCCGTTTTTTCCTACTCATTTCCAGTATTTCTTTACTGCAACAGTTAGTTTATTTGGGAGAATCTTGAGGGATCTACACATATGACCCCTTGCTAAATTTGGAATTTTGTCCACTTTTCGGAAATCTATAGCTTTTCTGGATCACCTATGAGTTTCAAACTGGATTCTACACACAAATTGGAAGTAGGTTGAGAGCAAAAAGAATTGGAAAAACGGGCTACCTCTTCGAATAATGCCAAAACTGGTAAAACAATTTGTTGGTTTTTTTCAGCTCTATATGTTCCTGAAAGCTGGTAAGATGGTGACTTTAGCACAGCAAACCGTTAATTGATGCCATTTTTAGGAGAAAAACAGACCCTTTTTAGGTCTCGCCTAGCGAATGTAACGCATGCGCTACTTTGCCTTGGCGAGTCTATTGTTGTGGCTTTCCTTAGCGAAGGGAGACAAACCATGTGCGCGCACGGACAGGCCATGTGCACGCGCATGGCGTCTCCTCTCTGCCATCTCCTCTGAAGGGGGACAGAAGATGTGCGCTCCATACGCGTGCACATCTCCTGTCCCCGTGTAGGGCTGGCGTTATACAGCGCGCGCATCGCTCGCTTTCACTTTCCCTTTCCCTCCCCCTGTCGGCTCGACGGAGACAGCTTGTTTGGAGTGTCTGAGAAGACCGCCTGGGGTCATGTTCTGGTCACGCTGGGCTGTTGACGCGTGATGCAGTGTTTCTGGGGCGAAACAGCAGTGCTGAGCAGATATAGGGCCAGATGTATCAAAGGGTTCTGCCCATTCTGTGTCTATGGGGAAATGTGTTGATACATATGACCCATAGCTCACCTAATGGAATATTGCTCCCTGTGATTTTGACCTAGAAAATGAGGTGCAGAAAGAGCATTGCCCAAGATGCAAGTGGACTCTGCTGTGTTCTGACCGTGTGCGACGTAGCCCGTAGCCTGCAGCCCGCCTCTGCCTCCGCCCCAGAGCCATCCCCTCGTACGTTCAATGTCCGACGTAGAGGGAGGAGAGGGAGGAGAGTGAGACAGCGTGAGACAGCGCGAGCAGCGCAACCTGCGGAGCTGCAGAAGGCAAACCGGCATCGATTTTGAAAACCGACATCGATTTTGTCCCGGTACGGAAGGAAAAACGAGGACTGCCAGAAAGGCTACAAGAGACGCGGTGGGGCAGGGGGCTCCCTGCACAAAGCGGCTGGCAGACGGGCCGGGCACAAGGCGCTCTAAACAAGGCAGACACATAGAGGTAAGTGAGGGGTGAGGAGAGGAGGAGCATGAAACCCTAGTAGCAGAGTGGAACTGCGCTTCTTGGCTCGAGCAGTCGGGGGACCCTGTGATTTGGGGTTTTTAGACAACAATACAGCAGCAAAACGGTGGTTGAACTGACACCCCACCGAGGTCTATTTTTGTGCATACGACGAGCCAAAATCACAAGACTTGTTCGACTTAGGCAATAGTAGTAGTGGACCAAACCATACTACCAAAACACTCCCCCACCCTAGCCCACACAACGAAAAAGAGCCACTAGCCCCAAGAGTAACATTAACCCCGGGTGAAATCGCCAAGATGGGCGCAAAAAGAGGTAAAAAAGTGGCGGAGCAAAACTCAAAGACAAAAGCGAAGGTGGCAAACGTAATAAGCCCGGGCTCCCTGGAAGGGAACATTGGGAGTATAGACTTGTCCCCAGTTAAAGGGAGAAGAAAGGGGCTAAAGAAGACCAAAGCTGTGGTTGTCCCTACAGCCAGAGCCACAACAATGAAGGATTTTGTGGGAAGACACTTCAAAAAAGTTGTCACATCAGCGCAAATACATGACCAAACCCTAACCCACGGAAAATCTATAAGTGAATCAGCTGCGAGAAAGGAAGTACCTCCCTACCGGTGGAGGTGCATGAGACCGATTCCCTTAATATGGTCAACCACTCTCTACAGCTATTACTGGATCAGGGGGGTCTACCTTCGCCATGGTTGTCATCATCACAACAGGCACTCTTCTCATATGACTTGGAGAGAGACGCCCAAGATAGCCTGATCCAACAGGACAGCCCAACACCCTCAGAAGGGAAGGAGAAAGGGTCAGAAATCTCCCTGAGCTGCAGGACAACCGAGAAAATAATGGACCTTAAAAGTCTGCTGGGAACCCTAGATAACAGCTTGAAGCAAGCCGACAAACTAAATACAACGCCAGAGATAAATCCAGATCTAAATCGGGACTTATCATCAATGTCTGCAGTCTCTATGTTGGATCTAATGTTGATTCTCCAAAAGACCATACAAGGTCTACTAGAAGTAACCCTGTCTAATAATACGGTGTTAAAAAATCAAACTGTTTTCTTAGGCAAAATAGAGGGGGAGCTGCAGGGGATAAGGGCTCTCATGCCAGCAATGGTAAGACAAATCCCCGATCATGAGTCACCAATACAGATACAGGAGGAAAGCAATGAACCGCCCTTAGGGAAGGAGCTTTTACCAAAGATTGTAGATAAAACGCCAATGCCAGAGAGAGATATTAAGGGGAAAAGTCAGCTACAAACCGATAACCTCCTCAAGGAGAGCCATCGAGTGTATATATATATATATATATATATATATATATATATATATATATATCTCAAAATGGCCTATGAGGATAATAAGGAGAGCAGAGCATAATAGATGTGAACATAGAAGTAGTGAAACCAAATGTGCAAGGGGTGTAGGTAAAAAAATCGTAAGTAAAAGGAAACAAACAATGGTGGAGGAAACTGGGATTGTAAAGGTAGGAGGTACACAGGGAAGAGTCATAAAAGGATCTGCACACTATAGTGGTACACAAAAAAAGGAAACTGCAAAAGGGCAGTTAAACGCGACGCCCCGTCTTAAGAGTTCGAACACACAATAGAACCCAGATAGAAATAACCCCCTAGCTGTGTCCAAAGTGACCGCGAGGCAATTGGGAGGAAATCTGCAGACCTGGGTCACAAGGGAGATTAGACCTGGTAGTTCGAATGAAAAAGTAGTTAAAGCTAATATGAAAGAAATATCCCCACTATCTAGGGTAAGAAAAGAGAAAAACGGGAACATGGAGTTATACTTTGAACAAATCCCGATAAGAAAAGGGGGGAAGAATCTTGGAAAGAGGCCGCCCCTAAATAGGTCACAACAGCTGCAAGGTTTTGCAAAATGTCAGAACCTCAAAGCAATTAGAACAAACGACCTAAGGGTAGTGGGGTTCAGTCAGGTCAGAGAAGGGAAAGAGATTACAAAAGTTACACTGTATGCCAACCTGGTAATAGAGACGATCAAGAAAGCAGCAATTGAGTTACAGAATGAAGGAATAAGACTGCTAGAGGGGAACGAAGTATTGGTAGACGTAGGTGAGAAGGAAGAGCAGGGACAACACTTCCTTAAATGCCACGCAGGTCTAGGAGAGAGACAGGTCAGGTTATGTGAGTACGAGGTCGAGGATGGCGAGACGCCAGGAAACTTAAAAATAACAGCAAATAATTCAAATATTTACCAGTGGTGGGGGAAGTGGAGCAAGGAGTTAGGGCAGGGAGGCCCATCACAGAAATTCGTGGAAGAACAGGGGGAGGAAGGTTGGTTAGAGGATATTGAATAAGAAAAAGGTATGCCACATAGCATAAGACTGGCCTCCTGGAACATAAATGGGTTAGGAGCTGATGAAAAACAAAAAAATTTAAATGAACGTGGAGAAAACGTAGAAATTATGTGTATCCAGGAGACCTGGTTATGTGGCAAGACACTAATTTTCGATGGTTTCTGCCAGTTAATTCGACCTGCAAAGAAGAATAGATTTGGGCGTCCTGCGGGTGGAATAATGACCCTGGTGTCTACAAGAATTATGAAAAAAGTAGTGGAAATAACTGTAAGATGCAAATGGCTGCTGGTTTGTAGAATAATGTTATCAGAGTGTATAAATCTTGATACAATACTGATTATAAATGTGTACATCCAATGGGCCTCTATGGAGCAATATGCGGAGGAAATGGCTCTGTTTAAAGAGGATCTGGTTTCTCTATGTGAATAGTACTGTAAGGACATTATTTTGCTTCTTGGATATTTTAACCACAAATTACATACAAAGAATGTAGACTGCTGTTTCCGAGAAATACTAGAGGCATATGACATACCGCAGGCAATATTCCCTGAATGTTTACTAGGTGCAAAGGACACACAGTTGGCTAACTTCCTAGGAGCTAAAAATCTCTTCTGCCTAAACGGAAGGGGCCCCCAAGACTGTCCTGCCAAAAGAACATTTAAATTAGGTACACAGAGTTGCCCTATTGACTATGTTTTTTTGGCACCCTGGAACTTCCACTTAGTCTCGGGGTTTAGCATCACAAATAGAGAAGGGAGTGACCATAATGTGCTATCCCTAGAGTTTCCTGCAGTAAAGGTAGAACCCCGCCCTCAAGTGTTAGAGCAACAGATGGATTACCCTAGACGCCGTACAACTAAACTAACGGATGAATACATCTCAAGACTAATAAGGTTGCAACAAAATCTAGACCTACAGATAGTTAGTGGACAAACCCTTGACTGGTATGTAAGAAAAATCGAGGAGGTTGTCCAAATACTCTGTAAAGGATTAAGAGATGGTAATGGGGGAAATAACAAAACCAAAGTGAGTAATAGAAAGATAGGTAAACTAACAGGCTGGTTTACAAAGGAAAGTCTGGAGAAGAAAAGAGAATTCAGGAGAATGGCTCGCCGGTTTGCCCGAAATGAGAATCAGGCCAGTGGAAAGGCTTTAGTGGCCCTAAAAAGAGAGTATAACATGTTAACAAGGAGGGTAAAAAGAGAATTTAAAGAAGGATGTTGGTTAAAACTTCTAGAGAGAATTGAAACAAAGAACCTACGCCAGTTCTGGCAACTAGTGAATTCAGCAGCAGAAGGCCACAAAGGGGCAATGAACTGCATTGTTGAGGAGGCGGCCTGGGAGGAATATTTACAGGACCTGTATAGCGCAAAAACAGACCAGGAAGAGAACCTGTACACAGACTGGAGCGGTCTGGTAGTAGGTATGAAACCAGAGTTTTCTGTCGATGAGGTTAGAAAAACGATAAAGAGTTTAAACCTTACGAGAGCGGCAGGCCCTGATAACCTCCCGGCACTGATAATTAAAACACAGCCAGACTGGTGAGCAAAATTCCTCGCGGATATGTTTCAAATAATCCTTGAAACGGGAGACTCCCTGATACCTGGAAAGAGGCCATATTACGGCCCATACATAAGAAAGGGGATATGCATAGTCCTAAAAACTATAGACTAATCAATATACTTGACATTGGGGAGAAGATCTTCGCCAAAATAGTCCTAGGCAAATTAAAAAACTGGGTAGAAGCAAACATAATTATCCCAGTGGAACAGGGAGGATTTAAGGAAGGCCATTCCACAATGGACCACTGCTATGCACTTTGGGCGCTGGCCCAGAAGTCGATAGAGCAAAGGGGAAACTTGTTCTGTTGCTTTGTCGACTTCTGGGCAGCCTTCGACTCAGTGGACCGCGGGAAACTTTGGGAGTGCCTGATTAAATATGATATCCCAACTGACCTATTAGCGTGTCAGGGACTGTCCGGGACTATGTGGGGAACACAGTCAGGGACTTGGGCAAGGACTAGGAACTGGGTAGAAGACGTACACAGAAAGGAGGAGTACAGTGCTGCCCAGGATCATACAGGGAGTCAGAGGAGAAAAAGGGATCCAAAGGGGAAAACTGTACAAGTGAACAAGATGGGTAAGACTCAGAAAGGAAGGGCACTCACAAGGCAATTTAGCATTCAGAATAACTACACCCAGGACGGACGTGCAAGACATATATATAATACAACATTAACAATAAAGGGTGTGTGGGGTAAAGCACTCAGGAGCTCCACATGGTAAGACTGAAGCTCAGTAAGTTTCTTACCCGCAATTGCTGTTACAGATACTGACTGCAAATACCCACATGCAGGATATGCATGCAAAGGCAGGGTCTGTGGAGCTTATACCTATGGTGATGTTATAAATGTAACTCAAAGACAAAACTCACAGTGAACAAGAAACACCACCTAGGTAGTCAGCTGAGCCCACGGATCCTGGCGATCAAACAGGAACGTGCAAGGCAGTAACAGCAAAGGGGTAGAACTAAACACAAGCACAATAAACAAGGAGCTAGCAAGGAGGAGTGCTTAACAGGAAAGGAAGGAAATGACAGGGCACATTTGGCAGAAAGCTGGTAACAAACATACAAGGTAACAGAAGTAAGACAGCAGAACAGAAAGGCACCAAACTAGAACTGGAACCAAGGAAATGGGAAGCAAGGCAGGTACTGGAAACAGATATACAGAAGGGGAGGCTACAAGGGTATACTAGAATAGTGCAGGTTAAGGAATCAACAAAACAAAGTAGCGTAGAAGGCAGTGCTGGGGCAGGAACAAGAAGTGAGCTAAGGCTCAGGAGTCAAGGCAGCACTGCAGACAGTGCTGGTTCAGGAACAGGGAAATTACTAGAGCTCAGGAGTCAAGGTAGCACTGCAGGCAGTACTGGTTCAAGGAAACAGGACATAGCTACAGCTCATGAAACAAGGAGTCAAGAGAGCACTGCAAAGCAGGAACAAGAAATAGCTCAGCCCAGGAACAAGAACAAAGAATAACTATAGCTCTGGAACTCAGGAAACAAGGTAGCACTGCAGGCAGTGCTAATTCAGGTACAAGGAATAGCTATAGCTCAGGAATCAAGAAACAAGGATTAACTATAGCTCAGGAAACAAGGTAGCACTGCAGGCAGTGCTAATTCAGGAGAAGGAAAACTGCTGTAGTTCAGGAACAAGGAATACTAAGGCTATGGGGTCAGGGCAGCACTGCAGCCAGTGCTAATTCAGGAACAAGGAAAACAGCAGCAGGTCAGGAACAAGGCATAACTAAAGCTCAGGAAACAAGAACAGCAAAAAGCTCAGGGAGCACTGGAAACAAGGATCGGTCTCACCGGTAAACAGCTACAATGACCAACATTTGACTGAAGGGAGCTGGGGCTTAAAAGAGCTCACAGTAATCACATGCAGCTGGTGTGAGCAGGCTAGCAGCAGCCAGCCACAGGTGAGCTCCTCCACCCATCATTGGCCTGCAGGGGTGGAGACAAAGCAGTGAACAGGGAATTCTGGGTAATGGAGTTTCAGGCATGAATAGGCTGACTTTATGTATAAGCAGGCTGGCTTTCACAAAACCCGGCATGAATTGGGAATGGATGTCAATTCCCAAATAGTGTCCAAATGTCTGGAAGTCAAGATATGCATGCAGAGGAGTGTCAGGAAGCATATTAGAACACTGGAGAGTCCCACAGTTCAGCCCCCTGGTGGTGGACACGAGAACACAGGGAGCGAATTGTGACAGTACTCCCCCATCAAAGACCGTCTCCCAGAGTCTGGAACTGGATCTAAAGCCTTTGCTCCTATGAATTAAGTCAATTCCCATCATAGATTCAGTGCACGCTATCAGAGGACTGAAGGTAAATTGTGATGTTCTGGAGAGTTGGATAATACTCTGTAAATTAACAGCAGTATTGAAGGTAGAACTTGAAGAGTCCAAATCCAGTGACAAGGGCTTAGAAGCCTGCATTAAATGTGTTTGAAGTCCTGATGATGACAGGCTAGAGTAGCACTCTGAAAACAAAGGCTGATTGACTTTAGGGTCAAAAGCAGATAACAGATTGGCAGGAGGCACAGAGGTCAAAGACAAACTGGCTGAAAATGAAGGAGGTGATAGGACGCAGACCTGAAGTTCTGACCCTGGACAAAAACATACAAAAGATACACATGCAGGAGACCCAGGCCCTAGAGGCTTACATGTTGAGAGTTTTGTCTCTGGTGGTGGCGGTTCAGTCTCTGAATGTATATGTATTGAGACCTCTGAAGGCTGGGAAACTGGAAGCACAGGGTCAAAAAGTTGGCAAAATAGAGGCTCAAGGCCAGAAGGCAGGGAGCCTGGGAGCTCTGGTGCAGAAGGCAGGGAGCCTGGAAGCTCTGGAAGCTCTGGTGCAGAAGGCAAGGAGCCTGGAGGCTCTGGTGCTGGAGGCAGGCGGCCTGTAGGTTCTGGTGCTGGAGGCAGGCGGCCTGCAGGTTCTGGCTCTGTAGACAGGCGGCCTACAGGTTCTGGCTCTGTAGACAGACGGCCTACAGGTTCTGGCTCTGTAGACATGCTCTTTGGAAGCTCTGGCTCCATAAACAGGCTTTTAGGAGGCGCCGGCTCTATAAGCAAATTGGTTGGAGGCTCCGTAGGCAGGCAGACTGCAGGCTGAAGTTCTGTAGATAGGCCGGCTGAGGACTCGGGCTCCAAAGGAAGGTAGTCTGGAGGGACTGGTAATGATGGCAGGAAGGCTGCAGGATCGGGCTCAGATGGCTGGAAGGCTGCATGCTCGGGCTCAGGCTTGGGCTCAGATGGCAGGAAGGCTGCAGGCTGACATTCAGGAGGCAGCAGGCTGAGGACTCTGAAGACTCTGAAAGCAGACAAGCTGTTGGCAGAGAGGCACAAGGATGACAGTCTTTAAATTCTGGGAATGGTGATTGCCCATGAACATCCCTATTGTCAATAGTGAAATCTTCACAGTTCCTTGGCTCATTAAAACACACTGACGTCCTTTCCTTGAGACGGCTTAGAATAGTGCTTTTCTTAGAGTCTCTGATGACCAGACTTCCTTTACCATTTGGCAGTTCACAACTCTTAGTCCGAGGAAATAGGCCAGAGAATACTTGGTCATGGGAGGGCTTTTCATTTTCTGCAGCATTACAAGATGGTACAAATGCATCCGAGCATAGAGCATTAACATTTCCTGACTTTTCAATTTGTGTTGTGCTTGAAGGCAAGCGAGAAAACAAGGGGTCAGGAGTTTGTGTCTTCTCAGCAAGGAGGTTGACTTCAGTTGCAGCAGTTAAATAAAGAGCATGGTTTGAGTCACAGGACATTGTCTCATCAGGCAATATGTGGGTCAATGGTTCGGGTTTTGTCTGTATGTCAATGGCCAGTGTGTGTGATACCCCCGGGGTGGAACTGACCTCACGACCAGGAAAATAAAGCAAAGAGATGTTTTGTATCTTGCCTGGAATTTGGGGTTCCTCAAAACTGGGACGACACATCTCAGATGTAGCACCTAGATGTAATTTAGCACTAGAAGACAAAACAGAGGAGTTAGGAAATTTAGAATTAAAACAAATACTTTCCTTAACTGCACTATGAGACATGGTACTATGGCTGTTCTGAATGGTATCTGAGTGATCAGCCACAGAATTATTAACACAATTGCTGGACCAGCTCAGAGGGGAACGCAAAAGAGAGCGCAAGGCTTCATTCTCCATTTCTAAGGAGGCTAACATTGAGGTGGAAAAGTTGTTTTCTACAGGGGTTTTAAATTCCCACTTGAACTCTGGATTATAATTTTTTACCAGAGTCTGAAACATTTTATTCTCTTGTTGTAATTCAAGAATCTTAGATGAAAACATATCCTGCAAAGACTGCAGATCTTTCTCTATAAGGACAGTGGCAGACTTGGCAACTTCACAAGCAACAGAGCTATACCTTGGATTTTGTTCAAAGTGGCTATTAGCCTCCTGTGTTCTAGTAGGTCTTTTCTCTCTTTTGTTGAACTGATTATTGTTTACTTTGAATGTGGTATCTAACAAGGTCCCCTTATTATCCGGGACTGTGACCTTTACTGGCCTACAAGACTGGGTAACATCATTTGAATGGAGAACAGAGGTTATATAATGAATCTGCTCTTTCTTTGGCTGCTGTTTGGTTAAACACGATTTAACTGGGGTCATTGAACTACCAGTTTGGTAAGATGCTGAAAAATATTGTGTCTGGAAATTGTCTTTAAAGAAAACATTGTCTTGACAGGGGGTCTCTGAGTTATAAGCTTCAGGAAAATGTCCCCTAATAGTACCACTCTCTAAATTACTATATTGTCTTTCTGCTGCTAACAAGGTTTGCAGAAATTAGTTTTCATCCTGTAGGTCACAGACTGACATCAGGTGAGGATCAGGGTTACAGATGAAATAGAAATCTAACATAGACGGATCAGCTGACCACAGGGAATAATAGTCAGCACGTAAGAGTCTGTTTTGTTCAATGAATCGATCTCTAGAGCCTAAGGACTTTCTACTAGGTTGTATAGAACTGTGATTAGGTAATGGATGTCTGCCAACTTGCGCAGACTTTCTGGATCTGACACTAAACATCTTGGCAAGGAATGACTGGGAGAGCTCTGAGAAATAAAAGGAGGTAGCTAACTGAATGCAAAGAAACCTCAGAAGTGACCCTGGAAATGTGGGTTGGTCATTCTGTCAGGGACTGTCCGGGACTATGTGGGGAACACAGTCAGGGACTTGGGCAAGGACTAGGAACTGGGTAGAAGACGTTCACCGAAAGGAGGAGTACAGTGCTGCCCAGGATCATACAGGGAGTCAGAGGAGAAAAAGGGATCCAAAGGGGAAACCTGTACAAGTGAACAAGATGGGTAAGACTCAGAAAGGAAGGGCACTCACAAGGCAATTTAGCATTCAGACTAACTACACCCAGGACGGACGTGCAAGACATACATATAATACAACATTAAAAATAAAGGGTGGTGTGGGGTAAAGCACTAAGGAGCTCCACATGGTAAGACTGAAGCTCAGTAAGTTTCTTACCCGCAATTGCTGTTACAGATACTGACTGCAAATACCCACATGTAGGACATGCATGCAAAGGCAGGGTCTGTGGAGCTTATACCTATAGTGATGTTATAAATGTAACTCAAAGACAAAACTCACAGTGAACAAGAAACACCACCTAGGTAGTCAGCTGAGCCCACGGATCCTGACGATCAAACAGGAACGCGCAAGGCAGTAACAGTAAAGGGGTAGAACTAAACACAAGCACAATAGACAAGGAGCTAGCAAGGAGGAGTGCTTAACAGGAAAGGAAGGAAATGACAGGGCACACTTGGCAGAAAGCAGGTAACAAACATACAAGGTAACAGAAGTAAGACAGCAGAATAGAAAGGCAGCAAACTAGAACTGGAACCAAGGAAATGGGAAGCAAGGCAGGTACTGGAAACAGATATACAGAAGGGGAGGCTACAAGGGTACACTAGAATAGTGCAGGTTAAGGAATCAACAAAACAAAGTAGCATAGAAGGCAGTGCTGGGGCAGGAACAAGAAGTGAAGTTAGCTAAGGCTCAGGAGTCAAGGCAGCACTGCAGACAGTGCTGTTTCAGGAACAGGGAAATTACTAGAGCTCAGGAGTCAAGGTAGCACTGCAGGCATTACTGGTTCAAGGAAACAGGACATAGCTACAGCTCAGGAAACAAGGAGTCAAGAGAGCACTGCAAAGCAGGAACAAGAAATAGCTCAGCCCAGGAACAAGAACAAAGAATAACTATAGCTCTGGAACTCAGGAAACAAGGTAGCACTGCAGGCAGTGCTAATTCAGGTACAAGGAATAGCTATAGCTCAGGAATCAAGAAACAAGGATTAACTATAGCTCAGGAAACAAGGTAGCACTGCAAGCAGTGCTAATTCAGGAGAAGGGAAACTGCTGTAATTCAGGAACAAGGAATACTAAGGCTATGGGGTCAGGGTAGCACTGCAGGCAGTGCTAATTCAGGAACAAGGAAAACAGCAGCAGGTCAGGAACAAGGCATAACTAAAGCTCTGGAAACAAGAACAGCAAAAAGCTCAGGGAGCACTGGAAACAAGGATCGGT